>NW_022900945.1:16190466-16215699 GCF_012274545.1 Fukomys damarensis | reverse complement strand
AGATATAAAATCAACAACTGGGATCTCATCTTACTAAAAAGCTTCTGTACTTCAGAAGAAATCATCAACAGAATTAAGAGACAACCTACAATGTGGGAAAAAATTTTTACCAGCATTATTTTTTAATTCTACTCTCACAGCTGAGTGCTCTAGCAGATAGAATCAACAACTGGGATCTCATCTTACTAAAAAGCTTCTGTACTTCAGAAGAAATCATCAACAGAATTAAGAGACAACCTACAATGTGGGAAAAAATTTTTACCAGCATTATTTTTTAATTCTACTCTCACTCAGCTGAGTGCTATGCAACAAAGCTACAAAATGAAACAGGCTGCTCCTACAAAGTATTCTTGACCACCAACCTAAGCTGAGCTTTGCACAATGTCTTCCAGTTTTGCCTTGTTACTTTAGACATTCCATTAATACAATCTCTTCACTGCTGCTTCGTTTTCCCCAAATCACCTCTAACCAGTGTTTCAAGATACAGGTAATTGTACTCCCTTCTTCATTTCCATCAGATAAGATTCACTCAACTACTTATTAATAAGCCCCAAATCCTTCCGGAATCTTTACCTATCTTTCTTCTATCCTTCTGGTTTCAACAGATTTAACAGACTTTCTTTAATCTAAAGCTACTGCTTTTACATAAACATTGGATCCCATTTATTCCATCTTTCGTAAAACTACATATATGATTTTTCTTTTTGCTCTTTGTAATTTTAACTTTAATTCTTCTCACCAAGGCTATAAAATATGGAATATCCACCATTTCAGTCAAAGTACCCTTCCTTTCTATAATGCTGGGACTAACGACTAGGATAGCCACCTTCTAAATACAGGCTTGCATACCTATAAGGAAGTCCAAGTTTTTATGCCTGAAAGTTCAGAGCTAACTCTCTCCCCAGGAATTTTCATGCATACCATACATAAAATAATTTCATTCCCTGTAGATAGAGGGGTGAAAGCTTGAGAATTAGGCCCATTGTTTAATTATAAGAGTAGCAGAACTCTAGAGAAAGTTCAATTGCAACTCTATGAAGTCAATTATACCAAGGTTAGGTCCTTGACTGAGGAGAGAAACTTGATACTTTTTATAGGAAATTCTGAATGGATGTACTCACATTTTCAATTTCTAGATTCTACTAACTCATTTGCCCTCCAGAAATGGCCTACTTTTTCCACGCAAAAGATTAACACTGGACATCGTTTGATGACAAGTTAAAGATCTGTATCTTACATGACAACCTGTGTCACACTCCTGCTAAACTGACTGCTAACGGTTTATGTCTAGATGTCCGCCTAAAGCCTTGTGCTGTCGTAGGTGGGGCTTTTGGTGACTGGATCATGGGGGAAAGATACTGATCAATGGATTCATTCATCAATACATTTACAGCTGAATATGATTTGGAAGGTGAAGCCTGGTTGTAGGAGGAGGGTCTGTCTCCCTCCCTCCTCCCTCGGGCCCTCTCTTTGTTTCTCACCACCGTGTCTTTAGCTCTTTCTCCTGTGCCACTGTCCTGTCTTGAAACCAGACACGTATGGACTGAAACCTCTACAAACTCTTGCAGTTTTGGGTGGCAATACTCTCTCTGGTCTTTGGATTTTAATATCTTGGTAAGGACCCTGGGATGTAGCACAAAAAATCCTGCTGGAATGACTCTGGAAACTGGGAGAAAGTAGTGATCACTGCAAAGTAACACAGGAATTATTAAAAAAGATTATAGACGTGGTCAAAAAGCTCAGGGAAGTAAGTATGGTAAGACTGCTTCCAAAAGACTGAAAACACTACCCACCGACTATATTCCACAGACATGTGCCACCACACCCAATAATGTATTTAGGTATTACATCTGAAATAAGTAAGCTAGTGATAGAGTAATTAATTCTTTATGCAATCAGATGTATTTATAATCAAACCTTTCTCTGCCACGTTCTCTGTAGGCAAATTAAGAATACTTCTCTTCTCTTCTCTTCTCTTCTCTTCTCTTCTCTTCTCTTCTTCTCTTCTCTTCTCTTCTCTTCTCTTCTTTTTCTCCTCACCTCCCCTCCCCTCTCCTCCCCTCTCCTCTTCTCTTGTAAAATGAGGCAATAGTAGTATTAAGCTCATGGGAATGTCACATGGATTAACTGAACTAATACATGTAACTTTTATAAATGCTCAAAAATAGTAAGTATATACATTTTACTAAAAGAAGTAGTAGTAATAGTAATTAGCATATATATATAATTTTATTTATGTAGAATAACTATAAATTTAGTATTTGCCACTAATTATATGCAGGAAATGTCTCTTAAAAATATAAGCTCTCTTGTGCCAATATGCTATGCAATCAAATTCAGTGACCACCTCACCACTTGTTTCATCTTTCCTTGGGTTCTTCTGCAAACCTATCTTTTATCTAATCTCTTTCAACTTTCGAACTGCTCTGCTTGATCTTTCAATTCTTGATCTGCAAAGAATAATATATTTTTAATAATTCACCCTAAGAATCAGATCATGCCTATCACTCAACCTCTTTCTGATGCCACCAACATGAAGCTTTTGGATTTCGTTTTATCATAAATATTTCAATAAATCCATAGGTGGCTTTGGAGAAATTTTTCTGAAAAAAAGAACAGCCTTAGATGTTTTCTAAAAGCTCCTTTACTACTTAAAAAAAAGGTAATAATTGAGTCAAAGCTGATTACTTTATTAACTAGGGCTGTTTGCATCACAAGTCACTTTTTTTTCAGATTTTGCTTAAATGCGTAATATTTTTAAAAGTAGGCAAAGAATTTTTTAAAGTGGGAGAAATTCAAAAATAGTAAAAAAAGATAACCTACTATAACTTGTCTTTGTGGGTTTTGAGAGTAATTCAACTTGACAAGAGAGGAATCAGAAGCCAAACAGTCTTCTCTGAGAGATTGAAACTAAAATAATGCAATTTTTAAATTAAATAAATCTAAGAAGGTTTGAACTTGCAAATTTACCTAATTTTATATTATCCTTCATGCTGCAAGGCTCACTCACTGCTACCACTTGAAGAAAGGTCACACTAAGTTTAATTACAGCACTGGAAGTCATTTTACTTTCGAAATATTTACTGAGCTCAAAATACATGTGCAAAGGAGGCCTTCTACTAGACACCATGGCGCTACACACTTGAATAAGTTTGAGCTCTTCACCTAAGAGGTTAGAATCTAGTGGGGAAAGGTCTATCATCACAGCATGGATGCTGGTAAAACACAAATTCCGGCAATGGATTGTCATTCATTGGAATTGGAGTGATTTGGTGGGAATGTCGGTATCTGATCTGGATCTGGATAGGAACATCCTTCTTTCTATAGACGGAAATGATTAAAAAACTTAAGGAAAAGGCAAAAGTGTGAGACATCACAAGCACAAGGCATGAACTGGGATGCCCAGCAATCCAACAGGGTGCAATGTTAGTTAGTAATGATCATAGAGTAGAATGAAAACTCTACCTTGATTGGTTAATGTCCCTTACTTTACATAGTTCCATATGATATTAAGAAGTTAAAAATCTATATTGAAAAATGGGAGAGGGATCAATAGCTTTAAGTTTTGTTTGCTTTTGTGGGGAGTAGTAACCGGAGGAGTGATACAGTAATATAATCACACTCTTATTAGGAGAAAATCACATCAAAGATACTAAAGGATGGGCACTGTTAGCCTCCTATTTAAAACAAGTTGGTAGGACTTGTGACTCCCCAAATTACTACTGTGTGTCCTCTGCATATTCTCCTGCCCTTCCATGTAGCTCAGACTCTTATCTGTTACTTGATAAATGTTTGTTGAACATGTTCTGTTAAAAAAAAAAAACTACGTGTAATGACAGGGCACTAATACTCTAACACTAAAATGTTTCCAGGTGATGTTTTAAATAAATGGTAAATATACTACAAAGGGGGAGACTCTAATTCAGGCAAAGAGCACAGGGCAAGAGAGCAGCAAAGAAAGCTTTGTGCAAGAGGATGCATTTTAGTTGAATCTTAGTTCATTGGTAAAGACTAAGGCAGACCAGGACCCATGAAGCTAGAACTTCTCCAAGATCATCAGTGCTGAAGAGATCAGTGATTATGGAGATGAGGTAAGAGACCCTAAAATAGATGTTTGTCAGTTTTTCTGGAGTTAAAGAACTATCCTGTTAGTGGTGGCCCAGAAGGTCCAGGAGGACAGGTTCTTGGATTGCCATGATCTCCTCAGGGGTTCCTCTCTTGTTTTCAGTTCTCAGGAAGAACATCACTAGAACGCAACATCTGAGATAAGAAGGATTTGTCCATAATAGATGAGGCTGTATCTCTATTCTTCCCAGAATTTGCTTGTTCAGAGAGGAGAAAGACATTCAGCTAACCACATAGTGTCCAGATTTGAAAATTTAGAGTGGGTGCTTAGAGGGTTCCTCAGCTGAGGTGCAACAAGGCAAATGTGCAGATAAGACTCCATCTTCCTTGGGCCACTTTCTCAATCCTTGGGAAACCAGGTTGGCACAGAGCATAGTCTTCTGTTTTTCTCTGCTGCTTCTCTGCAAGCAATAAGTTTGCTTTGCCCAGATTTCTTCATGTATTTGAGCTAAGCGAAATTTAGGAGGGTTTGTAATTAAGGGAGACATGAGTGTATTCTCTCACCAAGAGAGAAAAAGAGTATAGGTATCATTCCAAGTTCACAGGAAATATGTGCCACAGTCAAGATGTATTGCTTGTGCATAGTTTAATAATTAGATCCTTTACAAAAATGTTGAAAAGATAAAGGAAAAGCACTAAAGATGCTACAGTACCCTTGAGTGTAGTAACAATGGAGGTCTTACCATATACAGCCCTCAGGAGAGGACGGCTAGAATAATGGAAATGAAGACCATGACCAAGGGATGCAACCAGCTTGCAGCAAAGCCACAACATGGACAGCAGAGGAACTCATTTTACTTCCTTCTCTTGCCTCTTGTTCCTCATTGGCTTCACCAGTGGGTAAGGGGGGGCCATTGACACAGCTAGGCACAGAGTAAGGTGGAAGGCATATTTGAGGAAAAAGTAGAAAAAATACAGAATATGCAGAATTACAGGATTGTTCTTACCAAATCAAAGTATTTATGCATTTATTGCTCATTTGTTTATTTATGCAATAATGGGTATTGAACACAGAGCCTTTGGCATACTGAGTAAGCAATTTACCACTTACACCTTCAGTTCTTTTTAGTTTTTTTTTAGCAGGATCTAAGTTGCCCAGACTGGCCTCTCCTTCATAAATAGCTGAGTTTGTAAGAATATACAGCCATAAATATACATATAAAAGTATTTATAATAAAAACATAAAACAAAAAATAACATATACTTACCTAGATTATCATGAGGGCATGTTATTGCTTTTGTTTGTTTATGATTTTCAAATGCCAACTTAACTCATAAAAATTTCTTTCATCATGTATTTTAGGTTCACATCCAGAACGTAAAATCTAAAAATAGTTTACAAAGTTTTCACACTACACATGCATTTTCTTAACTGAAAGTCATTTAGCTTGTACTACATTTTTATTTGCTAATGTGAATTTAAGGGTAAATGTTCCTACATTTGTAATATGAACATGAGGCACAGTTGTTTACTGTTAGCTTTGCTGTCATACCTTATTGAAGACCTCATTTCACCAAAATGAAACATAGCAATTATTTTTTCAGAAGCTGCAATAAATGATGTACTCCTATTTTTTCAAAACCTAAATAATTGAATATTTTTTCACTACATGTCATTGCATAAGACATGTTTTAGATTTTTAAATCATAAAACTAACGTTCTTAAAAATTTCTACAAATAAAAAATAGTCTTGAACTTTCAAGCTAAAATTACAAATTAAGAACAATAAGGAATGACTGGATATAAGTATCTGATCTTCATTTAAATCTAGATTATGCAACTTGTTTATAAATCGCACATCACAGGGTCAAATTTAGAAAATATATAGGCCTGAAGAAGATAGCACAACTCTTCAGGGACACAAATCACAAAGGAGGGTGCTGTGTTTTACATGTAAAGTGCCCCCCAAAAGTCTCATGTGTCTGGAAGGTGACTGGGTCAGGGAGGATGTGGGTTATGGGCTGGTGGTCCACTGATGAGTAGAAAGCTGCCTGGGTGCTTGAGGGGTTTGTTCGAGGCAGGTCCTAGTGGTGTGGCCTGAAGTGTGTGTTCTTGTTCCCCTGGGTCCTCTACTTTCTCCCCTCTTTAAGGCTGCCGTACAATACACATCTTTCCTCCACCAGGCCCTTCTGCCATGCAGGTACTTTCTTCGACTGACTCTTCTGAAATCCATGAGCCAAAGTAAACCGCTTCTTTAAGTTGTGGAAGTTGAGTATTGTCCCAGTGACCAGAAAAAAAACAACATACAAGGATTTGGATTTGGATAAAATCTGGGAGTCTGTAAACCCAGAGGATTATTTACACATTTGTATTGCAAAATACCCAAACCAAAAAAACAAATCGCAAACCAACACTAGTTTAAAATTTCTTGATATCCCTTTAATAGTCTCGGGGGCCTTTGAAACATTGCATAATAAGAAAATACTAATATAGTTACTCTAATGTGCAATAAACGTTAACATTATTTTTACTCTGTACTATTTATTTTTGTCTAAGAAGCAGAGATCTAACTTTATTTCCTACCATGATCTTTCCCCACCTGATTGAAACTCATTTATCAAACATCAAATTCCTATACATGCACATTCATTCAGAAAGTATTTATTGCGCCAGAGACAGTGATGCCTCAGACAGAGGCGCTGGTGGTGGAGGTGAAAGTCAGACTGCGGGATTTCCTAATGGATTAGAGAGGTAAAATTATTAACTTACTGTTATGAGAACATAAAAAAGGGAAACGGTCTTTACCCCACAATAACATTCTATATACCATAAGCAAAGCATTAAGTGTTGAATTTCTATTTCAAACCCCTGTTTTCATTCTCATTGTTCATAGTTGCTTTGAAGTTCCTGCACTCTGGCAGAGAGCATGGTTTCAGCTGGGGAAAAGAATCAATTTCTCAATGTAAATTGTGATTTACACAATTCCCTTCCTCACCTATTTGAATTGATTTGATTCTGGAAGCCCTAAGACATGTGAAAAACACTGTTTTGCTTGATTTAATAAACACTTGGAAAATGACTTGCTGGATAAGCCTTAAACCAAAAAAACTAGCAATTCAGAAAAAATGCATTTTTCTTTCCTCTGTCGCTGCAGTGGTCATTGTTCTTGTCTTTGCTCTTTAATTAAGGTACCAAGAAATCCTTGGGTCAAAAGAAGCCAGGATTTCTGCATCTGGTAACTGTTTATCTAATAGTAACCTATCTGCAGGAAGCACTTGAGTTTGGCTTCAAAGTCTAGTTTATTAAACTTGCATGATAATGTTAAAATTGCTGGACTCAGGAATGAAGTATTTCCATAGGCTCAAAGCCAGGAATGAAACAGTGAAGTAGTTTATTTCTACCGTTATATCAATGAGCAAATAAAAAACATTCATACTTTTAATGATATCTACAGAAAGGACACTACAAGTTTCCCCAGAAGTGAATAATTCATGTGGTTTTATTGAAGGAATAACCAAAGGTAATGGAGTGAATTATTATCACATACATTGTGATAGGTAAACACTTTACTTATGCCACATTTCATAGTCTAAAGCAATCAGTGTGTTCATTTCAGAGCAGGAAAACATGGAATTTGGTGGCAGTTTGTTTCTATTTTCTTGAGCGACTTTCTGCTCATCAGGATTGGAGCATAGATGAAACCTCTCTGATAACCATCTGGTAACCACCCATTGAAAACACTGCTTCCCATCTTGGCAGAAGTCAATGTGACAGTGATTGTGAGTCACAGAAGTTCTTGGATGCATCTATCTGAGTCAGGATAACCACATAAGCAGAAGATCTGCAGAGGAGGAACAAAGATGAATTCGTGAGCAGAAAACATGCCAATCTTCTGCAGTGCAAAATTCTGGAAACTGGATCAATATCTTCCAGTGGGAAAACAACACCAAGTGCAGGAGAAAGTCAAAGGAAGTCTCAGGGTTTAGCATTCTGTAGTCCAGTCTTCTTTGCAGAAATCGAACCAGGGTGAAGTGGTGAGCAGTTTTATTCCTAGTGAAAGTTCTCATCCAAGTTCCCACTCCTGTGTTCTTGGGGAGAATGATTGGTAGGTTTAACAGCAGGATTCTAAAATTATTCTTTGGTCAACAATATAAAGTAGAATCATTACAAGAAAAGTTCCATAAGAAATAAGGAAGATGAAAAATGGAAACAAAGTCTTTATAAATAGGGAGAGATGGAGGGGTTAAAAGGAGGGCAGGGGAATGTGAAAAAAATAGGAACCAAAATGGATCATGTAAAGGTGCACAATTCCAATGTTGAATATAATTATAAATGCACTAATAAAATTAATTTTAAAAAAGAAATAAGGAAGGAAAGGTCCAAATACAAATAACCAACACAACTTGTTTACATGTACTCATGTAAGTTCACTGGATAACGACTTTCTGTAATTTTTAACCACCTTATGATGATTTTCTTTATAAAAATTGTTAGTGACCTTTCACATAGGTTCTTTTTCCTCTCTGCTATCCTCATTTTACCTTCAAACTTAAGCAGCTGGGATTCAGAGTGCTGGTTAAACGCATTCCTATCCAGGAACAAAAAAGGCAAGTCTGCAAACTGTCCCATCTCTTAATCATTCTGTGACTTCATCAAGTTACTTCACATCTTTAAGCTTCATTTATTTCATTTATAAAACTGAGATTAGTATGTTATTGTGAGGGTTATGATTAATATAGATAATTCATATAAGGTGCTTAAGACAGTTCATAAAACTTAACAAGTGAGCAAAACAGTGTCAGCTCAGATAATAATAATATCATCGTAATAATAGTGATAATATTAATTTTCATTAGAGTTTCAAATATCATAAATTATTAAATGAAACTAATGAAAAAGTCTTCAGACCTATGTAATTAAGTGGCAGCTTTTTGAACCTCGTTACCAAGGAGGTTTATTCATCCAGCGCATGATTTGTGTACAAAGTGTCAGAGAATATTTCCCGGTCAGTCACTGGGCATGACGAAACCTCTCTCTAATTATCCAGAACAAACCTCTCGAAAGACACATCACTGTGTGAGCCTGCCAGTGGCTCTAGAGGACCGATCCAGAGGCCTGACAAGACTGTGGAGACCCAGCTGTGATGAGGCTCCGAGGAGCCTGGCAAAGTCAGAGGAGGATTTTCCATCAGAGTGAAAGGAAAAGCAAATATTTTAAAGATTCGGAAGACTTTTTAGTTGAAATAAAGAGAAAGCCCTGAGATCTTTGAACGCCATGCTGGGCGTGATATCTCTGGGTCCTTCATGTACGTGGCTCTCTCCACCTGAAACGCCCTCTGCTCACCCAGCCTTCCCCTCTCCTGGGTGTCCTTCAGCATTCATCTCAAGCACACTTTCCAATTTATCAGCTTTGGCGTCCCCAGTAGATGCTATTTGCAGCCCTAGATACATAATCTGTCTTCAAGTTAGAAATGAAGTGAGAATTGGATTTGAACAAAAAGGCCAAGTTTGAGGCTCTGAGCCCACACTTATAACCTCCATCTACAACCTTGGGCAGATCTCTGATTAGGCTTCTCCAAGCCTAGACTTTCTTATCCCAAAATTGCTGATTTTAATTGCTTCTCTGACATTCTCAGAGATTTGTTAAGACTGTCAAATCATGGAAGTTAGTTACAGGAGAATTTGTAAACATAGAGCCCCCGTATAAACATAAAGCATTTTAATTAATGCATATTTTCACCTGAAAGGTAAGATGAGTCAAATAACAAGAACAATGCTTCAATATGAAATTTTATTATTTTTACCTTTCGAAGTTCAACTGCATTTAAATAGTAATTTTGATGCCGCTTGTCACCATGGTGGATTGGAATCCTATTCTTTAAGAGAATTAATGTACGACATATGACTCTGGACTGAAAACTTATTCAAAATTTAGATAATTTAAAATCTAGTCTGTGTGCTTACTTTGGTAGCACATATACTAAAACCTATTCTGGAGCCTAGTTTTAGTAGACATAGATCAATGTATTCTGAGTTAATACTCTAAGTACATAATGTTCTAGATTTAAATGCGCTTCACCCATTTCTGTATGGCTTCTCTTATGTCAGGCGTGACTTTCCCTTGTTTTCTGGAGCTGACGCGAGGCCAACCCGTTTCATACTGATTCCTTTTGGTCTCTACCAGAAGAGATACAGAAAATGAGGAAGTATAGGATATTTTTTTTATTTGTAAAAATAGCTATTCCAGGGGTAGGAACAAACACAGGGGTAATGTGCTTGACTCGAGTGTGGGAGGTGAAGGGAGCGAGGGATAAAGAGTAAAATGAAAAGTACCACAGAGGGAGTGATGAAGAAGTCACAGAGGATGCTCTCATGAGTGACTTTTCGACATCTTTTATCACATTATGCACATTTATCACCATACTTAGATAACTGTCCAGAGAGACTAAGAAGCACCAGTAAGACGAGAGCTTTGCCAGGGTATAATTTTATTAAAACAATTATTTTCAAGATATTCTGAAAATAATGTTGAAAAATGTTCTACATATATTAAATTGATGCTTTTCCCATAAGTTAGAGCAAGGGAGCTAAATGACCACTACCTGATCGTGGGATAAATCCCTCAGTGGTAACTGATATGAATAGCTGACGAAAAACCAGACAATATTCCCTATTACATTGTTGCTACTGCCTAAAATCACAGAAGCTTGCAGCATGGCGCAGCTCACAGGTGTAGAGAAACTCCTTGATTGAATGAAGATAAATTCCATACAGTGTTTAAGGTGATCTTAAAAAATTTAAATGTAATATTTCTTCCACAACCGAAATGCAAAGGAATTTGCCCATGCTATAACAGTTAAAGTCTATTGAGTTCTTCCTATATGCCAAAAACTTTGATATGTTTACACTGGTTAGGTCATTTAATCCAGCTCAATCTTTAGTTCACAGAATAGAAATTTAAAGCATGGGATGGTCAGGGAAGGTGCCCAAGTTTCAACTAGTTAAGAAGTGATGTAGGCAACATTTAATATCATGTGTCTGATTTATTTCACATAACATTATAGTCTCAAGGTGCATCCACTTTCTTATGAATGACTCAAGTTTATCTTTTTGTGGCAGAGTCCTACTCCGTTGTATATAAATGTCACATTTTCTTTACCCATTCATCAGTTGATGGACAAACAAGCTGTTTTCAAAATTTAGCTTCTGAATTTTGCATAGTTTCTACTACAAGAGAAACCAAAAAAACATAAATAAAGAGCAAACTAAAAGAGAGTTAATAGGAAATAGCAAGATAGATCTTTTGCACTAGGGAAGGAAACAAAGTAATGGAGGAAAGGGAAGGAAAGAGAATGAAAAGAACTAAGATGTGTTATGGACATGGACCAACTGCCCATGTGCTACAGACATGTACCAATAAAAATAAAAATATGGATGTGGGGTAGAAAGTCAGTCAATCTAAATCTGAAAAATATATTTATAGTTGCTACTTGATTGTGATATTAACAAATTAATCTACTTATATATTTGAAAGATAATTACATTATTAATATATATGATAATTCAAAAGTTACTAAATTTAACATAATTAAAGATACGAACTCTAATATAATAGTTTTGAATAATTAAACTTGCTATCAATGGACAGTCACTTTAGACAGAAGTATAGAGTTAGAGCCTTTTAATTTTTTCAGAAAAAAGTGAAAATTCTTTGCATAAAGATTTTATAGTTGAGACAATATTAGATTAAATACAGGAAGGTCAACAACAAATTTAAAGAATAAAAATTCCAAATACCATAAAAAAATGAGATTTCCTGACAATATGGAAGAAAGTTTATTGATTTCTATTTAAAATGCTCTTACCAGATAGTTTCTCTGGTGTGAATAACCTGTGATAGTACATAAGATCCTGAGATAACTGACATTGTGAAATGGGAAGAAAAGGGCTAAAGGTGTAGGGAAAGTGGGAAGGGTAGGGGAAAGGTAATAAGGGAAAAGAAAAAAATGAGAAAATGTAAAGTTTATTGATTTCTATTTAAAATGCTCTTACCAGATAGTTTCTCTGGTGTGAATAACCTGTGATAGTACATAAGATCCTGAGATAACTGACATTGTGAAATGGGAAGAAAAGGGCTAAAGGTGTAGGGAAAGTGGGAAGGGTAGGGGAAAGGTAATAAGGGAAAAGAAAAAAATGTGAGAAAATGAAAAGATGGAAATAAAGTGTTTGTAAATGGGGAGGGGATGAGAGGGTGAAGGGAGGGCAGGGACAAGGGGAAAAAATGAGAACCAAGACCTGTCATGTAAAGGTACAAGATCCCAACAATGAATGTAACTGTACTGTATACCTAAAATGTACCAATAAACTCAATAAAAAAATAAAAAATAAAATGCCCATGAAAATATACTGAGCCCATGATTATCCGATGAAACTCAGAAGTAACAATGTCTGGGAGTCTTGTGACCTGAAGTCAGTAGCTGTGGTCACATGACACTTTCCTGCAGTAGGTTACTCTGACAATTACACTGACCCAAAACTCCCGGAAAGTTGAGTGAATGATAACAAATCTGTTATTAACTTTCAGCACTCCACTCTGGCAGAGTGTAATAGCTAAAATTTGGTTTGTTTAATCTGAACTCTTCTTCATCTGAATTAAATCGTTGTTTGAATAACTTATAACTGCTTCTTCGGGTCAGCTGCACAAATTCTTCAGATTACTGCTGAATAACTTCTATTAAGTCCTGAGCATCACTGCCTGATCTTACACTCTAAGGAAAACTGGAAGCCCTTTATTAAAGAGAGTCACTGCTTACATTGAAAAAATGATCGAATTTATGCTCTGAGCTATAGTCTCCTCCATAAACTTAGAGAAAACATCTATTTACTGTGAATATCTGTTTCCAATTCTAGAAGCTGTGGATCAGTCAAAGCCGATTGTCATTAGCCTAGAATGTTGACTTTCAGTGTCTTAGAGACATAAATGAGCAGTCAATACTGAAGTGCGTTAAATGGTATCCAAGTAGGACCATTCGGACTGAATCTCTATTTATATACTGGGCATTTAATATTTTAAGCTTTTCATACTTGTTTTAAAACATACAGATACAATTCATGCCACAGAATGCTGTATTGTCCTCCCCTAAATTTACACTTTAATCAATTTCTTTAATCTGTTTTAAGAGTTTAATTTCTGAGTTTCTTAGGTTAACATTGTCTGTTGGTGCAGGTAGGATTTAACCTCATGCTATGACCACTTAAGAGAACTCTCTGATACAGTGGATCTTGTAAAATTTTGCCACTTCTCAGACTGTTCATATCGGCAGCTACTACAACATTTTACACACAGAATAAGCATGTTAGCAAAAGAGATAACTTTACATTTTGTCAGGCAAAGTCCCATTCAAAATTTATCTCAAACAACAATTTATAGCTAAATGGATGCACACTGAGGCTATACTTTTAAATGAAATAAATAGGACACACGAGTAAATACTGAATAGTTTCTCTGGTGTGAAAAACTAAAAGTGTGAATAAGGTTTAAATGGTATTAACTGGGAGTGTTAAATAGGAAGAAAATGGTTAAAGGGGAAGTGGGGAGGGGAGGGGAAAGGAAAATGTGAAAAAAAGGAAGAAATGGAAACAAAGTCTTTGTAAATAGGGATAGATGAAGGGGGTAAAGGAAGGGCAGGGATATGGGGAAAAAAATAAGAACCTTGTAAAGGAATAAGATCCCAATGATAAATATAATCATATTGTTTGATTTAAATGTACCAATAAATTTAATGGGAAAAAATAAAAATAAAACAACAATTTCAGTTGAATGGAAATGATTTGATCAATCTTCTATCTGTATGAACTCAAATTGTGTTGCTTAGTGGATCTTATGGTTATTTTAGATTAAGTATATTTAGATTAAGTATATTTAGCCTTCTTATACTCTTATTTTTTAATTTTTACCTAAAAGCATCTCTGTGTACTAAAATTTTACTTTGCCTTGTTCCCAAAAGTTAAAATACTGAAAAAAGAAAAAAAATGGATAATTAAATTTCACTGTTATATTTTATATATGATTAAGTTTTTTTCCAAATGAATTTACTTTCAGATCTATAAAAATTGTTTATTTTGTGACATGATGAAATGCCTTACAGTATTTTTTAACTAACTGAATGAATAATTTGTTTTTCATTTAATAACTTCACTGAAAAACAGTTTTCAAGAGCTTAAAGTTTTGAACTGAGGGAAAGATACATACATTTATATAAAATCTTGATTCTTCATAGTAATGACTAAAAGACTTCAAAACAATATTGCTTTTATGTTTCTTGGTACTGGAATCTATCTATCTATCTACCTATCTATCTATCTATCTGCACACATGATAGGACATATACTTAATTCAATTGTACTGCCCACTAGTAAAAACCTCTCATAACTATCACATGGCTTTAGTTAATATAACAGATGAAGATTTAGAAATTCAGGGGTGATTATTCTTTCCTTCTATCTTTCAACTAGTTGAATTTTCAATTTGAAGAGAGCTAAGTCACCTTTTTCACCTAACTTCTTTAACTATAAAACCATGATGATGATAAATGCCATCCATTTCATCCGATACCACACAGCAATGTTAAAAGAATTAATAAGATAATATAAAACACTTCTAACTCCTTAGAGTCAGTGTGCTACATAAATCAAAGGTCCTATTATAGTATTACTTCAATAATATAAAAGGTGAAGGTAGAAGAATAGCATTTATCCATAGATTTTCGTATGAAAATAGGCAAGGTAATCATCAATTTAGACGGTTGGCATTATTGAGCTAATTAATTTTTAAAAGCATTTCAAAAGAGAAAGAAATTTAAACATTAATGATTGCACATGCTCAGAATTCACTCTTAGACTAAGTCGCAGTGCCATGGCTGTATTAGAACGCTATCTCATTATGAATCATATAAGATATATATGAATATATATATATATATATACATTTAATTCTATAAGCTATTATTTAATTTAACTAAAACTTTTTTCAAAATCTTGGATTAAACCAATTCTTTAAAACTGTACAGAAGAAACTATTTAGTCACACATATCATAGAGTACATAAAGAACACATGAAACAGTTAAAATTAACCTAAGATATGTTTTTCATTTTATTCTGCCAGAAAATACTACAGAAAAAAAAAATATTTGGAATGAATACTAAGAAACTCAAAGTCAAAGTGTAACAAAGAAATAAAATAAGACTCCTTTTAAAAAATTTTAAGTGCCATTCAAAGTTGCTAGACTAAAAAAGACAAATACAAATAAAGAAAAGAAAGGGAGAAAAATACTGTAAAGTAACATAAGGATAATGAGATTGTAATAATGTCTAATGAACATTTCCATATTGACTCAGAAATCTTTGAAGCTTAATGAAAGTAGAAGCCATTAGAAATTATGGTTCCTTCAAAATATTAAGGAATATTAATTTCAGATAAAAGATGTAGTTTTCACTATAGCTCAGTCAATTATAAGCATCACTAAGTCAGGTATGGGTACTATTCAAAACTGTTACATATTCCAAAGAGCCCTGTCTAATATTATTGAAATTCAACAAGTTATCTCGGAAAATAAAGAAGTGATTTTTAGGAGCACCTTGAAATAAATAAAGGGAAGAAACAGGTGATTTGAGCACCTACAATTCAAGTTACCTGGAAAAGAAGTAAAATAAGAGGAAAACGACAATGTGGAAACTTTAGGACTTTTCTCTACTAGAAATGAATAAACTTCTTAATGACATATGCGTATTAACTAAGTTTCTGAGAATAACATAAAATTAGAATCACATTTTCATGAATTTATACTACCACAACTATCAAGAAAACTAGTGCTCACATTATCCAATCATCTTTTTTTTTTCCTTGTAATCACATTATGTTATGGTTTGGGCCTAGATGTCCCCCAAAGCCTCATGGGATTACAGGTGGCTTTTTCAGAGGTGGCCAAATGTAGAGTGTGTGATGCTGGGATTAAAGATATGTGATTACTAAACGGGTACACTGATTGGTTTGGCAACACCCTAACCCTGGTAGTCTGGATAAGATAAAAGGGGCAGAAAGATGCTATTAAGGTGTTCTTGTTGCTTTCGCTACCTTCTGGCCACCATGAACTGTTTTTCCTCTGTTTCTCCTGTCTGCCACACCCTGCCTTGGAGCCAGCTGATTATGGGCTGAAACTTCTGCAAACTGTGAGCTAAATAAATCTTTCCCTTTAACTTTGGATATCTGGTATTTTGTCTCAGAAATGAGGAAAAAGTAACTAAGACACACTACGTGAGTACATTAATGGTCCACTAGTACAGCAGTCTGAGGATTTGCAGTAGTCCATGTGAGAGAGAACTGCAGCAGCAGGAGCAAAGGCAAAAAGAGGTGAACATATTTTATATGGCATCTGGTGACAAAACCACCAACTTTTTAAAGGTAGGTTTGCCAGTCAGCAAGGGAGAAGAGAGGAATCAAGCAAGTTGAAGAAATAGAACCAACATACACAGAAAACACTTCATAGGAATTTCACCATCGATGGGGACAGAGAAATAAGATGAGCCAAATGGTGCTGGAGAACCAGAGAAGTTAATTTTATTTGGCAGGTAATGTCTGAGAGACTACCACTAGGGACTCACGAATAACATCTACAGCAACAAAAGAACCAACGTCATTTCTGCAGTTCTGTTGTTTTGAATATAGTCTGCCCCCTCCAAAATGCATGCACTGAGAATTTGGCACCCAATTAATAATATGAAGGGAAGATGAGAGCTTTTGGATATGAGGACAGCAGTAGGTACATGGGCACAGCATTCCAATGAATTGATGGACCGATGACTTTCTTGAAAGATTCGATTAGGTTCTGCAAAAGTTAGATTTTCTGGGATTCAATTAGCCAGTACTATCTCAAGAGTGGACCGTTGTAGAACAGAGTTTCCCATGGCAGTTTAGCTCTTCTGCACACTCTGTCCCGAGGTCCTCATCGGAAGCGAAGCAGATGCCAGCGCAGTGCTCTTGAACCTCCACAACTGTGTGTCCATTTAGCCTCTTTTCTTTACAAATGATCTGTTCTCGGACACTTTGTTATAGTCACAGAAAAATTACTGAGACATTCTCCAAGAAACTAATAACTAGTTTCTGCTTGCTACAGTACTTCCATGCTCTTGTGTACCCCAGAAAGTCCCACAGGTAAGGCAGGTTACACAACTACTGTTAATACTGGTGGTGGCTGCATCCATGGCCTCTTTTCATTCAACCCTTTCCTCACTACCTGGTGTACAAACTCCAGGTGGCGCTAGCTGTTGCCTCTTGGACTAATCCTATTCTATAACACCTGTTCCCAGGAAAACTCACTCCTGTTCACTAGGAATAAAATAGTTCTTTTTTTTTTTTTTTCCTCCTAGACACCTCGGTGCGGACACCTCTTTCACTGCCTGACATGCAATATTTGTTTGCTTGGAATTTCCTTGTTAACCTCACTTCGATCAGTCATGGTCAGAGCAAAACCACGATTGTACACACCAAATTCTAGTGGCCACTATTGTTTTCAAAAGATTTCAGTAGCATTTTGACACACTGTAGAGAAAAGATACAGACAACAATATTTTATTGGTACCTCTTTGTAGTACAAAATGATCACATTCCTTGTGGGGATTTAGTACATGTACAAGACACATTTTAATTCTTTTTCAACTTGCATTTTCTCCCTCCTCCCTTTCCCTACCTCTTGTTTCCCTTTCCGTTTGCAAAAGATCTATCTCCTTGTTTAGAATTATCTTTCATTTTGCTCTTTATTCATATTTTGGGTTTCTCACATGATAGAATCCATGCAATATTTAAGCTTGTGTGTCTAATATATTTTATTTACTCTTATGGTCTCAGGGTGCATTTATTTTCGTATGAATGATTCAAGTTTATCCTTCTTTATAGCAGAATAGTAGATTGGAGAGAAATTATGTTTTAAAATATCATTGTTTCCCTCTACCCATTTCCATAAGTGATATAGATGATCTACATTATTTATTCTAATTTTCTTTTTTAAAAAAATTAACTGGTTTCATAATTTTTACCCACATCCCTAATCTTTTGTTCTCTACTTCTGATCTTTGTGTCTCATTTTGCCATTTTGGACCTGCCAAAGATGAGACCCTTCGGGTAGGCCAGGGGAAGACTGGAAATATCCACTTGTTAATGTTGATCCCACAGTACCTTCATGGCCAGAGGTGATGTGAATTCTTCCTTTCAACCAACCCCTTAATTCATGGCTTTGGGAGCAATTCATTGATCTTGTTAGTATCTAGGTTTTCCTTTTGTCAGAGGAGAATAATTACTTCCCATCCTACCACAGAGGACCTCTGGGGAAACAAAATGTGAAAATAAATGCGGAAATAGTCAGATATGATTTGGAGGAGAAAAAAAAAGGGTAGAGAGGCATTGTTGTTTCTACTGCTTGCATTACTATGGCAACAATTCTACACTAATAAATGAGAAAAGTGAGAAACCTGATATTCTTTATAAAATATATCACTACACCATTGGTGTGCACAGCCTTGACATAAGTTCCTAAGGAAGAAAAGACCAAGATAAAAGAAAATATTAACAGGGGATTTCTAAGATAAAGAAAATGAAAAACAAGTGCTACAACTGAAGCAAGGGAAAAGATTTTCTTAGAAAAAAATTAAATTATTGTGCTTACTGATAAGTGGAAAATGAAAGATTAGACTAGCTACTAAGGGATCTGAAACTTATCAGGGATTTGGGAGGAAATTTACAGATCATAAACAAAAAATAAACTCCCTGCTATGTCTGCAATTCAGAAAACAGAGCCTCCAAAAGCCCTAAAATTGCTTTTTTATTCTATTGTAAAATGATTCTCATGATCAGAAGAAAGAAAATGCCCCACTAGAGCTAGAGAAAAAACTGTGGAATTGACAGTAATCATTGGGCATCTTCTTAAAGGAAATATTTTTGGCAAGAGGAGAAAGTTCTCAGGGTGGTCTTCATTAGTGGAAATGGACAAATGGAATACAAACATGTTAAATTACTAATTTATTGTTTCAAGCGAAATACTTTGAGGCCATAACTCCTAGAGTATCGTAGTTTAGTACTTTAACTATAAGAATAATCCCACAATGTGTTATAGAAATGCAGGTGCAGAGAATTGTTTTCTGAGGTTTCTTATTGTTTAAAAGAGAGCTTCTCTTAACTACAGAGGACAGATTTCAGGGACCTGGTCCCAGAAATTCTGATTCAGGGGCCAGGGATTTAGCTTAGTGGTTTCGCTACCTGCTTCTCAAGCCCAAGGACCCGAGTTCGATCCCCAGTATCAAAAAAAGGAAAGAAAGAAATTCTGAGTCAGAAAGATGAAGTATGAAAGTCAGAATTTTAAAAAATTCATACCACATGGTCCTCAATGCAGGCATCCCATTAACTACATTTTGAGACCCTGGCTTCAAGAACGGGTCTTAATTTTTAAATAAAACACTAGAAACGTAGCACTCTGTGGAAGAATAATCTTTCATACCTTGCTTCCCACTACATTTCCCAGTAGTGTATTCTGTTGACCATCATATTCCATGGATCAGTCTGGACGCTTTGCCTTCCTTCTGAGACGTCAACATTCTCTGCATTTCCACATTTGCTGTATTAATTATTCTACCTTTCATTGTAAAGAATATTCTGTGTTTTGTATTTTTTAAGATTTTGTCATTATTTCCTTCTTAGTGCACTCGATGTGCTCTCACGGATCATTTTCATACTGCATTAATCAATTCTCTGGCTCTGCCCTCATGACCCAGGTACTTCCCATTAGACCTTCACCTTCTAACACTGTCACACTGGGGATTAAGTTTCCAACACATTAATTCCGGAGGGGATATCTGAGCCATAGCATTATTTGGATTCATAACATTGCACTACATGCAATTAGGTCTTATTTATTTACAAAGGTATGGTTTGCCTCTTGTAAAATGGAATCTATATAAACTGAAGGCTTTGTCTCATTCCTTGCTTTAGCTCCAGTGTGTAGAACAGACAGATGGTAGACCTTCACAAGTCAACTGAGGAATGAACAAAACTTAACCTTGTGTAATGAATGAAATATTTTTATAAGCAGGTCACTTTATGTAACCTAAATTCTTCAAATCTTTTTCCATGGGAAATCACTTACTCCTTAGAATGAAATCACCTAACAGAGCTAATACCTAAATTGGTATAAATAGGCATTACAACAGAAATATCTATAAGCAGGGAGTCAAGAGATTCACAGAAAAGGAGAAAATGAGCAAAAGATCATAGCAATAAATGAAATATTCTCTGACCAAATTAGCAACTTTGCCACAAGTGTTGGATGTGCCATATGATGGATCACAATGAACTGAGATTCGGGACATTTAACAGTGTAATGTGACATTACAGAAATCAGTGTGAGGACTCCCACTGTTGAGGCTGCAGCTGTTCTGTGGAGTGGCAGAGAGATGTTCACCAGAATTTTGAACTCTGTCTAACAAGCCCCTCTAAGCTTGTGAACTCCCTGCCACTTGCCTGTTAGCCTCCTGTCTGGCAGAAAGACTGTGGCCGCTGTGCTGACATTCATCACTGAGAGTTCTGGCCCAGTGCTGCCACTCCCAGGCCGAGGGGCTCACTCAGAAGCAGCATGCTGGGGCAGGAGACAAAAGCCCTCTCCAGGGTGGAGAGCAGTTGAGGGGAGGGGGCCAGGTTATTGGGAAAGGCGATTCCTCTTCAGTTTGATGCATTTTATCTTAAAACCACACAAAGCACTTGAGAATGGTTTACAAAATACCCCAAAAAGGACACAGTGAAAATTCCCCCATATGATGTGGAAAGAACAGAAATATATTTGGGATTGATTTTAGAATGTAGAACCCAGAAATAATCACTCCCAGAATATGGAGATGTCCACTGGCAATTTGCTGCTAACTACAAATTTAATACAGGAATACACCAGGCAACTCAAGTACAAAAGAGCAGGTATCTTTAGAAGTCATGCCTGAAGTGGAGGGGAAATTAAAGTTGGTAGAAAACATCTCGCACACAGCAAAACAAAACATAAAACAATTAAAACCTCCACAGGCAATAGTGTGATTTACAGCCAGCATAAACATTATGAGAAAGTCAACAAATGCTCATTTGATGTCAGCTCTGAACCCATATTTGTACGTGCGTTCCTCGTGTTAAGCCTGCCAGCCTTGGAGGTCATCACGGTTACCTTAGGATGCATATGTGAGTACTGCAGGTGGGAGAAGGCAGCTCACGAGCCCAGGGTGAGCCCTGGATGATTCAGGCACAGCAGTCCTGACAGGCTCATCTCCCACTGTCTTCCCTTCCAGCAAACTACGTTTCCGTGCCTGGCCTCCTGCTCCAGAAGAGCACTGGGCAATGAGTGCTTCTGCACTGGGAGGGTTTTCTAATCTGATAGGTCACATATTTGAAGGATTCTTTAACCTCTATTGCGTGTATTCTGATTGCTGGTCAACCCTTTGAGGCACTGCAGGTATCTCTTCCAGGGGAGCCTTTTCAGATTCTCTTCCATCCATGTAGGACTAGAAACCAGCTCTCTATATGGAGAATTAGCAAACTTAGACAAAGTATGTCTGTAAATGTATTTTTCTTTTTATATGTGTGTATACAACTTTATATATTTATACATACTTATAAATGTGTGGGGGTTATACCATAGTTGTAGTAAAATACAGTCCACAGAATAAAATATACTATTTTTATGAATTAAAATTCCAATTCACATATTCTGTACCGTCTGTCCACCTCTCCTTTGTTCCCCTGAATTTCTGTGTCTCTTATCTCTTTGATTATGGCTTGTACTTCAAATGACTTCTTGCATAGCTATTACCAATTGTTTGTGTGACTATTTTTTATTGCCTGTTTTCCTCACCGCTCCACAGGGGAGAACAGTGCCCCAGCCAGGGCTCATCACAGAAACTTCAGTAGCTGAAAGAATGCCTGGCTTTATCAAGTGATTAACAGATCCTACCTGAATAAAGAGAAATATAATACTGTGATTAAAACTCCAGTGTGAATAACCCCTAAGCCTCTGGTTCTTTTTACCCCTCTAGTTGGTGACGTGAGAAGTAGATATTTGTCCCATTGCACATCATATATATTTATAAATATTGAGAAGTCAATTTTAGTGATCAAGGCCAAAGGAAGGTATTATAAATCATAATCCTTTTTCTAATTTTGATAATGCTAATTGCTCAGCCTTCATCTTAGATGTTTTCTCTGTCAAAGTGTTGAAACTCATGGCATTCTGTTTTATTTGGTAGAAACTTAAATATAGCTCTCTGCAGGATCTGGAGATGGCTGTTTCATTTAAGGGAACACAGTTTCAATGCTAAAACATGGCAGACAGTGTTGTTATTGGTTCTGTTCACGAACAAGAATTTCGAAACCATGCAAGGATGATTTAGAGTTCCTATATCTTGCCAAAGGCTTAACATTTCCAAATAGGCTTTTGTACAATGAAGTGTAAAGTTCATGGGCTGCTGTTGCAATGAGCTTTACATGAGCAACCTCCAGGAACTGATTCAATAGCCAACTCTAAATTTTGGGTGGCCAAGACCCACTGTGCGGCTGTCAACTTTGGTTAAACTAATTATATTGGTTTTGTACAGAAAAGTAGAGCAGAGTTGAGATAAATGTGCTCATTGTTTTCTTCTAAAGCATTCAGTGATAATATTCCTTTTCTAAATAATATGAAGTATAATCGATACATCAAAAATTATACATATTTAATACATATTTGTACACTACATACACCCATGATGTCACCACTATAATCAAGGCACTAAACACTCTTTCCTGCCAACCTTTACTTTGTGTGTTTTTCGTGTATGTCTATTAAGAATATTTAAGATGAAATCTATCTTCTTCACATATTTTAAAGTCCATAATAATTTATTGCTAGATCTAGGGATCATAATATATTATTTCCAGTCCAGCCCAATGTCACTAAGGATATCCCCAGGTTTTTCAGATAATGAGAGGCTTCAAATATTAATTCTCTGCCATGACCGTCTTGGCATCACAGTGATGATTGTCGGATCTCTCTTATTTGTGGAAATTCCCGTGTTCAGCTCCCACTAAGATCTTTTTTCTGGCCCACTCATCTACAATAGTGTCATAAGCAACCAGGTCCAAACAAGCAGACAGATTTTAGTTGGAATTAGTGCGGAGGATCCAGGAGCGGAAGCCGGCCGTTCACGGAAGGTCTGCAGGCTCCACTTGCTGCAATGTTTCGAGCTTCGTAAGATCTTTGTCTCTTTCTCCCATTTTATAAACAGCAAAATTAAGCTTGCTCTATTTACTTCTCATATCTGTTTCAGAAAATGAAATGGGTTAATAAGTGTGAAAGCATATTAATAAAGTTGAAAGTGCTAGACAGCTATATGAGACTTATAATTCTCTCTGAACATGATGCTAGCTTGTATCACGAGGCCTCTAGAAAAATATGAGTAAATATCTACATATTCCATTTCATATAAACATAGAATTTTATAAAAGTCACTCATTCTTTTTAAAAAGATAAACCTATTTGGAAATTACATATTATTTGATTTGTTTTTACATCTGAAACAATCACCCATAACGTTGCCTCTGGCCATAATTAGTATTAGAAGCATAAGTCATTTATCAAATACATGCTGGCTAAATTAGCAAGAGAGTTTCAAAGGAGACTGTGTCCAAATTTTTTCCACTTAATGAACATTTTTTTAAAAAAAAGCAGACTAGGCCTATAAAATATAGGAAGCAGTGACATTTAGTATTATTAAGCTTGTGGACAGAGTTTCTAGTGAGAATTCATTGTTGTATCATTATTGCTTAAGTCTTGGTATAATACTGCAGCTGAGAAGAATCTGCGCAACCCTGCACAACCTCAGACATACCATTGGGGAACTGAGGGTCAAGGAGGGGAAAGGATGTGTACATTCTGGCAGGCCAGAGACTACAGCCCAAGTCCCTGGCTAGCCGAGCCTTTCTGCACGCCTCTCTACCCAGGGGCCTTAGCTCGCCTTCGCAGTTCAAGAATGACTCGATATTTATATGTTTATCCATATATGGCCAAATAAATGAATTAAAAGGAATGTCATCCAAAGAAAAACAGAAAAATGGTTGGAAGTAAGCTAGGAAAGTACAATGTGTTATGGGATAGTAGTAAGAGAGTGGTTAGAGTAGTAAGAGAGTGGTTAGAGAGGAAAGAAGGAAAGCTGTTATACTTTTAGGAGAAACCATTAAATAAATTCAGTAAACACTTATTGAAATCTCCCTCCTTCACCAGAGTATGCCCATCAGAAAATTGACTATATATATTCATAGAAATGATAGACATATTCATGTATGATATATATTTCATATGTGAATTCACTACACATGTCATTCTTTAAGCTTCAGTTACTGCTGGAACACATTTATGCTGGTGGTTCCACAAGATTATGATGTAGCTAAAATATTCCTTTTGTCTAGTGAATACACAGTTAAAGGTGAATCAAGTATAAAATAAAATTACAGAAGGAGGGCAAGAAGAACCCCCAAGAATTTTACAGTGATGGGTTTAGTATAATCTTTTACAGACCTCAACACTTCTGAAAAATATGAAAACATGGATCCCAACACTGAAAGGTTTTCATCAGTGAAGAGGAACATTCGAAGCACATTATCTGTTTAAAGCCAATCTGTGATGAAAATAAATACAAAAAAAGTACACATTGCAGTGGATATGTTGTTGAAAAGAGGGGCACTGCTCAAGAGCAGCCTCAGTGGGTACTCGGTGGGCTCCAGGAGACAGTGCTGAAGTCTCAGCTCCAGATGTGTTGTGTCTCTGATGACCTCTCAGTGGGACAAGAGGTGGAGGTGGAGAACAGTCATACTTGTGATCCTGCCACTGGCGTGGGCCTAGGATAATGTGTGCCCTTGTGTCTTAGCTTTCAACAACGTCTAAAAGTAGAAAAAGGCACAGAGTAAGGGAATCTAGAAAGGAACTATACAGCTGTGCTATGTGTTTGTGCATTAAAGTGAGTGTTATTACTGAGTCAGAAAGTTGGCCTGGAGTTGTTACTTAGTGATAGAATGTTTGCCTGGCATGTATGAGGCCCTGTAAGGGGGGGGGGGG
>NW_022900945.1:16067445-16190178 GCF_012274545.1 Fukomys damarensis | reverse complement strand
GGGGGAGGAGGAGGAAGAGAATGAAGAAAAGGAAGGAAAGGAGGGAGGGAGGGAAAGCAAAGAAAATCCACAAAAAAGAAAACTAGGTACAGTAAGCTAAGGTTAATTTACTGTTTACAACAGAAAAATGTCTTTTATAAATTTAGTGTAGCCTAAGTGTATCATTTTTATAAAGTCTATGGTAGGGTACAGTAATGTCCTCAGCCTTCACACTGATTTACCACTCGGTGAGTAGCTCACAGCAACTTCCAGTCTTGCAAGCTCCATTCACAGTGTGTTCCCTGCACTGGTGACCACTTGTTGATCGCGCGTGTAGTGTACATTTTTCATGTTCATACACACAACTTTTTTTACCACTGTGTTACAATTGCCTATAGTGCTAAGTCCAGTTGCACAATGTGCAGGTTTGTAGTGTGGGAGAAATAGGAAGTTATGGCTCTGATTCCAGTTGCACAATGTGCAGGTTTGTAGTGTGGGAGAAATAGGAAGTTATGGCTCCCTGATATAGATAGATAGATAGATAGATAGATAGATAGATAGATAGATAGATAGATTCTAGATAGATAGCAGATCATACTCTTAGGCTTGGACACTGTCTGATGTCTTCCAAGGAGGAAACTTGCCAAACAGGGTGTTTCTCAGAACAAGTCCTTATTGTTATTTTATAGATGTATTTATACATTTGTATGTGTTTATACAACATATAAACAAACAGTACTTGATATGTTTGCTCGGCAAATATTAACTGAGCATCCATTGCATATAAGCCAGGTACTGAGCATATATAAATGAAAAAAAAAATGCATCTTCAGGATGTCGGTCATCAAATAGAGTGGCCGCGGTATTCAAAGTAACATAGAAACATAATTACTGAGTAATTCCTAGAAGAGTGAGATATTTACATAACATTATACTGAAAGAACAAGCTCAACGTGTTTAAAAGTTGAAATATTAGCATGAAACATACATAATGGTCTACATTATAAAACACTAACTTAAATATGGACAACTTACACTTCCTGTGGAAAAACAGTGTGCAGAAAGGAAGCGTGAAAAAAAGAAGAAAGCAGTTTTGCATGTTTCAGCTCTAAGAAACCAAAACTGATATTAAGACACCTTATTTTTATAATTAAAATTGAAAAACTAGCACCAAATACTTTTCACAAGTTAAAAATAATGAACAATGATATAAAAGCCAATATGAGCTGAAAAGAAGCTGCTAGAAAATAGAACATTTTAGAAGAAAATATATATCATCTATAAAATGTCATCACTTGGACTCATTTTACACAATTTAGCCTTATAATGTGAAACCATGCCTTCTGGAAATTTTTTTTAATATAAACCGAACAACCTATTCACTATTTTTTAAGTAAAATCTTAAATTAAATTACTCCTTTGAAATTTTCTGGAAACTCAGCGCTTAAAGCCATGTCCATGTTCTAGTGATACCAATTTTATCACTCACTTTCATTTGTTTAAATAAAAATGCTTAACAAGTTCTATCTTAGTTTCAAATAATATTTGCACCAGGTAGTTATGCTTGTCTGGTAAACAACTCGAGTAAATGACCATTTATATGACTTACCAATATGTCAAAAACTTTACCGCTTTTAACTGAGACAATGCAAAATCGTAACAAGTACCCTGCTTTTTATAGATGTTCAGAATACATCTATTTAGCTGTTTAGATTTGAAAGAAGGGAAAATATGTACTGTTTCACCAAGAGTTTCTCAAAGGTGATAACCTTTAATTTACTCTGATTTCTTTCTCTCTCCATCACATCGATTTCTCCTTTGAACTCTAAAAAGGCCTATCTTTTCCTCCAAATCATTTTCTGAACAGTTTGCAGAGCAGCTGTCAGTATTTCTAAGATACTATTTTTAGAATAGTATTTTTTTCTTTCTTCTTTGTGTTTTTAAATTGTATATATTCTCAAAGACTCAGTCCTGCGTGCCTAGTTATGTTTTGTTTTCTTTTAAATAAACCTCTAATCAGTTGAGAAAGCTTCATCTCCCTCAGTGTTCTTACTTCCACATTCATACAAATAGCTAACAAGCTGGATAGCCACTCCTGCTCTCTCTGCTAGTTTCCAGAGTCCTGTTGTAAATGCTGTTTACAGTGGACAATCCCATCCAAGTCTCAAATTCAGCCTACCCTCCATGGGCTTCCTATCCACAACACTCTGCTTTCCTGTTGTTCTGCCTTTGCCCAAGAAAACATTCACAATGAAGATTTTACATTTTGAGCTCTCTCTGATCTCCATCTCTTGCATCAAAGGATGTTCCCAAACTTCTGCATTCCAATTTTTATTTCAAAAAATGTCACATAATTAAAAAAAAAAACAGCCAAATATGAAGTCAGTATTAGCCAGTGACCAGTTGGCTAAAACAAAAACAACTTTTAATGCAAATGCTTCAAATGACTCTGCTGTGTATTCTCAATGATAAAAAGAAAATGCCTCCATTGTCTTGAGATTTCCTTGAAACAGAAATTATTGTTATAAGGAAGAATAGACCACTTTTTAAATTTTTAAAAAATTTTTACTTGAAACACCTACCCTGAACTAAATCTAAAAAAAATTAAATATGAATGTGCAACCTGGGGTTTCTTTATTCTTTCAGATATTCAGTCCCTTTTTTATCCTTTTTCAGATCCTCTCTGAATAAACCCTACTTCTGAGGGCATTGGACATTTTAAGACACAATAGAGCTTTCCAATCATTTTGCACCGTATGATGAAATATTAGCCAAAATCTACAGATAAGGGGGTGTTTCGTGTGAAAATTCATGTAATGAACTAACATCAACTCCAAATTAAACCAGCTAGATTC
The DNA here is from genome assembly GCF_012274545.1 of Fukomys damarensis. Taxonomy (NCBI): domain Eukaryota; kingdom Metazoa; phylum Chordata; class Mammalia; order Rodentia; family Bathyergidae; genus Fukomys; species Fukomys damarensis. The sequence continues at coordinate 16,187,344 of NW_022900945.1, read as the reverse complement.
CAGAAAAGTGTGTTACAGATGGTAGTAACATAAGGTTTATAAAACACAAAATGCAGTATTTCTAACAAACATGCTTGCTTCCAATTTTATATATATATATCAGTTTTGTATAGTTTAATGTTTCCCCACCAAAGTTTCTCTTTGCACTCAAACAGCTTTTCCTCTTTGGGCACCTCTCAAGACTAGAATTAAGTATCTGAAATACACGCTATAGAATCACCAATATTTCTGCAATATTTCTGTAATTCTTCTAGCATAACTCTGAGGTGTAACCTTCTCTGAAGTTATTTTTGTCTCAAAATTCTTATTAGTCCTTTACCAGTTCTGTTTGTTCTCTTAACAGCTCATTTGGTGAGAGAGAGGGATGTTGTTCAATAGTCTCACAGCTGGCTCTCCCTAGTTGAGAACTACCTGCATATTACACTAGATTACACTTTTATTGCAAATGCAACAAATAGCCTTGAGCCACTCTGCTGTTTCAAGGGTTTTAAAAAGTTCTCCCTCATCAAGTATTGACTTTTCACAACTTTTGCCACCAGGTGCAAATTGTATTTCAATGGCACAGTGGTCTCCAGGAGAGGTGTTCAGGCAGTCATTCTCCAGAGACCCTGGATGTACAATGCTTTTTGTTCAAGAGTAGCTGATGCTTGGTAGAGCTTTTATGGAAGCTTCCAGGCCAATAATTGGCTCTAGGGATTTACAGAAGCCCCGCAGTGCTCTGCGAACAGTAGCACTGATTTTATACCACCCTCAGTGGGGGACTGAAGGTATGCAGAAGAGAAGGTGCCTGGGCCAGAGTTAGATGATAGTCGACAGAAAATGATCAAGATCTTTTCTCTAAGCTGTGTTCGTCCTGCTCTGGATTTTCCTCTCACAGTTACTGTAGTGTAGGTAAACACTGAGGTGCATGTTTTAAGGGTTTTATCTGTCTTTGAAGTTTGAATAATAAAATTCCTAGGATAAAAGCTTTCCAAGATTATGCGCCTTCTGTTGTCATAGCATCAACAGCACTGACCCTGATCACTTTGAGTAACGTTAGAAATGAAAACAAAATAAACAGGCCATGCTGAAGCCACTCTGGGAATGACACAGAACAAGTCGTGATGGCTTTGAGACCTTCCAAATTTTGAACTAAAAATATTTCAGTTAACAGTAAAAATATATTTTCATAAAGTTTGCAGAGCTAGGTTATCCCGTGTCTGAAAGTTGATTACATTAAAAATGTTTTGTATGAAAGTACACAAAAGTGGAGGATATTTTAGCCCCATCGTTGACAATTTTACAAAACAAAATAAATTTACAAACTAAAACTTCTTTCCTATCAGTTCAGCCCAAATAGTATTTTTTGAGTATTTATTTATTGCATGCCAGGCTTTTTGCTGGACAGTGGGACTACATGGATAGGACAGGTCCTGCCCAAGAGGAATTTAAGAGTCTGGTTGGTAAAAGGGAGCTACTCCCATAGTTCCTTCCAGTAATGTATAGTAAATACTAATGCAAAAGTAATCTCAGGACAACTAAACCCTGGCGGTAGGGAAAGTTTCTTTGGAAATACGGTGCCTTAAATGGCAATCTCTATAATTCAACCTAACAGACTACTTTGGTTTTAATAAGAAAGATGACTTTTAAGAAGGTAAGACTAGAAACAGAGATGCCAGCAAGGAGGCTTCTGTAAGTGTTAGGGAACAGGGACTCAGAGGATAGGAGTGAGCACACAGGAAGTGAGACCACATCCAGATGATGAGGGTAAATTGATCTTATTCTGTCAGGGTTTTTCATATTTCCAGTCTTTCTCAGTTTTCCCAGTTGAATATATCTCTTGTTTTTCATACGGACTTCACCGCATTTTCATAGGAATGCAAATAAAATCTGTCAGTGTTTGCTTTGACTTTATATTTTTGAGTAATTCTTTCTCTAAATTTACTAAATGCAGTTCCATCCCTGGATCTAGTAACTGCCAGCTGGGGAGTTATTATCCAAGGTAGGTATTCTAGGATTGTCAATGTGGCTTTATCGGTTTGCCAGAAGGAAGGAAACCCAAACTGAATATCTTACTGTGATTATAGGAACAAGCAAAGCTATACCATTTGAAATGTCTCTATTACATACCAATTAGCACAAAAATTTTTAAAATAACAAATATTTACATGAAAGAATATGCTATAAATCTCTTCAGTTTTTTTAAATATAGGCACATTAAAATTTTTGAACATAAGCAGAGCTTTAGAATAATAACTATTTCATCTCTTTTATTAAAGACCACCAGGAGAACTAATAATTTAAATTCTATTTGCAACAACTTCTGTTTTGGATCTAAATCTCATAAACTTTGTAATATTAACGTTGACCATTAATTTGTACTGCATCAATTGAATTTCTTAGCAGCTTGGCAATAGAATTAAACTACCCCTAAGCAGGACTTTTAAAAAGACAGTTATTACCCTTCATGTACATAACCCATGTTCTGTATGTGATAACAAAATATTATATTATCCTCTTAGAACTAACATACTTCATTCTGGTTAATCACCTCTGGTTAATGTAAGCTGGTTTATGTTCACATATTTGTTTCTTATAATCTCTGACACAACGGGGCACTCCCAAAATAAAATAATTTTCATAGTAAATATGAAGACATATTGTATCTAGAAATGTAAAAGTTACAGATACCATTTTCTAAAATAGGAACAACACACCTCTAGACAGAAGGGAATAGAGGAAAATAAGAACTGTTTACCCTCTTTGCATCTTTATGCAATATAAATCCACTCTACTAGCATTAAATTCCCTTCAGAAAGCGAGAATTTTGATTTTGTGCCGTGCTATGTGTTAAATCTAACATCCCTCCCCCCACGTGTACAGAAGGAGACTGGACCATGGGGGGCTGTAATTATCCTTAGATTCATGCATCGATGAGTTTAGGAGCTGACTGAGCTGTTAAGAGGCAGGGTCTGGCTGGAGGTGGGTCAGTGGGGGAGGGATCCGGAGTCGTGTAGTCTTGTCCTAGCTCCTCCCTTCTCTTCTGCTTTGTCATCTCCATGGGTTGAATACCTTTTCCTCTGCCATTCCCCTCTGTCATCCTGCCTCTGCCTTGGAGCAAGCCAACCATGTGTTAGAACTGTGAGCCATTCCTCCTTTAAATTATGGGTGTCTGGTATTTTGTCTCAGCAACTAAAGGACAATAGTCAAAACTACACCATAGGGAGTTGTAAGGTAAAGGTCTGAATGCTTTCGAGTAAGCTAACTGAAGAAACATACATGTTTACTGAACATGCTTACTACTTATTCAGCAGTAATTCAGATTAAGACAGTGATCCTTATGGTATAGATCATATATTGTAGAAATACTGACAATAAAGAAATATACAATTTTTATCAGTGATAGTGGTAAGTTACATAAAGAGAATAACTCAGTAGAAATTGTCTTACTGCCTGCAAGTCATATTTTAAGCAGGATGGTCAAGCATTGCATCCCAGAAAAGGGGATAATCGAGCTCCTTGACTAATGGCAATGAATGAGCCAGGTAAAGATCAGGGGAAAGAGAGGCTCATGAGGGGCAAGGCCCTGAACCAACAATGGACTCAAACTCTGTAAGAGTGAGAAAGAGGGGCAATATATTTGTAGTTTTGTGAGCACGTGGAGGAATGAATGGAGATGATATTGTGAGAATTGAATATAAGTATGTTAGAATTTGGATTTAAAAGTACCATACAAAATCCAACAGCCACATTTTTTTCCTTCTATATTCAAAATATATCCAGAATCAGGCTCTTCTTATGACTTCTAACACTATAATCTTGTTCAAGTCTCCAACTTTTCACTTGGAATTTTCCAATAATCTCATAAATTACATTCTGCTTCCACGCTTGCATTCTGTTTTTAATATATGAGTCAGTGGTCATCTTAAAACAAACCATCTGTATGGCTCATGAATTGTGCCTTTGGGTAAATAAAAAAGATACTCACTTTGTGCCCCATTTGTGCAGAAGAATTAGAAAAATTACTTCCCTGGGATTTCTGTCCCTCTCTTCTGCCAAGCTTTCTCTGCAGTGCACATAGCACATGACCAAAGAAGACGGCTTCCCGGGCAGGCCTTACGTTGCTTTCCTGCTCAATATTTCTCCATGGTTTATATCATATGAAATTCTACTTGACTAATTTTGTATGGTCTCCCCCTGTGCCCCATCCTCCCTGGAGTGTCAGTTCCACAAGGACATGTATTTGATTGTGATTGTTTTGTTTACTGCTCTAGTCTCAACTTTCCGAATAATCTTGGTGCATGGTAGGTTCATAAAGTATAGTAGGTAGTGGATGATGACCACCGCCGCAGCACCGTGAGCATCCCGGCTGCTGCTGGAGAATGGAGGTCCAAGGACCAAGTACGTAACAGCAAAGCCACCTGGGAAACCATTATAGGAATCTGTGTGACAGTCGCCCGGGTGCCCATTACGGCTGGAGGACTGGGTGCCCAGAACAGATTTGCAGTCCATTTTGAACGGGAAAGCCAAGAATACTGGCTGCCAGATTGGGTGTGGAGACGAAGGAAAGGAGAGGAGACCAGAACGTCTTCTACGGGTGTGCGCTGAGGAATTCGACCAATGTGAATGCAATCTACTGAAAGGGGAAATGCAGAAAGAAAGGATGTGACTAGGGATGGATAGAGGTGGGGGTAGAACCGAGAGCAGATCTTGCTCATTGGTTTATTTCATTTCTCTCTTTCTCTTGTATTTCTCCTGCTCTTTCTCATTTTTTTTTCTTTTGGTAAAGAAAACACCAATTATTTCGTTTACAGTTTCTTTTCTTCTCTCTCTCTCTCTCATTGGGTTTATTGGTACATTTTAGGTACACAGTACAGTTACGTTCATCATTGTGATCTTGTGACCTTTACATGACAGGTTCTCATTTTTTCCCCATGTCCCTGCCCTCCCTTCACCCTCTAATCCCCTCCCCATTTACAAACACTTTATTTCCATTCTTTCATTTTCTCCTATTTTTTCTTTTCCCTTATTTCCTTTCCCCTCCCTTTGCCACTTTCCCTACACCTTTAGCCCCTTTCTTCCTATTTCACATTGTCCATTATATCATTAGGATCTTATGTACTAGTATAGTTTATTCATACCAGAGAAACTATTCAATATTTATACATGTGTGACTTATTTATTTCACTTAGGGGTATATCCTCAATATGTATCCATTTCCCTATGAATTAATCTAATTTCTCATTCTTTATGGCTGAGTTGTAGTATTCCATTTTATAGAAAAGCCACTCTGGTGCAACCATTATGGAAATCAATATGGAGTTGCCTCAAACAGCTGGCACTAGAGGTTCCGTTTGACCCCGCCATCCCTCTGCTGGGTATCTTTACAAAACAATTAAATGAATCATATCACAGAGATATATGCACACCTATGTTTATAGAAGCACAGTTTGTAATAGCTAAAACTTGGAAACAGCCCAATTACCCATCATTTGGAGAATGGATACAGTTTCTTTTTTTATTGTTTTAGATTTAGCCTCAGAAAAACCTTCATCACTCCAAAGTAATTATTTGTGTGTATTTTTATTTGTTTTGATGTTTCACATTTCTGTATTTAAATGGTAGCATCATTTGGAATTTATTTGGACATGTAGCATTGAGTTTTAGTGTCATTTTTCCCAAGAATTTAACCAATTATCCCACAAAAGTTGGTTCATTAAATGAATAACTCCCTTTTCCCCACAGACTTGAAATATACTTTTCCTCATATACCAACTGTGAACACAAGCTTGAATATGTTTATAGGATTGTTATTTTGTTCTGTTGACATAGTTATTCTTTCTAAACTGTTATTTTCTTTTTAATATAGTTAGGTTCCATTATTTTCACAGATGTACTTGTTATGCTTAACCATTTGCTCCCCATAATAAATCTGTTTTTTCACATACTGACCAAATTGTCTTGATTAAATAGTGTAATGTCTTCTTCCCTTTCAAACTCCCTTTTTTCCATCTCAAGTTTTCTCTGTAGCTGCATATCATAAATCATCACTGCGGCTACACATCTTACCTTCTTAGAACATTTTTCTCTCTGACTGGGGCTTCTCCTGCCTTTTCTTCTGTGAGCAAGTTAGAGGATGATTTTCCTATAAGTTTTGTTTAATGCTTCCATTACTAGTGCCTCTCTGGTAGTTTGTGCATCTTATCATATTACAGTTTCTTTTCTTGTGCCTTTGTCTTTCACTAAACTGTCTTGAGATCTTGTCCACATTTGTATTTCTGGTACTTCTCACACTTTCACTCATCTAGTAAGTGGAAAACATGTCCGCTTAGTGAATAAATGTGAAAAGATAGCTATTTTGGTTTCCATCAATCTTCACTTTTCCAGAAAAGTTTTTTGTTTACATAGTTTTTCTATAACACTTCACAATTCTAGCAACCCCAATTTAGGACTTTCTCGAGTGTGCTCTAAAAACCAATTCCAAAATTAAACGTGCAACTCCAAATATTATCCAAGCGGAATTATTTTTTTATTTTTTGGGCAGCGGAGAGACATTATAACAGTATGACATGGTTAATCACAGCTTTAAAAATGTCTCACTTTTTAAATAGCCATGTCACACTATGAGTTCCTATAAAACTTGCAATCAACTAACAACCCAGGAATTTTCATTGAATGATTGCAACTTTTATGACCACCAATTTATATATATAAATAAAAAAAATATATATATATAGTTTAAATTTAGCTTTATTCATTCTAGACTAGAGTGATAATTCAAAATTATGATTTAATTATTAAATATGTAAACCTTCTACCAAATCCATGAACTTGCTAAGCAACTTTTCTATTTCTTGACTCCAGGCAGTCCGGTGAGTTTTGCCTATCCCAGAGCTTTGTGATGTGTGTGACCCTTGGGAACCTGGCATTTTCTTGATCACTCACCCAAACTGCATGTTCCCAGAGAATAGATAAGTTTCATGAGAGGCTTTACCAAAAGCTTTTCTGAAATCTGTGACATTTTATCCATCTCTCTTCTTGTAATCTTATTAAAAGCCTTTTTTCTACTTGGCTTAATGGAGAGTAGAAATAACAAATCCCAGCTCTGAATGGTATTTCGGATAGGTTTGTATCATTGTAAAAAGCAGGTAGTCAGAAAGATGAAGGGACTTTTTTTATGTTTCTCTTGTTTCTGTCCTTTCCATTTAGCCAGCTTTATCTGCATGATGGTTTTACTCCTGATAGTAAAATGGCAGCAGCATTTCTGCTTCTGACGGCCATGCCATCATGGACAAAAGCACTTCCCAGTGCCAAATTCGTGGAGGAAATCTTGGGCTTTGGATTGACCGAACCACTCCACACTTCAATGCCAAGCAGCCTTGCGTGGTTGTTTAGACCTGTGTCACCTCTATCCCTGTGTTCCTGCACACGTGGCTGCATGGATGATGAGGCCACTCATTATCAAAGACAATGCTGTTAGCAGAATAAAACAAACTTAGTAGAAGTTGAGGAAAACATACATGTCCAGTGGACACCTGCATAATTAAAGGCAAACAGGAAGGCAGTAGAAGATGGTGGTCAAATCTGAGGCTACTGCAATCATTCTGGCTGAGATGACTCATCAAATCATTGTGCATACAGTCATGTCTGACTGGAAATTAAAAAGGTTGAGAATATTTTCTTGTATAGACCAATGGAAATAGAATTCTAGGAAGAGGGAATGATGTTGGGTTATTATCAAATTTTATTGGCCAGTTTCTCATATTTTCATTTTAGCCTCCTTGATGCAGTCCTATTTTTATAGTTTGTGGGAAAAATGTATTGAGAAATGGTGGATCTGTGACCATGTTTTCTTTTCTTTTTCCATAAAAGCCCTCAGGGGCTGTGTGTTTGTCTGAGCAAGCTGTCAGCCAATTAGAGTTTACTGCTGGAGAAGAAGCTGAGAAAGTTAATTCTTCTCCTTCAAGGCATAGTTAGAAAGGAAATATGAATCTTAAGTAGTGCACGTTATTTCATCAACTGAGAACCAAGAGAGACTAGTTAGGCAGGAAGAGGAGAGGACAATTTTAATGGGCTCATTTAAAGAGGAAAACCACAGCATACTCAGAAGAAGTCATTTCTTTCCTTTGGCCTAGAATTGAAGGAGGGAGAAAGCATTAATGAGTCGATACTGACATTTAAAGCCCCCTTCGTCGGTATTGTTCCACTGATAAGGATGGCTATAATTTAAAGATCATCGCACTAGAAATCAGTAGCTCTATATCCTCTTCCAATATTAGTGACCTTTCACAAGTTCCTTACCTTTCTGGTCTTTTGAGTCCTCCTGTGTAACAGAAGGGTAATAATAACTGCAATGAATTCCTTAAAGTGGTGATGACGTATCTGTTGAGAAATAAAATCTCCTTGGGGAGCATAATAATGCATTTAACCAGCATTTATTCTATTTAATGTCTTTTTATTCCAGGCTCTGGTTTTCAGAGTGAGAGCTGTAACAAATCACTTGATCATGTCCTGTGCAAGCAGCCTGTGCACCAGTTGTGGCAGAATCATCCAGGATAGTTTTATAAAAATATGTGCTTTGAAATGTTATGATTTGGTTTGCTTAATGTGGGAGAAAAGAATTTGTATCTTTTTTAAATCTTCCTAAATAATTGTGATTCCCAAACTTGGTACCCATTGTTCCCATTCAGTCATGCTAATCAGAAGATAAGAAAACTGGCCTTGATTGGAAGACCTGAATGTAATCTAGCCAACCAACCAATTATCTGGAATTGCTAATTCATAACAATTTTGGTATTATATGGATCCTAAGATAGCACTGAAATTTTGAGCAATGAAAAAAAATTATAAAAAATTGTCTGGAAGGTTTAAGATTAGGGAAAGCAGAAGATTAAGACCACCAAGAGGCATTACTCAATACATAGGATGCATGCACTTTGCTATGCAGACAAGTTCTTTTTATTTCACAGAGGACTGGAAGATCTGCAAACTGGGTGTCCTACCCGTGATCGTCCTTTTCCTCAGTTTCCTCTGAACAGAACTCAGTTGTTCCTCTAAGTAAATGTGTAACTGAGGATTGGTCATCTGAAGAGACCGCCTAGCATGCCCTTGTATCTCCATGCAGACCTACAGAGGGACTTTCCTAAAATGGCAAATATTCTGGGGCAGATTTCAGACTGTGGCCTGGTCTTCCTCTCCAAGTCCAGGTCATCTCAGCAGTTCACACCATTCCACATCCATCCACTTTTAAAAAGACCTTAGCAAAATTATTTTAATTAACAAATGACCAAGACGTTAAAGTAACAGATGCTACTTCTTTTTGCCATGAGCTTTTTTAGTAAAGCTCGCCATGGGAGTCTGTATGTGCACAGAGAGGCCCATACTTAGGGTTGCTTACCCTACGGCTCTGTGAGCCCCAGGGAGCTGAAGAGTGGAACTAGAGAAAGAGTGGGGAAAATAAGAAAAGCAATAAAAATGTCATATCTAGTGAAATATTAACACTACATATTTAAAACAGTGTGTGTGTGTGGCTCTGTAAGTGCACAATGGTTGCACTCACTATCAATCACTTAGTTTTTAAGAAAAGAGGAGTAACATGATCTATAACTCAAAAATCATACTCAGGCATATGTTACTGTAAGAGATTTGGTAAACAAAAAATATCAGATAACAAATATTTATACTGAGACAAGATTTTTAGAAATAAAAAGTTGTGACTCGTCCACAGAAACTGTAACTACTTATGTGAAGAAAGAAAGACACAATGGAAAGACTTGAATGCTCAATCCGCCCCCAAATCTGTGCTGTGTCCCAGCAAGATAATCTCAATGGGCTGCATCTGGAGTCTCGTTTTCTTTCTCACTGCAGAGAACAGGAAGCCGTGAGATAATGAAGCGGGGGAGGAAAGTACGACCAGCTGTTTGTTTCTTTGCCTCTTTCACAGTCAGCTGTAGCCTTTCCCTGAAGGGCGGTAGCCTATGAGGGGCCCACGCTGTGGTTCAGTTGCTACTCTTTTCCCGCCACCTTTTCAGGTTGAAGGATGGTAGTAGTTCCCAGGTATTACCAGCCTCAGTATTCAGCATGATTCCTTGTTGCGCTTCCTAAACTTTCCTCACACCTCATAAATCTCTCTTTTATTGAACTCCCTTATCACCCAGTTTGAATGTGTCTCATTGCTGACACACAAGCTGCCTGGTAAACCGTGTTGTGACTTTGCACAATTAATTAATTTCTTTTAGCCTTCGTTTCTTCCCTCACAATATGAGATAAAAAGCATTTATCTATGCCTCTTCACAGGCTTGTGGGAAGATGTAATGAGTTAATGTTGATTTTTGTTTCCCTACCCATACCTTTTAGAAGGTGTCCAGAAAACATTGTGCTCAAAAGTTAAAGCTTGTCCTTGCTTTGGATAAGAGGTATTCTTCTGTGGAACAGAATTCTCACATTGAATCCTGTGGTTGTCAGAAGCCAAGCAGTATTGTTAGAGCCGAGTACACTGTGAATTCTCTAACCACTGCATACATGTGTGGAAAACATGCAGAGAAAATAGATTGACACGGAGAAGATGGCCAGATCTACCTGAGTAACAGTGATTTGAACAACTCTGGGACCTTTGCTTTTGTAACCAACACACAAAACCCATTCTCTAGGGGAATTCATCTGGAAGGCAACCCACAAAAGTAAGATGACAAAATATTTCTGTAGTGAAGGCAACTGCACTTCAAGCAAACAATATGCGTGATAAATTACTGTTTGGTAAACTGATAGCTACACATTGATTTGAAATAATAATAACATATTCACATCAATAAATATTTGTTGAATTTTCACTGTATAAAGTTTTATGCACTGGGCACATGAAACTATGATATTAATTTATTTACTAGATTGCAACTTGGAATTAAAAGGAAACTAATAGATGCGATTTCCCTTTTTAGTGTATGTTGCTTAATTTTTGCACCCACTCAAATCATTAGGTGAGAAAAATTTGCACATCTTTTTCATACCATAGAAACAGCATTTAATTTAACATCATTTAATTTCCAAGACACATGTTTCTGATATGTGGCTTTCTCACACTGTAATAGTAAGGAGAAGGGTGGCAAAATGACTGATTGCACTTATGTGCTTCTTCACTCCGTGCACTCTTTTGTGTGTCCTTTATGTTGTGTACATAAATACGGAAGGTGTTGAGTACACAAATGGGAATGCTCTTGGCTGACAGTAATTCAGCAATAGGAGTCTGTGAAGGAACCATTGTGTGCCTCCTTTAGGAAAGTCCCCTTTCAAGTATATTTTTAAAAATTCACAAATTAAGTGGATCAATAAGTATAACCTGGAAAGATAATCAGCAATGCAAGAGATCTATCCACATATAAAAAGACTAAACTGCTGAAGGTCAGAGAAATGCAAAACCGTACGCCCCACATATGCATACATACCAGTGGTACAATGTAGAAGTTGCTAATTATACAGCTATTTTAGTTAGGATAGTAAGAATTCATCTAGTTTTTACTATTAGTTTTTCCAAGGTTATTCCATTACTTGCTTTTATGTTCTATGAAATGGAGTTGGGGAAAGCTCTGAATAAAACATTATTTTTTATGGAAAATCTGTTGTGTATGGTTCAATAAATGGGACCAAAGGTTTTTAGGCAGGGCACTAAATTCAGTGAAATTAGAAGATTTATTGAGATTTTTCAAATGCACCTAGAAATAGTATATAAAAAGACTGTGGCCAATAGTCATACTAATAAAAGTGTTGACTTGCTGCAGTATTAAATAAATTTAACTTGTATAGGATGTCTCACATGGTAATACCCTTCAGGAATAAAACATGTTTCCTGTTGCTATAGATTCAATTTGAGACAAGAAATGTAGCACAGACTATTATGAATTCAACCTCAAGTAACATTAAGGAACTTAAAGCTCACCTAAAAAAAAGTGTAAAATATACATGTCAAGGAGACATTAATAGATATCTACAGAGTGTTCCACCCCACACATTAGAATATACATTCTTTTCGGCTGCACATAGGTCTTTTTCCAAAATAGAACACATGCTAGCTCACAGAACAGGTTTAAGTAAATGCTAAATCCCATGTATATTATCAAGCCATAGTGCAATTAAACTGGAGATCAATAGCATAAGAAACCATAAGAACTTCACAAACACATGGAAACTAAATAACACTCTCCTGAACAACCAGTGAGTCACAGCAGAAATTAAAGAAGAAATTATACCATTTTACTAATTTAATGACAATGCCAGTATAACATACAGAAATCTGTGAGATATAATGAAAGTAGTTTTATGTGATAAATTTGTAGCAGTATATGCCCACACTAGGAAAACAGAGCAAGCTCAGATAAACAATCTAATGGTGATTCTTAAGCTTCTAGAAAAAGAAGAGCAAGAGAAACCCAAAGCTCATACAAGGGAGGAAATTAAAAAGATCAGAGAAGAAATCAATGTAATAGAGACTAAAAGAATGATACAAAAAAATCAGAGAGTTTTTCAAAAGAATAACTAAAATCAATAAACCCTTAGCCAACCTTATCAAAAAAAAGGGAAAGAAAAGGTTCAAATTCATGCAATTAGGAATGAAAACAGTGAAGCCACAAGAGATCCAGCAGAAATCCAGTGGATCATCAGTGACTACTTCTAGAACCTGTACTCTAATAAAATAGAGAACATAGAAGAAATGGACAGATTTCTAGATACATATGAATTACTGAAGTTCTGAACAAAGAAGATATAAAAAGTTTAAACACCCCAATTACAATCAGCAAAATTGAAAAGTAATTAAAAATTTACCCACAAAGAAAAGCCCAGGCCCTGATAGCATCACTGCTGAATTCTACAAGACATTTAGAGAAGAACTATTGCCACTAGTCTTTAAACTTTTCAATGAAATTGATAGAGAAGAAATACTTCCAAATTAATTCCTGGAAGCAAGTGTTACTTTATCCCAAAACCATGGAAAGACCCAAATAAGAGAACTACAGGCCCATCTCACTATGAGCATAGATGCAAAAATCCTAAATAAGATACTAGCAAACAGAATAGACAGTGTCATCCAAAAAAATCACACACCCTGACCAAGTAGGATTTATTCCAGATATGCAAGGATGGTTCAACATATGTAAATTGCTAAATGTAATAGACTATATTAACAGAATCAAGGACAAAAAAACACATGATCCTCTCAATAGATGCAGAAAAAGCATTCAACAGAATTCAACACTCATTCATGATAAAAACCCTGCAGAAAATTGGATTAGATGATCTTTATTCAACTTGATAAAGGCTGTCTATGAAAAACCAACAGCAAACATCGTATTAAATGGCCAAGAACTGAAAACTTCACCTTAAAATCAGGAACAAGGAAGGATGCCCACTATCACCACTCCCATTCAATATAGTTTTGGAAACATTAGCCACAGAAGTTAGACAAGAGAAAGAAATTAAAGCAATAAAGGTAGGAAAGGAAGAAATTAAACTGTTATTATTTGCTGACGATATGATACTCTACATAGAATACCCAAAAACTCCACCAAAAGGCTTCTGGATTTAAATGACATTTTTAGCAGAGTATCTGGATACAAGATCAACACTCAAAAATCAGTAGCCTCCTTGTACACAAATAACACTCTCACTGAGAGTCAAATTAGGGAAATAATCTCTCTCATAATAGTACCCCCAAAAATGAAGTATCTAGGAATCAATCTAACGAAAGAAGCAAGAGACCTATATGCTGAAAACTACAGCACAATGAAAAAAGAGATCGAAGAGGATATAAGAAAATGGAAAGATATCCTCTGCTCCTGGCTAGGAAGAATCAACATAGTGGAAATGGCCATACTACCAAAACTGCTATACAGATTCAATGCAATCCTGACTGAAATTCCAACAGCGTATTTCACAGAACTAGAGAAAAAACATCCAGAAATTCATTTGGAATCAGAATAGACCTAGAATAGCAAAATCAATTCTAGGTAACAGAGACATGGCAGGGGGTATCACAATCCCTAACTTGAAACTATACTACAAAGCCACTGTGATAAAAAACAGCATGGTGCTAGCAAAGAAAATGACCTGAGGATCAATGGAGTAGATCGGAAGATACAGAAACAACTCCAGATGTACTCAGCTACCTCATCTTTGACAAAGGAGCCAACTATCCTCAGTGGGGAAAAATAGGCTCTTTAATAAATTATGTTGGAAAAACTCGATTTCAACCTGCCACAGTTTAAAACTAGACCCTTAGCTTTCACCATGCACTAAACTAAAATCCAAGTGGAATAAAGATCTAAATATTAAAAAAGAAACACTAAACTTTTTGGAATATAAGGTAGGCAGAACTCTCAAAGACATTGGCAAAGGAAAAGACTTTGTGAATACATTCTCAGTAGCACAAGAACTAGCAGAAAGAATCAACAACTGGAATCTCATCTTATTATAAAGCTTCTTCACTGCAAAAGAAACCATCAACAGAGCTAAGAGACAACCTTCAATGTGGGAAAAAATTTTACCAGCTGCTCCTCAGACAAAGGACCATTATCTAGAATTTATACAGAACTAATAAAAATCAGCCCCCCAAATATAAAGACCCAATTCAAAAATAGGTATCTGAAATGAACAGACATTTCTCAAAGAAGTAAAAGAATCAAATAAATATGTGAAAAAAATGTTCAACATCACTTGTCATTCAAGAGATACAGATGAAAACAACACTGAGATTCCACCTCATCCCACAAAGAATGGCTGCTATCAAGAAATCACACAATAACAAATGTTGGCAGGGTTGTGGGGAGAGAGGAACCCTTCTCCATTGTTGATGGGAATACATACTGTTGCATCCACTATGGAAATCAATATGGAGATACCTCAAAGAACTAGGATTAGAGGTTCCACTTGATCCAGCTATCCCTTTGCTGGGAATCCTTCCAAAAGAATTAATTGAATCATACCACAGTGATATATGCTCACTCATGTTTATAGAGGCCCAATTTGTAATAGCTAAAGCTTGGAAACAGCCCAATTGCCCATCAGTTGGAGACTAGATAAAGAAGATGTGCTTTTTCTATAAAATGGAGTACTGCTCAGCCACAAAGCATGAGAAACTAGAGTCATTCGTAGCAAAATGGATACATATTCAGATCATACTCTTAAATAAAATAAATAAGACTCTTAAATGAAATAAATGTGTAAATACCAAATAGTTTTTCTGGTGTGAAAAACTAAAAGTGTAAATAAGTTCCAAATTGTATAACTGACAATATGAAATAGGAAGAAAAGGGCTAAAAGTGTAGGGGAAGTGGGAAGGGCAGGGGAAAGGAAATAAGGGAAAAGAAAACATATGAGAAAAGGAAAAAATAGAAACAAAGTTTTTGTAAATAGGGAAGGGAGGAGGGCCTACAGGGAGGAGTAGGGAATGGGGAAAAATAAGACCCTGCTAAGTCATGTATAGGTACATGATCTTAATGATGAGTGCAACTGTATTGTATACCTAATATATACCAATAAATTTAATAAAGATTTAAAAAAAGAGACCGGATCTCTGTTTTAAGGATGCACATCTGCATAACTGCAAGCAGTAAATTTCCTTCTCCCAGAAGACAGTTGTTTTGATCACTCTAAGCAACTTTGAGATTTCTTTCAGCAGATCATATAAATAACTTCTGAATGACCTTTCATCTTTTCTACATAAGCGTACGAAAATATGAAGTTCAAGAATTTTGAATATGAATATGTGGACTGTAAATGTCTATGTGTTCTCTATTCTCTAGCAGAGAAATGTATTTTGCTTTTTTATAAAATCTACTTAGTGAAAATTCAATAGGAATTAACGTATCTAAGTGGTAAAAATGGCATAGAACCTACTTCTAGGCTTTTCAACAAAACTCTGTAGAGTTACTTAAGTAATTAAATTCCAAGGAATTTGTAGGATAACCATAGAACATCCTTATTCATGGAAAGACTCATCTTAGCTTCTTGATAGATATGAGGAAATATTACCCAAAAAAGAAGGGAGAGAATTTTATCATACTTGCCAAGTGCCGTGATAAATTTTTCTGAGCAAGGAAGCAAGAGTTTCTTTTACTTCAAAATAAGGATGACATTATTGTCTATTTCCCTTATCTACCACACAGTGTTGTGGTAAAACTCCAAAGAAATCATTGTGTGATAAAAGTACATTGAATAGTGTAGTGCTTAAATCAGTAACTCTTTTACTCCCCTCTGAAATTTCAAAGGGGCAGCTGGAGAACAGGCAGTGACCAGAATTAAGTGATAAATGAAGATTTTGCCAAAGCACATGGGTCACATTTTCGTCACCTACTCTATCCTCCCATTCCTGTATCTTTTCAAGAAGGTGTAAAATAAGATGATTGGTATGATTCCAGGCCACGTGTGACCAGAGTCATTCCTGAGAGGGTCCCTAATGCAGGCAAGGCTTTGCAAACATGTGATTTGTTACACTCCTTCCAAACTTTACAGGTGTGTAAAAATAAGGAAATAATCCATCGGACTTAGATATTTATCATCTTCTTAGTGACCCAAGATGCTATTATGCCAGCCAGAATGTAAGACTATTTCAAGATTGAGATTAGGATTTGAAGAGTGTTACAGGACTCGAGAGAACTTCTTTGCACTGGGATCTGGGCACCATCCAGTTGCCAATACAGGGATTCTCTGGTTCCTGTGTAATTGCCACTTTCAGGAATTCCTCTTTAGAGAACATGGTGGAAATAAATGGATAGGGTGGGGTGCGAGTACTCCCTTTTCTCCAGTTGTATTATTAAAACCTTTCCTCAATATACATCACTTGAATTTCCTTTGCCATTAGCTACACAGGAAACAGATGCTTGGTCCGAGGTGCATAGTTGACAAGGCAGATGAAGACTCTGCTTATGTGGAGTGTTCATTTTATGGGGTACAGTGGGGCATTATAATATATTTGGAGATAGACAGGACCCTGGGAGGAGCCAGCAGAGAAGGCTGAGATGCAGCTGGGGAAGAAGAAGGAAAACCAAAAGAGCTATAATTCAGTCTTCCTACTCGGGACTTATACATGATAATTTATTCTTGCCATCAACAAATGCCAATATTTATAGAGTTACAGAAGTTTCTTAAGATGTGGTACCAAAACCAATGGTGAAAAGTTCATATTTCCCAGCTTTTGTTCCTTTACTACTAGAGCACTACTGTCTGATCTTCTTAAGAGGTAATGACTCTCCATGTTGCAAAATCAATGCAGGATTTCATGCAGAATTGCAAGACTTTGAAATGAGCTTGAATTCTTTACTCACATTCCTCAGCATGAAGCACGCCTCACCTGGGACTATTGGCCTGGTTTGAAATGCTGTGAATTCAAGTGTTTAATGAGCACTGTAGAAATAGTGATGGCTTTGAAAACCGTACTGTGGTATCTCAATCCGTATCAACTTGGATAAAGGTAACACTCAACTGCTTCAAAAAATAAGTCTGGTCTCATTTATGAAGCAGCAGAATGTCTGTGGGCCATGATGTGGTTCTACAGAAAATGACAGGTGGGAAGAGGCAAATTTACACAGGAAATTTTGGAATAGTGAGAAACAAGGCTAAGGAGTATTGATTTGAGATTGTTGTATCGTTTGGAGGTCAAATGGAAACCAGATGGCTGGAAGAACTGTAAAATATTTGCTTTACAATCTGATAGTAGTAAGGGGAATAATGTGTGTATATAGCTAGCATCCCAGCCATCCTTCTGCTGGGTGTATATCCCAGAGGATTTCTCACACTGAGCCCTAAGTGAACACGTGTGAGATTGTTCATCATGACTGTTTTTATAGCGTAGGAGACTGTGAGGCAGCCTAGGAATTCATCACAATGACAATGGATAAATAGATAACTAAAATGTGGTATGTGAATATTATAGATATATAACCGTACATATAACAGAGTGCACAGAATTTAGACATATGGTATGGGGTTAATAAAAAAAGAAAGCTTATAGTGCAATACTGTTTATACATTTGAATTCCCTAATATTTATTTTTTAAAAACACATTCATATAAAACAAATCAAACACATTAGTGTGGACGCCTGTCAAAAGGGGTTGGAGGAAAACGGGGATAATAGGTAAAGAAGAGGAATCTATAGGTAAGAATAAGAGAGGTTTTGTGTTGATAATGGGCTCCTGAATCGAGGGTGTAATTCCTTTCTCTGCATCTAAGGATGAAAAGGATTAAAAAAAAAAAACAACAAAACATTTCTTATATTCACTTCTCCAGATTCCCTGATGCCGTGACAAGGATGTAGAGTAAGTGTAAGCTGCTGTGGCTTCCTTATCCCAGGCACCAACTGAACTTTAGGGTTAGGGCTTGGTGTCTGGTGAAAGCAACAAGAATTTAGAAGTGAAGAAGGAGGCAAGTGTTAACACTTCTTTAGTGACCTTCAGTTTAGAAAGAGTAACTCATATCTACACATTAGACTGGAGTTGTGAATATTACAGGAAAAATGGGAGGATATCAAAACCATGCCATGTGCAGCAGAGGGGAAAGAAAATCTGTACATTTCCTGCTTCTCAATCCCGTTAGCTCATGCAGTTCCTACAGATGTTTTCCTTCTGACTCTCATCTCTGCTTCCCTCTGTGACCCTTCCCCTCATACTGATTTTGTTTTTAACTTTCTTTGACTCTCGGTCTCGGCCTCTTGACTTCCTTGTAACTAACACCATATCCCTGTTGGCATGGCGTTCACTTGAAGATTATTGCTTTGTACTGGCATCTGAGATCCTCCTCCTCTCCTGACCCTGACAGCCACCACTCAGTGCTGTATATTTGGAAAAGGGAGGAGGGCAGTCTCCCACCCAGAAACATCTGTGTAGGTGCCCATTTCCTCAGACCCACTTGAAATAATTTTCTTCATACTATGGTGGCTATTATAGTGGGTCTAATGTTGCTTTTTAATGAAAACCACTTTTAGATTTAGGGAAAATCACATTCATATTTATATAAGGCCTTCTGATGTGAGATCTGAATGTTTATGTCCATGTTCTCAAGAAGTCATATGTTGGGGAGAAGACAGTAAGGGGTATAGACTGGGATTTGGGCAGTAAGCTAATAGGGAGACCTTTATTATTTAGCACTGAACTGCCCTCCTTATATGACCAAGGGAGGAATTTTCTTTGGATTGAGTGTCTGTTTCCTGTTCTGATAATTAGCACCTGCTCCAAATTTGGATGAGAATGCCACGTGCAGGGCCAGCATCTGGTGTCTCAAGCCAATACGAGCTTAGAAGACTCCATATGCGATCAGAAATGAGGAAACTTTCTGGCTGAGGTTTTCATTAGGCAAATGAAAGCTTTAGGGTTTCATTTTACTTCAAAGACAGGATCCTTCATGTGGTATATCCTGCTGTGCTGACTGGTAGTGATGATGTTATATTAATAGCCATGAGGTACCAGAGCTGAAGAATACAAGCTATCCACTTCCTTGCTGTAAAATGGGCACTGCTAGTGGTTTCTATGAAATTTAAGACATGATTAAAATATTCCTAAAGTTCTCCAAAAGTTTCTAAAAAATATAAATTTACCATTGAGAATGGTGTAAGTTCTACAAATATCTCAGTAACTAGAGGTTAACTTAGCTATACTGTAGAAGCAGAAACAAAGATCAGCTCGATTTTTATAAGCAGATACTTTAACTCTTGGACTCTTTATTCTACTTTGACTTTCAGTGAACTATTTCCAGCAACATTCATTAAAACAGATTGTTGGAACTTAAGAATGTCCCATTTATCAATGTATTGTTGAAAGAATGCAGCGCCAAGGTCTCCCATTTTGTATCACTGTGTTCCAGATAAGTTTTTAGACAAATTTATATGTCTGTGATTTGCCTTTTGCCTATTTTACTCAGGTTGTGTCTCAGCCCCTGTCCATCTGGGCTCTGTCTCTTGTGAACTGCATTTGTGGCACCGTATCCCTTCTGACCTCCATGTTGGTTTGGCCAATGGAAGTGTGGCTAGAGTAGTACCCTTCCCTTGCTATTTCTGGGAGCATCTGAGTTCCCTCGTTGTCTCAAGTGACGTGATCTACCTTCTCCCTCAGGGCTCCTACTCTACCCCAGGAAGCCCTGTCTATTTTCACTTTTTATGAACTTATTATTGACCTGAAGCATGGGTGAAAGCACTTTCTCTCTTTGTTCTTCAGAGAATAAAAGTGGCTGTGGTTAACCTCCAATCTCAGGTTCCCTTTGTCTTTTTTATTTTTATTTTATTTTTGGTTTCTCAGCTGTCCCTCACCCAGGTAAACAATGCATCTCTTGCTTTCTTTCTGTTTGAAATAACCAGAATGGTTTTTGTTTTCCTTTGTGAATATTGGCTAGCATAGTGAACATGTGTATTATTTTGTTTAAATCAAACCACAAAATTGGGAGGATAGGATCACCATCCCAGAGGATAAGCACACAGGAAACAAGGACTATGCAAAGTGCACATGTGAATGCATAGGTGTGTATAGGTGTGCCTCTTTGTGGCAACGATGATACAAAATAGTGGATCTTGTATGTGAGCTGTGTATTGTGTTCTTCCGGTGACACAAAAACACCATTCTTTCTCCCCTCTCGTATGTTTCAGAATAAAATATTATTGAATCCACATGTTCTTCCTAGCAGGAAACGCTGCTTGAAAGAAAGAACCTCTGGTGAAAAGAAGTAAGCAAACTGTCAATTAACCCTGTTCATTAACTATTTTCCTCTGTGCCCCAAAACTCTCTCCCATTTCTCAAGAACAGCCCGCCATGTGTCCTCCAGGCCAGCGCGTCTTCTCTCGGCTCTCCCATGATCTCAGCCTTTTTTTTTTCTTTTCCCTTCTTCCTTCCCTTTTTATCCTTTTTTCTTTTTCTTTCCTCCTTTCCAGCATGTGCACACCAAACTCCCACCACGAATAGCTGCTTCCCTTGGACCTGTGTGACTATGATCCTCCCTGTGTCCAGTCTGCTCTGAATTTCCATCTCCCATTGGCTTCCTAGTCTTGTGTACTCTGACTTCTGACTTTACTCAGTCTGGACGCTAATGATCTGATTGCTAAATTCCTTAATCCCCACATCTTAAAGATTAGTTCACTACCTTTGACACTACTCTTCTCTTGCCCCTATAACTTTCCTCACCACTCTGCTTGAGAATCAAACTGTTCATGTGTCCTCATACGCTCTTGCTTCCTCTCTACCTTATCCTTAAAAGTTAGTGCGCATTAGGATTCTGTCCTTGGCCCACTGCTATTACTATTGGACATGCTCTCACCAGAAAAATCTCACTCATTCTCTGAGCTTTCAAACACTACTTAAATATAAAAATTCCCAAGTGCATATTTATAGTTCTGTCTCTCCAGATGTTTGGAGTCATTACCATAAAGCTTGCTAACCATCTCTAATACATTTCAGAAACAACTGATCTCATCATCGCAACCTTCTAACATGGCTTTTTCATGTGCACTCTGTTATTTTACCATATTCTGAGCATCTGAAGCCTCATATCTAGGGCATAAAAGTTTTCCAGAGTTCTTTCCCATCCTCCATTACCAAACACCCAAGTTTATTTGTACCTGTTCCTAATCTGGGGCCTCTCCTCAATTTCCTCTACCCTTCCATGATTCCAATCTAGTCGTGGCCTTCTCTTAACTACCACCACACTACTAGTGATTTCACTGGTTCTTACTTCACTCTCAAGCTTCCTCTGCTCCATCTCTCCCTCTGCCTGTGTCTCAGCACCATGAGCTTTCTGAGTTTCCAAGTATATGCCATGTTTCCTTTCTCTTAAAAGGTATTGCATGCATTATCTCTTCTTTCTGGACAGCTATTATTTTCTCATCACCTGTTTGACCTTTACCCAAACTTCAGATTATGCCTTAACTTTGATTTCTTCAAGGAAGCCTTCCTCATCCTATCAGCCCATTCTCTTCACTCTAGAAGAGCATTTTGTCACGTTTTGAGTGTACATATGACTATTTGGTTATCATACATCTTCTCAGTCTATAGACTCCTTAACAAGAACTCTGCGTTAAATTCCTCACATGCAGCAGAGTCCTAATACATAATGTGCAATCAATGATTATTTAAAATATAAATGAATGAGCAAATAAAAAGCTCTGAAATTAGAACTCCTATACTAGAATCTGATGGAGTGTGACAGGTGTGACTTCAGAACACACTGCAACCTTCGCAGTTCTTATTTTCTTGGGTTTGTTTGGGGGATCATCCTATCTGAGGACTCATAGAGGATCAGAATTATTACCTTTGTGCCTCTGATGCAAGGATATGTTTTTCTGTACTACAGTGGGCTGGAACGACATGGCTCTCATTGTCTTGCCTAACACAGAATGAGGGTAATGTCTCTTGTCTCTCACCCACTGTTTTTCTTTTGGTGTTTTCAGAAGATAACGTCTTCCTTTTTTCTCTCATGGTCATAAGAGAAGCAAGAAAGTATCAACATGAGGAATTTCAGAATTCAGAAAAACTAACTTTGTTAAAGCAAGTGGAAGTTAATGTTGTGAAATTTTATCCACTGAGATTTGTGGATAACTATATAAATCAAAGAAAGGAATAACCATTGTAAGATGGAAGTTATGTATGTACTTGTGCTGTTTGCTTCAAACTGTGCATTTCTTATCACCCATGTATTTGGTAGAAAAGTAAAAGACGACATAGCATTCTAAAGATAACCCAGTATCTGGCACTATTAGAGAAGCAAGAAGTGACAATGTAAGGGAAACTCGTCCCTGACAAACTCATTGTCTTACAGAAATCTTCCAACTTTAGGCTAAACTGAACATATTTGAGTGTAGGATGGAAAACAGAAAAAAAAATCATTTTGAAAGAAAAAACACTGGAACTTGAACAGAAGGAGTCTCTCTCCCAAAGAAATCTGTTTAGGATTCAGAGGATTGTAGTCAAAACTATAACCACAGTCTAAAGTGAGACTGGGTTGTTTCTGGCCCTTCTATTGTCATATTTACTTTTTAAAGAGTTTTGCCACACATTGGCAACTATGTTTTTCTTTCCTTCTTAAACTGGAGGTCTATTTTACCATTATTACACCAAGAGCTCATGCAAAAGGTCATTTCAGTATGATATGGGCAAGTGCAAAATATTTTATCACACGATATAACTAACTGCCTATCCTTCCTCAAAGAAAAACTATTTAAAAGGCTCTATTGAATTTTCCCTTTTTTCTCTTTTTCATCTTGGCTTGTCTTTATTGCATGTAAAAAATGCTTAAAAAGAAATGTTTTCTATGCTCTTATTTAATATGCATTTATAAAGATGTATATATGTGCATATATTTCTGGGTATCTGGGTGCAACTATGTATGACACAACTTCTTAAGTGTTTTAATAATGAGATAACTTACCGAATTTCCTGTTGTTACATAAAAATATTTTTTTAAAAATCCAACTCAGGAATGAATAACAGCCCAAAAGAGACCTGGGAAAAATGGAAGTTATATTGTCAGGGCAGTAGCCAAGGTAGGAAAAAAAAGATTTCTGGCCCCTCCCTCTCCTCCTGGGAGACACAGGAAGAAAGAGCAGCCTGTGATCTGTAGCTAAGGACACTGAGTCAAATTCTTTAGGTGATTAAAAGACACGAAGTACAAAAAAAAAAAAAAAAAAAAAAAAAGAGAAAAAGGGGCGGGAACAAAAAAAAAAAAAAAAAAAAAAAAAAAAAAAAAAAAAAAAAAAGTGAAGTATGGGCTGAGAATCAAGATAGATTATAAAAGAAGGCACACAGAAAAGGAGAGTGTGCTAGACAAAAATGTTGAACTTCTTTTCCCCCTCTTCTCTTGAAAAGAAGCCATAGAAAAACAGGAATAGAAATGCTTTTATCTAAAAAGAAAAAATGAATACATGTAATTTCTGGGTCATCAGAATAGCTCAGCAGCCAATCCCAGCCCCACCCTTCCAGAGTAAAATGGGCAAATGACCCAGAGCAGCTCTTTTTATCTGGAGAAGCTGAAAACACCCTTAGCTGGGACTGAGAGAGACACCCTCCACACCCCCCAAGAGTGACTGCAGTGTGGGAGTAAGTGGGGTGTTCTAGGCACTTTCTTTCCCCTCCTGTAGTTCTGTGCCTGGGACTGCAAGATGTTATCAGGAGTCCTGAAGTGCAGTAGAAAGTCAGCCAACCTCTCTGGGCCTGTGTTTCCTCACCTGTAATACAAATTAGGAAGCCCTCGCTAACACGACAGATCTCAAAGGCTTTTCCAGCTGTTTTAGTATATCAGAAACATCTTTTATAAATCCCAAAGGCCTAAGTTTAAAATAGTAATTCTGACCCCAGATTCCTTTCTATCAGTGTCAAACTCAACACTTTTATGAACAACTCCGAAAAAACTCTTCGGTAGTCTGAACAACATGTGTCCGAGAGGTTAAATGGGAAACAGAGTGTGAATTACTTAGAGAGCTATTTTATAAGCAAACACCAGCTAGGATTGAACTCTGTACTGACTCAGTGGTGACTTAAGTCCAATTTCCTGCTGCTTCCGACTCTTTCTTTCCAGGACCCACAGCATTAAGTCCCACAAAGAGAGCCCTGCTGAGAGTCGCCTCTCCTCCTTCAGATCCAGGCAGGAAGGACTGCCTTTTGCCACATTTTGACTGACTTCTGAGTGACACTGGAATGCTCCGTGTTGCTCAGCCTGAGGGACAGTGGCACTAATCCGAAAGGACAATCAAGAGTATTTAAAAAGGAAGTGGCTTGCAGACCAACTGACCAGAATCTCATCCAATGAGGGAACGAACGTGTAGGGTCTTCTGAGTGACAGCTAGAAAGAGGCCTGTCAATCAGTTCTAGGGACTCCCCACACCTGCGTGCTGATTCTGTCCGTGAGGCCTTGCTTAACCTATTGTGATGCAAAGCCATGACTCAAAATCGGGCATCTCCACAAAGCCCTTCCCCAGCCCCTGAAAGCCTAGGTCAATTGGGGGCGAGTCCTCAGCACAGCAGGCTTTAAGGAGCACCTCAGGGTTCAGAGCAGACATTTCCCTCTTCCTGCCTTGATGTGGCAGATCTCCTCCCGCAGCCTTGGCTGTGATACCCGCTCCTCTCACATTCTGCCTTGGCCATCTGCCGGGTCTCCCGCTGTCCTCATCTGTAGGAGCTGAGCTGCTCAACGCGAAGCTGTTCTTAGTGTGCCCATCACAGCACTGGAAGAAAAAGGATACTGAGAGCGTTGCCTCAACAGCAAAAGCAGCTCTTGTTGCGATGCCAAATTTATTCTTTCAAGGACTTCTGTTTTCACAAAAGGAAATCCCCCAAAACCAGAAGTTAAAGATGAAAAAGCACTGTGTCTCAAAATGGACAGTTCTGGGCTTTTCCAACTACACTGAAAAACATGTAGGAATGAGGGGAGAAATTCCCTCTGGTTGGGGCTGATTGGTTTTTCAGACATCGGTTCGGTAGTAGTTCCCTGTATAAAGATTCAGAGCAACTCTTTGTAGGATATGATATACAAACGTCTTCCCACCAAGATAAAAATAAGCATGCAGCACTCTGTGTGACTGCTATTACTTATTCTGGAATTACTGTTTTATTTGATAATTATGTAACAGGATAAGAAATATGAAGGCAGTGGTCCTGATGTGTAAATAGGCAGATCATTCTGGTAATTATATCTGTTTATCAGAGACCTGCTGTTTTATTGATATTTGTTCTTTGTAATAAGGTCAATATTTCTTGCTTTGTGCTGGAAATAAGCATCAAAATTCCACTCACCTGTGACACCATTTTGATGTGAAATATATTTACTGTTAATTGACTTATACAGCTTGAATTATAAACATGTTTGGAACATACATGTTCTACAAGCTATAGCACAAGTCTTAAGAAGCAAGTGGTCTATTAAATGCTTGATCACTACCAGTAAGTGCTCTATCAATTATATCCCTAATTATTGTTATATATCAAGACATGCATGTGGACAGAGCGTTAATGGAAGGATGAAGGTTTTGATGAAGTGTACGTTCTTGAAGTTTATACTAATGAAACACTGCGATGACTGTTTCTGAACTTAAGTCTTCTATGTCTTCTATAAATATAAGAAATTGATTTCAAACTCTAATGGAATAAGTTTGTTTTATTCCCCCTGGGAAAAAAGAATAGATAGAGCTGAGTTTATAGTAGGCAGTCAACAAACATTTATTGATTAGTTAAGTATTGACTAAAGAAAGCAAGGAAAAATATTTAAAGTTTTTTAGGTTATAACTGTTACTGAAAAAATATTTGGTTTGAGTGTTATGGTCACTTGTTGTATAATTTAAATTCCAGGCATAGGAAGGCAACTTTTATATACCTGCAGTAATTTTCTCCTTAAAAATATTTTTTTCTTGGCCTTAATTTTTTACAGGAAAATTAAGGTATAATTTATATCTGAGGAACAGAAAGTATTCCCTTATTTTATAGCTCTAAAATGGTCAATATAGCCATAAGTTCTTAGTACAACTACATCTTTTTCAGAAAGTACTTCAAAAATATAGATTTTTTTGTCAAACATTTATGCCCCTCTTATTTCTATGTAATTGAGATCAGAAGCAAAAACCAACAAATACTACAAATGCTTCCAAAACTTGAATTAAGAATTTTAATTGAATCCTTGTATCTCATATTCATAACCTAAGGATAATTACATTCATTTTTTTCAAAACCCAACTATAATTAAGCTTATGTGTGTAAAATCCAACTGTTTTTACAGGGTCATTTTTACTCCTTCAAGATCTTTGGTGAAGATCAAGGCAGCATGGTGCTCTCAGGGGAGTTGAGAGACTTGCCTTTTTGTTCCAGTTCTGCCTCAACTATATATGAACCTTGAGGAAATTAATCCTTCATCTGTGAAATTAAATCAAAACAGATCACCTCCACTGAATCACTTATTCAATACTTCAGAGGTGGGATGATGTCTCCCTTTGCTAAGGAGCCCAAGTATTTATCCTGTATTGAGAGTTTCCATGCATCAATCACATCTGCTACCGTTTTACCTACGCTTTCTTCCTTAGTAGATGATTGACGGTATCATTGTTCCAGTGAAGAAGCTTAGAGATGTACAGATGTTGAGTGGCCTTCTCAACATCTCACAGCTAATGGTAAATGTGGAGTTTCAGACACCACTCTTCCACTACCATTGCCTGGGACTGAAGACGGTGTGATACAGTGAAAGCATTTGAACTCAAGAGCATTATAAGTTCAGCTCTCCAGGAACTGGGATCTGAGACAGAGATGAACAAACCCAAGTTTCTTCAGCACTGGCTTGTGTAAGGGGCAAGAAGGGAATACAGCAAGAATGGAGAGGGAGACACTAAGCTATAATTCAGCTTTAGCATATGTCCCAGCCTGTCCCGCAGGAAGTTCTAAAGATGTGAACATTCAGCGTGGTCCTAAATTCAAGAAAGAGGTGTTTATATTTGCCCATTAAATTAGTAATTGGATATGAAGAACTCTGGAAAGAAGGTGTGACTTTTGTCAAGGCACCGCGGCACGGTCTTAGAAATCCCGATATGGGTCTGACTCCTGAGGGATGTCAGTGGGAGCCCTCCCAAAAGCTGAGGGAATAGCTTTCCCTCCTGGAGAGTGGCCTGGGTACACATCATAACATGCAGAATGGCCCGAAATGCAAATAAAGGCAGCCTAGAGTATTTATAAATGAATACAATACATACCTGATGGGGAAAGAAAGTTCAGGATTGAGCTTCTAGTCCATTAGTGAAAGAAACCAGCTGGCTAGGGTCCCTTTTATTTTATTTATTTGTTCCATTCATTTTATTTCATTTATTTCTTGAAAATATTCATATAAAGGGAAGAAGGAAAAAGAAAAAATATGAGAAAAGGAAAAAATGGAAACAAAGTCTTTGTAAATAAAGGGGTGGAAAGGAGGGCAACTGTATGGGGAAAAAATGAGAACCAAGACCTGTCATGTAAAGGTACAAGATCCCAGTGATGAATGTAACTGTGCTGTATACCTAAAATGTACCAATACACTCAATGAGAAAAAGCCTTGTGAAAGCTAATCTTTTTAAAATTAATTTTATTGGTACAATGCATGTATACAATATAATGACATTCATAATTGGAAATTTGTACCTTTACATAATCTACCTTGGTTCTTATTTTCCCCCCATTGGCCTGCCATCCCTTCAACCCCTCCACCCCTCCCTATTTACAAAGATTTTGCTTCCAGTTTTTTCATTTTTTCATATTTATGCCATTCCCTTCTTCCCTTTCCTCAATTCCTCTCATTTCCCCTTTGGACCTTTTCTTACCATTTCACAAAATCTATTATGCCTTTTGACACTTTTAGTTTCTCATCCCTGAGAAACTATTCAATATTTACATTTGTCTATCCTATTTATTTTGCTTACAAATATCATCTCAATGTGCATCCATTTAGCTATAAATGTCTCTAATTTCTTATTTTTATGGTTGAGTAGCACTCCATTTTATTTTTTTAAGCACATTTTCTTTATTCAGACTCCAGTTGATGGGCAACTGGGCTGTTTCCAAGTTTTAGCTATTACAACTGTGCTGTCTTGATTGAAAACTTGATTGTTTGAGAGACACCTAGGAGAAACCCACTTCTGGGTATATCTAGGTGGTCATGACCTTAGGACTGTATCTGGTCCTAGCCCTTCCTCTTGGGGTTCATGCCCTGTTTCTCTGCTTCCTGGATGCCATGAGTTGGGATGGCATGAGTTCAGTACGATATTCCACTGTGTTTCTGCCTAGGAGCCAGCTGACTATGGACTGAAACCTCTTAAACTGAGCCAAGATAATCCACTCCACCTTTAAATTGTTGATGTCTATTGTTTTGTCCCAGAAATATAAAGGCTGACAAATATAAGACTTTAACATCAGTATGTAACATAGGAAGATTAAGATTTGCATGGTGTTTTAAAAGTTACTGTTCTTAGCTGGGCAAGGATGGTGGTGCATGCCTGTAATCCCAGAACTCAGGAGATGAAGCAGGAGTATCGCTGTGAGTTCAAGATCAGCCTGTGCTACGTAGTGAGTTCCAGGTCAGTCTCAACTCCATAGTGAGACCCTGTCTCAGAAAAACAAAACAAAACAAAAAAAAACAAACAAAAAAACAAAACAAAAAGTTACTGCTCTGCTGCTGACCAAGGCAATGTCTTCATGTCTTTGAAGGGGATGAGCTGCTATGAGGAACACTTAGGATAAGTAATTATTGGAGGGTTAATCTAAGACAAAAAAAGTACTGTAGATTCCTTTCTTTGGTCGTTTGTTTATTTATTCTGTGTAATTCAGTGAGAATATAATGCTCTTGAGGTCAGATCAAATCCTTTACTATATATATTAATAAAATGTTCAAATCCCATTTATTATATATATATATATATATTATGTATATATCATATATACATACATGCACACATATTTACCTGTATTTGCATACATTTAACTTCTATGAATAAGAGATTCTTAAAATGAAAAATGTGGGTTAAAATGATTGATATGTCTGACTTATTTTAGATGCATAGTAAAACATATTTCCATGTAATTTTTGCACCTATGCATGCCAGACTCTGAGAATGCAAAGGTAAGGTATAGTACGTGCTTCATGGAAAACTCACCTTCTGTGAGTGGAAAAGTGGGTTTTAAATTTAATGGTAACTCGCTAACAAACATTAGAAAGCATATATGAAGAAAATACTAGGGGAGCGCAGAGAATGTTAAGTCTACTTCTACCATCATGAGTTGCTATATCTTCAAAGTTATATTCTCTTTGATCTGAAGCCCCAAATGAAGAGAAGTTTGAATCACAAAGGGGAGAGGCTTCTAAGAAGAAGTAGTGATACCATTTCTTACATTTTGTGTGCCTAATAGTTTAGATTACTTTTCATATACTAAGCAAGTGACTAATTTTTGATCAAATCTTATTATTTATCTTACTTGTGGTATTGGCAGCATTTTTTAAAAGGTTCTAAATTCATGCTTGAGATCCTAGTTTTGCCACTTGCTTCCTTTGTAAGATTAGAAAACATACCTATTGACAGGCTGGGTTGTAAACACCAAATAGGTAAATGTAAGTGTTTCAAAAGTTGCTCTAAAGATTGGAAGATATAAGATATGCAAAGCACCTAGACCCTGGTAAACATCCAAAATTGCTGAAATTCCAACATATAATAAGGAAAGCTAAAGCCAAAGTCCAAAAGAATGGAAAGAGAATTCCTAAGAAGGGAATGTACTAGACAAGTAATTCATAAACCAAATAATTAATCCCCAGCCACAAGTTTCACTCTAATGATAACATCCCTGATGCCAATTTTAGAACATCTATCCTCAGGAAATACCCAGCAGGTAACGAAGGAGAGGGGGAAATGGCACATGAAACACCGAAATGTAAGTCTACTTTCTCAAATGTATCACATATTGTTGGCCTTCCATATTATTTTAAACATTCCTTCCAGTTAAAAACATGAAACCAAGATAACAGAAAATTGCAAACATTTAATGACGGAGTTTGAACTCTTTTAGGAACAAGAGGGCACTGCCATTGCAGTCCTCCTTTCAGGACTAGGAGGAAGCACAGATTTTACTGAAATAAGCAGATCTCTGGTTAATTGTTACCTATTTGGGCAGTGCAAGCGTAACTCATGTATTTTCCGATTGCATCAACTGTGGAGCAGAATAATATCACATGAGCAATGACACCATAGGATCTTCTAGAGTAGCACTCATCCTCAGCATTGCAGAAACTCTGGCTGACAGGCACATTCCTTCTAACTCAGGAATTCCCCAAGGAATGCCATCTTCACTGCCTGATTTAATAGTCCTATGTGCAGAACTACCTTCTCCTTTCCTTTCTGGCTTTTTAACATGGATCTACATGGATTTAGTCCTTTCCTAAACAAGCTATAGTGAGTGACCCATTACTGATACTCCCACTGGGCCTCAACACCAAGGAAGAAGGCTATCACCTCCCCTCCAGCTGGTCTCAGAATCCCTGGTTTTCATACCGGTGGAAATGGGCCTAAGCAAGGTGCTTGGGACTCTCCTTGTCGCTGCTGATGGTGGTAACTCAGTAACGTCCTGCTAACATCACCTATCTGAAGGAGGGGAAATGTCCTACATTCAAGTCTGTGTTGCATTTGTTCTCATCCATCTGGTACAAAATATTTGTGCTGCTCTGTGATATGACTGAGTAATACAATGGAGAAAACGATTGCCACCTGAGTTTCTCCAAGTGATGAACCTCAGTGATTGTTGAAAATATTTTGATAAGTTTCCATGGAGCAATTAGAGTAGAGAATGAGACACCAAAGACATTTTCAAAGGCAGATGTGTAAGACTATAAAGAATAAAAAGGAGAAGAAAGCGCTTCATGAAAAGAAGGAAGCAGATATTAAAGGAAGGCATAGAGTATTACATAACCTGTCCTAGTACTCCCCCACATTTGAGTTCATTCTGCTAAAGCTAGTATAGTTTCTTAAAATCTTGCCGACATTTATTGAGAAAGTGATAATATTCTGTACTAAATCTGACACAAAATGCCAATGTAATTTTGGAATATATGTTTTCCAAGAAAGAATTGTTCCAATGTATACCCCAAACTTAATTTTGAGAATTCATAAATTAAAATAAAAATCATGAAGCTGCTTTTTTTTCTAGCACTTATGTAGAAATTTGTTACAGTGAATCTCATTCACAATAACGTATTATTTGTTTGTTTGTTTGTGTTTGGTACTGGGGATGGAAGTCGGGACCTTGTTCTCACAAAGCAGGTGGCGGAACCACTGAGCTGAATCTCTGGCCCTACATTAATGTAATTTAAACATTTGTAGTACATTCTACCGAGGCAGAACTATTCTTTGAATGGTTAGATTTATCCTTAAAAATCTCAATTTCAGAGCATGTACAGACTGTCCATAAAATGGAAATCCAGAATACTTAGGGTGAAATCAACTATCAGTGTGGAGTGAAAAGCTCAGTTAAGTAAAAAGCAAAGAAACTTCAAGGCAAACTTGTACCTCTTTCTTACCAATGGAAGAAAGATTAGTTATTGTAAGACATACTTGGTTTCAAGAAAACACACTTCATTTATTAGACAAAACTAAATGGAATAAAAAGGTAACTTCAAAAACTCAAAATGCCTTTACTTACATTGGTTTAATTAAAGTGGTTATTAATGATCTTTCATCATACATCGCCTGTCTCCGTGTGAAGGAGCTTGAATTCACAGCACTGTTAGAAGTCACATCAGCCTGAGGTGACAGAGCTCATAAATCACCCTTTTCCTTCTTTTAAACCTCCAGCCCGGTATGACCTAGGCGAGGGCCAAGGCGACCCACACAGTATGTTGGCCTTCAACTCCTCTGACCTGGTTTGCTGAGTGCTTTAGTATCTCTGGATTTCACCATTCCTCTGTGCTGTGGCTCCTGAGGCTGATATGCTCTGTCACCATGAGAACCTCAAACTGTGTGGCCCTGTCCTGGTCCTCCTACTTGGCTGATTTAGTTTGTTCGTGCATTCCATGGAATGTCTCATGGGCAGTAAGAGCTTTCTCTCACCTGTGATCTAGTTCCTGGCAGTTAGGTGTTTTCAGGTTGCAGAGTTTAGTGACAATGCCCTGTGAAAGATAAACACTGGTCTCTGATTCTCATCCCTTGGCTCAAACTTTGTCCTCATGCCTCCTTCCCTTAAAGTTGGTGCTTGTCGTGGCCTGAGCCTTAACACTCAAGACGTTGTTATAAGAGGTTCAGTCTTTAAAAATAATTAGGTCATGAAGGCAGGGCCTTCTTGTTTAAATTTAAAGTCCCTATAAGAAGAGAAATGAATGAGACGATTTTCTCCAAGCCATGTGAGCCTACAAGAGGATGGCCACCTACGGTCCAGGAAGAGCACCCTTAACAGAACTTGTCACAGTGCCTTGACTGTGGGCTTTCCAAACTCCTAAACTTGGAAAAATAGATGTTTGTTGCTGAAAGCACTGAATTTCAGATATTTTGTTACAGCAGCCCAAACTGACTCTTTGGTCTCTATAGCAAATAATCACACATTGGCCCATAAAAGGATCTTTCAGGCTCGTGTAAAACATTTTAAAACTTAGAAATTTGAAACCACTGTGGCACATGTTAAAAAACCTGAAGTGATTATTTTCAGTCTTCTTTCTTTGTCAATGATTATACAAGTTACATCATTTTATTTTATTTTTGTTAGTTATTTCATTTTAAAGGAATAAGAGTTTGAGAAGGAAAGTAAATTTAAGTTAAATCTTAAAACATGAACATAGAAACTATTAGCACCAGTTTCAAATCTGTATACTATAAATTTGGATCCAAGTAGACATAGGTAGAGAAAAAGGTAGCTTTCCAAAATTAAATAATTGCAAGTGTATATAAGAGTAAATAGTTTGGGGTTTAACTCATATTTCACTAAAATCTGTGAATTGAATGGAAAGAGTTAATATACCCATTCTATGGATAAGAAATTTGAAGCTCAGGGCCAGGGATTTAGCTCAGTGGTTTGCTGCCTGCCTCACAAGCTCAAGGACCCGAGTTCGATCCCCAGTACCCCAAAAAAAAAATTGAAGCTCAATTGCAGTGATTATATGGCATGTTCTTAATTGTTTTGAATATAACAAAATAGTTTGGTGGTGAAAATATTGGCCCCCAAAATCAGAAAAGTTGGGTTCTAATTCTTTCCCTTTACTTATTGATTAATTGGTGGATTTGAGACAGATTACTTTTCCTAAATTGCAAATAATAATTATTGTTACTGGAAATAATATGTACATTATTAATAAAATGAGACTATTGCAATGATTAAATGAAATAATGTAAGCTCTTCAATGGGAGAAGTCATAAGTGCAGCATTTAAATTTTTTACTTTGTACCATTTTACACAAACAAGCCTTTGAATGCCTGAGAATTGAGAATATTAATAGTCTTATGTGTATGATTGGAAAAGTATACACATTCTTCATCTCATTTGCATCTCTATTACATTTGAATAAGAGTAGGAGTGACACAGATTTTTTTAAAATATGATTTTGAGGATTTGTCTACAAAATGTAGTCAATTGCTCTGATTCCTCTAAAAGATATTAATGTGTGAAGTACTCTATTTAAAAATTTCTATTTGATCCACATCCTTTGAAGCCATTACAAAAGTACCAGATCTTAGCGGCTGTGAGACATTATCAGTTCACTACACGGCTTTCCAAGTCAGATGTGTAAACAGTATCAAACGTTAACTGGATCTTTGAGTCTAACGTGGTAACACATGACAAATTCATTGTCTCAATCTATTTTTCATAATAAATGAATTCTAAAACTTGACCATAGCTGGCCAGGCATTTATAAGCCCTCTGCTTGTTGCAGTTCTAGGGAGCAGAAGAGTGAAACAATTAAATGCGTGATCACTCTCAATAAGTGCTGGTATAAATTATGTTCTACAATTATTGCCTGTCAAAATGACTTCTGAAAATATGACATCCTTATGCTCTTAGTACACATACATATATTAAATAGGTGAGAAAAATTTGTTGCACAAGAGTAGATTTTTAAAGTCTTATTCAGGTGTCTTAGACCATAAACAATAGGGCCATCGCTAAGTGAAGGAACACAAAGAGAAAATTCAAAGGATTCTCATCAAAAGATGAGAGAAGGGCTGGGGATTTAGCTCGGTGATGCCACACGTGCCTTGCGAGTGCAAGGTCCTGAGTTCGATCCCAGGTACCACAAGAAAGAAAGAAAAAAAACTTCAGAAGACAGAAAAACTGCTTAATGAATACTAAAATTTGAAGAAGTGGAGATCAAGAAAAAACAATAGACCAGCCAACCTTGATTAGTCTCCAAATGAAACTTCATTCCTTTTGAAAACATCAACTGAATATTTCACTCAAAAACACACAAAAAACTCAAACTCTTAATTTAGTTTTAAATAGCACTCACTCATTTATTCTTACATAAATTTCAGCTCTGCAATCAATTGTTTTCGTGAATGTCAGGCTATTGCAATTTTCAATTTTTGAACTCGTTGTTGACCAACATTTTTCTTTACTTACTAAGACCTAGTTAAGCATTAGTTTTGTTTATGCCCTATCAGTTTTTTTGTCATACACGTTCTGTCCTTTCTGTCACTACTGTCGTCCATCTGAGTCCAGTTATTCACTTTGCCACCTACATCATCTCCATAATTGTTTTCAGTGGTCTCAATAATGCCTAACAGTGGCACTTGGACATATTTAGATATCATAGAAATGGTTTTATCTTCTCTATCCACGTGTTTGGTGACAAAATTGCTTGTAGAAATATAAAAGAGTCTATTTAGAAGGTAGACAGTTAAATATCAGTAACAAATGGAAGGGTAGCTGTGGCCTTGCTCCAAATAGTTGCCATATCTTTCCTGGATAATGCTAATAGCCCTCTGACTGGTCTTTCTGCCTTCTGCAGTTCATTTTCAACACAGTAACAAATGTAATCTACACACACACACACACACACACACACACACACACACATGACACATTTTCTTTATGTGCTCATCTGTTGATGGGCATATGGAGTACCACCCAGCCGTAACGAGGATTTGAGTCATTTGTAGGAAAATGGGTGGACCTTGACACCTTAATGCTAACTGAAATAACTCAGACACAGAAGGCTAAATATGCCGTAGATTTTCTAGTGTGAGAAACCCACAGTATTATCATTTAAAGAACAAAATAGAAGAGAGATGGTAAAAAACATGAGACAGACTCTGGAGATGGGACTTCAATCTGGGGAAGGAAGGACAAGAGAGGGAAGGAAAAAGCAACAGCAAAAATGATCAAGGTGTGATGTGGATTTGCACCAATTCTCTAAAATGAATGTAAGTTTTAGGAACCACAAACATTAATAAAAACATATATAAACCTAAAAGAAAACTGGCAACCCCCCAAAAAATCTTACTGAGATTTTGCAAAAATGAAAACAAAAAGTGAACTCATTAAGACAGAGGTAAAATACAGTCATATAACACATGACATTTCAAAAATGTACCGCACATGTGACAATGGCTCCATAGGATTATATTGGCTGGTGACCTAATAGTAATCTTAATCTGTAGAACATTTTATCATGTTCACACAATAATGAAATCCCTAAAAACACATTTCTCACAATCTGTCCCTATCATTAAGTGTTGCCTGACTGCATGCATATATTCACTGGCTCTATGAGCTAGGAGGGCCTAGTGCAATTAGATCCAACAGCGGTAAGCAAATCTATGAACCAGACTTTGATTTCTCCAATGAAAGAACTAGAACTTCTGAGAAGTGCCTGATTCTAGAACTAGGGCAGGGAACATATAAAGCAGCCTAGAGCATCTTGTAGGACAAGAAAGCAAGGAAGTGCTCCAACACCCACAACTGGGCCCACACAGCATACATGAGATGGGGATGTGCAAAGGCACACAAGAGTCAACTGAAATAGTTCTCAAGCACAAATCTCGAACGACTTGAGTATAAATAAGTCCATGTAGTATTGAATTATAGCCCAGAGAATACAATAAGCACCCACACATAAATAACTCAATAAATAAATGAGAATTAAACAACTTTCTCCTGCAGATTTGGAAATAATTTTACAGGTAATCACTCCTCAGAGAACTCCGCTCCTCACGTTTTATATTTGGGCTGTGTGTTAGTTAATTTTCTCACTTTGCTGAGACAAAGTACCTGACACCCAAAGCTGGAGGGGAGGGGGTTTATTTGGCTTATGGTTCGTAGACTTTTCAGTCCATAATCAGATGGCTCTAAGGTAGGGATGGCAAACAGCCATTGCAGAGGAGAAAAGGGAGCAGACAAGGTTGCAAAGGCAACAAGGGAGCTTCACCGAATCTTTCTGGCTCTTTTATCCCGTCCTGACTACTGGGGCTAGGGCGGAGCTAAGCTCCTCACTGGCGCATAGTGCTTTAGTAATCACACATTCCGGATTCAGCCTCCTCTGACCCTACTTCTGACTGAATGGGGCTTTGGGTTTACATCCAGACCCAAAGCATAACAGGCTACAAATAGCGACTTTCTTCCAATAAAAAGAAATGAGAATGAAAGTAAGTTTCCAGTGGGTGGTGAAATCTAACTCTTCTTCAATCTGTTAATCAAGATCAACATCAGCACCCATAAGTCCTGTTACTGTCGCACAGTCCTCATACAATATGATGACCGTGGTACCCTTCTTCTGCTATCTTCCTCCAAAAAGTCTTTAATTCTCTAGCAGTGAGGTGACTATTTACCAAATCCAAATCGAAAGACATCCTGTAAACTATCTGACTAGTTTTCTCAAACTCCCAAGATCATTAAAAGCAAAGGAAGTCTGTGAAACATTGATTACCTAGAGAAGTTGAAGGCCATATGATGATGATGAAATGTGATATATCCTAAATGTGAGCCTCAAATAGAGAAAGGACACTAGGTAAAAAACTAAGAACATGTGAATAAATAAATGTTACTTGACAATAATGAATCAACAGTAGTTCATTAATGGAGACAAAACACAAGAATGAAACAGAGTAAATTGGATGTGGACTACATGATAATTATCTGTAATATTTTCACAACAATCCTACATCTAAACAATCATTCTAAATCAAAATGTTTATTTTTTAAATGTGAGATCACATCAAGACTCTATCATGTTCCTCTTAAACCTACCATACAAAGTCTCTAATATTATGAGTAAAACTCTAACTCTTGATACTGGCCATCAAAATTATACAATCTAGCTTTCTTCTCCATCCTGTTACCTCTCTGATTCCTACTCTTTCCCTCTCACCAGCTGCTTTCCAGTCAGACTAGCCTATTAGTGGCCCAGACAGCCTTAAAATTAGAATATGTGGGAATCTCTTTAAGTCACATTCTATGTTGCTGTCATTCATTTTTACACAGATCTTTTGTCAGTTCTGGTTATTTGGTACCTGTCCCATTCTAAATACTGAGGCACACTACTGGGAGTCATTAAGAAACTTGCAGCTTTCAAAAGATTGAAAATATTCCCCACATATATATCTCTGCCTTGACCTACAGTACAGGATTCTTAGAAGGTCTAGGAAAACATGAGTGACATATCAAAAAATGTATTCTGCTTGGAAGTTTAGTTGCTTACAGAAATATGTGATGCCTTCTTTCACCATTTGTCTCAATCTCTCTCTTGGGTTCAGACATAGTGCAAAAGATGACATAAACAATGAAATACAGCAAATGCCCTTTCTTCTGATGTAGTCTCTTTTCCCAACATGATGGTGTCAGCAGTAGAGGAAAAAACAAAGGTTAGCCACATTGAATTCCTATAGAGTGGTCAACATTCTTAGTCAGCTTTTCTAGCCTGGGAAAATTATGGGTTTTATAAATGACAGAATAGCAATACACACCGTACTGAATAACTATTCTACATAAGCTATTTCAAAGCAGATTCTAGAAAATTATCCGGGAACTTTAGGAGAGTAAGACAGTGAACATTTTCCCCAGGGTACGCATCCTCTAAAGTAAGATGTTTTGGATGTTTTGCTGCACAGAAATGCTTTCTGTCCCTTTGCTTCCTGATCTATTATGTCGCTAAACTCATTGTAATCACTGTCACCATCAGCAGTCACTGAGCATTGCCTAGGCAAAAAAGAACATTTAAGAGTCATGGCAAATACAGGGGAAAAGAAAAGAGCCATCCTCTTAGGGTCTTCCAAACTAATTGAGACTATAAAATTTAAATACAAAAAAAGTTAAGACAGAAAGTGCAGTAATAGTTTTAAACTACAAGTTAGCCTGGAGTATTATGGAATCCTTGTATCAGATCTTTTCGTCATCTCTAGCACAGAGGAAGTTATGACACCCCAAAGTTGGAAATTATGTGTTTAAATTGTTCCATAAATGGTCTGGTGTTTAGTTGATGGTTCTAAAATAATAATAGCTACAACTTATTAAAATTTTTTATATGCTAGTTATCATCTTAAGCACTTCACGTACATTTCTTTATTTAATTCCAATACACTCAGGGTTCTGGGTTTAGCTCAGTGGCACCATGCCTGTCTTGCAAGCACAAGGTTCTGAGTTCAATCCCTGGTACTGAAAAAAATACAATATACTTTACCAAGTACATGAAGAAAATAAGGAAATTGCAAAAATGTGGGCACAAAAGTACTAAGGAACTTGCCCCAAATTCTATAGTTCAGAAGTGAGGGATGAGGATGTGAATCTATGCATTCTTGATCCAGACTCCCTTCTCTTCAGCACAACTCTGTGTAAACATTATACTTAATTACTTGTGAGAGCTGGATTAGAAAGAAGAAAACATCTTTGGCCTTCATGTAAACAGTGTTGCTCCAAGATTCCTATGTTGAAGTCTATTCCCTAGTGAAATATTAAGAAGTGAATCCATTGGGGTTGACTAGGTCATGTGTGTTACACTCTCATTAATGGGATTTATATCCTCACAAAAAGTTTGATGACTTTGTTTGTACCTCCCATCAGGTGAGGATGCATATTACGTATGAAGTGGAACATATACTCTTTGAATCTACTCATGTCATCACCTTGGTTTCTCAACCTCCCAAACCATGAGAAATAATTTTGGTTATGTATAAATTACGCAGACTTCAGTAATTTGTTGCAGTAACCTCAACAAACTGGGATCTTTGTTCTATAGGTCAATATGCATATTAACAATAGACTGTACCCCCATACAAAGTGATTGATTATAGTTTTCTTTCAGCCAGCAGAGTACAGAAGGATGAACATAGACTTTGGAACCAGAAAGCTTAGGATTAAATCCTGGCTTTTCTACCTACAAGTTCAGTGCCTTAAGCACAGAACATAAACTTTCTAAAGTTCATTTGAAAAGTAAAGATAACATCTATTTCTCAAAGTCAATGTAAGAATAAATAAATAGTGCATATCAAAGTACTTTGAAAGCTGTAATCCATAATCCAAATGCTGCTTTCTATTTTGCTCTCATTTTCAAGCTGCTCTACATTTGGCTTCAACTTCAGATTTTTTTCTTTATTATTCTTCTCAACAACCTGGACTTTGGTCTACATATGCCTTATGTTTTACTACTGTGAGGGATTTTTCTATGACCTTAATTTCTTTGGAAATGGAGAAGAAACAGTGATGCTAAGCTTGCACACTTCCACTTACTCTTCACAATTCACAGACATTGGGTTTTGATCATGGAAACTTGGTTGTGCTTGTCTCTGAGGGGAAACTTATACCACCATCCCACCCAGAAAGTTAATAGGACTCACATAAACAATCCCCTTGCTCTCTTTACAGGTAAATATTTGACCTAGAATCGAGGCCAAATAATAAGGATAACAAAGACAGCCAACCAACCAAGAAATAAATAGAACCAAAAAAACGTTAGAAGCAGTGAAAAGAATAGTGCATATAGGAAGCTAAGAAAATAGGTTTAATTCATTAAACATGTTTGGAATGTTATTTAAACTCAAAATGTGTTTTCAATAATAAAACAATGATTTTCTGAAATAAAAAGAATGATAATTGTAAGATACTACAGTTAAATGAAAAGGAAATTAGCTGAATTAGAGAACTGATATAATGAAACCAACAGTTCCCTAGTGATATTTAATATGACACACTAGAAATAATAACAGCCCTGACACTGCTGAGCAGGTGTGAAATCAGCCTTGTCTTCCTGTAGAGCAATTTTTGTTAGGAGGGTATTGAAATTATAAGTATCCTGTAATCTCTTGATTCCATTTCTGTTTTATCCTAATAAAAATTCCTTGGAAAAATATAAAATTATTTTTGAATGAGATTATTCATTTTTTTCACTTAACAATATTATGATCTTTTTAAATGGATCTATAATCTACTCAATACTCTGTAGCCTACTTTGGATTTGTTTTATTTTATTTTTTATTGAGTTTATTGGTACATTCTAGGTACACAGTACAGTTACATTCATCATGGGGATCTTGTACCTTTACAGGACAAGTCTTGGATCTCATTTTTTTCCCCTTGTCCCTGCCCTCCCTTCTCCCCCTCCTCCCCTCCCTCTATAAAATGTTTTATTTTTAGAATTAATGGACAATTATACATGAATATAGCAAGTATTTGGAGTTGTAGACATTTAAAATGAGTATGAAGATGAGGGTGGAAAGATATAAGCCAAATATTGGTCATGGGACACAGCGAGAATGTAGGAGGGAGAGCGATGGGAGAAAAAGGAAGGAGTGGTGAAGAGGAAAAATATAATGTTGGTTTCTTGCAACAACACTATATTGCCAGGAACTGTGTCAAGAGGCTGTGTTGCTTTTATAGTGTAAAAGGAAAATAAAATATCGTTTCTTCCCAATCCTAAAGAATAAAATTTGGGAACAATCTAGTCTTTAAGGTGCCTGCTTCGTATATGAAGTTGCAAGCCACAGTGATTTACAGGGAAAGTCGAGCAGACCGTTCTTTTCCATTGTGTGCCACTGTCCTCCATTAGGGCCTCCTTGCTGGCCAAGAATGAGGAAAACACAATGCACAGGAGGAAAGGTCAGAGGTTCCTTAGAGTCAGCTCCGAGAGTGGTGGACGTTCCTTCAGCCCAATTCTGTGCAATGGGAAGGGAGAGGCGCCCAGTCTGAGTGGCCACTGCCCAGCGGCAGCCCAGCCCCAGGGAGGGAAGTTGTAGCCTTTTCAGGTAGTGCTGATGCTGCCCTGCTCAGCTGTCTGACGACACCATCTTGTCTAAAATATACGTCACTATTGGGCTGCACAAAAACACGAAGGAACATGAGACGGTGATTATTGTGCCAACAGATTTGTAGAAAACAGTATTGGTATTTTTAAAATCATGTAAGCACACACATATGTATTTATATTGTATCCATTCCTGATTTCTCCCTAAGGAAACCTTTCAAAGAGGGGAATTCATAGACAAAAATATATTTGAAAAATATTGTTCCATTTTTCTTTTTCTTATTGTAAACATAATTCTCCACATTGGAAATGTTTGAAAAATACATCATAGCGTGAAGAAGAGAGATTACCCATACTCTCACCCAGAGGATGCATACCAAAATGTTAATGGTTATTAACTCTGAGTTTAGATATTATGAGTGATTTTTATTTTCTTCTATGTGCTTCTTAGTGTTTTCCAAAATTTCTAGCATGTGCTTATATCATTTTTATTTTTATGGAAAATTGAATACTACTAAAAAAGTCCATCTGTTCTTTCAGTAATTTTTCAGAAGTTACTTTCTCCCAGAAGTGTTACCTGAGCAACACAGTTGTAATTATGAATTTTTTTCTCTTATTGTAGCTAAATAAAAAGCCTCAAGAAATGGATACTAAATCAATTCAAAAGTCATCTCCGGAGCAGTGTTGCTTGAATGGCCGTGGGAACACAGGAACACCTAGAAGCTGGACCAGAGTCACGACACACAGCGATTCTTCCTAAGGGATTGCTCTGCCGCTGATGAGTTGTTCTACCTTAGTAACACTATTTAAACTCTCTGCCTCGGTTTCTTCATCTGTGAACTGAAGATTAGAAACTGCCAGTCTCTTCAGGTTAAAGGGTTAACTGTGGAATTAAATTAGTTAATACATGCAAAGCTTTGAGAAAAGTATAGGCAAATAAGAAAATGAAAATAAGCATTAGGTATCGTCACGATTAGTATTATATTAAATGACTATATAAATGTCAAAGCTTACTTTGTAGAACTGTTTAGAAATCATACTTTTTGCCCTTATTAAACGTAGACTCTTTGAAGTAGATACCATAGCTCATGCTTATTTATAGCTTTTATAGCACTTGGAACAAAATTTTGCACACAGTAAGCCTTCGATAAAATATTAATTGAATTTACAGTATTTGCATGAAAGGGAAAGAAAAGCCTCAAGCTCAGGTGTATTGCACAGAGAACTGAAATACAGATATTCAGAAGTAGGCTCCAGAAAGTAATGTATTGGCAAGAAAAAATAAATCAAAGAATAGAGATGTTGGGGAAGAGATGGAAGGGAACAGGCACACCACTTTCAAGTTATTCTGAAAGTAGGACAACGACATTCAGAATCATCAAAGAGAAAGTGATAGGTTATACCCTGACCAGAAACCTAGAGAAAAATGGTGGGGCCACTGAGAAAACTATTAGCGGGGCCATTGTTTGTTGTTGTTGTTGTTAATAATAAGAAGAAGTGATTGCCCGGTGAGGTACTGAAAATTTAAGCAAACTGCCCAGATCCACATAAATAGAAAGAGGATTCAACCCAAGGATGTCTGATTCTACGTACTGGGCCATTTTTGATAAATACTGGCTAGCAGCGAGTTTAGCTCAAGCATTCTACTTCAAGCATACAGCCCTGCTAGCACTAAATCTGTTTTGTGTTTATTATTTTGTTTTACAATTTGGTGTTTCTTTGACTTAATTATGCTTTATGAAATGGATTAAGTACTTTAAATCTATTATAAAGAAGTCTTTTTCTTGTATATAAACAACACTGCTTTGTTATTTCCCAGTGATTTCCCTGGGTTCGGTCCAAAAAACCAAGCAAAATTTCAAAGATGACGCCACTTCTACTGCTCAGCTACTCTACAACTTGTGCCTGATGGCTACG
This sequence comes from Fukomys damarensis, assembly GCF_012274545.1. Lineage (NCBI taxonomy): Eukaryota > Metazoa > Chordata > Mammalia > Rodentia > Bathyergidae > Fukomys > Fukomys damarensis. The sequence goes on along the minus strand of NW_022900945.1, from coordinate 16,143,787 downwards.
CAGGGAAAAGCTATGGTTCAGAGTGCTTGGAAAGTCCCAAGCCACCAAGCGAGGGGGCGGCACACTGCCAAACCCTTATTTGCCTCGCTTTAACAAACAGTGCCGTGAGCTAATCTACACTTGAATCCTTCAGCTTGTCACTGAATAATTCATCGTTATTTAATTTTGGCCCCATCAAAAGATTTACAGAGCATAATCTTTTAAGTACAGAGATTGTAAGTATGTCACAGAGCTTATTTAAAGCTTCACGATTCCATTCAGTACATTGCACTTTGTCAATGAAAAGATCCACAGAAATTAATGTATCTTTGTCCAACTTGAGATTAGACAATACATGTAAGTAAAGAAAGACATCTGATATCACCAAATGTCTCCCTTACTATGCCTGGTATCTGAAACTCAGAAATGTCCAAACAAATGGTATGAAATCTTTTTCAGGACAAAGCAGCAGGCGCGGTGTGTGTATATCTTGTTTTCCAGGTCTAGACTCTTGAATACAAAACTCTGAGCTAGTGGAGTGTTTGTTTTAGACATCAGCATAGCGCTATTCCACTCCATTGTCAAGGTGTGTTTATATGAATTGACAGGACTTTGAGATATATAAACAAAGCTGACCTGTCGGGGTTTAGACAATCTTTAAACCCACTGTAACTGAATAGAAGTACAATGAACAGTTCCTAATCTCCCATCTGTTTCACATGTTCAGATTGTCAAAGGCAGAAGCAATGTCAGTAGACACTAACTAGTTAACTTCTTTCGGTTTTATTGAGGAAATCCCCCATTCTCCTTGTACAGTCTTAGCGTACAAATGATATCTTTGAAAGCGATACCGGTATGAAAGGTAGGGTTGCATTGCAAAATCCAAAATTTTATACAAAGAAGAGCAACAATTACTATAGCTTGTTGAATAAATTGCAAACAACATAACTCAAGCAGATACAACAAATATACATGTAGCACAATCTCTCCTTTAATGGCTTGTATATATGAACTTTGAGATACAGATGAACGTTGACAGCTTCCTTATTCTATAGCAAGCAGTAAGCAAAGCTTTATCAATTTCTTTGAACCCCACAGCAGTGTGTGAGTGCATGTGTGTGTTTTCATGATTTCTTGACTTAAGGAAGAGAAACAACAACTTGGAGAATACCTCTTCTTAAGAAAAATCCCAGCATTAGGAACATGTTGTACAAAATAATAGGCTGCTTTGTCCAAAGACAGCAGGATTCTGCCTTCCCTGGCAAGTACATTTGTTACATTCATTTTAAAGCCATATAAGCTCCACATGTCCTTTTTTTTTAACCAGTAAAGACTGGTCAAACAAACCAACAAAAATACATTTTCTTCCTGAAGAATATGAGCAAATGTCAAAAAAGCAAGCACTTCAGTTACAACTGCTCCCAGGCAAATGTAACTTCATGCTGAGTTTATGCTACTATCATAAACACACCACAGGAAATCACTAACACTAACCATGACCAACACCAGTTGTGTCTTTCCAGAATTTAAGGCATAATTGCCTTAATGAACTCATACAGTATCGGAATAGTTTCCAGTGTAGAGGCACGCACTAAAGTGATATTGTGCTCCATGCTATAATGTTTTCTGTGTTTGGGAATAGATGATTTTGGGTTAATCATTTTAATGTGGTGAGCATTATGGAAATGATTTATTCTTTAAAACTAGTCATATTAAAATTGTTTCCATATTTTTCTGGATGATCAAATAAGTCAGGCAACACAAAATCAATAATATAATCACAAATGTTAGAGTTGTTTCTTTATGTATTCAAATTTAGGGTTGGAAATGAACAATTGAGAGGACTAAAGATCAAACAAGCAATGCAGTCCACCTAAGTACTCCAGCAGGGGAAAATTGCTTCCTAAAATAAACCTTCTAATATTTTAGCACTGTTGACTTTTGTATGTCCCTGGTGATTACACCTCTATCACTCACTTTTCCTGCAAGACTGTTCTTGTAACCCAATATTTTCCTAAGTCAGGAAGTGCCTTAAATTTCCCTTTCTCAGTTTCAACCTACAATCTCAGTACTCGGTGGGATATCAGCAGGATAATTAAGCAGTTGTAAATCATTCTGATTTGCAAAAGAATGCATTGCCAAGTTCTAAGACAAAAAATTAGCTTCTCTTTTTATAATTTAAAAATTTTGTATTATTATACATTACTCAATAGTAATTTAGTAGAGAGATGAAATCCCTAAAAACAGAAACTATGACTAAAATTTAATTTTAATTAAATGCTATATAGTTTAAATTTGGAAAGCACATTAATACTTTCTTTTCCTGGGTCGTTTTTGTTACTCTAACCTGCACTGTTTTAGATTTAGCCATTCATTTGGAAGAAAGGACATTTCATAAGTCAATATTACATTTCAAATAGTTTTAGTAAACAACTTTCATGCATATAATTAATTTTATATTCAGAGACAAAATAACCTAATCGGTGTGACCTCTAACCTTCATTCCTCTATTTTAAGCCTTTGTTTCTAGGATTTGTTCTCAACAAATAAGTTGAATGACACCTGTCTTAGTCCATTCTTTGCTACTATAATAAAATACCTGAAACCAGGTAATAAATAATAAAAATATGTTGGCTTATGGTTCTGGAGTGTTGGAGGTCCAAGACTGAGGGGCCTCCTGGCTTTACCAACTCTCAATGGCTCTGTATCTCAACACTGTTGCATTGGGGATTAATTGTCCAACATATACCTTCTCAGGGACACATACAGACCACAAAGACACCCCAAAAAGAAAGAAAATGTCTAACTTGACATTGTCAACTAATGGAATATATGAGAAGTTCACATGTGTCTCAACTACTCACCTAACTCATCCATTATCTGTCTTTGTCTCCCATGTAGAATTTGCTTGATTTTTGCCCCTTGGGTGACAGACATTTTTTTTCTGTGCATAAACTAGGAAACCTCTCAGCATTCCATGTATCAGTATTTTGTTTCTGATTATGATTGAACAAATACTTTATACAGTAGATTTTGTGTTTTGAAGGATGTACACATTGATATTGAAAGAATAACATTTTATAGTTTGCTATCTTCTCTCCAAAGGGATAGTTTAAATTTGTTTGTTTGTTTGTTTGTTTTGGTTTTGGTTTGGTTTTTTGAGACTGGATCTTGTTATATGGTGCAGGATGGCCTGGAACTCACTATATATTCCAGGCTGGCCTCGAACTTATAGTGATCTTCCTGCCTCAGCCTCCTGAGAGCTGGAATTACAGGCATGCACCACAGGGTTATTTTAAATTTGCATTTATTTTTTCCTATGTCACTGTTACCATATTAATTCATTTGGTGCTTACAGACCTACTGAGAATTCTGAACAAATTCTTGACACTTGCTTAATTTCTCAAGTATTCTATAATCTTCCCCATCCTCAGTCATTTTTCAGGAAAGGTATTTCATATTGACTTCAACATGATTTACAACAATGTTGAAAATATATTGTCAAAATATAATCTGAGCTAAAAATTGATTCCTGCTCCCTAAAACACAAGTTATAAAGCAAATACTTTACAGGAAAGTAGTACTATAAAATATATTACATAAGCCAGGCACCATGGTGGTGCACACCTGTAAGCCCAGCACTCTCCAGAGGTTGAGGCAGGAGGATCGCTGTAAATTTGAGACCAGCCTGTGCTACATAGTGAGTTTCAGGTCAGTCTCAACTACACAGTGAGACCCTGTCTCAAAAAACCAAACCAAAACAAAACAAAAACTGTGACAACAGTGGATATTATTAGCTTTCTTTGTATGAGCAGTAAGTCAGGATCTTATATGAAGTATTTGATCCCATGGGGTGTTTTCTCTCTCTTTGTACTGTACTCTCTATGAAAAAGGACCATGAAAGGTGCTAGCACTAGTCCAGCAGGCACTCTTTCAGAGTAACTACCATTTACAATAAATACATCAGCTTTGAAGTGGGCATCTATTATCTAGTCATGAAGTACTCTTTAAAAATTGGAATACATGCAGAGGAAAGCATTTTGCAATTTTGAAAAATAATTTCTTATTTTTACTTATAATTTATAAATTAAACTAATTACATGTTTTTTTTGAATTAGCACTTGATTAGAGTAAAAAATATTCATTTTTAAATTACTTTTTTTCTTTTTTTCTAATTGAGTTTATTGGTACATTTTAGGTATATATGTCATTATTGGGATCTTGTACCTCTACATGACAGGTCTTGGTTCTCATTTTTTCCCCTTGTCCCTGCCCCTCCCTTCACCCCTTCTTCCCCTCCCCATTTACAAACACTTTATTTCCATTTTCTCATATTTTTTTCTTTTCCCTATTACCTTTCCCCTACCCTTCCCATTTATCCTACACCGTTAGCCCTTTTCTTCCTATTTCACATTGTCAATTATACCATTAGGATCTTATGTACTATTATAGTTTTTCACACCAGAGAAACTATTCGGTATTTACACATGTATTACTTTTTTCTTATTCATCAATAAAAGGAAATTGTTTAATATAATTTCTTTCTTTCCTTCTTTCTTTTTTTTTTTTTTTTGGTACTGGGGATCAAACTAGGTAGCTTGTGCTTGCAAGGCAGGCAGCAGAACCACTGAGCTAAATCCCCAGCCCTGTTTAATATAATTTTAAAGGAAATAGTCAGAAGTAAACTAAATGTCTCGTGAATAAATTACAGAAATTAGAAATAATACATAGAGCAAAAAATGAAGATAGCAGAAATGAATTTTCCAAGAGATACAGGGATAAGTAAATTTTATCTTTAAAAGTTCAAATAGCAAGTATTTGGGATTTGTAGGCCATATTTGGTCTTAATTCCACATCCTTTAGTATCTGTGTTTGTGTGTGATTTTTATTCAAGTTGTTAAAGACCTAAAAACCATTCTTCACGCATAGGCAGTTTTAAAACATGCTGCAGGGCTGTGGTTGCTGCTCAGAGGTAGAAGGTTTATCTATCATGTGTGAGGCCCTAGGTTCAATCCTCACTACCAAGAAAAAAAAAGGATGCAATAGTTTGCTGATAGCTTAGAATGATAAAATGAAGTATTTGAGCATATCTTTTCTGCAGAGCAGAAATCAGCTATATCTAGAGCAAACAATATTTATTTGAATATCTACAGATAAGAAGAATCTTCCATACTACACTGTGCTTATACCTTAACCATCTACTTCTGCAGAACACAAAGTAATTTAGAACAGAGGAAGTCCATGCTTAGATCTTTCTACAACCGGGAAATGCCCAGCGAGTGTGCGCGCGATGCCCAGCACTGTGCTGTTAGGAAGCGCTCAAATCCCTGTCGCTCCGTTCCAAGTCTCGGCCTAGATGCTCAGTAAGATTAGTAGATATCAGATAAAGCTATGAAATTTATAAAACTCCCTAGTTTTGGAATTCCATTCGTATGGTATTTAACCTCAGATAAATTATTTAATTTCTATGAATCCTGGAATACTCGTTTATCTGTAAGATAATGTTACTAACATTATCAGTTGTTTTAATATTAAATGAGGCAATACCTTGATAAAGGTATTGCTTCTTTTCCTCTTGGCCCTAGACGTTTAGTTTTCCTTTATGAAGCCAAAAAAAAAAATAAATAATAATAATAATCTCAAATATCTCAAAATAGAAAGAATTTTTGTGTTCTTATTCAAGTCTATAACATTTTAACTAGTCACTGGCCTTCTTAGTATGCAGTAAAAGAGTGCTACTCGGTTACAACAGCGTCTTCAAGTCAAGTGCACACATCCAGATCTCCAAATAATGTTCAATAATGTTCACGCAATTCATTAACTTGATACAGTGATCAAGTCTAACACAGAATAACCTTCCAGGGTTGAAACCTGGAGTAGATATCTGGGACAGTGATTGTGACTGAAGTCACAACTATTTTTTATGATAATGCCAAGCATTTTAAGCCTCTCAGTCCCTTATTCTTTTACAGTCTACTGGAGTCCATAAGACCTGAAATAGTATACTGGAATCAATGCATAAGCATGTATTATACTCCAGTTATCTAGATATTAAAGAAATTGCAAAAAAGTAAAAAAGATCTCTTTCAACTATATTCAACCCAACACATAATTAGCTCATTATTGTCCGTCATAAATAAACACTTCAAAAATGCTTCTGTTATTTTATAACACTATTAGTACATACATATTTAACATACACAAAAGCTTGTTGGGATCCTCAACACATTTTAAGAACCTAAAAAACCTTTATATACACATAGACCTCTCCTCTCACATGCTGCAAAGCAAATCTAAAATGCTGAACACCATAGTGGATTTATACAGTGATAAGAGGCATGGATTTACACTGACTAGGCTTAGTTTCCGATCTGCCCTCCACCACAGTGTCCACTTGGGCCAGCCTTTAACCTCTGTGTCTCAACTTCTCTGTCTGCTAACTGGTAATAATGCTTTTGTCAATCTCTGAATTAATGGACAGAGCTTGACTCTTGATGAATGTCAAAAAATATGCTTAAAAGGTAAAAGAATGCTGGGCCTTTTCTAACTTCAGCATGCAAGTCTACTTATTTGATGAACTTAGTTTTAGATTACTTGGGTCCAGGATGGGTTCAGGTGGATGGGATGAGGTAGAATGGGAGGGAGGGTAGGAGGAATACTGGGAAAAGCAATGAGTGGGAAATGAAAAAATGATCTCATCACATACACAAAAAGCCTAAGCATTCAATAAATGACAATTCTTTAAGTAATGTTAAGAATGTAAACATGAAGTATGGTACATGCCATTGAGTTAAGATTGGCTCTAATTTTCTTTAGGAGATTTAAACATTTTACTTTACAAATATTTATTATTGCCATATGTTTTTATTAAATTAAAATGATTTCCAATGCCTAATTTTAACTAAGGCAAATTATTTTCATCATTCATATAGCCAGGAAATAGCCAATCAGAGAGAAGTATTCTGGATGACATCATACTGAGTCTCAGTTCTGTCCAGGGTTTTCCTTTTAGTATAAGACCACTAGTGCCATATCAAATTCCATTAGTAAGGTCGTTAACCACTATGGGTTTTTAAATCTGAATCCTAAAAGTTTCATGGAAAATGGTGTCTGCGCTACATCACAAGAAAACTGAGAGAATTTATCAGATGTTTGAAAGAGAGATAGATTCTGAGACAGAGAAAAGGATCTAGAACAACAAGATTCAAGAAATTACGTGCCAGGTACAAAATGCCTTGTATAATATCCTCTGCTTACTGGAATGATTGAAACCATTTTAGATATACAATTAATACATCTTTTATGAAAAAGGGTCTTCCTATTGATCTCCTTAATTATTTTTCTCATACATCATACCAGCCATTAAAATTAATGGTCTCTCAGGGAAATCTGATTGAGAATTTAGTAATTCCTGAGTTGATTTAGAGATTCAAAGGCTAGTAGTTTTACTTGGTTAATTTAGCCAAACAATCAATTCAATGAAAAAATAAAGTCTGTCATAAATCTTTTAAGTTGAGTCAAATAGACCCTTTGGTGTTCAGTTGATAAAATATATGTAATTAACTAGCTCACTGGCCAACTGTGGTAGATATAAAGGCATATTTGTTTTTTCTACTTAATACAAAAATCTATTTTGGTATTTAAACAAATTTCCTGTTACTCTGACACTGGATTTTAAAGAAATTCTGGTGTGCTTCAACTTTTTCTTTTGATTCAGATATACCAAAGCAATTATTTTTATTTACCTTCAGGTATCCATTGATTATAATGCCTGAATCAAATATTCATTTATTTGCAAATTCTTGACATGCCTATTAATAATCTAATTGTGAACTGCATAAAAAGAATAAAAAAGGACTAAATAGGCCAAAATTTAAATTTATTATTATTCTAAACCCTCTCAGCTGACATTATCTGAACACTAAATTACTACTAATTTATTTTTATCCAGATAAGGAAGATAGTGAAGGTCAAGAAAGGTACTGTTCATGCTGTGGCTGGATTCGAATTTCCTATGAATCTACCAGTGGCTTTAACTCGGACTCATGGTTAACCACAGTGCAATGCAACTGATTGCTGCAACCAAAGGTAAAATCCTAGAGTATTAGGGATTAAGAAGAAAGGAAATATTCAAACAAAACTGACTTCATGAAACAAAATCATAACCATCCCTTTAATTAATTAATTTGGAAAGTCCACATTTAACTTAGTCTTTGCACATAGAATTCCTCTGCTGAGGTTAACTTCACAATGTTCTGAATACACTCTAACATTTTACATACGAATTTCCTTTTCTTTCATGTGAGCCTCTAATCTTTGTGCTACACTGTCTACTGTAGCCAATTACTAATGTCTTCAGATTCAAGACAGCTTCTGAAAACACTTACTAAGCATTATTACGGGCTATTTGTGTCTTCCCAAAATTCATATGTTAAATTCTGATCTCTGACATAATGGTATTTGTAGGTGAGGTATCATCCATCATCATTGTAAAGACAAAAGACACGCAGGCACTACTTTTTACTTCACCAGATTTTCAATTCAACGCTCACAAAGAAAATGTGTGTGTACATTTCCCTGAAGAGACTTTTCCCTGAAGAGATTGAGACCCACACCTCTTGACAGTCTCACAGCTCTTGAATACTGCACACAGAGACCTCTTGGTTACATGCTCTGGAAACTCTGCTTTCCATAAGGGAGGCATCAAAGCCTAGGAGCTGCGTTGCGTTCAATCACTGGGCAAATCTTTAGGCAGTCATCTTTGATTACAGAAGTTGATGTTTAGAGGAAACTGGTTTCTGAGAAATGAAACTCACTTACCTTTCCTACGGTGTGTGGCTCCCCACAGATATTCTGGTGCATTATTTAGAGCTTCCAGCCTCTCTCTGCAGGTGATTCAGTTTAAACTTGGGCAGTGCAGGTAAAGCTACCTGGGAGAAGTCAGATTTCACAGTCTGACTGCCTCTCTGGAGGAACTGGATCATGCCAACCATAGAAAAACCAAAACAGCTACAGAACCACTTCTGTTTGACATTTTAAAATTAGATTTCCTCTTCTTCTTCTTCTTCTTCTTCTTCTTCTTCTTCTTCTTCTTCTTCTTCTTCTTCTTCTTCTTCTTCTTCTTCTTCTTCTTCTTCTTCTTCTTCTTCTTCTTCTTCTTCTCCTTCTTCCTCTTCTTCCTCTTCTTCCTCTTCTTCCTCTTCTTCCTCTTCCTCTTCTCCTCCTCCTTCTAAATGAAGAAACTTTATTTTTCAGGTCATATAAAATCTTCTTGGGAAGAATTCCTGGTGTATTATAAGCTAAGTTGTACAATGGGAAACAAATACTTCTGTACCACCCAGTATATTCACTTACATCAATACCCATTAAATTCAGCTTCTCATACCTGAGAATTTTTGACAGGTGTGATTGCTTTCTGAGAAAGATATTCTTTCAATATAATCTCTACAATGACACAATTAATTAGCCAGTAGTTAGTTATTGTTTACCTGCCAACATCCATGCATCACAATGACCCCTCTGTGGACTAGCAGTGTGACAATTTTGGAGGGAACAGCTTTAAAAACACTATATAAACAACCCAATCATTTCAATGCTTAGTAACTCTGTTATTTGTATTTTAAAATATCATTTACTAGATACTCACATATATCAATTGGTAGTAATCTAGTAGCCCCTCAGATTTAACCAGAATTGATACATATCTTTAAATATATATATTACAGGGGCCCGACATTTGGCTCAGTGGTTCTCCTGCCTGCCTTGCAAGCGCAAGGGCCCAAATTCGACCCCTGGTACCAAAAAGAAAGAAAGGCAAAGAAAAGAAAAGAAATATAGATATTACATATACACTAAATTCTCTCCAGATTTTCCAGAGTGGAGGAAACCAATAGTATAATGAATTGGCTCATTAATATGGAGGCTAAGAACTCCCAAGATGCATGGTTGCAAGCTGATGTTTCAAAATAGCTATAGTATACAGTTCCAATAGAAATCCAAAGGCCTGAGAACCAGGAGAGTCAATGGTGCAAGTTCCAGACTAAAAGTTGGCTGCCTCAAGATGCATGGCAAACTGATGTTTCGGTTTGAGTTCAAAGGCAAAAATAATGTTTAACCAAATAGCTGGATACCCAATAGCACAATTACATTGATACAAAAAAATAATCATCATGAGCCCCTGCCTTCCAAGCTTAGGACTTATGTACATCTTCTTAAAGCATGCTTGATCTCCAAATAAAGACAATAATGAGGTCATAATTCCATCTAAGATGATACAACTATTCTGGGCACAGCCAAAATCTTCTAACCCAATTCCCAAAAGAAAATGTAAAGTCTTTGAAAGATATTCACTCTTCTCCTTGACCTCTTATAATTTATGTACTATAATGTAAAATTAGTAATACTTAAACATTTTTATATAAAGTCAATACATTATTGAACATGATCAGGAAGAAAGGAAAGAAGAAAGAGTGTAAACACACACACACACACCACACACACACACACACACCATATAAACTCAAATAAAGGAGGAAAAATATTTGACAATTATAGTCCTAATTTCTGTAACTGAAAAAAATGACCATAACAGGTATTACCTTTTTTCACTGCACATTTTTTTAATTCTTTCTGCCTTCAAAAATAAAAATAAAAAGGTCCAGGGGTTTGGCTCCGTGGTTCCACTGCTTGCTTTGTTCGATCCCTGGTACTGAAAATAAACAAATGAAATAAAATAAAAATTAAAAAATAAATGATATTGACAAAATTATTGGCCAATGAAGTGATCGTCAGTGTATACAGCAAGAACACATGGGAAAATATAGAGGCACATCAGTTAAAAATGAAAAGTAAGGGCCGGGGATTTAGCTCAGTGGTTCTGGCACCAAGTGCAAGGACCCCAGTTTAATCCCTGGTACCACACACACACACACACAAAAAATCACTACAGCTGGTTAAGGTTTCTTACCTGGTGAGGAAACATCCATATTCATTCCGAAGCAATCCTACAGGGGTTGGCCTTTGTGATTTCCCCTTTAGGGATTTTCCCTATAGGACCTGATAATACTGAAGGTGTACTAAAGAATCTCTTGTATACTAGACATGGCTTTGCTTACCTCTGCTGTATTATCTCCACTCCCTGTGGTAGACCAGGTCAGTCATTCCGGACAACTCTATAACTTCCCTTCTAGGCTTGTCTCTCACTTTGAGGTAAGAAGACCCCAAAGTGGTTGGATGGCAGCCTTAACTGCCAGGTTAATGGAATCACGTCTCCTGGTGGTGGCATTTCTTCCTTTGGAAATAAGATTAATAGACCAGCATAGCTAAATGCCATTGGAATAAGAATAAAAAATTTTACTAGTGGTCAGTAAAGGGTGAATGATGTGACTGTCATTTTTTAACTCCTTTAATTCCTGGGCTCATAAATCTTGTCTCTGAGGGGAAGAGAACCATATATTCAATGCTGATTCTGAATATACATAGCTTTGTGCCCCAGAATGGGAAGGTACCTACTACCTAGCTATTATTGTGGCTGAGTCTTCAAAAGGCCACTCTACTTCAAGCTCAAGCCAGCTACCTCAGAAATGTGGAGCATATGGCAAGACCAGTAAATTCCAGAGGATAGGTTCAGTATCACAAGTCATTTGCTGTGAAAAGAATCCCTACATCAACATATATATAGTGTGAGACACCATGGTGGTGGATAGGCAATCCAGAGATGGCAGTTACGTTAGGAAGCATTACATGTAGAAAAGGCAAAATATAACCCAAAATACTTATTCTCGTATGAACGGAACACTTTCTGTTTCATGAAAAGAAAACATGGTCCAGTGTAATCGAGCTGCCACCTGGTATCTGGCTTCTCTCCCAGGGGGATGATATCATGTTAGGCTCATCTCTGCTGCTGCAAACTCGACACTTGGGAGTGGCTGCATGCAGATCAGACTTGGTGAAGAAGTCTCTATTCCTGTTGCATTGCTCATCCCATGACCATTTTCTTCATGAAACCATGGGGGAAATCACAAAAGCCACTGGCTAGTTAGTACAAAATGGATCTACTTGATTTTTAATAACTTCTTTTGCTGAGCACTCACATGGAAATTTATCAGCTTCATATTTTTTACCCATTCAGATTGGCCTTTACTCGTACTTCACCCACAGGTCTCCTTGACAATTTTCTAACCATATTCCTTCCAAAATCACGGATCATCTGGACAAACCATCAGCCACAGCCTGTGAATGGTACGTAATCCCATATCCGGGCATTTCTCTTTCCAAACATGTAAATAATCAGATGTGCTGTTCAAGCTTCTTCCCACTGGGAGGATTTCACTTAATCTTTATGCTTCAAGAATGCATCAGAAAGTGCAGCATTTTTTCATTTTGGGACCGTTTTATATCAAATTAGCCAAGCCCAAGTGTTTTCTTCTTTTGTCAACTGATTGTAGAGGAAAGGCCATAGGTGTAGGCTGAGAAAGAGAAAGTAAAACAGTAGATTTTGATAGCAGGACTGAGATACTACTATAGAAAAAAAAATACCTAAACATGTGGAACCTGCTTTGGAGCTGAGTAATGGGTAAAGACTGTTACAGAGAGTTTCTGATACAAAGGAGCAGTAGTTCATTTGAATTTGGAGAAAAGATCATCCTTATTACAAGGCTAAATTATGAACTAGTGTTTTGAAGAAGATAGAATCAATAAGCCATAAAGTTGATTGAGCTATTTGACTAAAGAGATTTCTAAAGAAAGTTCTTAGTATATGGCTTCAGTTTTCTAGATTGTTAATACTAAAGGGTAATGTAAGGGGATAAAGGTAAATTGGAGAAGGAAATTTCATCTACCAAAACTCAAAGTTCCAGAAAATTCTCAACTTACTTATATTACAAAAGAAAATACATTGAGAAGAAAATACTGAAAATATTAGTCGATATCACTTGATAAAGAGATTGTGGAAATTGGTGAGCAGAAACACTGTCAGTTTGAACGGGACTGGACACGTTGGACAAAATACTGGATGTAATGAAGGACAGAGAAGAATGATCCTAAAATTTATTCAGCGATCATCAGGCTTGGCACTCCATGACAGGCCCATGGGTTTGGGTGGGTTCCCCCTCAGTTTCAACAGCCCAGATGACCACCACAGAGAGTTTTCTGGCTGGGGTCATCTTATTGATTCAAGGAAATATGATCACCCCATAGAAACTCAAGGTTGAACGTAGGGGAACACAGTGAACTTGAAGAGCAAAGCATCAAACTAAAGAGGAGTATTCTTGAGTTTTGATACCAATTAGGATTTGTCTCAGTAGGTTTGGGACTTGCTTGAGGCTTATCACTCCTTTTCTCTTTCCAATTTCTTCTCTTTAGGCTGGAAATATCTGTTTTTTATTCATCCCACCATTCTATATTGGAAGGTTGTAACTTTTCTGGTTCCACAGGTTCACAGCTGGAGAAGAATTACAGTATGTTAGCCACGGTCTCATCACCAGGGACAATACATAATATGCACAACTTTAAGGAGGAAAGGTTTATTTGGGCTCATGGTTTATAGAGATGTCAGCCCATAGGTGGCTGACTCCAACGCAGAAAGACATAGCAGAGGAGCATGGCAAAGGAGAAACAGAGAGAGAGAGAGAGAGAGAGAGAGAGAGAGAGGTCAAGGGAGAAGGGAGGAAGTCAGACCCTTCCAGGCCATGCCCACAGTGACCCACTTCTAACCAGGCTCGGTGTCCCATTATATTTAGCTATAAACTTATCAGTGGACTGATCTACTCATAAGTGTCACACCCCCACGATTCAGTCACCTCCCCAAAGCCCCAAATCCTGCCAAATGAGACTTTGGAGGAACATCCAAGTACAAACCATAACAGGAATTTTATCTGTGATGTCCGTGAATTAGTATATAATGAAGGAAAAATTGTACGTTGAATCTCACACATATCTATTTAGAAGATATTTGAATAAAACTTTGAACATTAGAATGAGATAATACTTTTTAGGATATTGGAATAAACTGAGTATGATTGACATGCAAAAAGGACATGGATTTTGGGAGCAACCAGGAGCAGAACACAATGGACTGAATTATTTCCTCCCAAAATTCTTGTTTAGAAACCTTAACCTACAGTTTGATTGCATTGTGAGACAGAGCCCTGAAGGAGGCTATTACGTTTAAATGAAGTCATAAGGGTGGGAGCCTGATTGACTAGGACTAATACACCATACTTACAAGGAAAGACAGCAGAGAGTATTCTTTCTCTTCCACACACAGAGGTCACATGAGCACAAAATGAGATGGTGGCTGCCCACAAGCAAAGAGACCTCACACTGAAATCAAGATTGATGACTTCTTGAATGTCTGGCCTTCATGATGATGAGAAATAAATTCCTATTTTTGAAAATACCCACTCTGCAATATTTTGTTATGGTAGCCCGAACTGACTGATACATTATGTACCCATTTTTGCAGTGATTTAGAGGCCTCATTTTGCATTTAAGTTTATTTTCAACATCAAAAATAAGATCTAAAAATAAAGCAGAACTTACAAACAGGAGTGATCTTCTGAGTGCTAAGCATAAGCCAAACAAATCAGATACATCCCTATAAGTTATCAGAGTCCTAATTGCTTGCAACACCTAATTATGAATATTAATGTTGAAAACTATTCCAAGATGTGCATATAAATTAGGGGATCATGGATTTAAAATGTATAAAGCTCTTCCAAGCCCCAACTCCCAGAACTATGACAAATGCTCTTCTTCATTTTGTCTTTTCCTTTCTAACCCCAACTCTTCATTTAGTTCTTGTCTTAAATATTACTTCCACATCAGTGTGGTGCCAGAAACTTGGAATCCCTGCTACACAGGAGGCTGAGATTAGAGGATCAGGAGTTCAAGGCCAGTATGGGCACTAAAGAAAATTTCAAAATAATTATTTCCTCAAGAAACCTCCTGGACTCTCAAATAATTAGGTTTCTTATTACAAGATTTCCAAAGCATAGCTAACTTCTTTTTAACTTTCTCAAACCACTAGATTCTCCTGAGAAAAAGAACCATTAGGATAGATAGATAGATAGATAGATAGATAGATAGATAGATAGATAGATAAGACAGACAAACAGATAGACTGTCTTAGTTACTTTTCTCATTGCTGAAACAAAATACCTGACACCCAAAGTAAAAGGAGGAAAGATTTATTTAGTTCACAGGGTAGAGAGGTCTCAGTCCATAATTGACTGTTTCCAAAGCAGGGTGGCTGGGCAGGTGGGCATCACAGAGGAGAAACAGTTCACGGCAGACAGAAGGTAGCAAAGCAAGCAAGCAACTGCTGCAGCTCTTTCTATCCCTTGTAGTTTATCCAGACTACATAGGATGGATAGCACTCACACCCTTAATCCTAGTGCCCTTGATTCTAGCATTGTACCATGAATGAATCCCAGGGTCACATACTCTAGATTCAGACACCTTTGAAAAAAGATCACCTATGACCACAAGAAGCTGTGGGGGGGGCATCTAGACCCAAAAGCAGAACACAAACAGGCAGGTCCAAATGAGACTTTGGAGGAACATCCAAGTACAAACCATAACAGGAATTTTATCTGTGATGTCCGTGAATTAGTATATAATGAAGGAAAAATTGTACGTTGAATCTCACACATATCTATTTAGAAGATATTTGAATAAAACTTTGAACATTAGAATGAGATAATACTTTTTAGGATATTGGAATAAACTGAGTATGATTGACATGCAAAAAGGACATGGATTTTGGGAGCAACCAGGAGCAGAACACAATGGACTGAATTATTTCCTCCCAAAATTCTTGTTTAGAAACCTTAACCTACAGTTTGATTGCATTGTGAGACAGAGCCCTGAAGGAGGCTATTACGTTTAAATGAAGTCATAAGGGTGGGAGCCTGATTGACTAGGACTAATACACCATACTTACAAGGAAAGACAGCAGAGAGTATTCTTTCTCTTCCACACACAGAGGTCACATGAGCACAAAATGAGATGGTGGCTGCCCACAAGCAAAGAGACCTCACACTGAAATCAAGATTGATGACTTCTTGAATGTCTGGCCTTCATGATGATGAGAAATAAATTCCTATTTTTGAAAATACCCACTCTGCAATATTTTGTTATGGTAGCCCGAACTGACTGATACATTATGTACCCATTTTTGCAGTGATTTAGAGGCCTCATTTTGCATTTAAGTTTATTTTCAACATCAAAAATAAGATCTAAAAATAAAGCAGAACTTACAAACAGGAGTGATCTTCTGAGTGCTAAGCATAAGCCAAACAAATCAGATACATCCCTATAAGTTATCAGAGTCCTAATTGCTTGCAACACCTAATTATGAATATTAATGTTGAAAACTATTCCAAGATGTGCATATAAATTAGGGGATCATGGATTTAAAATGTATAAAGCTCTTCCAAGCCCCAACTCCCAGAACTATGACAAATGCTCTTCTTCATTTTGTCTTTTCCTTTCTAACCCCAACTCTTCATTTAGTTCTTGTCTTAAATATTACTTCCACATCAGTGTGGTGCCAGAAACTTGGAATCCCTGCTACACAGGAGGCTGAGATTAGAGGATCAGGAGTTCAAGGCCAGTATGGGCACTAAAGAAAATTTCAAAATAATTATTTCCTCAAGAAACCTCCTGGACTCTCAAATAATTAGGTTTCTTATTACAAGATTTCCAAAGCATAGCTAACTTCTTTTTAACTTTCTCAAACCACTAGATTCTCCTGAGAAAAAGAACCATTAGGATAGATAGATAGATAGATAGATAGATAGATAGATAGATAGATAGATAAGACAGACAAACAGATAGACTGTCTTAGTTACTTTTCTCATTGCTGAAACAAAATACCTGACACCCAAAGTAAAAGGAGGAAAGATTTATTTAGTTCACAGGGTAGAGAGGTCTCAGTCCATAATTGACTGTTTCCAAAGCAGGGTGGCTGGGCAGGTGGGCATCACAGAGGAGAAACAGTTCACGGCAGACAGAAGGTAGCAAAGCAAGCAAGCAACTGCTGCAGCTCTTTCTATCCCTTGTAGTTTATCCAGACTACATAGGATGGATAGCACTCACACCCTTAATCCTAGTGCCCTTGATTCTAGCATTGTACCATGAATGAATCCCAGGGTCACATACTCTAGATTCAGACACCTTTGAAAAAAGATCACCTATGACCACAAGAAGCTGTGTGGGGGGGGCATCTAGACCCAAAAGCAGAACACAAACAGGCAGACAGAAAGAATTAACTAATGTGATTATGGAGGCTGAGAAATTCCAAGACCTGCCAGTGGCATGCTCAGGATTTAGAGACATAGGAGGGCCAATGGTGAGGTTCCGTTCTGAATTCAAAAGCTTGATAACCAATAGAGCTGATGGTGTAGCTCTTGCCTGAAGATTAGAAACCAGAAAGAGCTGAGATTTTAGTTCAAGTTCAAAGGTGGGGGAAAAAATATCCCCATTTTAAAACCATCCCATTTTAAAGGCAATCAGGCACCAGGACTTTCTTCTTACTCAGTTGTGAGCCAGCCCTCTGCTCTATGCAGGCCTTCAACTTATTAACTAAGACCCATTTACAACATGGAAGATAATCTGCTTGAGTCTACAGATTAAATGTTTATCTCACACAAAATGCCTTCAAACGAGTATCCAAAATAATATTTAACAGATATATGTTACAGAAAGAATTAACTAATGTGATTATGGAGGCTGAGAAATTCCAAGACCTGCCAGTGGCATGCTCAGGATTTAGAGACATAGGAGGGCCAATGGTGAGGTTCCGTTCTGAATTCAAAAGCTTGATAACCAATAGAGCTGATGGTGTAGCTCTTGCCTGAAGATTAGAAACCAGAAAGAGCTGAGATTTTAGTTCAAGTTCAAAGGTGGGGGAAAAAATATCCCCATTTTAAAACCATCCCATTTTAAAGGCAATCAGGCACCAGGACTTTCTTCTTACTCAGTTGTGAGCCAGCCCTCTGCTCTATGCAGGCCTTCAACTTATTAACTAAGACCCATTTACAACATGGAAGATAATCTGCTTGAGTCTACAGATTGAATGTTTATCTCACACAAAATGCCTTCAAACGAGTATCCAAAATAATATTTAACAGATATATGCGAACCCTCTGGTAGCCTAGCCATATTGATGCAAAAAATTAGCTTTTTTCACTTACTGAATCATAATAATTGCCCAAGACCATATCTTGCTTTCTCTGGGGATGTATAGACCCAAATCTATCCAAAAGGAGCAGACATGAAGTAATTAATGGATTTAGAGAATAACCAACTAAATACCAAACCTAAAGTATTAACTTACTCTTTATATGGATAAAATATTTCATGCCTATAATAAAGAGGATGTATGTATTTTGTCTGAATTTACAATATAACAAGAATTGTCCTCTAAAAAGTCGTGTCCATGTAGTATGGAACATAATTTTTGGATTGCTTTGCATTTTTAAAAAGATGTTTTAGTAATTTCCATTATAAAGTCAATTGAGATGAAATATTTTTCATTTTATACTGTAGTTCATGTATTCTATATTTAAGACTTATATGTGTTCTTTAATTAGTCCAGAATTCCTCTGTGGATATATTTACAGTCTCTCCTCCATTTCACAGCCAAGTTTCACAAAACAGTTGCCAATACATATAAAATTGCTGCTTTTATTTCTTTGCCTATCTCAACACACACTAGTCTGACCTCATCTTAAATTCTGCGTCACTAACTCTAATGATTAATTTTCAGTTCTCATCAAAGAGGATCTCTGTGCATTGTTGATACTGTTTACCTCAACTCTTTAAAACATGCTCTTCTCCCCAGGTTTTCTCAACATCACATGCTCCCAAATCTCTCTGTCATCTCCAATGCCTTCTTTGCTGATTTCTAGTTGTTGGCAGTGCTCCTTTTGCGAGGTTTTCTTTTCAAACTTTACTTCTTTTGGTAGTTTAAGTCACCACCAATGTGGGGATGCCTACAAATTTGTGTCTGCATGCAGACTTCTCTTGCATCCCTCACAAGCCCTGTTGTGTTGTTCCATTCAGATGTTTACCTCCTCCTCTACCTTTTTTCCATCTTGGTCCTGATCAAACTGTCCCAATCTCAGTAGTATTAACAACACATTCTAAATTGTGCAAATAAGAATTCCAAGGGTCTTTAATAACATACCCCTCTCTATCGTACTTCTGTATTCATAATCACTCTCTTTATAGTGCCTCATATATCTTTCAATTTCTGCACTTCTTTTTCATGATCTCTTCCCCTTTCACTAAGTTGAACCTAATAATATTTCTAACTTGCAATAATTTGGCATGACTGCAATAACCCACTAGTTTTCACCCTGAATTTATTTCTAGTCACTGTAATGTGCTATCCAACTACAACTGGGGTGATATTTTCTAATTCAAAGTCTAATATTCCCTCAGTGCTTAGAATACTTTGCTGGATATCTTTTAAATTTAGCCTGAAAGCAAAAAAAAGTCATAATATGTGTGCAAAATACCGTATAGTGAAAGCTTTCCCTGACTTTGCAGGCTCATCTTTAACTTATTCCCTTCTGTCCTATGTATTCACTGATATACTTTTGAGGTTGAATGTACTCCAAATGCTCATTAAAGGCTTGGCTGCCAGAGTGGAAATTAGGGAGATAGAGCCTTCTGTGAAGATCTTTAGATTACCGTGGTGGCTATGTCCTCAAACATCATGGTTTCTCTCTCCCCCACTACCCCTTTCTGCCCCTCCCAGGTTCAATATATAAGTAGCTTGCTCCACAACACTTTCCTGCCATGGTATGACACTCTTGCTCTTGACAGGAACTGAAAGCAGTTGAAGCTGTCCAGTATTGATCAGGAATCTCTACAATTGTGAGCTGAAATAAACCTTTTCTCCTTGTAAACTGATCTCCTCAGGGTTTTCTTACAGTAATACAAATATAATTAATAAAGAAAGATGGTAGCAGGGGTCAGGTGGATATTGCTGTAACTAAACCTGCAGTTCTAGCTTAGCCTTTAGAATTGGTATATGGGAGAAATTTGAAAGAATTTGGAGGAACAAGCCAGAGAAAGCCTACCATGCTGTAAGTGAAGTTTAACAGGACAGTTTGGCTGAGGGCTCAGAAGAACAGAATGCTGATAGAAATATGAACCATGCACATGAAGTTTCATATGGAAATGAGAATTTATTGGAAATTCCAGAAAAAAAGCCATGCTTTACATTGCAGCAATGACTTTGTCTACATTTTGTCCCTGCACTGATGCTTCTTGGAGACATATCTTGAAGAGGATGTACTAGCTCATCCAGGGGAAAAGATTTCAAGGCAGCACACAATTCAGAATGCAGCCCTGATACTGCCAGCTTCTTTTACACAGTTTTAAAGTGAGAATCAGGAGCAAAATTAAATAAATAAATAAATAAATAAAATGGAATGATTCGAAAAATTTGCAGCTTGTCCAGGAAAGGCATGAAAAAGCTTGCAAAAAGGAAGGTGTGGTTTGCTAAAGCAATTAATGCCCATTAAAAGAAGCAAAGTGCTTTGCAATGAGACAATAGGAAAGCCAGCCGCCTGAAAAGCATTTGAGAAATCTGCGGGGGCCAAACCCACCCATCACAAAATGAAAGGTGTAGAAATGTGAATTCTCTTCAAAGATTTCCCAGAGTAGCATCATTTCAGAAAAGGTCCTTGTTCTCCTGCTCTGGACCACCCTGGGTGAGGCACGCAGCAATAGTCATGGTTTAATCAGGCCCAGGTAGAGCCTGTGCCGACAGTAGGCCTTGGGGCTGGGCAAATGATTCTGGTTTTGCAGACATGCAGAATGAAAGAATTATGAGACCACAGTGGCCTCTGCCAAGATCTCAAAAGAAAGCCTAGGAAGCCAGGCAGTATGATCCAGTTTCAGCATTCCTGTAATCAGCCCCTGTGGAGTGATACACAGTGTAGGAGTCAGAGAAAATCCGAAGCCACAGTGGAGACCCCAGGAATGTTGAGATGCTAGAAACCAGCAATATCTACAGACAGTGGAAGATAAGATGAAAAATCTCCCCAAGAGAGAAGCCACGTAAGGCTGCAATCAGCAAAGTCATCTAGGTACGACAGGAAGCTCTTCGGAGTCTGTGTGCTACCGAAATGTGCACCGGGTGCTAGACAAGAAGCTTGAATATTTGTTCCGTTGGACTTTGGTCTTACCTAGAGCAGGTCCACCCTTTCTATTTCTTCTTTTTGGTATGAAAATGTTTACCCTGTGCCTGTCCCACCATTTTATCTTGCAACTCTGTAAATTTCGTTTTCATTTCTACTATGCTCAGATGAATTTGCCTTAAGTAGTGGAGGAAACTTTGGGCTTGGAATTTCGGTAATGCCGAAATAGTTCAGACTTTGGGAACAACTTGGACATGGAATCAATGTGTTCATGCTGGATCAGTCCGCACACCTACAGAGCTTGTTAGCTTGTATGAGAGATCATTATTAAGGAGCCCAGGGAGAAAGGTGTCCCTCCCGGGAGAGGGGAGAGGGGAGAGAGGGCTTAGTTATGTATTGGGTGACTGGTGTAGGCTGTCGGGGATGGCATCAGCTGCAAGGGCAGCCACTCTGGGGCCACTGTTGGACATTTATTTTCTATACAGACGAGCCTTGTTCACACACTGGACTCGTGACCAGTGATGCATGAGGTAGGAAGTGGAAACTAAGGTGAAGGAAGTCAATTATTGGAATGGCAGCAGCCATTCCAAGGCACTTATCTTATACTGAGGACAGATCTATCAGTTGGCTGTCGAATAGCCCCAAAAAGCCTGTGCTAAAGGCTTGGTCCTGAGCATGATATTATTAAGAGTTCATTCAGGTTTTGAAAGCTCGGGTCTTACGAGAAGTCCTTGAGTCGCTGAGGGTATGCTCTCAAAAATAATTGTGAAATTTCATTCTCAACCACCCCTTGCTCTGCCTCCCTCCTTCCCTCTCTCCTCCCTCCTTCTTTCTCTCCTTTCTAGTTCTCCTTGCAAGCACTTTGCTCTTCTGCTCACTGCTTACATGATGAGCTACCCTCAGCAGAACCCACAGTGGTCAGGGTCTTCCCATCTGACGCTGCAACTCCCAAAATTATGAACCAATTTGTTTTCTTTATCAGTTAATCAATTTACATTTTTATAGTAATACAAAGCCAGATAATGTAGCCACCTTATATCCCGCTACACTCTGGAAACACTGCCCTTGCATGGTTTAATTTAATGTCCTCCTTATACTTTTTCATCTTGCATGATCCTACACCAACACACTCAGACACGGGCTACTCCTGGTGAACAGATTGGCACAAAAATCAGAAGACTTCCCTGACACACTGATATTAGATGCTCTGAAAACATGAGTGATGTGTACTTGTGCTTATTTCATCATTTTATCAATGGCTATTTTCCCCAGTAGGGTATAATATCCATTAAAGTTGCTGCCATGTCTCTTTTGATCATAGTACATTAGCCAACAAATAGTAGAACTAATTGAGCAAAAACATATTGAGGGATGATTGTGTGTAGGCAGCACAGGGTTGATATAAAAAGGCACTGGACATGGTCACTACCTGCAAAGGACTTATCTTTATTTAGGAGAGAATATATTTAAATGTAAATACTGCAGTAATTACCATCAGATGCTAGGGTAGAAGTCATGATATAACTTCAAAATAATTTATAAAACAGTACCAGTGAGAATCTTATAGTTAGAATGGTCTACTAATTCACAAATGAAAATAATGTTGAGCTGGACTTTGAATGATGTTTTAAATTTGGGGAAAAAAGAAGACAATAAATAATACTCCTGGGGCACGTGGCCAATGGAGATAAAGATCAAAGGAAATGCCCTCACAGCAGCATTTATAAAGATGTAGTGTGCTAAGGAAATGAATGAGATTAACGTCCCATAATCCGACAAAAAAGCTTGTGAAATGGTGAGAACGTTAGTGGTCAGAAGTTCTAAAATAAATCATTGCTATCATATTCACTTAGGGTCCTAAATTTATTGCTTTGTAACTAGGGGAAAAAAAGTAAAAGTCCAATGTACTAGTTTAAAAAAATGAAACAGCACGGGCAATTTTTGAATCAGCACAAGATCTTTGGAGTTTTAAGAACAAAAAATGAGTTCATATTATCTTAAATAACATGAGTTGTTCCATGTCTTCAACTCATACTTGATGTATTTAGAGATGTATCCATAAAATCTTCATTTCAAGAAAATTGACCAATCTGGAAATTGGTAGTAAATTTTATTGAATCTCTTGTGGTAGGGGTGGGAGGGAGGAAGGAGGGAAGGAAAATAAAAGCAAGTTTGGCAATAACAAATGTTAATATACTATTGTATATCTCTGAAAGCATCATTTTACAATGGAACAGCTAAGAAATTTATAACCTCTTTCATAGAACTTCCTACAGAGAAAACCTCATATAAATACCAAAGTTATTCTTTTTATAGAGTCTATGAATGTGTATAAATAAAAAACTATCAATCCGTATCATCAGATCTCCACATCACAATGGAATTTATGCTGGAAAGGATAAAGTATTTAAAAATATAACTGTTTAATCTTATCTCTTATCAAATTTAAATTTACCTCATCAAATTAGCACATCACTGTTTTAAAGAAATATTCCCACAATGTTTGATTTTTGAACAGCAGCATTTCCTCCCCCTCCTCCTCCTCCTCTTCTTCCTTCTCTTCTTCCTTCTCTTCCTCCTCCTCTTCCTCCTCCTCCTCCTCCTCATACAAACATCCCTGCTCCTTGTTCCAAGAGAAACGGCTTAGACTTTAGTTTCAGATTTAGGCATTAACTATTAACTTTAAGCTCTAGAAGATAAAACTCTAGCTCTCTTTAAATTTCCTCCCTCTATCTGGACCCCACTATATTAATGAATAATTTTCACCTTCCATATTACTTATGTAGGTCTTCTATAATTTTTAGATTCACATTCATTGTTTATTTGAAATGTGAAAGTATATTCACTCCTGAATCCTGTGATATGTGGTGTTATTTTCTTTCATGTACAACTTTCTGCTTTTTCCGAAGTTAGTAATTGTCCTATTTATGGTTTGTTTAATTTTTATAGGTGTTAATAAATCTAAACATTTGGCCAATCACTTAATCCTATTCAATACCTTTATACACATTAGATATTCTATTTTATCTTTTTGCAAGAGTCACTCAGGAAGCCTTCTGATATACTACAGCCTGAATGTAGAAACAAGCTATCTTTATAAGATCTCTACTCTTATAGTCACTGAGATTCTCTTTAATTATTTATTTAGTTAAATCCAATGTCTCCAGGACCTCTTTTCTTCCTTTTTCTTATTTATCCATCTATAATTCTGGAATATATATATCATACTTCAAAAAAATAATGCTTGAGAGGCAAATATTTTATTAATTGTATATCTTAATAAATTTATTATTTTAAGTTACATTTCATAGTAAATTCTTTTTGGAATTTCTCTCTCTAAATTATAAAAACAGCTATCCATTATTTTTAAGATTCATTTAGTGTTTTTCAAATAACAATACTGCACCATTTTGTTGTTTTGTCTATTTATTTATTTATTTACTTATGTATTGTGCTGCTGGGGTGGGGATTGAACCCAGGACCTTCACATTGAATTATATCTCTGAACCTTTTTTCATTTTCTCTTTTGAGACAGGGTCTTTCTAATGTGCCCAGGTGTGATTCAGACTTGTAGTTCTCCTGCCTCAATCTTCTGAACAATGTTATTCTTAATTTTTGAACAGTATCATGAAATATTGTTTCTAGAAATTGTTCAATATTCTCTTTTGTCCCAGTGTTTGACCATTTTATGATTATTATCACAGTGTAAATGTTATTTTATTCAGTGTGTTTCATATTCAATAGAATGGTTCATCTGAGTTTATATTCTTCAATTTTTGGGAAATAATTCCTTACTTATTTCTTTGGTGATTATTCCCACAGTTTTTTTTTCCTATTTTTTCTTTTTTAAATTGACCTTTTAATTTTCTTGTCTTTCCTTTCTTATATGCATCTCATTTTTATTTTGCTATTTTTGAAGGGAAATTTCTTCAGCTTTATCTTTCAAGTCATTTATTGAAAATTGTCCACTTTCATATTTTTAATTTCCAAGGGACAATTTTTGCTCTGTAAATAATAAGTTGTAACAGCACTGTTTTTAATTCAGAAAGTAAATATCTTCTCATGTCTATTTTTTTAATGTTCTTGTCTTGCAAAGTATTCATTTCCTCCAAATAGCTTTTTTTTCTCTTTGTGTGATTTTTGTCTTTGACTTCAATAATAGAAGATTTGTTTCATTGTCTGGCAATACCTGGCTGCCTGTTCATAATGAGACGTGGAGATTTAACAACTTACTGGAAACTCCTCCAAAGCCATGAAAGTGATTCTCCATTGTGAATACCTTGTAGAGTGGTTGTTCCTGGGCAATTATGATAGAGAACTTTAATAATGTTCTAATCTTCAGATTTTTTCTCATGGGTTAATCAAGTTCTGTGATGATGCTCAATCTTCTTTCTGAAAAGTCAGGTTGTAGCTGCCAGGGTTCTGGAAAAAAATGGTAAAAACATATCAGAAAATCTCAACTTTCATTTTTAACCTTCTGTTTGATATCTATATATCTTTATTCTGGATTACAGCTCATGCCCAGAGCCTTTTTATTATATTTTCTACAAAGAAGGAATTTCCTGTCATCTGTAAGGGTGAAAGAACATTTTCCTAGCCATGCAGGATGGAAAAATGAATGAGAAAACCCGCCATTCATTTTTAGCATCAGTCTCAAAGACTGTCAGAAATTCCTCTAATAGCCACCCTCTGTGGTACATTTTTGCTTGGAGGTGTTGAAGGGAGGACAGGGGAATAAAGGAAAAATTAAGAACCAAGATGGATTAGGTAAAAGTGCACATTTCCAATGATGAGTGTCATTATATTGTATATCTTAAATGTACCAATAAAATTAATTAAAAAATAATTTCTCAGCCGGGTGTGGTGGCACATGCCTATAAACCCAGCACTCAGGAGGCTGTGGCAACAGGATCACTGTGAGTTTGAGACCAACCTGGGCTACATAGTGAGTTCAAGTTCAGTGTTTAGTCTCAACTACATAGTGAGACACTGTCTCAAAAAAAAAAAAAAGAATTTGTCACTGTTGACTTTTCTTTTACACTATAAGGGATTAAAGCCAGGACCTTTGTATTGAGCTATAATCCCAGCAGTTTTTCAATTTTTCAATTTTGGCATAAAACAATCACAAATTCAAGCACAGCATGGGCAACTTATTGTTGAATTTGCTACAATTAAATTCTGGTAAGTCATTTATTGACCTATTTGCTTTCTAACTTCTAAACTTGGAGTTGTAGATTTCCTTCCTCTTTGATTTTGTGTACATTATACTTTATAAAAAACCCTTTATCATCATATCAGCATACACACACACACACACACACACACACACACACATTTGTAAAAATGCCCAGCAATTGTAACAAAAACTCTACTATATTTTAGGCACTTAATAAATCTTTGGCCCTTTGAAACAACAACTATATTAGTATTTCTATCTTATTCTTTCTTCTTGGCTGCCTATTTTTCCCTGGTGTACTAATAAAAATGCTGAGATATCTGGGAGTGCATCAACCACTAGTGGTAGAGAGATTTTAATGTCTCCCTTCCTTTTCCCTGTTTAGGTATACGTCGCTTTCAGTTCAAACCTTCTTTATACAAGGCTGTTAGTGTTCCTTGTGTAAAGTTGAGCTTGTCATTTCCTCTAACAGATAAGTAAACCAGGACTATAAAAGATGTTTATACAAATGGCCCAAAGTATCTAATTTACAAGGAAATATAACTGTTCAGCCGTGGAAACAACTAGCTAGTTAAAACAGGCGACATATCTGTATTTAGCCAAGAGTTAGTAGCAGTTACCCTAAATGACACCAGAAATTGCACACTTACTCAACAAATGAGTAGGAATATAACTCTTTCGAAGCAGATTACATCCTGCAAGAAAAAACACACTATCTGTGCATTCTTATTGTGGTCAGTACAATGGTACCATAGAGACCGGGTAAGACAACAAGAGAGCCCTCCAAAATCACTCCCCCCAGATTCTGATTCTCTCAGATTCTGATTGCAGAGCTTCTGCTAGAGAACAGGAGACTAGATTTTCACTTTAAATCTTCTCAAGTAGTTTGAGGTGCATCCAGGTTTCGAAGCCACTCTGGCAGGGTAAGTACCATCCAAACAGCAGAAATACAGTGATACGTCTTAATGGCTCAGTGAAATGTCCTACGAAAGATTCCTTTGGAAGTTTCTGTTATACCTTTCTATTCTTCTGGCTCCCAAATATCACTTGAGTAGATTTTCTCCTGACTTCTGTAATGCTGAGGACAGCCGCTAACTCAGGATGACAGAGTAGAAGAGGCAATGCAGGCACTGGGAGTCCTTGAGCATCGCAATACTTCACAGCTACTTTTACCAGAGACAAGTACCATGTGCTCTCCACCCACTGCTAAACTTGTCGGCAATTTTGAACCTGCCACGGAGAAACTCTTAGTGTTCCCTGTGAGAGATGCCCTTGGATGGAACATTCTGGTCTTCCATGAAAAGCACCATCCTCTAGACCTGAATTTCACCCATATTTTGCATAATTTTATTGCTGTAAAAATTCTACTCCAAAAGCTATCCATGAGGAAACAGAAACTGATAAACAGAAATTTTCCCTTTGCAAAAGTAAGGAAATTTTACCTGAAGAAGAGAAGATAGATAACCTGCACCATTACAGTAATACTGATTTTTTTCTTACAAATTCAAATTTCTTATCAATTTGTTCTGTGAATTTAGATCTTTCCAAAAGAATTAAATGACTCATACCACAGTGATATGTGCACACCCATGTTTACAGCATCACAGTTGGTAATGGCTAAAATTTGGAAGCAACCCAATTGCCGTCACCTGGAGACTGGATAAAGAAGATGTGGTTTTTCTATACATTGGAGTACTATTCAGCCATAAAGAATGAGAAACTAGAGACATTTATAGCTAAATGAATGCGCATTGAAGCTATACTCTCAAGTGAAATAAATAGGACACACTTGAGTAAATGCCAAGTTTTTCCTGGTGTGAAAAACTAAAAGTGTAAATAAGGTTCAAATGGTATAATTGATAATGAGAAATAGGAAGAAAAGGTCTAAAGGAGAAGGGGAAGTGGGAAGGGTAGGGGAAAGGAAATAAGGGAAAAGAAAAAGTATGAGAAAAATAGAAACATAATTATTGTAAACAGAGAAGGGTGAAGGGGTTGAAGGGAGGGCAGGGGAATGGGGAAAATATAAGAACCAATATATACCATGTAAAAGTTCATCCCAGTGATGAAAGTAACTGTATTGTTTACCTTAAATGTACCAATAAACTTAAAGGAAAAAAAACAAAAAAAAATTAAAGTTTCAAAAATAGAGAATTAATATGGTATATTTACAGATGCCAAGATCCAAATGAATGTTTCAAATAGAATTACATAATATTATTGCCAGAAAGAACTACAGATTATATGATAAAATCCACATTTTATTGGCAAATCAATTGAGGCTTAGAAAACCAAAATGCTTTATCCCTAGTCACATACCTCATAGTTGATGTCAGAACAAGACCTTTTGATATCTGGAGAAGTTTTGTTTCTTGTACAACACTTCTCTCAAATTGCATTTTTGAATAGCACAATTGTCCCCAAAAAATGTTATAAATATTTCGTGGGGCCTGGGGTCAATGAAAGTTTGAGTATATATAATTTAGTTTCCAGAAAGGGTGAGTATGTACAGTCTTTTCCAAGAGCTTGGCCAGATAAGATTGTAGTCATAACTCTTATGACAGTGACATAGAGTTCCACAGGACGCACCGGGAAATGATCTCTATGCTTTTGGTGTCGTTTGAGAGCACTTTGTTCCCAAATCAAAGCTCATGTTGAAGCTGAATTCTCCAGAGTAATAGGAATGAGGTGGGGGAGAATATTAAGAGAGATGATTGAGGCTTTAAAGTAAAACAATGTAGTTCTCATGAGAGTGCCCTTACTCCTGGCTGTTTGCCACTCTGGCATTCGCTCCTGTCACATGATGCTACCTGCCCTGTCGTGACTCAGCCTAGATCCCAACCCAAATGCCTGTTCCCTGCTGTTGGGCTTTCCAGCCACCAGAAGCATAAGCTAAATAAGCAGTTTCCTTTTTTTAAACAGCATCTGGTATTTTGTTACAGAAACACAAAATGCACTGACAATTTTGTGCTTGAATTCCTCCTAATTTTCTGTGCAGTTGTCCTCAGAGAGCATGTGGTGCTGAATGATATTAACGTGATACATATTTTTTTGAATCTCATTACTGTTTGGACAGTAATATGAAAAACTTCACTAGTAAATAGAAAAGATATCATACCAGGGTTCCTGTTCTCCAGAAAGATGTGGCAAGACTGAAGTTCTTTGAGAGAATATTTCTATAGTTTCAATTTCTATATGTTGTCCACTGCAAATCTGCAGGAGCTGCTACATTTGAGTATGAGATCAGGAATGATTCCTTTACAATATTGATCCATTTTGGAAATTCTTGACCTTGATCTATACAGAATATTTCTATACTTGCTTTAACTGTGCTATTATTACTCCCATTTCCCCTTTTCTATTTTCTCTTTAATCTGCTTTGAGCACCTGGATAAAAGGATTATCAGAAGTACAAAGTGTTATATTATTACTAAAAGGATAAGACCTTATCTTTGATTCATCAGTGAAACTTTGGTCCAGTGGGCTAAACTTTTTGAAGTAAGCTACCAACATATTTCTGAGGGCTTACAGAAATTTTGAGGACCATCAATAAAATTGTATCATATCTTTTGAATGCTCAAATTTTGGTTTCCAGAATTGTATGTCCAGTTCCTCCAAAGACCTTTTAAATGTAACTTTTCCCATAGATAGATAGAAATAATTAGGTCCCTTCTTCTCCCCAATCCCTTCTTCCTCATGTCCTTCTCCTTATTATTATTGTTATTCTCATTTTTCTTCCTTAACAGTCTGATAAATGGGAAAAGTTTCTCACTTGACAGATACTGACAATATTATTCAGTGCTGCCTTCAGCTTAAAACAGCCTTAACAAAGAAGGTTAAAGAAAAAGACCCTTACATATTTACTTACTTTTCTCCTTCTCAGGTTTTCTGCTCAGGAATCTACCAATAGGAGCCCTGGAGAGATAAAACTATGTGAGGAGTTACCTGTCTACAACGGTCACATCACATTTGAGAAAATCCAAACATCGACAATAGTGGATGTACACTGCAATCCTTTTCTCAATCTGTAAGCTCTTAAACATAGAATTCAACTCCACTTGGTTGTATTCATATCCCTTTTCTAGATAGGAGACTAAAATTCCAATCTCCCAGATAAGCTTTACAAGAAAGTTGTCTTTCCTTTTTCTTTATTAGCGACAACTGTCATGTTTCCTTGAGCCTCAGCCCCCAACCCCCATCCTCCTCAACTCCAGCCTAAAGCATTCCTCATACAATTGGGTTACTGCGGGTTCTCCTGGCAGATCTTTCATTTTTAAATTTAAGGGATTTTTTTTTTTTGTCTTCCATCCCAGGTTGTGAATTCCTCAAGGGCAGTCACAGAACTATGCTTTCTTTGTATACACTAACACAATGCTGAGAACTCCACTGGAGTTCAAAACTATTTGTGATTTTAATGCATTAAAGGCCAGAAATAGTGAGAAGTTCTAACAATTTACTAGGGGAGATATTCTTACCCTATAATTCCAGTTACCGAAATTCTAGATTTCACATTTAAAGATGAGTTAAACAAGGAATTATGTCAACAAAGAGCAGGGCAATGAGCCGGATGTTAGGCCTTTGAGGGATGACTAGGTTAAGACAGCAGTAGAAGAAGAGATAATTTAGAATAATCACGTCTTTTTTTTTTCTGTGTAGCTTAATGCTATTTTATCACCTTGGAAACATCTTAATTTAAGTCTCCACTTCATTAGAAAAGACCTTTCACGTAGAAGAAAGCAGGACAGCAAGAAATTTTAGTTAAAATCTTCAGCCTGATTTCTTTTCGCTAGGGAGTCAGAGCGATGCTCTTGAACCCTCTGGAGCTCTCAGGAGCAGCACCGTGTCACCCAGATCGGGGCGATCAAAGAACAAAGAATGCCTTGCCCCTGTGCCTTTGTAATGCAGCGGAGGGCATCACGTTACCCCACTTGAGGCTAAGGCTGGGAGAGATCATGGAAGGAGACCATGCAAGCACAGAGATAACATTTCAAATATAACTTCCTGCAATAACAAAGGCCAGAAGTACGAGACCCAGACTTTGCCCCAGAGTTTCTGATGGATGCGATTTGTGATCCCGAGTCATCTCCTCGGGATCTTCACCTCCTCACCTACAAGGTAGATAGTGGTGGTTACAGGTAACCTGACGGAAGTGATGTGAGATAGCACAAAAGACAGATTTCGATGGTGTTAATAAAGTTCTATTCACAGACTGATATGCAGATTACTTTGTCACATATGGCAAATTAGCCTGCAATAGAAACAAATAAATTGAATGCTCCCAAAATGTGAAGAGAGCAACGCTCCAGTTATACCATGAATGGGCGGTCACGTGGTCATGTTTTAGTCCCGAATCCCAGTGTAGTAGCGGCTTGCAGAGTTGGGGCAACAATTTTATGGCCCACTGACCCAGAACCAGCTTGGAGCTTCACTGTTATTATTTTTGTTACCCAGCAACACCAACCTTGGCTCTGCCACGCTGCAGGTCTCTAGGATGCTAGTATTCCTTATAAAGAACTCCTAGGACTGGACAATCAAAATACCAATAAATAAAAGAATTGAAGTTTTAAGCCCAGAAACAAATGAAATAGCAAATGTATCCACCAACTAGAGTTGTATGCAAATAGAGCCCAGACTAGAAATGCCTACGTGTTTTGAACCACAAGTAATAAGCCATATGCAGCTCCTAAAGACACTGGGGGCTAGGGGAGTCTTTTCAGAGCTTCCGTTTTTATTAGACAAAGAGCAGATCTGATGCTCCCAGCCTTCT
The DNA here is from genome assembly GCF_012274545.1 of Fukomys damarensis. Classification (NCBI taxonomy): domain Eukaryota; kingdom Metazoa; phylum Chordata; class Mammalia; order Rodentia; family Bathyergidae; genus Fukomys; species Fukomys damarensis. Next base: position 16,111,710 of record NW_022900945.1, on the reverse strand, counting down.
TTCCAAAGACTGCATGTGGTAGAGGAAGTCGTTTTAAAGAATGGATCAGATGTCAAAGCTGTCCGCTTTTTTCTTATGCTGATAAGGGTAGAGACTCAAAGTAATTGTGTTTTGTACTTTCTCATATTTGTTTTTTAGGAAATAAGTTGAAAATCCTTTTCGGTTGTGAAAGATGGAGTTGACATGGTCTGAGGGTTTGTTTTTTTGTTTGTTTGTTTGTTTTTTGTTTTGTTTTTTTTTTTTTTCTCCTGCATAAAAGAAAAGGTTTGGAGATTTCTTCTGGCAGCTCCAGAAAAAAAAAGTTGAATATCCTCCAGAGAAACAGTTGAAGAAGAAATGGCATCTTAAAAGGAAAAAGAGCAAGCTGTAGAAAATGGAGCCTGCAAAAAGAGGGAATGGTGGAATGTTGTTTGTTTTATGTGCTCAATATCACACCGCCTTTTAAATTCTTAGTTTCTCCGTTAAAGCCACATCATTCTGCAGGAGTCCATTAGAAAGGTCCTCTTGTCAACTCCATCCTTCCCTATCTATCACACACTAATGCAAAGGTGCATGCGCGAGCGCACACACACACACACACGCACACACACGCACACACCACTGCCAGTGGCAAGCATCCACCGTTCCTGGATCTTGCCTCCATTCTTTTCTAAACCTATTCCATTCTTAAATTACTTTTTAGAGAGACACCAATTTCCATAGTTCATGCCTTTGAAGGAAGAACATCCAAGATGGATTTAACTGTAACAGGGTTGGGATCTCAAATGTTTGTATCCCACTGATCTCCAGGCCCCATTGTCACCCAGAAAAATGTCCCGAGTCTCATTTGGACAGGACGTGGTACCACCAGCACAAGCAGGCAAGTCCAGAAGCTAATAAAGGTGAAATTTCAGGGCTTCTCTCTTGTGCAGGTCTCTCCTAAGTTTGTTCTCCTTTCCCTACAGAGACCTCCAAGTACAAGTAAACTTCCCCTGATTATATGTCAAGCACATTCATCACACTCTCTTGCCTTATAAAACTACCCTAGCTTTTTGAATCCCTCTCTTCCTTCTCTCTCTCATTCTGAACATGTAAAATTTTGTATTAGTACAGGCTTGTAGTGCATAATGCTTACATTCCTTGAGGGAATTTCTTGTTATTTCTTAATTCTCGTTTTCATCTCTTTTCCCTTCCCTCCATTCACTCCACCCATCTCGTGATCCCCTTTCTTCCTTGAATATATTTGTATGCATGGCATTTACATTTCTTTTGTGGAATTGGTACATGTACACATGTTAACATCTTAATTTCTTTTTTCATCCACTAGCCCTATTTTTCCTCCTCTCTTCCTTCATCCCGTGATCCCCTTCCTCTTTGAGAAAAATCTATCTCCAGATAAATGAATAAAGAAAATGTGGCAGTTACACACAATGGAATACCATTCTACTACAAAGAAAGTTACACTTGAGTCATTTGTAGGAAAATGGATGAACCTAAGACCATAATATTAAGTGAAATCTATACCCAAGCTTAAATATAGCATGGTTTCTCTTACATGAAGTAGTCAAAGTATAAATAAATTTCATTTTCGAGGTTGAAATCAACCTTTCCTTCTCCTATAAATCAGCTCATAGCTACTAGAACTTTCTGGCACTATTATACACCTCTATTCTTTTATGTGTCTTTGTTTTTTTCTTATGTCTAAAAATAATGTGATATATTACTTTTCATGTGCCCCTGTGGGCCACATGAATTACTTTAAATCATGGAGAATACACATATACACATATCTATGTTCTTAAATTACTATGTTTCACAGAAATTCTAAATTTAAGGAACTTTTGCCTATGCTGTGTATCTTTATGTTCTTTTCTATATTGCCTTTTGCTGTGTAGATAAATACCTCTAGATATTCTATTTTAACTCAGGTCATGGCATATAAATTCCCAATTTAGTGTCAATAACCTTCGTGATATTTGATATGCCATGAACACTTATTTAATCCCAAATCAATGAGGCAACACCAACAATGTACTCCACTAGAAAGAGTCCAACAGAGGTGAGTACAAAAAATAGACTCATTTTCTCCTACTGTGCACTCACAAACAACCATATTTATGATTCCAAATTATGTGGGGATTTTCTCCCTTTTATAAGAATTGACTGCACCACAGGTGTGGCTCCAACCACAGGTGACCATGTGGCCACTGAGGTATCAAGAGCTTCCTATTACCTATCCTTTTATCCACATCTTTCTGGGAGCCATGGTCCTTCTAGCAAATTCCATCGTACTGAATTCAATCCTGATGCTGTCTCCCTGGAGATATTGTCAGATCTCACAGGTCAAGAGCTCAGCCCTACAATATTTGCCATGACAGAGTAGCTACAAGTGGAATGCTATAGGACCCCTTCTTCGGATCCAATACATTGGGTAAAGCAGCTGGAACAACTCAAAAAACTCTGTGTTTACAGAGCGGGTGTCTGGAAGGGTCCTGAACACAGGAGTTTCTATTTCCCTGGAGTTGGGCTAGACCCCCTTTCCATCAAGTGGATGAATCTTCATATTCTTGCAAGTCTGCTTGTGCTCAGCCATCCAGAAACTCTACAGACCCCATCCAGCTTGGTTTTTATGGAAAGTTTTTGCTTTCTGAGGCCTGTGTCTGAAGTGTAAAGTAACATAACAGTATACTAATCACTTGGGAAATATCAAGGAATATGGAAGTAAGAAAAAAATGAAAGAAAATCAGACAATATGCATTCTATCAGAAGTGGCAGCAAATAATAAACACTCTACTCAAATCAGCATGTTAAATGGTGTGGGGAGGAAATAATCCTTCCCAAGTGAGGGAGCACTGGACTACATTTAATGCTCAGGTAGGTAGAGAATGGGGACATGTAATAGGATGACACCGAGTACGCCAGTCTATGTATTCTGTAGCAGAGTTTTGAAGCCCACCTGAGTGGGAGTTGTCTTGCAAAATGATTTTGAAATATCTCCTTCCCCTACTACTGCATAGGTCCTCGTCATAAAGAAAGAATATGACCTACTGAGAGAAGACTGACACCAAGAAAAGACAGCAACCAGGCTTCAGACTCAAGAGAAGGAAAACTGTTCTATCCTAAGGTTAACAAGTGCATTAAAGAAAATAGAGAACTTAGGTTGATTGATTGATTTTGGACTTAACGGTTTTCGGTTGTTTGGTTGGTTTGATTCATTTTGTTTGATAGGAGAATGGCTATTTAAAATTTACTAGTATTTAGTTTCTGGTAGCAATGGTATTAATTCATCTTTAAAAAAAATTGTTTTTGATTTGGAGAAGTTAGCAAGTGAGCCTCGGGGCTCCAGGAAGTAAAACAAATAGCTACTCTTGGTTCTTGGAGAAAAAAAGTGAAGGCACTGAAATGAGGACGCAAATATTGCAGATTTCACTGTAGGTGTTCTGCTTAGTAACTGTTTAAAATAGATTTGCAATGAAATTAATACAAAGAAGAATAACTTGTTCCATTCAGGGGATACAACCAACCACCAAGTCAGATTCCAGGATGCGCCACATGGAGAACTTTCCAAGGTTTCTTCCTCAACACGTCCTGAAGAGGAGAACTGCTTCATGAATACCTCTTGGCGTTACTCTCATTTTACAATTTTATTTGAGGAAATAGTTGAGGGAAGGGTGCCACTTTCTAGTCTGAATCTGTACTCCAATCCTACAAGAATATTGTGCTGGGACTGAGCTAGTAAATATAATAGGGAAAAGAGACTTTTTTAAAATTTAGGATACAACTCCAAGCATTCAGATCACTTTTGTGAAATATACCTGCTAGTTTGAACTACCCTTCAGATTTTTAAAACTTAAAGATGGTTTCTAAAGCCCTGGAGTACAAATTTAAATATATTTTTGCAACAGTAACAAGATGACAATGTCATATGCTCTGACATATGTGTACTTCAGAACAAAAACAGATAATATGCATAATAAGTGATGCCCAAAGACACCTGTAAAACATGCGACTGTTTCCAAGTCGTACCAGAGAGGCCCAATGTAATCATGGGCTTCTCCAATCTGAAGCATGAAGTTCTTGTGTTACAAATTTACTGTTGAAAGCAGATTGATCTGATTTTTAGACACAGGCTACAGATTTTTTTAGCATCACATCCATTATCTGGTAATTGGCCTAGTCTCATCCTTGGTCAATAAAACAGATTATGGGAAGAAAAATGTACTCTTCAAGGTAAATCACAGGATAAGTATGTGTCATAGCCCCAGGGAGACAATCAAGACCAAACGAGGACTATAAACCAAGCAAGATTTTTCCTTTAAAAAAAAAAAAAAAACTTTGTCTTTTCGTAGGTGCCATTTTAACATGCTTCTTTAAATCTTAAAAGAAAAAAAATGGAGAGGTACGGATATTAAGTGACACTTCTTTCCCATTCTTTTTCTTTCTTTCTTTCTTTTTTCTTTTGTTGTTGTACCAAGGGTCAAACTTGGGGCCTTTTGCTTGCGAGGCAGGCAGCAGAACCACTGAGCTAAATCCCCGACCCCCATTCTTTTTTGTTTGCTTTACTCCTTGGGAGCAACCAGTGTCATCAATTTTTTTCATAATTCCAAAGTTTCCATGAAGAAACCAAAGAAACAAAAATCAGAAACACAAGTACATATGTATACATTTTCCAATCTTTTTGCACACGGAATAGCATCTTATATGCACATTTTGATTTTTAATTTATTTAAAAGATATCTAAATATGCACATTAATTCCCCTCAAAATACTCTGCCTCACTTAAGAATACACTTATCCCAACTCTTTTTTACTGTAATAAGTTTTTTTTAATTTAAAACTTCAGTAGTTTTTTTTAATCACCTCATAAATGTGAAGAAATTTCTCATTTATTATCATAACTATATAGTATTCACTGAATATTTCAAACTTATTTAACCATCTTCTTATGGGTCATCATTAATTTGTTTCCAATAATTTATGATTTCACATAATGTATTATTATATTAAATTCTATAAGAGAAGAATCTAAACTTATTTCAAGAAATAAGTATTTGGAGATCAAATAATACAAATAATTTTAGATATTTTTGAAATGATACCAATATTTTTAAGGCTCTTTCGGGCTATACAACATCTATGGTTTGTTATATGTTTTAAAAAGTAAATGTAATGGATAAAAATAATTAAATCTGAACTCTGCCCAAGCCCCTGTTCATAAGGGGAAATTTCCACTTTGTCAGTCTTTACTTCTTTTCAGCCCTTCATACAAATGTAAAGAAATTTACAGAATAGGCTTAACAAGAAAAGGGATAGATTGAAAGGAGAGTTATGGAAGTCAGTGAAAAGCATAAAGAAAAAAATTTCAATAAGTATTATCATATATTATATGTGAATTTCATGTTGCTTAAGAAATGCAAGAAAAAAACTAGAGCTATTTTTAAAGTATGTGCTTTTTTGAACAGAAAATCCTTCCAATACTGGATGAAGTAAATTTGTTCTTTATCAGGGATACATTTGTGATGAAAAGTGGTTCATTTTGGATTTTGGACATTAGATCCAAAATGCTATCTACTTAAATTAAATTGTCCTAAACCTAAGTCAAGCTCAAGGTTCACCATGGCTATAAAACTGTTGAAACAAAGTTGCAGAGAAACAGTACTTAATTCAGGTCTATGGGTGGCTTTCAGAATAACATCTTTAAAGTCAGAAATATCATTAGAGGCAATAGTAAAGTTAAAGCTGTAAATTAGAAAATGCTGTACACAAAACCAAAGCTACAAGCAATAGAAAAAAATTAGTTGCTACTGCTGTTTAACAAATAGAGTCAGTCTGAGATGATACTTTATAGATAGTGGCAAGCCAGAAGTAATTTTTCTCAGTGTGAACAGGTACTCATTTTATGGTTTTGTTTTATACTACTCATTGTATAGTTTCTTAGTCAAGATTCTCTTGAGATGAACAAAGGGGTTTATTTTCATACTGATATTGCTCCTGGTAAACTCAAAACCTCTGCCTAATGAAAACTGGATTTCCTATGAACATACTAACAGATAAGATTTTTATAGAATAAAATCATGACTTTCAGAGCCACACTTGCTTCTGATCATTCTCAGCTATGGGAATCTGATCACTTACTCTCTACATATTTCAATGTCCTCATATGCAAATCAGGAATATTATCTGAATTTACCTCATGAAATTTTGTTGTATTTAATTAGTAATTTATATAATGATTTTTCCTCAAAAGAAGATCTCCCTATTTTGCCCAACGTGGACTTGAACCCCTAGGCAGAAGAGATCCTCCTGCCTCAACTTTGAGAGTACTTAGCTCTATAGGCATCATGCCACTGTGCCTAGTTACATAAAGATTTTTAAGAGCCAGGGATTTAGCTCAGTAGTTCCGCTGCCTGTCTCGAAAGCACAAAGACCCGAGTTCAAACCCTGGTAAAAAAAAAAAAAAAAAGATTTTTAATAAGACTTTCACTTCTCCTGTGATGAAATAGCATGCAGCACGTCATTGATTTTAACAAGAAGATCTACAACCAAAAAAAGTAGAATAAAAATAGATAAAAAGTTCATGGGGTTTTGGATGAAAAAATAATTTTACTGTAAAATCTGGAATTGTAAGTAACTTGTTCTGTGTTATGCAAGACAAGCAAACATTTTTAATAAATTTTAACTTGATGAACAAGCAATGCCCTGCAATATGAGTAATATATGACACTAAATGTCACAAGATCACAACTGAGCCAATGGTTCTTTTCTCTCTGTCTCTCTCTCTCTCTGTCTCTGTCTGTATGTCTGTCTGTCTCTCTCTCTCTCTCTCTCTCTCTCTCTCTCTCTCCATCTCCCTCTACTCTTTCTCCTTCTTCCTTGCTCTGTGAGATTGTGGGAGATCATCTCCCACCAAGGGAAGTTATGGAAAAGATCTCATCTGCAGAGGAGGATGAGAAAAAGGAGGAGGAAACCTTCACTTCAAGCAAGATGGGGGAGACAGTGCAAACATTTGTAGAAAGAACCACCAGAATAAAGCTGTAGTAGTGTAAGCAATGAATCCTTTAAGGAAAACGCAATGTCACACTTCCATGAAATCTTCAGAAAGAATCAAAAGTAATTGTCATTGAATAGGCTACTTGTTAAAGTTGCACAAAAAGGAAAGAGATTCCACTGAACCAATAAATAGCAGTGATTCCATTAGGGATAGCGAAAGTGGTCCTATTCACTGACACACCTCTGTCGTCTCCCTCACATGAGCCACAAATGTTTTCAAAGGTTAATTTGTTTATTATTCTTTGTATTTTCTTTATTATTTTCTATTGCATTGAAGTATATGTGAATGTTTTGGGGTTGTGGAATAAATCATTTGAATTTCTATTGTTTCCTATGGGGAAATTTGTTTCGATATATAAGTGCTTTGGATTAGAAGCACATTTCCAGACTGAATTATGCTTGCAAACCAAGGTTTTATTGTACTACTTTTTTATTAGCCTCATATTATAAATAGTATATTCTTATAATCATAAACCCCAATCACACTAGTTAGTAGTATTTGTAATATTATTAACAATACATTGACAAATGTTTACCTTAAATTATCTTTATTTAATATCAACATATTTATGTTTATGTGATGGTTACTTTCATATATCAACTTGGTCGAGTGTAGAATTTAGACATTTGCTTAAGAATTATTGTAGCTATTTCTGTTTCTTTTTTGGGGGGTGGGAGGTGACCTTAACATTTAAATCAATGGACTGCAAGTAAAACAGATTTACCCTGCAGAATACAGATGAAATTCATGCAGTAAATTGAAGGCATTAATAAAATGGGTTGACTTCCTCCTAGCAAGAGGGAAGCCTGTCAGCAAATGACCTATGAACAAGAACTGTGATATTTGCTCTTTCTTGGGACTTTTGTCTGTTGTTCTATATTATACAGTCTTTGATCTTGTTACTCACCAGAGTCACCTGAGTCAACCAAACACACACACACACACACACACACACACACACACACACACCTTATCTTATTGGTTCTGTTTTTCTGGAGAACCCTAACTAATATGGCCTACTTCAAAATTATGGTAGTTGTTCACTCTGTGGCTAGATTTTTAATATTAAATACAGAAGCATATGTATTGCAACTCTAAATGTTAAATATACACATATTTTGATATAATGTTTCAATATGTTTTTTATAATTCTATCTTATTTCACATGTTTATTCTGAAAAGCCATCCACAGACTTTATCAGATTAACAAAGGTGTCCATGTCACAAAGGTTAAAAATCCTTAGTTTCAAGGCATCATATATCTTGAGGTTCAAGCTCCCAAAAAGAAGAAAAAAGCAGACTAATGAAACTAACACTTTCAATCAATTTTCTCCTTTATTTTTAAAACTTTGCAGAAAAGAGCATAAGACACCAAAGATAAATCAGCTGAAAAGTTGCACAGAGCGTTTCACTCCATCATACTAAAAGCAGCAATGACTGCTCAAGACCCATAAACAGAAAGGCTTCAGGTGGAAACATGACAGGGCTCTCTGTACAAAAAGAGATGAAGCAGAGCTGGCCTAAACTGCACAGAGTTAACCCGATCCCCTCAAAACCTGACTGCATCATAACAACCTTCTCTTATACTAGCTGTCTGCCAAAGAATAGGGCAAATAGTCTCTGGGATAGGATGGTAGGAAGAAAGATAGACCATAGGTAGGTGAGAGATAGGCAGATGGATGATAGATAGATAGATAGATAGATAGATGATAGATAGATAGATAGATAGATAATTTTTTATACAAATGACATGCCACATAGTTAAAAATGAGCAAGGTTCCATATACAGGACACAAAAGAAAAAACAGACAATAAAAGGTAGCTCAGAGCTGATATGATATATCAAATAGAGTGACAGATTTTAGGAAAATTCTTACTGATTTATTTTTAAATCTACATAACAAAACTAAGCATTTCCATATAGGAATTCTAGAAATAAAAATATTAAAATAAGAACTCAGTAGGCTAATTTGAGAGTATATAGTCATCCTTCTGTATCGATGAAGAATTGGTTCCCAGATCCCCACTCTCACTGACATCCTCAGACATTCACGTTCCTTCTATAAAATAGCATCATATTTGTATATAATCTATGCACACCTTCCTATATACTTTAAATCATGTTGGTTCACTTGTAATAACTAACACAGTATAAATGTTATATAAAAAGTTGTACAGTCTTGGGAGTAATAAGAGAAATGCTCCATACAAATACAGTACAGATGTAAGTTTTTGTTTGTTTGTTTGTTTGTTGTGTGTTTTCTTTGTTTCATTTTTTGTTTTTTTGGTACTGAGAATCAAACTCGGGACCTTGAGCTGTGAGGCAGGCAGCAGAACCACTGAGCTAAATTCCCAGCTATACAGATTTAATTTTTAAAATACATTACATTTATGTTTGAACCTACAAATGCAGAATTCACAAACACAGAAAGCTGGATCTCGGCATGGAAGAGGAGGTCACTGAATAGAATACTATATTACTAGGAAATATCAAGTCTGATGCACAAGGGAAAATGATCAAAAATAGAGAAAAGAGTTATTGAGATATATAAAAACTGAAAAATGGTCTAATCTATAATTAGAGCAGTAGAAACAAAGAAAATAAAATGAGGCACAACCTATATCTGAAGATAATTACTAAATTTTATCAAAAATTAAAGAACAATGTCATAGAATGTCTATGAACTCCAAATAAAATAAATGCAGATAAACCTCCAATTTTAGAATATGACGGTAAAACAGTTGAAAGCTAAAGGCAAGGAAAAAATGTTTAAAATACCAAGGAAATCCATATTGTTCTTAAAAAAAGCATTGATAAACACTATTAAGAAAAATAATGAATGTGAGAAAACAATAGAAAAATGCTTTTAAACGCTAAAAGTAAATCAGTATAAAATTCTATACATAATGATAATATTCTTAAAGTTTAAGAGAAAATAAATATCTTCAGACATAAAAGATAAACAGTGAGGGAATTTTTTCAAGAGGCAGTAATTCTTCAAACAGAAGAAAATGATCCCTCACAAAAAACACAGAAAGGAAGCAAGGAAAAAATGAGAACAGTAAATTTAAAATATATATAAATACATACTGCACAAAACAATAATGTCGCTCTATTGTGTTTAACTACATACAGAATTACAAAGCCTTGCAATAATAATGAAATAAGAGGAAACAGACAAATGGAACTAAACTATTTGGATGTTTTAGCATTGTCTGGAAGAGCTATGTGTATATTTATATTAGGTTCTAATATTATAATCCCTAGGTTAAAAATTTAGGGATAAATTATTCCAAAGAAGAAAATGCTTGGCTAATTATTTAAAAAGCAAGAACAATGCTAAATAGGAATAGAGAACGAATGAGAAAGAAAACAAATTGACAATAAGTAGATATATTCAATTATGTTAACAACCACATTACATAGACTAAAATTGCAAATAAAAGACAGACATGATTAAACATGAAGACAAAAACAAAGTTATATATTCCCTACAAAGACATAATTCAAAAGTTTAAAAGTAAAGAACTGAAAAGCTATACTACACAACCACTTACACATGTAATTTACTGGTATTATAAGTGTCTTGCATAATTATACTTCAAAGCAAAATGTTAAAGACAAATATTTCATTTAAAAATCAATCCACCAGAAAAAAATAGGAAAAAATCTGCACAAATCTAATAACAAAGACACAAAATACTCCCAAATCTTTCAATATAAAAGGAGGAATAAAAAATTCAACTAAAGGATTTGAGCATCGATGATGTTATTATGAGAAATGAAAGAAAATTAAAGCAATGGAAATATGTATCATGTTCATGATTTCGAAGTTCAAATATTTAAGTACATAGTCACTTTTCTTAATCTAATCACTGGATTAACTTTGATTCTGATGCAAACCTAGGCCTATTTTTAAATACAATATGTTTATGTGCATGTTAGTGGTGGAGAAGAGGTCTTTATAAAATCATTTCAAATTTTACATGTGAATCCAATGACCAAAATATAGAAAAGACGTGCTCAAAGAATATTAAAAATTGGAAACAAGTTTGAAGAAGAAAAGCACTTAGAAGTTACCAAGAGGTCTTATAAAAGTGAAGTAATTAAGAAAATATGATATGAGTAGACAAATGGAGTAGTTAAAGTGTAGAAAATTCACAAATAGGCACATAATACAATCATTTGACTTTTCTTTCAGATATAATAGTGGGTATGCTAAAAATTAAAGAGAAAATGAGTAAACTTCTAGCAGCAAATAATGAACTTCTTGACTTTGATGCAGGCAAGGTGATAAAAGCACTAACCAAATGGAGGAAAAGAGGTGTTAAATTGGGTAATGTTGGTTAAGAACTTATTTTTTCATCAGAAAATATCACAAAGACAATGAAAACCACAGCCACAGTTTTCGACCTTTTCTCTTCTTCAGTATGAGGGATTAAATCCAGAGCCTTCCCAATGAGCTACAATTCCAGGTTCCTTTCTTATTTTTTTTATTTAGAAATAGGATCTTGCTAAGTTGCAAAACTGCTCAGACTGCTTTGGAACTCGCAGTCCTCCTGCCTTAGCTTTCCAGTGTTGTTCGGATCTTGAAAATTCACCAGAGGCTTTTGTAATAAGGTTTTGGTCACCAATTTGTGGTTCCATGGAGAAGGGGTAGAAGTTTTAGAAGGCAGGGAATAGTTGGAGAAAGTTAGGTCATCTGGGCAGTGCTCTGGATTGAAGATATTAAAACCCGGCCCTCTTCTTTCTCTCTGTTTCCCAGCAACTACAAAAGGAACAATTTCCTCCCATTATACCCATCACCATGATGTTCTGACTCATCACAGGCCTAAAAGCAATGGGCCAGCTATGGACTGAAACTCTGAAACTGGGAGCCAAAATAACTTTTCCTCCTTATAATGTGATGCTTTCATAGTGATGGAAAACAAAAAAGCACCCACAAAGGAAAGAAGGCATGTATAATATATGTTTGATATGTACTTATAAATAGCTATATCTTTCTCCTCATTAAAAAAGTAAATCTATATGAAGAGTGTAATTATCTCAGTAGACCCTAGGGCAAGATTCCTAAACATCACAAAAGAGAATATTCATGTAACCAGGAAAAGTATTAGAGAATCTGACAATGTAATAAAAAAGAATGTGAAGTTACTATCATGAAATGAAAACACACCATAAAGGCTAAAATAAAAAGGACAGAAAATAACAATTGTTCGTACAGATATGGAGCAACTGAACTTTCATGCATTATATAGGAGTATAAATGGGTACAATTTTAGAAAAATAGTGGTATACTTTGTCATCCAACAATTTCCCTCTGAGGTATAGATGTAACAGAAACATTTCATTACAAGTCAGGTACAGAAATGGTTTTTTCACTGATACTTACCATGACAAAAATGTAACAACTAAGCCAACTACATAGCAGTAAGATGCAGAAACATGGAACAAAATGAATGAATCTCGCTTTATTGTAGGATGAAAATTCTTCAACCAAAATTCTTGGAAAAAAGATGATGTGAATGTCATATTTTGGTTTTGGAATATTTAAAGATATATGAGATAGCTTGAGGACAGAACACACATCTCAATGTGAAATTTATTTATTTCGTATATGCTTATTCATATAGCCTAAAAATAAATTTAAAAAAGACATATTTAGTGTGTCTATGTTTGGGCAGTAGCCTGTCACATAAGGTTAGGTATGAAATTTTCCCCCTGAAGGCTCTTGACAGTGTTCAAAATGCTTCAGATTCTGGAGTATTTCCAACTTTGGATTTCCAGAGGAGGAGTGGGTTTTAGATGAGAATGTTGACTTCAAGAAGCCCAAAACAAAAGAACAGATTTCTTATGATTCCATTTCTATATGAAGTTCTGAAGAATGCAGAATCAAATTCTGATATTTAAAATCCAGATAAAAGTTATGTTTTGGGGACAGGAAGGGTAGCTGTGTGTCAGTGCTAAAGAACATGATAAAGGTGGTCACAAATGCAAACTGTATGTTTATTTTTCTCCCATTCACCTGTCTGTATATTTTACTAAAAAGTTCACATACATACAAATTTTGAATGGTCTATGCATAGCACATGCTCAAAAAATATTGACCAATTTTTTTTTGAGCAGTGACATTAGAGAAACTAAGTCCCTACTCTCAAAATTGTGGAAATCAACTATGACAACTTGAGTTAGAGATGTCTACAAAAATACAGGATGGAAAGTATTCACATTCCAAATAGTAATGGACTAGAATTAGAAAGCTATCTCATGTATTACTCATCTGTTTTCAGAGTCCATCCATCCTCATCAGAAGGAAAGTGTGATTAATAAAATGACAGCGTATTATCACTCAAAATTATGTATACTAAAACAGTTGTGCCCTTTGAACTCTTAGTTTGTTGCCCTTTGAACTCTTAGTTTGGTGGCCTTTTCCAAAGAAGTCTTTGCTCTTGCCAGATGGTTCTCTGGGTTTTTGTAATGCAAACATCAGTAAAAGAAAAAAGAGAATTTGGAAAATGGCAGACTAAAAGGGAAAGGATCAGAAGGACAATGTCCAGATGGTGCATGTCTCTTCTATAAGGAAGAGCCATAGGTTTGAAAGATAGATTTTTTCCCCTAGAAAAACTAGCATTGAAATAAGAGAGAAAGAGAAACAAATATATTATACTGAAAAGTATTAGTAACCAGTTCTAGAAAAGTTGTCCATGTACAAATGTAAATACTGAGCGATGCTTGAGCAGTCTAAGAGACATAACTACTAAGTTAAATGCCTTATGGTCAGGAAAGTATAAAATAATAACTTCCACATAGAGAAAGACGGGGCTGTAAACCTCCAATTTGTCAATATAATGTTTTCCTGATAGAAAGCACAATTATAGACAATTGCTTAAGCTTCTTTCCTGGCAGGATTCCCATCAGATGAAAAAACAATTTGAGCTTGGGGTCTAGAGCGTGATTATTATGTTCCTGTAGAAATTAAATTTCTAGGACTTTTCTGTTTCCACGTTGGGTAAATCCAGCAGTGACAAAAGAGGTCTCTGCGCCTGCCTGCCCACCTATGGAAGAGGAGCGCTGCTATTGGACTTGTTCTTCATCCTGGGTACATCTGAAGCTCTCGTCGTGATGGTTTCCCCTAGGTTCCTCTCTAAATTCCAGGAGTCTGGGCTTTTTATTGATATGGCTGCTCAATGACTCGGCAAGAAGCTGTCTAATATCTCCTTGTGGGGTCACAGAAGGCCCTGAACAATAGCCTTCTATTGTATTGGAATGAGGTTTATCTCCTTACTTTCCAAAGCCTACAATATTGGGATATCTTTAAGAGATACTGACCTTCCAGCTACTGATATCGTTAGTCCAGAATTAGGCACAGATTTTATATTAAAAATGACTTCTAAATCTCAGAGCTTATATAACTGGGAGTGGTTTCTCTGTGGTGAAGGAGACTGAAAAGGTCACTATGCCTTCACCTCTGGGTTTCCACAGTGCTCTGGGAGAACTCTGAATTGTTCCCCACTCCCCTGGAGGTCACAGGGAAGGATTAAGCCAAGAAGGTACATATCAGACTCTGCTGATTGAAGCCACATATTCTAATTAGGAATGGGGGAACAGAGTTCCTTTTTGTCTTACTAGTGAGTAAGGGAATGGTCTCCACTCCCAGGAAAAGAGAAGTTCTAGCATTTAGCCATAAACCCTTAACTAAAAAGATAAACAACTTAATATTTTTTGGGGGTACTGGGAACTGAACTCAGGCCCTTGTGCTTGCAACGCAGATTGCGGAACCACTGAGCCAAATCCCCAACCCCCTAAATGAACAATTTGAAAAGGAAAGAGAGAGAGAGAGAGAGAGGAGAGAGGGAGAGAAAAAGTCATTTTCCTCTGCTCACAATCCTATCTTTAAACCAATTTATTAAGTAGAGGTTGTTGCAAAACATGTTTGTGGGGTTTCCAGAGTGGTCTGTTTTAAACTGACCTCAAGTGCAATGATTTTGTGCAACTCATTGTGACCTCTTAAACTTAGAGTTTAAAATGCCTGGAGCCATTTGTTTTGTCTAGGGTGCTGGCTGCAATTCAGAGACAAAAAAGTCATGTGTAGAACTCTGTTTCAAGCTGGGTGTAGTGTCACCTGTGCTGCACACCTGGGCTGACACAGGAGGATGTCAAACTTGAGGCCAGACGAGGCAACCTAGAAAGACTCTCTTTCAAAATAAAAATAAATAAATAAAAATGTCCAGGGCTACAGCTCAGTTGTCAAGCACCCTGGGCTCAATTCCAGTACTGGGGGGAAAAACCAAACCAAACCAAACAAACAAACAAAACTGTTGCAAATGATTCTCACCAGGAACAATTTTACCCCTAGTATACATTTTCATTGCTAGCACTTGGAGGCACTACTACTAGTGTTGAAGCAACAAAGGCCAAATCTATTGCTAAGCAACATACAATGCACAGGACAATGGGCCATAACAAATATCATTATCACTAATGTTGAGAAACTGGGCTAGAATAAATTTCTGTGTTGCAACTCAAAATAAAATGAAGGTACCACACATCTCAGAATAACTTGAAGTCCTACAGATTTCATGTCTATCGATAATGATGACTATTCTTAAAATACTCCATGTTTAAAACAGCATTTTTCTATGGTTCTACAAGGGTGTCATGTTCCTTATTCTTAAATGTTTATGTAGTTGATTTCACTTATATCCAACTTTATTGTTATTTTTATTTTCAGTTCAGTAAAAATTAATTATTAAAATTCTGCTAATTCTTTTTAGTGAGATTGACCTGCCCAATATTATTAGGTCAGCAAACTTTGATGGTAATCTGAACATTCAGATGGAAATCTGAAAGGATAAAATTCCAAGAACTGTATCCTTTTCATATTTTCAGAAGTGTCATCCAAACACTCTGTTTATGGTTTTGCCAGAAATGCACGTAGTTGCAAAGCTATATAACCACCAGGCCAGGTGGTAAAGCAACCTAGAGGTCAAGCAAGCAAATTGACATGACAATTTAAAATATGCTATTTTGTTGGGGTGAATGACAGCTCTGGTATGTGCATAAAAGTCACAGATTTATCCGAATGCTAAGTAACTTGTCAAGGAGTCATTATACCATTGCTTTAAAAAATATTTTTTGCCTTGTGTCATGTAAGATTCCTTGAAGCAACTAAAAAAATAGTCATAATCCATTTGATTTTCTGTCTTCCTATGAGAAAAACTTTTGACAGATGATAAATAGCAGCTGCTGACAATCATCAATGCGGGGCTATCATGCTTTTACATTAAATACAAAAACAGAGTTGTAAAGTCACAAGGGATAGGACTTTTGACACATAAGAGACAAATATATAATCCTCAGAACTAAATCACTGTTGGGATCTGAGCAAGTGCAACAAAGCACAGCTGCTTTTAGAATCTCACAAAGTCAAACTAAAGCTAACTTTGATATCTGGAACCTAATGCGTGTTCCAACCCAATGTGTCACGCTCTTATCCTGAAGCCCAAGTTAAACTTGCAAACATCAGTGAATGTGCATGCACAAAGAAAATAGCCACTTTATCATATGTCTCTTTTAATTAAGGCCAGAAAAAGACTAGAAAACAAATAAAATACCATAAAACCTAGTTAATTAGAGCAGAAGGGCCATTCTGAGGCAAAAGGGTTTGAGTAACAAATGTCTGTATCTCATTAAACCTGGCAGAGAGCTAAGCATGTATGCACCTTCAAAGAAAACCAGTAAATTGTCCCGAGTAGGTGTCAATATGAGGAAGTCATCAGCACAGGTTCCTTCTTTTATTGTCCTAGCTGCTCCTCTTCCGCTGTTGACAAGTAATCAGGGTGATACACAGATCATTCTTTCACTAAGGCTATCTCTGTTTAGTGACATTTACTTCAAGTTATCTAGCCAATTTAGCAACCCAAGGTACCCTTGGGACCCAATTTCCACCTCAAGTTATACATATTTTTGTACTTTGGATTAAATGACTGATCTTAATGGGAGAAACCTTATCTAATAAGGCTAGGGAATTACGGTTACTTCAACTTTCATGCTATTCTGAATGATCTTCATATCAAATTAACAAGGTTTTACGGCATACTGTTTATTTACCCAATTAGTAACTCACTGGCCTTTTGGCTTTTATCTAAGCTTATTTTTCCCTATTTAGCCTAATTTTCCCATGGGAGAAAAGAAGTGAAATAGACAAGGTAAGAGAGAACATTTTCTTTCCCCCAGTTTTCTCTTGTCCTTCCCTATCCTTACAGATACACACGTTGGTGCACATCACACACACACACACACACACACACATGTACACACACTCACACACACACACAAACGAAGAGACACAGATACGAGAGTCAAGAGAACAAGAGCGAGTGTTCACTCGATGTGGCTTACAATGCTCAATGGTCTCTAGCAGTGAAAAATCTTTGAACAGGAACACAATTTTGTAAAGGCTCTGAGTTTTTTGGCATGCAGCATGCCTATACATTTTCCTACATTCATTCTGCATTTCTGCAGTTATAGTTATGTACTTTTAGTTATTTTATCCCAGTTCCCCGAATCAGTCATAGATGAGGGTTTAAGAAAATTGTCTGAAGAACATAATTCGATGAACAGAATGATTAGGTGAAAGTTGGCAGCAATGGTCACGATGACGGCGATAGAAATTCCACTAAACACGTACATGATTTGATTACATGCTTACAATGAGTGTGCTTGAGATATCATATAATCCTAAATGTAGAGAAATAACTGTTTTGGGATCACACACATAGGAAGTAGAGTCAGGGCTTAACTTCTTTTATGGCTATTTTTTGGTTATGATTCCTCTCAGTGAAACTCATATACATTATAAGTTCAATCACTTTTACTTCATTATTCTTATTTTCCAAACTTCTAATGTGCTTTTACTTGAAGGAGTGGAATAATAGAAACATTTAAAAGAGAAAGGTCACATAACATGATTGATTGAAATAGTGGTTAATTAAGCTTAACTTTGTTATCTTTTGCGTAAACAATGCCTATTCATTAGTATATTTGCAAACACTTTTCAGGCAATGGATATTTAAAGTAATATTTAGGTTTTCAAGCAAACAAACCATATTACTTTCTCAAAATTTGAAATTTGTGACAAATAAAATAATTAAAATTAAATAGAGCTAAGCAGGATAAAAACATCAAGGAGCACAAGCCCTGTAGTTAGTTCAGGTGAAAAGGAATGACAGGGTCTGACACTACCTCAATCACGGC
Source organism: Fukomys damarensis (assembly GCF_012274545.1). Taxonomy (NCBI): domain Eukaryota; kingdom Metazoa; phylum Chordata; class Mammalia; order Rodentia; family Bathyergidae; genus Fukomys; species Fukomys damarensis. Next base: position 16,093,423 of record NW_022900945.1, on the reverse strand, counting down.
TATAGGATTCTAAGAAATTTGAATGCACTGAAAGTCCAGATAATGCACACTTCCATAAAGAAATTGTATTGGCATGAAAAAGAAAGCAGCCAGTGACTGTCCTTTTAAGCTACTAGCTTTTAGGCAAAATGATACATATGGCTTGAGTCAATGCCGACCAGAAATAAAAGTCAATATTGATTATAATTTTTTCTCACTAAAGTTGGTTGGATGCTGTACATAAAACGTTTGCATACATTTTATCCGAAAATATTCAGAGGCAGGGCAAATGAATACATCCATCATGGAATACACTTTTTAGGATCATTTACACAGAAGATGAATTGCATTTTCCTTCTTGTTGTAGATTAAAAAGAGGAGACTCTCAGATAACAGATACCAGCATGGTCAAAAATGCCAGTTTTTATCCTTTTCTCATCTGAAATGCTTCCACTTGAAAATGGCCTTCATAGTGAAGATTCTTGTTTTGTTTTCCCAGTACTCTTTGTCGTAACATTTTTTTGTCAGCATGTTCATAAATCAAATAACATATAAAGCAGGAGTGCAATGATACCTGGATGATTTTCTTAGGACGAGAGGCATGGACAACTCTAGCCTGCTTTGGCTAGTGTGGTGCTTAATTTCTGCTTTCATAATTCCAATCTTAAGCGGGAACATCCTAATAAGAAAACTAATATCAGAAAATAATTATTATGTAGTGGAGCCTTATTAAGTTTCCTTATTACTCTTACACCAGTCCAGAATTAGCACAAAAGCACTTTCCAATTGCACTTCAAGGCTCCCTTTGGGTAGAGAAGGGACTTAATTCCACCAAAGGTGAAGCACTTTAAGGTACCATATGCATATTCAGGGTTTTTGCCATTTTAATTTTAGCTGTCTAATAAAATGGTATCTAAAAATATAGAAGACAAAACAAACTGTGGTGATTTATCATCCAGCTATAGAAAATTTGAAAAACAATAATCCTCTCCAACCAAACCACCATCAAAGATAATTGATGTCCCAGTACTAAAATATCTCACTATATTTTACATTTTTACAACTTATAAAAAGTGCATTGCAGACCATCAATGGCGCCTAAGTGGAGATCATAACACCTGTTACATTTTATTCTTTCTCTAAGAATATTCCCTGGTGTCTATGAGTGGAGGAAAATAGGACCACTTAATTTGAGTCATTCTGAATACTCATCAGGATAAGGTCAAAGGTTGAGACCTAAACAGACCAGTTAACTTCAAACGGAGAAGGCATCTGTTCTTCAATCTCTTATTGTGCCTCCAATAATCCTGACCAGCTGTCTCAGAAACTTTTCAATCACAATAGGAATCAGTTAAGACTTTAAACAGCTCATTGCTACAGTACAAACATATCACCAAGACAGGTAACAGGGTGAAAAGTCACCATTCTGCAATGACTGGTTAGCAATTTTAATGTACACAAAAAAGCAACACTTATTAAAAAAAAAAAAAAACTTGGCTCCACCCACACAAAGTTATTGAAAGCATCTACTTGGTGAATGAAAAAAAATAGTCACAATATTTAACACTGGCAGAGAACAAATAGTATTTTGATGTTTGGCATTTTTCAGCTGTCATGAAGACAAAGCCTTCCTCTTTTGTCTTTTTGCACTTGTTTTCAGTGGCATTCAACACTTGGGGGAAAAAGCTGTCCTTTGAAAAACCTAGGAAATGTTTATTTATTTCCAGAAATAAAGCTGGTCATTCACCCTGTGACAGATGGACAACAAAAGAATCAGAGAGTTAAATGACTCACTGAGAGAGACAGTCTATCAGCAAAAAACGGGATGATAGGACTCAGGTCTCTCAAACCAAATTTTTACTGTGGCTCAGACTCATTCAAAACCATTCCTTATTTCAGTACATTTTGAGATTGGGATATTAGGTTATTTCTGAAGGTTTTTTTTTTTTATTTCAGAGAAGTTCTGAAGACCTGACAAGTAAGCAATCATGGCTAAAAGACAGAGAAATTATTTAAACCTAGAATTAGAATAAATCTAGTTTTTCATCGGCTTCCATAGTATTGTCTGTGATTGGTTTCTCAAAAATATTGAACAAATTATCCCAAACAAAGCACAAATTGTTTAAAACTTTGCTTTCTTACCAGACAATCCAAAGCAAAGTAGCCAAAGCTGAGTGGAAATCCTATTTTTTTTCTCCAAGGAAACTAAAAAAGGTGTTAGCTCCTTCATACTTGTTAGTTAAAAAGTACTAAATAGACTACAACAAGGTATAAGTGACATGATCATGTGCTAAAGAAATTCTAGGAATATGTGTTAAATAATCTGAATTATTATGTGTCTTGTGGAAATAAGAAAAATATTAATCTAAATTATGGAAACTACTCAATAAATCATTTACCAATTAAAAACACATGATTTTTAGTTAAAAGACCAAGAATCTAGCACATACCTGATGTTAGGATCTGTGTTTCATCTCCGAATCTCTTTGCATAGGATTTCAGTCTCTCTGATCATTTTTAGTGTGATAGGATTCTTGGTCTCTGCTGCAATATTTTTAAGTACCAGCAATCATTCTTCTTTGCAATTTTGGTCCATAGATCATTTAATTAATATTTCAGTGGTTTGTTAAAAACATCCATCTTCAAATAAATTCAGCTAAGTGCTTATATGGCCTTAACTGTACTAGGTAATTGCAATGGTTATTAGCACTCTCTGCTTTTTATGATATCCAGGCAAAAAAAAGACAAAAAAAGGACATTTGAATCCCAAATTACAAAGTATTTTCTCAAAGAAAAAGAAAAGCATTTTTTTCATACTCATGAACGATATCATCTTCTGGCCTCAATGTTTCAGATACCCGTGCATCTGGGTAAAGAGGGGATATAGTGTAAACTCAAAGTTCTTTTACTTTTTTGCAGTAATATGAATCTCCTCATGAAAACCAGATCTTTACAGATAGCCACTACAATATCAGCCTTAAAAAAATCATTAAACACGAATTAATGGAAATGTATCATTAAGAATAAGAACATAACCATTTCATTTTAAATAGTTTCATGTATATATTAATATAGAAAATAAATATTTGTCTAGTATTGGTGCTTACACGGGGAGTTCTGAACCAGGAGGGCAGCAGGGAGTAGGATGACGGCGCTAGTCACAAAAGAAGCCTGAGGCACGTTCACATTTTGAGAGCCAAAGATCTTCTCTTACACCCAGATTCCTTCTGTCACTGAGAGGACTCAGTTCACATGCACACTCTCCAGTCTGTATTGCTTCTCGTGGACCCTCTCTGTACTGCTTTAAGTACCTTAAGACACAAGAGCAGTGCTATGCTACTTAGCCCTGTACCAAACACAGCACAAGGTGAAAAGGGCAGGTGCAGCTCTCTTCCTTTTAGACCAGACTGTAACCTATGTGAGGGCCAGCACTGCTGTGTCTACTTCATCTCCTTCATCATGGTTCAAGAGACTAGAAATCACCAGATGTTGGTCACATATAAGTTAAGTAAGTGAACCCTTAAAACAACAAAGTATCAGGGACATCCTAACATGCAGGATAAAATAGACTCTATTTTATGTAGACATTGTCTTGCTCATTCCCTACAATCTTGCCTTTCTCTTTTCGCAAAGTGCTTGTTAGGGCCATTTAGATGGCTTCTGGTGGTTTGACTTATGCCATCATTATTTATGAGTCTATATCCATGATTAGGCTGTGATTCTTTGAGGGCAGAAAAACACAAGTTCCTCCTTTATTTATACAGCTGGTATCTGGGAGAATGCCTGTCGCAGGACAGAGCTCAATGAATATCAGAAGGAATTATTCTGATTGTTATGAATGGGTTATCACAGTTGACTAAATGGATGTTCATGTTTCAAGGAAGAAAAGAATGCTCAGACACTGTTTTAAGGAGTTTCCATGTATTATTTCATAAAATATCAAAACAACCCCTTGAGTAGGTTTCTTTTCTTCTTATTTTTTTCCAGTACAGGGGATCAAACTTGGGTCTCTGCACTTACGAAGCAGACTACTGAACCACTGAGCTAAGTCCCCAGCCCACGAGTAGGTTTCATTACACTCATTTCCTCTTTGGAAACTGAGATTCACAGAGGTAAAGCATTTGACCCAAATTGTGAGTGTTAGCAGCGGCAGAATGAGAATTCAAATGTAAATCTTTTCAACCCCAATACCAATGTGCCTTCTCCTAGGTTACATTTCCTCTGTGCTTGGCATTCAAATGTTGAAGACGGAGCTGTTTTCTGAAACACTAGGTAATGAGAGCCTCTCCTGAGCCATGTTTTTTGGAAGGCATCTCTTATTAGACTGGATAATCATTCTTCATAAATCATTTCTCATCTCTCAAATTTTAAATCTGTTTTGTTGTTTTGCATCCTACCTCTGCAATTTTGTGATTTTTTTTCAACAGAATAATACAGTGACCCAACGTGTGTAGAGCATATTTTTCCAACCATATTCCATTCTCAAGAGGTCTGCCAAAATAACTCTGATTGATTTGAACACTTGCTCTGACTGACCATTTCTTTCTTTCTAAAATACTTCTAAACACAAATCTTGTCACTCTAAATTTGCCAAAAATACAATGAGAATTGCAATGTATTAATATACTCAAACAATCATCGCACATTCCATATCTCAAGCCAGAGTCTACATTGTACCTTGATTTTTAATTTGGCCTTGTGATTAATTTTTTCTCCCTATGCTCTATGCAATTATATAAGAGATCATAATAGTCACTTAGAATCCCATTAACCAATTATGCAAAATATTATGATTATGTTTGTTTTGCTCCTTGACATCTTTTTAAACTCTGAGTTTAAAAATCTGTGTTATAAATAGATTTGGGTATTCTGGTAGAATTCCTTACTTAGAGCCATTTATTATTATTATTATTTTATGTGCTGCAGATTGAACCAACAGAGCCTATGTATTGAGCTGCAGATTCAATGTTTTTTGCTTTTTATTGTGAGGTAGCATCTCACTGACTCTGTAGGCTGCATTCTCACTTCTGATCCTTCTTCCTAGCATCACAGGGTACTAGGGTCACAGGTCTGTACTACCACACTTGACTCCTAAGGTCTTTTCTAAAGTTCGAAAAAGATTGAATTCCTACTCACTCACTTCAAATATATACTGTGTACCTACTTTTAAATATAATTTCAAGTATGTACTGTGTATGCACTTTGAAACTTGTTTTACTTATATATGAATATATTTTTTTAAAACATAGAGACATTTCTCCAAAGTTGTTTTTATTGTACTTCTGTTTTCTGGGACAGTGAGCTCTCATTTATGCATGTGTCTGCCACTCTAAGCCTGCAATGTCCAATTCTTTGCCACCTGTGGATGTTAAATTTAAGCTAAATCCCTCAATTGTGTTAACTGAATAAAAACTTGCAAGTACTCCAGAATCACATTGTGTTGACTGTGTATTTTATTGTACAGAGAAGATGATAGAGCATTTCTGCATCATAGAAAGTTCTGAGTAACATTGCTGGAAAGAATATTTAGATTCCATCAGAAGCGCTCTCTCTCTCTCTCTCTCTCTCTCTCTCTCTCTGTATGATTACTCTATGAACAGTAGATGCTTTAAGTTTGTAGGGATAAATTATTTTTAAAATCACCTAATCTAATCACAGAACTTTATAAACGCCTATGTTCAGCTTAGAGAGATTAATTTATCTTTTCAAGGCAAATTTAAAACAAAACAAAACAAAACAAAACATTCTCTTCCTAAATAAAACTGCCCAGTGCTTCTTCTACTAAGTCATGCTGGATTCTTATGAGCTCATAGCCTCATGCTGACATTAAAAATTACAGAGGCACTGAGAAAAAGTGATAGCAGATATGAAAATAGAATTAAAATAACATTACAAACCACTCAGAAGCTGCATACTTAAAATGAAATTAACATTTTTAAAATATTTGGACATGTACACTGTAGAGAGATACACATTAGTAGCTAGAAGCTGGAGGACACATGCGTGCATTCAGCAAATATTTACTGTGCATCATTTGGCTAGGCATTGAATATACAATTTATTATTAGCAAAGAATATGTTTAGGTCAAAACTAGACATTATCAGGAACAGCAGATTGTTAAATGGGAAATTGAAAAGCAAAGTTTTAGAGGTTGACATGGAATCAAGTGACAGAGACCTCAACTTACTCATGGTCAATGTCAGGAAAAATGTGTTAGGCACAATCTGTACTCATCCATTCCTACTCGTCCAATTTTTCATCCAACAATAATGAGAGCACATGCATCAACTCTCTGCAAAAACACAAAGAACAAGCTAGAATCCTACCCCACTTGAACCCGCACACCAGCCTAAGCACCCCACTAGTGAGTCCAGCGTGAGAAAGAGTGAAGACCCTCAGTGGGTCTACCCCTTACGCTAAGATCTAATGTGACCATCATGTATCCATCAACACTGACCTATGCCGTCCATCTCCATAACATGGGAATTGTTACTGAAAACAGATCTGACCATGGTGCCACCAAATAGCAGCTATCTCTAGAAACAAAATATCGGGGCCTTGTGATAGAATTCAAATGGACATGACTCTAGTGTTAAAAGTTCTTTGGGCAGCAATCATTCATAGGTTCACTAGCAAGGACCTATGAAACATGGAGTCTGTGAAAGAAGTTATAAGAATTATGTCATACAATACTAAACAATTATTTAGTGTAACAATTTTAGCTGTTTTTAAAAAATGCATCAGTAATCCATTTCAGAATTTTATAGCCAAATGATAAGGACAGGGTTATAATTTGACTCTGGTCCTACTAAATTATTCATCACTAAATGTTTGATAATTGTCAATTACTTCAATCCTAGGCTTGGTCTTTTTATCAGCTTTCAAGGTGACTTCTTTTTGCTTCTACTGTAATACCCACAAATTAAAGTAGGAAGCACTGATCTGACACTTGCTGTGTACCTTGGAAAGGTCTTTTGATGATTGGTAGGTTTATGTCTATACATTTATTGCAGTAATTGCATATAAAAGAGGAAAAGGACTTCAGATATTTGAGAGTTCCTGAGGAGTTTTTCCCTAGGGTGTGTGTGTGTGTGTGTGTGTGTGTGATATAGAAATGTATTAGCATGCTTCAGATGTCTGGTGGGATGTTGTCTTCAATGAGTTGTCACAAGAATTCCCTAAAAATTATACTATTTGTTATTTCCTTCAGAATTCTAGTGAGTAATGCATTTAAACTAATGCTCTGTCAAATTTAGTAGTCGTAATTGCCTAATTATCTGCTCTAGTGTAATGCTAAAGCCTTTTAACATCTCAGTTTCCCCTAAGGAAAATGCATTGCAGTTTTTAGAATATACTACCTTTTCCTTCTTTGTAGAATACTCGAGCAAATAATTTATTTTGCTATCAGCTATATAAACATCATCCCCTTGTTCAGTAACTGAGTTTCTTTTTTTTCCCCCACTTTACTTTTTTGGTGCTTGGAATCGAACCCAGGGCCTCATGCTCCCTGGGCAGGCACTGAGCCACTGAGCTACATCCTGGGCCTGCGTTTCTTGTGTTTTGTTTTCGTTTCTTTTCACTCTCTTTTCTTCACTTGACTTTTTTTTAGGTCTTACATGCAAAATTATTTTAAGTGAATTAACATTCACATTCAGAAAACATTGCTGTTCCTCTATTGTTCACTGGCTTTGCTGATTAACTTTATAACATTCCTTTCCATGGGTCCTTCTCATCTGTACTTTATTCAGTATTCCATGTCCACAAATGTTTTTTAGTTTTCGTAGTACTTAACACTTTCCTTATTCAACTTTAAAGGATTTCTATCATTTCATATAATTCAATTAATTAACCAGAATGATCAGATAACCTTTCATTATGATGACTAATTTTCTGAGTTGATTTTTATTTATGTGCTTTGGTTTCTCTATAGTTTTACTTAGTGAACTCATTACCTGACTATCACATGCAATGTATGTTGTCATCATATTTTTTGCCTCCAACCTTAAAATGGGCTCTTTTAACATCCAGTCCACTTGGGATCTGGTGTTCTAGCTGCCACAGTGAGATAAAATATGGTGGATAAATGATGCCAGTGTGCACAGAAGATTTGTAGAACAGCTTGATGAAAGAAGCAAGAAACTACAGAGAAAAATCTAGTAAAGCCAAAAATAGAAAAGGGTGTGGCCAACCAGGACTAGAATTTCTGCAAAATTACAAAGTTCTCCTTTCAGAAGTAGCCACTCTACAAGACTCTCTCTGACACTGATCCTCTAGCAAAAGGCGTTAGGAGAAAACACTCCAAATATTCTCAATTTTGCCGAAGTGAGTGAAAAAAAGGTCCACAGCTAGGTCGATTACACTTAGGACCAAACTTTAGATCTATTTCAGCTTCTCCTTCCATTTGCCTTTAATTTTATGTCTTTGGAATCAATTTAACAAAAGAACAGTGTATTACATCTCAGATTGATATCAACTAATCACAAAGAGATATTTTATCATTTATACTAATGAAAATCATCTATTGAATGATTTTAATGCCCCCCGTGTGTGTGTGTGTGTGTGTGTGTGTGTGTGTGTGTGTGTGTATGAGAGAGAGAGAGAGAGAGAGAGAGAGAGAGAGAGAGAATACCCGAGAGCTTGCTTATTTGTGCATGCATTCCTGGATACCAAATAATTGATTATATTGATAGAGTAATAGGCATTTCTGATTCTTTTTAAGTGAAGGATATAATATTACAGAATAATATTTTATCTGGGGTTAAGATACACAGTGTAGTATATTACAATCTGTTAAAAAAACAGAATAACCCAAAAGAATAAACTATTTAAGTTTCTGTACTTTTTGAGCAAAAAATTAACTTCCTTCCCACAGATCATCAGTTTAGACTAAGATTCAGTTCTGTTTTTCTATCTTACAATTAAATATGATGTTTTTAATTTGATTTTCCTGTCATTAACATTGTTATCACATAATAATTTCTGATTTTTTACCTTATACTCAAATATTAGCAAGTGGCTACAAACTTCTTGATTATTTCCATTTTCACATTATTTAGACATCAACACTCTAAAGGAAAAAAGATCCTCTAAACTCGCCCAAAGCTAATTTCCAAAATACATGAATGATACCTGATATCACAAGAATCGTAAATGTAAGCAGAGAGAAAACATGTGTTTACAATTGTCTTTTGTCTATCAAAACATGGACCCTTGAATCATTCTTGGTCTTTTGTTAAAGAAATTTTAATTCTGAGCTCAAATTTCAAAATAGCCTTTGAATAAATGTAGAAATCCAATATATTTGTTTTATATGTCTCACTTTTCCAAACAACTAAAATGACTGAAAATACAACAAAATTAGCACAAAAGTCAGCATAGAATTTGGAAAACATTACCAAAAGATCAAGCAAAGTATCTCAATATGTTTTATTATTGCCCTAGTGATGCCTAGTCTCTATCAGAAGCAATTTTTTTAAAAAGTCACTAAAATACTTGGATTAGAGCATGTTTTAATTTATTTTCTATCCACATGGCTTATAGTTAGCAACCGAGACCTTTGTCAAATATTCCCAGAAATTTTTGACTACCTCCAGAGACTCCATTTCTACCTAAAAGAATCAGCTGGGTTTCGCTTCTTTTATTTTATGAAAATGTAGAAAATGTGAAACAATTTAAGTGTGTACCCAGTGGTTTTTCACTCCGTTGCAATGTTCTGATCGTCACACAAAAAGAAGTGATGAAAAACCTTCCCTGGAGCAAAGTGTCTCCAGATTAGGCCACTAGGAATCCGGTGGATCAAGAGACCGTGATGGACTCTAAACAAAAGAGGACCGAGAGTGCAAGGCTACAAACCACCTTGAGTACAAAGCATTTAGTTTAGATTTCCCCAAAGATGAGGGCCGGTACTGGGACTGTCAGGTAAGGAAAGAATTGCAGGATGTGATTTTAAAGACCAAGGAAAAAGATTATAAAAATAAAAAGAAATGTTGAAGAATTGCCCTACCTGTTCAAGCTACTATGGGAAAAATAATTGTTGCTCATAATTGTGAAGATTGGATCCTCCAAGATGAAGGCATCACCAGATTTGGTGTCTGGTATGGAACTTTTTCTCCTTCAAAGAAGGTGCTTTGTTCCCCCAGAGTGGCAGGGCCAAGAGAGTTTTCCCAAACCTCTCTTCTGAGAGAGGTCTTCTCTAATTCCATAGGTGAGAGGAGATCCCTCCCGATCCAATTATCTCCCAAATATCGGGTCATTAGGATGGGATTTCAACCTGCGAATGTGGGAGGGCAGCAGTATTAAGACCATCGAATCATGACAAATAGAAGCAGAGCTATAAAACTCCATCACAGAGCAAAAGACTGGGGACAGAATGGGAAAAGAAAATTGGTAAATATATCACCAAGAATTTACAGATAAGCCCAAAAATGAAGAAAAAGCATAAGTAGGACACTGACTATAGGAAAATAAAAAAGAATTAGCATGTATTTGGAAGCTATTCAACTACAAAAGAAATAGGAGAAAGGAAATTAAAATAATAATCACACCAAGTGCTTGTGAGAACGGGGATGTACTCTGAAACCATCATTTTACAAACAACTTGAGGTTAGTCAATTAAGAATGCAAATATGTTAACACCTATTAATTTAAGTTCTGGGTACATATGTCAAGGTGACTCATGGGCACACAAATGGAGGTGATCTTGAATGAGCTTATCAAATGCGTTTTGAGGCAGAGTGGTCAGGGGATACTTTGTGCTTCTCTGTCTTTCCTTCTGCCTTTCCTTAGTCTGTCCTTCCTTCTTCCTCTTTTACTCTCCCCCTCCTTCCTTACCCCACTTTCTTCTTTCCTCAATCTCCTTTTCCACCACCCTCCTTCTGCTACTCTCAAATTATCTCTTTTGCTCTTCTCAGATAAAACTAGGCCATTACGGTTGATGACTTTTCAGTTTTATAGTTTGTCTTATCTGACACTTATCACCATCGCCAACTGACTGCTGGGTCCTTGAAATCACAGACTGAGTTTCAAACTACTGAAAACTACTTGAAAGCTATATCTATAACAGTATTTTCAATGTTGATTTGTCTTTATAGACAATGAAAGGTAACTAGAACTCCTCTTAGCTCTAGACACTGATAAAATAATCTAAACACTCTTGACTTTGTGAAGCATTAATGTTGAACTTTTATAAATATGAAATCCTTACCTGTAAGCTATTAGAAGAACTTTGGCCTCATTCACTAATATTTTCTTTCCTACTTCAGAAGTAGAAATCCACTATTTTAGAAAATAGAAAATTACTGTAGCCAGTTGATGAATCTAGGGAGGGAGAAAGCCTCCCAACACCCACCCACTGGAAGCCAGAAGAAATTAGAAATTAAATGTCAGAATACTAACTTGAAATATTCTTTTTTTTTTTGGTCCCAGGGATCGAAGTCAGGTCCTTGGGCTTGCGAGGCAGTCATCAGAACCACTGAGCTAAATCCCCAGCCCCTTTTTTTTTTGGTTTTTTTGAGACAAGGTCTCACTATGTAGTTGAGACTGACCTGGAACTCACTGTGTAGCCCAAGCTGATCTCGAACTCACAGCTATCCTCCTGCCTCAGCCTCCCAAGTGCTGGGATTATAGGCATGCACCACCTTGCCTGGCTTAACTTCAAAAATTATTTGCTTAACATTTCTCCTCAATAAGGAGAAGGAAAAATCTTTTAAAAATTCAATATATGTTTTGGCAATATCTACTATAAAAGGAAAACAAATATGGAATATTTTTAAATTTACAAAGTTCAATTAACATAGAACATGGCACAAAGCCTATAAAACAAGCTGTTTTCCTTGTATAGAAAGCAATATATGAGATATGCCTTAGATTTTTGAATTAATAAAGATATATACAGTGCACTGTTTCCCTGCAGTGGTTTTCAACTTTCATTCCCATATAAAAATGGTATATGATATTTTAGTTAATAGATAGTAAATGTATACATTTAATTTCTCTTAATAAAAGCAAGTTTAAAAATAAAACTCCTTTTTCTATCTACTTCCAGAAATTTCCAGTAATATAACCAATCTGTCCTTTATGTTCCTACTTCACCTGATTGATATAGGATACCAGTATAACCTACCACATATGATTTGTTCAACTGTTGGTCTAAAATAGCAAGAATGATCTGCTAATCAGAAATTTGGGATGTAGAACCCAATAAAATAGAGTCCAAGATCCAAATGCACAATTTATTGGTTGTATGACTTGGAACCTTGTTTTTTGCATCTGTCATACATAGAATATGATACCTACTGAGCTCATAAATAAGAAAATATGTACAATAATTATCACAAGGTATGTGACAAAAGTACCATTGATAAATGCAACTCTGGTATTTATCTGTCCTTCCCATTAGACAAGGAATAAATCTAGAGTAAGTAAAGTCAAATGTGTATATTTGTATTCTCACAGCCCTAACAAAAATTCCTTGGTACATAGTGTCTAATGCAATATGGTGAATAAATATTTTCAGTTGACATTCTCACAAATGTTATCAAGTAGTAAATTTATTAAAATATGATTCAACCTTAATTACATTCTAAAGTGGAATATAATTACATTTTGATATCTTATAACTGTCGTAGAATCATTTAGTGTTTTGAAATCTGTGAGAAAGAAATCATTACAATAAAATGGGTCCTTAGAATAACACTCCAATTGTTGAAAGGTTGAAGGGTTCTGCCTAAGTTCTTCAATTTCTAAACTTCATTTTTCTCCCATGTGTAATTGTGTATATTCCTCAAAGTAAGAACAATTAATAAGATCATGTATGTAAAACACCTAGTCCAGCACTTGGCATGCCATGTTCGATGAATATATGTCAGGAAACCCACCCTACCACCAACATCTCCAAGCAGATCTAATAATTTCGAGGCCAGTTCATCTCTACAAATTATAAAAGCTGTCTGTAATGGGGAACTGGGGTTATGTATGGCAAGTTAAAGAGGAATATATCTAGCTGAGTTGAATAAACTTTTATGGACATAATCAGGATATGAATGCATATGTACCGATGACTCTCTTGTTTGCTTTTCTATCCCAAAGCAATCCAGATCAGTATTTTCAACTATTTGCCAACTGTATTTGGAAGACTCGCTGGCACATTACAAAATCCATACCCTTAAATGGAGAGGGGAGGAGGAGGTGAAGGGAGGGCAGGGACAAGGGGAAAAAATGAGAACCAAGACCTGTCATGTAAAGGTACAGGATCCCAGTAATGAATGTAACTGTACTGTATACCTAAAATGTACCAATAAACTCAATTAAAAAAATCCATACCTTACAACCTCAAGATTTGATCTTTCCCCAATGTTTCCTAACTCAGTGAGTAGCCGGAAACTCAATGTGTGCAAATTCGTATTTTAAAAAAGTCATCATTCACCCCTACCTCTCCAGTTGCAACTTCTACCCACACTGTCATAAAATACTGTTGATCTTTTTCTTTCAAGTATTTTAAACATGTGTTAATTTCTGTTTATCTCTATTACCATCACCTTAGTCTAAGCTATAATCAAGTAATATCTGGACAAAAGCAATAACTTCTTGTCTATTGCTGTCCACTCCAGTCCTTCCCAGTTTTTTTTTTTTTTTTAAAACTGGGTGATTTCAAACAAACAGTTGAAAAGGACCCTTTGATTCCCTGGTTTGGAACACCTGACTGAATTCATTGGCCTGGTCCACCAGCCCTGACAGTCCATCTCGGCCCCTCGTAGCTCTCTCACCTTCGCTTCCGCTGCTCACCCGTGTCTCCTCTTCCTCTGCCAGGTACTCACACTCAGTTCTTCAGTGGTCCTGTATTATCTTTGCCCCTAAGGACTTGCCTTCCTCTGCCTGGAAGCTTCTCTTATTTCCCCTCTCTCCCTTCCACCTGACTAAACCCGAATCAGCCTTCAGAGCTTAGCTTAAATCAAGCATCCTCAGAAAAGGCTGAGATTCTGCCAGATTCACTCAGCCCGCCATTCGATTTTCGCATGTCCCTCTACTCTTCTTCCATAGGATGTAGCCCAGGTTTTGTTTATTTATTTATTTACTTGTTTTTTCATTAATTTATCCTTTCCATTTGGACCAGAAACTCTTTAAGTCTTTCAGCTTACTGCTTCCCTCTTGCTATGGTCTCTACTGCTGGCTTATTGTAGATGCCAGACAGCTACTGAACAAATTCATGGATTAAAGAATATAAGCTAAACTGTTCACTATTCTCCCTTTATCCATTGCCCATTCTGCTCCCCCCATCCCACAGAGCTTGGCAAATCCTTGTTTGGTTAATTTGTTGTTGTTGTTGTTTTTCAGACAAGAGAAAGGAGAGCAGAACTTCAGAGATTTGAAGTGTGTGGTGGGTGATGAAAATAGTTTTGCATAAATGAGATCTACACTCAGTTGGAATACTTCTAATTATCAAGGCAAACAGATTCAAGCAGGGAGTGTGTTTTGGCTTTTAATGCTAACCTTTCTCCACTTTTCCATTTTGCACGTGCCCCTTTTGAAGCACCAATAACTCAGACTGAGAGGAGAGTGCTCAAGGTATAGATAGATAGATAGATAGATAGATAGATAGATAGATAGATAGACAGACAGATAGATCAATAGATAAATGGCCTAGACTCTACTCTGAACCAGATAGGAAGACAGGAACCTTCGTCCTATTTGCAAAACATCAAAGAAAGGTCCAAAAAAGGAAGCCAGAGATGAGTGTTTCTGTATAAAAGGATTCAGGGATCAGTCTGCAAGCAGCCAGGAAGCCAGCCGGGCCATGGAGAGTGGCATCAGTGGTTTCATCTCCGGAGCCAATTCTGAACTATCAAGAGTGGCTTCTTAGAAGTCTATATTGACAGCAATTCTGACACCATATCTCAGCCAAAGAGCCCGGAGTCCTGTCACCAATCCGTGTACCCCACTCATTATCATTACAGGATTAAGAAATATGTTTCTTTGGACTAGGAACTCGGTATCTGTCACTTACTTGGCTGCCCATCATTCTTGATTAACAGTTTGAAAGTTGGCCTGAGAACCGCAGATACAGCAATGCTAAGTGGTTTCAACCAAGATATTTATGAGATCTCCTGACAGGGGTAGCAGAATTTCTATTCCAAAACGTTATCTTAATCAATACATTCTCATTTCAAATTCATAACCGGTGATGTAAAAATACCTGAACATGTTTAATAAGATCAATTAAATATTTAGCTTGACATTGTCAACAGGAAATGGAGCATTTGCATAGAAATAAGCACTCCTGCTTTTACTATTCTAAGTAATATGCTTCTCTGCAGTTCAATTTTCTGGTCTCTCTCATGCCACAGTGAAAGTCTCTGGAGATAATGTCAAACATGGCTGCCCTTAGGGGAAGGAGAAAAGTGAGAATGCCTAGTTTGCATTATTTATTTTTTTTCTTATTATGAAATCTAAGCCCAGAGTTCTTTATCAGTGTTTGTTAAAATGCACATTAAATGGCTTACAGAGATTTATCTACTTCCACCGCCATTGTAGGTGTGACATTAAGTGTGTGATAAATGCCTATAGATTCTCTGTTCAACTCAGAAGACACAGATATATTGCTTATAAACACATTTTCTCCCATCTACTGCTGTTGTCTTACCTTTGCTTTCAAACATGTAAGTTGATTAGAGTTGTGTGGGTGGAGTAATATCTACCATGCGGCACCACCTACGGGCTGTAATATATCACCCGTGACTCTGGAGGATCTAACTCACTAATTACTTCTCCAGAAATATACAAGAGGTCACTTGCCCGTCACCCTTTGTCATTACTTACCCACCAACAGGAGCTTTAAAATGGTTCTAAAGATATGAGGAGAAAATGAGTGAGAAATACTTATAAAACCCAGAAGCTAAGGTGGTCAGTAAAAGCTCAAATCCCAATTTAGCTATGCACAGCGAATGATGCAAGACACTATTTGAAAAATGGGGTGTTCAGACAGAAAAGAGATGAACAGGAGGACATGGTTTCCCTGTCACATCTTAGGAGCATACAAGAATGAATCCATTTTTTAAAAAAGAGTATGTATTCTGGGTTTCTTTTAAATCATTTGTAAATTTACCACAAACTCTTAGTTCTCTTCTTGTTTAAGAAATGGATCTTTGTGTATGTTATATAAAGATGTTAAAATCCTGTAAATATAATTCCTACTCTGTGTTGAAGTGGAGAATAAAATTGAGGACATCTTTCTGTGGTTCTCAGTGCCCAGAGAACTGCCAGATGTAAAAACCACTAAAGTCAAACAATCTTGCTACCCACACATGGGCAGTGATTGAAGCATTTTTTTTTTCCTTTCAATTTTGGGGGAAAGGCACCTACAGAGTCTGGGAGTGGCCCCTCACAAACTGTACAAGAGGGACATTTCTCTACTTGTTTTCAGATATGCACAGGAAGGTATTAGGAAGCATGAGGACGGCATCATTGTTCGGTTGGGAGGGAGAAAAATACTTAAGATTTATACCACGTTAGAAAATTGTGATATCAGAAACAGAAAACAGAATATCTCTGTTCATGTTTAAGAAGCTGTTCACTCCTAAAAAAATCAGGGTTATCTCTCATTTAGGTTAGCAAATCAAGGCATAGACATGAAAATTATTTTTTTGAAAATTTTAATAAAACTAATGCACACGAAAAACATTTCCTAGATGAAGATTATAGCCATATAACACAGTATTTTCCTTTGATTATTTTATGTAACTATCAACATATATTTAGTATATATGCATGTGTAAGCATGTTTTCATGTATTTTCAAAGCCATGATTTAAAATATCAATCCAATCCCACTGAAGAGAAATTAGTCAGAATCTTTCTTCTTCACCATTATTTCTAGAAATTTAGAGGCTATCACCAACTCCTTCTGGTTCTTACAGTAACTGCTTTAAGTTCTTTAAGGCCAAATGCATTCCCCTTAGACTCCTCTTATGCAAGTTGAGTTTTCTATCATTTTCATCAATGCCACAAACACCAACATCATAGTGAATATCAAGCAAGTGCCAGTGAGGTTGCAGAAGACATGTAAGTCTACAGCCATCCGATAACTTAAAATTGTGCTAACCCAAATCAAGCCTGATGGAAGCTTCCAGTCTGATTTACTCACCTTTTAGATTCAGGATTAACAAATAGCCCCCTTATTGTCGTGAGACCACTAACGGTCTAATAGCTGGTCTTCATTCCTAAAATGCTAATTGTTTGTCTTCTAATAATTTCATTTTGTCTTCTAAGCTAACTCTCTACACTAAACAAGACCATACATGAAAAACAATTTTTTTAAACAAAAACAAACAAAAGTACTGCAGAAGAATAGAAAGGAGACTTTTAAGATACCTGAGAAATTCACATACTAATCATTTCCAAGGTTTAGATTAACAACAGCATAAATAATATTCATTTTTATCATAGTTCAGAGTTAGAGAATAATTATCACATAATACAAATCCTCAGAAGTGAGCAGAATAAGTATCAATATCCCTAATATGTAGATGTTTCATTAGTAGATTTAGGTAAATTATTCATACTCATAGGATTAAATAATTGACATTATATATTTTTAATCTATGGTCTTAGAACATCTACAAATGTTATTTTCTCTGACTCACTTAAATGTAGATAACGATACAATGTGAATAATTTTAAAGTCATATCTGAATCATATGAGAAAAGTAGTTTCATTGTTTAAATTGTGACAAATTGTGTAAACTATTATTATTCATATCATATGCTAGCATTTACAAGAAGCAATCCTATTCAATATTAAATTGATGATAAAGTTGTGGTGAGAGATGAACAGAACCCAAAATTCACTTTGAAACAAGTTAATGTGGACATAAGGGAAAAGAGGTCTAAACATGGGAGTGTTATTACAAGTATTTTCAAAAGTTCTAGGTAGTTCCCATAAATCAAATTTCTTGTGCTACACTTTCCCTGTTGAAAATAGAGAAGCCACAAGTGGAAAGAGAGATTCATTAGTTTAAAATAATTTCCCTTGAACAAATTAATGTGAGTTAGACACAGAAATAGCTCTGCGTTTGCCTTTCTGGGGAGCATCCAGGTGAATGTGGGCAGACTTCCTCCATGAGTAACTGGGTAATGAGTTTAGGGACACTAGGGGAAAGGGCAGACTCTTCACCTGATTTTGCATACAAAAAAGTCCCTTTTCACCAATCTCTTCTTCTTGTATGTGTAGGGTTTTTGTTGTTGCTGTTGTTTTCCTTTTTAAAACAGTCACAGCTGAAGAGCTCTGCCTATGGGACATATTATAAACCAAGCAGATCATTGAGCTTCTGGCCTCTGGCTTCAGTGGCTTTCTCATCCAGGATGCTAATATTTCTATGATTCACTAACATGACAAGTGCATGATGCTGCTCCTGGCATTCTTCCTTGGGTGGAACAGAGAAGAAGAAAAAAATTCTGAAAGGTGTACTTTATTAGTACAAATTGCTAGGGTAATCAATCTATTTGATGCTCCCTAAGGCCGTGCTATCATCAGAGAGTTGAAAGACTATTATTGTCTGTCCCAGGAAAGGGGTAAAAGGCAAGAGAAGAGAGTTCAGTGTCTGGGTCACCACACATTGTTCAGGGGAAGCTCAAGGCTGAAGTGGTTGGATGAGTATTTTCCTGTTATAGGGAGGGCAATAATGCACCAGGGTGTGATGCACATTTGTGCCTCCTTCTGATTTCCTATCTATGAAACTGAACAGGGAAAGGATACCTCTTTGTTGATAGACAGTTCTCCGATAATATTCTTATAATGTTCATATTGTGCTCAATAATACTGCATCTGAAATGTTGTATTTC
Source organism: Fukomys damarensis (assembly GCF_012274545.1). Classification (NCBI taxonomy): domain Eukaryota; kingdom Metazoa; phylum Chordata; class Mammalia; order Rodentia; family Bathyergidae; genus Fukomys; species Fukomys damarensis. The sequence goes on along the minus strand of NW_022900945.1, from coordinate 16,074,610 downwards.
ATCATTATTGAATACATGTAAATTATCCTTGCTTTGAAAAGTATTTACTAAGAGAAAATAAAAATTAACTCGTTTCCTTCAAAGGTTAAAGAAAAGAAATAATATTTCGTAGATCTAGGGTCGGTGCTGTTTGATTTCTGCCTCAAACATCTACAATGGAATATTTTTTAAAATTTAATTTATTGGTACATTCTAGGTAGACAGCACAGTTACATTCATTACTGGGATCTTGTACTTTTACATGCCAGGTCTTGGTTCTCATTTTTTCCCCTTGTCCTCACCCTCCCTTCACCCTTCTACAATGGAATATTGAAGGTACTTTGTACAAGGTTCAGCACATAGGAGCACATGGAGCACAGTTTTTGTGTGGGAGGAAGGATTAATACAGTTAGAAACAAAGGAGCTGAGTCACTCCCTTCCCTACCTCCAACTGTAAACACCACACCACCCTAATGATTACCCAGGCTGAAATTTAGGACCACCCCAATGATTACCCAGGTTTAAACTTAGCAGATCTCTATCCCTTAAGCAGCAGATCAGGAAGAGTAAAATAGTGGGAGGCACCTGATTCAGAGGTGTCTGAGCCTAAAAATCCTGGGATCCTGGGTTATCCAAGGCCTGTTTTGCTTGGCTTTGCCCTTCTGCCTGTTCCTACTGATACCCCTTGATCTTTAATAAACTTATGACATACTATGAGGTGTATGCTTGGCAATTCTTTCCTTATGGTACACAAGAACTGGACTGTCTTTGGCACACTCAACTGTAACAGGACCTTTTCCTAGGCACAGACAAATAGAATTTAAAGCAGGACTTGCATCACAAAAGCACTATTTAATCCCTAAGAACAATTATCTACTCTCAGTAAATTATGCTCTGCACAACAAATCTGCACACAATCATTTGGGGAATAGAAGAAAGTTCTGTGATTTTTGTAGGTCTCAGATAGGTACTATATCTCCACAATACACTTTATAAATGCTGACAGCTTTTACGAGTCTTTCAGACAAGTTTCTCACAGAATGCAAGATCCCATTTCTTGCAGTCTTTACCAAGTGGCTGTCTAGTGTCTACCATTTATGGTTCAACAAACATAAGTGAGCATTGTTTTAAGTAGTAAGTGAAGCACATCTAATTTTTAAAATATATGCATAAGTCTTGCCCTGAAGATTACCATAATCAAAGAAAAGAGACGCATACAACCAATTATATGAACAGTGCGAAGAAACAGGTGAAAAAGTGATAATTAATTCTGATTTGTTGGGCAGGAAAAGGTGTCATAGAAAATTTAATAATAGGGTAGAACTTTGAAAGATGAAGAGATTGTCATGTTATAAAGGAAAAAAAGAAGTCATTCTGAGCATAGGGAAAAAAGTAGTCAAACATTTGAAATTGTAAATGCTTTGGGAAAATTCACATAGAGACATTAACTTTCTTCTGGGCTATGCTGTCTAATACAGTCAGATATGGTTACTGAACAATTGAGATGAAGATTAATCCAAATTGAAATATGTTATAAGCATAAAGTATGCACTAGCTTTGAGACTTTGCATTAAAAATAAAAATGACCATAAAATGTTTTAGTGATCATTGCTCCATAACAAATTACCTTAAATGTTTATTAGTTTAAAACTACTAAAGCTTGCTCTCTCCATTTCTATGGTTTGAGAGTACAGTAACTGAAGATCTCTACTAAAATTTCAATAAAGATGTTCCTTAAGGCTGTAGTCAGTTGAAGTTTGAGTGAGGCTAAGCAGGTCTACTTCCTGGCTAACACATCTCCAACTTTGGAAGAAGAACTCAGATCCTGAGTTCTCACTGGCTGTTGGTCAAGGAGGTCGATTCCCCACCATCTCTCTGTCTCTACTGATGAGTCCTCACAATATGATTACTGATTTGCCCACAAGGTAAGTCATCTAAGAGGTAGAATCCAAGGAGGAGGCTATAGCACTTTTATGACTTAATCTCCAAAATCAAATCCACCATCTTGTTTTATAATATCCATTTAAAATTCATTCTCATGTCCAGTCAATGCTCAGGAAAGAACTTGATTGCACTTCTTGAAAAAAGAAATATCAAACTGAACATATACTTACCACATTCTACCCTTTAGCTTTAGGTTTAATTTTCCAATATGAAAAATGCATTCACCTTCACCCAAAACTACTGAAAGAATCACCCCATTACAGTTTAGGCTTCAAGCACAGAAACTTGTCAAATACATTACAACTAAATCAAATATAGATGCAAATGAAGGTCCTTGAGTAGATTTCTTTTTCTCTTTTGGTATGGGGGATCGAACTCAGGACCTTGCGCTTAAGTGGCAGGCGGTGACACCACTGAGCTAAATCCCCAGCCCCTTGAGTACATTTTTTTATCAGAATAACTGTGAACTATAAAGATGCAAGTTATATGTTCTAACCACACATAACATACCGTGATGAAAAATACCATATCGGCGTTTCAGTTTAAAATGGGAGGAGACAAGAAGCACAAATGTGTCACTAGTTACTTTTCTAAAATTAAGCCAGGCAAATGATGAATGTTCTTGACTTAGTCACATCCCTTACAGGAATAATTCTCTGTGGCTCTACTCTGCTCTCTGTGCTCTTGGTTACTACCCTCTGATCATCTTCCCTATTCAAAGAAAGTTGCCTTGGTTTCCAACTCTGTAGTTTTTCCACCTCCTCCTGGCCTGTAGGATTTTGGAGACTAGAAATACTGTCTCTGTTCCTTTCCATCCAAACTGACAGTGTTTCCACCAATACAGTTCTCTTTAAAGCTTGGCGGCTCTCCTGTGATGTTTATTTCATTAGACAGAGGCACACTTATCAATTCCTTTGGAACAATTCCTTCACTCTCTTCTCTTGAGATGACAAAGGGAAAATGCTCTTCAGTGTTCAGAAGATTAAGTTGCTGTATAGTTAAGAGGTTCTGTGAGGTCTTCACTGAAATCTTTCAGATGGGCTTTTGTCTTGCTAAAATGTACAGTACTCTGAGGCAATAAATATTTATCATCTTTCTGAGTCCTTATCAGAAGATTTTACAGTCCCATCCATCACTTTCATGTTTGAACCACATTTTCCTGGCAATACCCTGGTTTTGGGCCTCGCTCTTTAGATTTACCTTAATTCAATATCATTCTCCTGTAGAAAAGCTAAGAGTTTGAGAAGTTGTCAAGTTCAGGGTCCCTCCTGTTAAAAAGTCGTTTCTATATTGTGTTTCTTCTTTCATTTCACTAGAAAGAGCAAGAAACCAGTTGGTATCTTTATTACTCTGATCCCCCCCCCCATCACAGCTAAATCACCTAGTTTATTAGGAACACTTTCAACTTTTATGTTGCTATAGGCAATAACTTCCTACCATGTCTGCATTACTTACCACTACATAATGAAGTTTTCTGAGGTGTCCCTTAATTCTTCCTTCACAGCTCGTCCGAGGGTGTGGTATTTCTGAAAACAATTTTTGAGGGACTCCCAGCTTCCATGCATTGCCTGGTTCCAAAGCCACTCCTGCACTTTGGGTGTTTATTACAATAGCATTCCACTGCCGACTCCCCAAATCTGCACTAGTTTAAAATTGTCACGTAACAGAGTACTTCAAAAATTTGTATTGTAAGGTAACAAACACTTATCATCTACATCATTTCTGAGGGCCAGCAATATTGATGCCAATTTTCTGTGTTGTTTTGATTGAGACCATCCCATGAATTTGCGGAAAAGCTGTCTACTAGGGTTAATTTCCTCTGAAGCACCACTGTGATGGACAGTTTACTCCACAATGGGGTCAGACCTGCAGCCTTTACCTGGGGATCTCGGTTCCCCTCCCCGGTCATTGGCAAAAGCCTCAGATTTCCCTCTGTGTGGGCCCCTGCCTAGACCCTTCTGTCTCCCTACAGTGCATACCAGTTGACTTCCAAGAATTAACGATGCAAGCTGGGAGAAAGGCAGAAACTTCAGGTTTTTCGTAATCTAGACCAAGACGTCGCATGGCGCCCACAGTACGCCACTGCTTACAATGGTTACAGTGACCGGTGGAGTCTTGCATCCTGTATCCTGATACAGGGTGGAAAGACATTAAAGAAGGGTGTGAACACTGACAGACATTAATGGAAGTCATCTGGGAAGCAGGCTACCATGCAAGAACACAATTCATAATTGCATATTGACACGTGATTTGTGTCACTTACTTGCTAAGATATCTAAATATAACTACAAATGAAATATATATTTAACATATATAAATGTTAATATAAAATAATATAGTGTTAAATAACTTCCCTTGTTTATTTTCACTTTCTTTAAAGGCAGCTATTAAGTAATTTAAACTGACATACCTGGTTTATGTTTGTACTGGTCAGCGATGGCCTAGAATCAAAAGGTCAAAGAAAGGGAAAAATAAAGATCAGAGGGCAAAAGCAGGAGACAAATCACGAATCACCTTGATTCTCCTTTTAGAGACTATGGATCTTTTCTCTAAGCAATAAGAGACCCCGAGATTTTCAGCTGGGAAGTGACATTATCTGAGATGTGCTTTCCGTGTGATTGTATCCAACAGCAGGGAGTTAGATGGATTACATGGAGGACACATTAAAGCAAGACCCAAAAGAGTGACGACATAAGGCTTGGGCCTGAAGGAAAAATCAGGATAAAGGAATGAAAAATTCTGGAGTTGCATCCTTCGAGGTGATAGCAGTAAGGCTTGCCAAGGATTGAGTCCATTTGGGGAACAGTGATAGATTCCGGAAGATTTTATGTATGTATGTATGTATGTATTTATTTATTTATTGTTAGAAAGTTGAGCAGAACAGAGACCAGAGCAAAGAAAAGGGAGGAATTCCCAAAATTTGGAGGGGAGACAAAGTAGGACAGCACATTGGCTTTTTGCTGTCTTTTTCAGGGATTGTAATCTTGGATTTTAGATTCAGTTTCTCGTACTAGGAGACTAGAGCGGGACAAGGAAGCATCTCAGAGCCACTGCTTCCCTCTCCATGGCGTGATTTTCGCTTCCAACTAGAAACCTCTGCAGTGCCACCTGTTCCCCCCGGTGGGGGGTGACCTCCTCCAGACCAAGTGACTGCAGAGCTCTGATGCCGATCTCCAGCCCCCTCCCCGCCTCAGTCTGTCCCCCCTCCTTCCCCTCCTGCCTCTCCCATTCATCTTTTGCCAGCTCCTGTCCTCTGCCAGACTTCGGGAAGGAGGCAGTGGTGGATAAGCAGTTTTGGTGTCATCCTGAGCTCCGGTCTGAGTGTTTATGATGTGCTGCTACAGAAGAGAAAGTGAAAAGAACAGCTGGCTTTATTCAGTTGAGATTGAAAAGGCTTTTAATGAAAAGTTTAAATTGCTCTCCCATCTTGAAAAAATGCTTTGTCAGTAGCCCTACAAATAGTGAACTCAGAAGCATCTTGGATTATAGAAAATATAATTCTTTAAGTTTTGAACATATATTTTCAAGTAACTTTTTGTCTTGTGCCATGCTGTTTTCTGAATTGGATATATCAATTCCATGTTACTTTGAATAAACTACCATTGTTTAAAAGTCTTCTGTAAAAATTTATGTTAAAGATATGTTTTATTTGACATAGAAAAAAACGAAATACTACAATTTGTTTTAAAAAAGCAGTTATTTACATACATAGAATTTCCTAGTTATTTTTTTCCTTTGCCATCACCTGAAATTTAAAATGTTTACACACTGTGATTGAATCTAAACTTGTAACAGAGACTAGAGAAAAAAAGAAGTTTCTATCTGGATCTCATTTTCGACCTTAGCCTCTCTGGTAATTTGAAAAGTACAGTTGCTAAAATAACTTTTTTTAAATGCCTACTAGTAATTGGAACAAGTCCAACAATTCTCATAAGACATAAACAATCTTTTTCACTGTATTGCTAAGACAGGTTCAGCTGATTATATTTGATGATGACAGCATATCTACTTTTCCATCAATATGAACAGTTTTTGATCAAGTAATTTTTATAGGTTAATCATATCCTGCAAGTAAGAAAATCACAAAAATCATTGCCATTAAAATCTCTAGAGTTATAATATAAAAATTTTCAAAAATATTCTTCCTTCTGGGTATGTAGCAATGTAAAGTGTACATTTTTTTTAATGACTTGCCACACTGTTCCTTTTCTAACAGATAGGGTCTGACACATGGTGTTTGGTGATTGAATATAGAAAATAAGAGAGTTCGGTGAATAAGAAAGAATCTCTATCCAACTGGAATTGAACATAGAAACCTTACATTGTTTTGCTTCCTTGCTTTTGTTTGTACTTTTAACCAATACTTATTAAACAACTACTTTATCCAAGGAATGTTTGAGAGGCTGAGGTAATACAGAGATTAACATAAGACAATTTGCTCTCCAAATATGATTATATACAGTCTATTAAGAGAAGCAGACATTTACACTACTAACTACAATTCAAATTGATAAGAATTTCAACAATAATTTACATTTTATGGCATTTAATATGTTCTAAAACATTTTCACAAATGTTATTTCATTTCATTTCATCCTGATGACAAAAAGTAAGTTATTCCTGATATCACTGATGAATATAACAAAAAAAAAAAAAACTGAGACACAGGATGGTCCTAGACTCTCCAGTAAAAATGTTTAATAGATTTTATGAGAAAAGCAATCATTTTTAAATGGTGAGATGATGGTGATAAATTTCACTGAAAACCTGACATGAAAACAAAACTCTTCATGTATTTAACTTAGTAGGAAAAAAATATTCCAAACAAAGCAAATACTATTAGTGATATAAACCTGTTTCCACAAATGGAATGTTCTAGGGTCAGTAGTTCTGGATCTGGGGACACTGGTGCCAGAAGATAGGAGATAGATGTTTGTGAGGGACCTCAGCTTTTATCCTGAACCTTAACAGCTCGGCTACTGTCCTTCAAGTAAAGAGGAGCCAAGAAAAAGCACTATATTCGCAAACACATTATGTGTAAAGGTTTTAGTTCAGTGTTAAAGACCTTTGGTTTTTAAGCAAAAGGTTAAAACAATAGGTTTTGTGCTTTAAGATAACATAGGTGCCAGACAGAACTTACTGGAGACAGTGGCTTTGTGGGGTGGACCAAGGAGAGAATGAACTGGAAACGAGGTACTCAAAGAGTGTGTGTGTGTGTGTGTGTGTGTGTGTGTGTGTGTGT
>NW_022900945.1:16055180-16067407 GCF_012274545.1 Fukomys damarensis | reverse complement strand
TATAATCTAAGTATGTTTTTCAACCCCTGAGGAATGTTTCTCATTTTCTCCTGTCAAAACACTCACTATTCAAAAAGATGTAAAAGAAACAATTAAATCCATTGTGCCTTACACGCCTATGTAGAAACTATATTAAAAGAACCTCTGTAACTACTGTTGAATCTGCCAAAGGCCATGTGTCTGCCAGGCAAAAGGTAAAATCTAAGGAGGTAAACAAGTATTTCTTAACCTGTAAAGAAATTCCTTAGCTGAATCCATTTTGTAAATGGATATATCACAAGTTGCAATTATAATAACTACATCCCACAGGGATCTTTGCATTCTGAGTAGACAGTTAAGGATGGTTTCTTTGGCTCGAAGTGGCATATCTTGCCATCACTTGTCATCTCGTCAAGTGTGTCAGACTTAGGAGATGTGTCGTTCATCCCAGCGTTCCTGTGACACAGGCCGCCTCTGTACTCCTCACTAACAAACAGCGGTGTAGGGCCAGGTCCCAGGGCAGTCATCTTTCCTTGGGGAAGGAACCCTCAGCTCATCAGACTATCAAACACTGGTTGGGAGTCATTGCTGCTAAGTAGCACTTTTACCCAAAGGCACTGAAAATGCTTCAGTTTTCCTTAATAATACTGAGCATTTTTGCAGCAGTTTCTAATCTTTAATTAGTTAATCTGAACACCATCCCTGTGAGATAGGTAAGGATAATTATCCTCATTTTACAGATGAGAAAGCAAACACTAAGAGGTTAAATGACTTTGACAAGGTTATTTAGTGAGCTGAGGAGACAGAGCCAAAATGCAGACAACTTTCAGACCTGAGCAATAAATAAAATGCTCTTTTCTTCAGCTCATACCAAATATAATTCTAAGAATGCTTAAGCACTCTGTATGATGTAATGGTTTTCCTTTCTATCTAGGTGACTTGGGGCCTAAACCCAGTCTAATGAATCATCAGTTGGTTATGGGTAGTGACTAATATGGTAATATGTGTTGCTGTTGGCACTCAGTGGTGCTGAACTGACTACAAATACTGGAGAAAAACATAAGAGGATTAAAAAAGAAGCATCATAAGGAGTTCCTTTGACAATACGTTCAAGGGAAAGATAATTCATTTTAATAGCCTTACATAAGGATAAATAACTTTCAAGAGCTACAAATTCAATCAAGGCAAATATCAAAATATTAGGAACAAGTCATGCCTAATTATAAACTATGTAATCATAATAGTCTGTCTGCAACAGAAATAAATTATCAATTACATTTCAAAAATACTCCACATTGTAATTTGCCAAAGAACTGTTAGATTTTTGTATATTTCAACATCATTGGTCAGGGATTCTGTTAATGTTCAATGAGAGATTTAGTTTAACATCTATAGTTTGGATATGTTGAAATAAGTAATTTTTTTTTTTATTGAGTTTATTGGTACATTTAGGGATACAGTACAGTTACATTCATTGTTGGGATCATGTACCTTTACATGGCAAGTCTTGATTCTCATTTTTTTCCCCTTACCTCTGCCCTCCCTTCACCCCCTCCTCCCCTCCCCATCTACAAACACTTTATTTTCATCTTTTCATTCTCTCACATTTTTTTCTTTTCCCTTTTTGTTCTTCCCCTACGTATCACACCTTCCCTACACCTTTAGCTCCTTTCCTCCCATTTCTAAATGTCAGTAATCTTATTAGAATCTTATGCATTGTTGCAGAATATTCACACCAGGGAAACTATTTGGTATTTACACATGTGGGACTTATTTATTTCACTTAGGAGTATATCTTCAATATGTATCCATTTTCCTATGAATGAATCTATTCTCTCGCTCTTTATGGCTGAGTAATATTCCATTTTATAGAAAAACCACAACTTCTTTATCCAGTTTCCAACGGATGGGCAAATAGGTTGTTTCCAAGATTTAGCTATTACAAACTGTGCCGCTATAAACATGGGTGCACATACTTCTCTGTGATATGATTCTTTTAGTTCTCTTGGAAAGATACCCAACAGAGGGATGGCTGGGTCAAATGGAACCTCCAGTCCAAGCTCTTTGAGGTATCTCCATATTGATTTCCATAGTGGTTGCACTAGTCTGCACTCCCACCAACAATGGAGGAGGGTTCCTTTCTCCCCACAACCCCGCCAACATTTGTTATTGTGTGATTTCTTGATAGCAGCCATTCTTTGTGGGGTGAGGTGGAATCTCAGTGTTGTTTTCATCTGCATCTCTCGAATGACCAGTGATGTGGAACATTTTTTCATATATTTTCTTGCTGCTTTCACTTCTTTGTATGAGAAATGTCTGTTCATTTCGGATGCCCATTTTTGGATCGGGTCTTTATATTTGGGGGGACTGATTGTTTTGAGTTCTTTATATATCCTTGATAATAGTCCTTTGTCTGAGGTACAGCTGGTAAAAATTTTTTCCCACATTGTAGATTGTCTCTTAGTTCTGCTAATGGTTTCTTTTGAAGTACAGAAGCTTTTTAGTAAGATGAGATCCCAGTTGTTGATTCTTTCTGCTAGTTCCCGTGCTACTGAGGATTTGTTCATAAAGTCTTTTCCTATACCAATGTCTTCCAGAGTTCTGCCTAACTTACTTTCCAGCAAGTTTAATGTTTCTGTTTTAATATTTAGATCTTTAATCCATTTGGATTTTAATTTAGTGCATGGCGAAAGATAAGGGTCTAATTTTAATCTGTGGCAGGTTGATATCCAGTTTTTCCAACACCATTTATTAAAGAGGCTATCTTTCCTCCACTGAGGATGGTGAGCTCCTTTGTCGAAGATGAGGTAGCTGAGTACATCTGCATTTGTTTTTGTGTCTTCCAGTCTGTTCCATTGATCCTCAGGCCTATTTCTTTGCCAGTACCATGCTGATTTTATCACAGTGGCTTTGTAGTATAGTTTCAAATTGGGAATTGTTACACCTGGTGCCATGTGACTGTTGCCTATAATGGCTTTTGCTATTCTAGGTCTCTTGTGGTTCCAAATGAATTTTTGGATTCTTTTTTCTAGTTCTGTGAAATATAGTGTTGGAATTTCAATTGGCATTGCATTGAATGTATATAGCAGTTTCGGTAGTATGGCCATTTTCACTATGTTGATTCTTCCTACCCAGGAGCAGGGGATATCTTTCCATTTTTTTATATCCTCTTCGATTTCTTTTTTCAGAGTGCTGTAGTTTTCAGTGTAGAGATCTTTTGTTTCTTTTGTTAGATTGATTCCTAGATACTTCATTTTTTTGGATGCTATTGTAAAAGGAATTTTTTCCCTTATTTCTCTTTCTGTCTGTCTGTTATTTGTGTATAGAAAGGCTATTGATTTTTGGGTATTCACCTTGTATCCAGATACTTTACTGAATCTGTCAATTAAGTCTAGAAGTTTTTTGGTGGAGTTTTTTGGATCTTCAATGTAGAGTATCATATCATCAGCAAATAATGATAGTTTAACTTCTTCCTTTCCTATCTTTATTGCTTTAATTTCTTTCTCTTGTCTAATTGCTGTGGCTAATGTTTCCAGAACTATATTGAAGAGAAGTGGCGATAGTGGGCATCCTTGTCTTGTTCCTGATTTTAACATGAAGGTTTTCAGTTTTTGGCCATTCAATATGATGTTGGCTGATGGTTTTTCATAAATAGCCTTTATTAAATTGAGGTATAGACCATCTATTCCAATTTTTTGCAGGGTTTTTATCATGAATGGGTGTTGAATTTTATCAAATGCTTTTTCTGCATCTATTGAGAGGATCATATGGTTTTTGTCCTTGACTTTGTTAATATAATGTATTACATTCACTGACTTTCGTATGTTGAACCACCCTTGCATCTCTGGAATAAATCCGACTTGGTCATGATGGATGATCTTCTTAATAATCCTCTGTATTCTGTTTGCTAGTATCTTATTAAGGATTTTTGCATCTATATTCATTAAGGAGATTGGTCTGTAGTTCTGAAATAAGTAATTTTGCCAAAACAATGAACCTATTAAAAAAAATCAAAGTGAAGTTAACTAATTTCACTCACATTATTTCTGAAATGTAATGTGTTCACTGTACTACTAGAAATATTTCAGCAATATTTTTCTACCTACTGCAATTGCCATAAGGATTTTAAAATCAAAACTCTTTATCAACATTAATAGACATTCAGAGGTCATCCATTTGCAAACTGGCTTCTGTGGGACTAACATTGCACAAGTCCAGGGTCTCAACATTTCTGTAGAAACCAAGAGCATCAAGTTGCCCAAAAGTAGTCATGAAGCCCGGAGTTACCTGGCTAGTGCTTGCAATTTTATAAATATCAGGTTTCAAAACACATAGATGGCCTCGGAACAAGCAATTTTCTTAGAAAGACTTTAGGGAGGTAAAATAAGAAAGAATTCACTGTAAATAGCACATCTGAAATCAGTCTTTTATATCCATCACTCTATTTGCTTGGGTTTTTTTCTATACTTTTTTCCTCCTGAGGAAACAAACGTTAAACTTGAATAGAACTGATGAAAATTACAATATTTCCTTACAGCAGTGAACTAATCTAATTCTAAAGTACTAAAAGGCAATTCAATTTACTTAGGAAAACTTTCTAAGAAAAGAAGAGTGGGAATATCCATTTTATAACCAATCATCAGATTTTCTAAATGTTTTACTTGACTATCTCTCATTTTTCTCAAAGGTCATCTCTCTTTGTTTTCAAATGTCCCTTCTTACTCTCCTACCAAAACCCTTCCTTCCCCAACAGCTCCTTTACAGCGACTTCCTGAGACTCTAGGCTCCCTCCAGTTTCATTTTCCCTCTTCTTCCCTACCAAGTCCCACGCAGATTCTCATCCCTATCCTCAGCGAAAACATGGAGTCTTCCTCTAGAGCCAATTTCCTTAAAGAGTGCTAGGGAAAGAGAATGCAAATATTTATCCCTTTGATATTTTCCTTACAAATGAAAGGGATAAGAGAGAGATTATTGCCCCCATGAAAATGGAATAGGAGAGAGAGAGAGAGGGAGGGTGAGAGAGAGAGAGAGAGAGATGTTAACTCTGGTACATGTATAACTGACAAAGGTGAAACAACTCATAAAGGTCCCATGGACAGAGAAATTTAAAAGCGGCCTTACAAGGCTAGGGGTTTGCTTCTGTGGAATTGAAAAAGAAAGAAAGAAAGAAAGAAAGAAAGAAAGAAAGAAAGAAAGAAAGAAAGAAAGAAAGAAAGAAAGAAAGAAAGAAAGAAAGAAAGAAAGAAAGGAAAGAAAAAAGGAAAGAAGGAAGGAAAGAAAGAAGGAAGGAAGGAAGGAAGGAAGGAAGGAAGGAAGGAAGGAAGGGAGGAAATGGATCAGATATCGCAGCAGCCAACAGACCTCCCCATCAGGCTGGTTTTCCTCAGCATACCGTTTCTCTCCTGGAGGGACCTCTGGGGATCAGTGTTCACGATCAGTCTTCATTGAGCAGGGACAATTTCAGTCTCCGGAGGGAATCTTTGTAAACTGACTAAAGCAAATCTCTATAGCACAGTGACCCTGACAGCGGTAGAGTAAGGTCACAGGCCTCCCAAGGGGCAGTCACCCACCACCAAAGCCTAGGGTGATCTTTTCATTCCTCTTATAATCCACAGAGGGCATCAGCAATGATTGGTCCAGGAAAGCCAGTGTAAAGAGCAGTTAAAACTAAATTTTTAGAAAGTCACTAGTATATCAGGGAGGTAAAGAAAAAGAGAAGGAAATGCACCTGAGGTTTTGCAACAGAAGTGTATTTAATTTTGTGGACGTGGGGAGCTGATGAGGAGGACAGCAGTGGTAGGTGGCTACCTGAGATTGTTGTGCTTGAGCTGCCAGAAAAGACCATGAAGCTATCTCTGGGACCTGGGACCATCTCATCCCAGAGATTCTTCAAAATCAAAGAGAATGAGTGGGCTGGTATTTGATAAAGAAGGCACTGATAGAATTAAGTTTTTTTAAGTATGAAGAGGCAGCTTGTCACTAGGAATCACTAAAGTGAGGGAAAGGCCATCATAGAACTCACTACTGAAAACAAAGTAGGGTCCCCCAAACTTTGTAAATACAAAGTTGAAAATGAGGCTGGGGAAAGGAACAAATAAATGCTAGTGAATACCTAAGGGTTTCCCAGCTATCTGTAGCCATATAAAAGTGAACTATCATAATGAACAAAGAAAGCTGAAAAATACAGAAGAAACAGATACTGATTCCTTGAAGAGAGTATGCTAAAGACATTTCCATGAAATTACCAAAGACTAGCAGACAGTCCAGGCTCTGGAAAGTCACAAGTGTGAGTAGTTAAATTTTTAAGCTACTAATCCACACACAGGGAAATGTAGTGAAAAAAAAAAACGAGAGTAAATAAAGAGATCTGCAGCTCCTTGATACTGCATGAGCCCCAGAGTCACCCAATTTCTGGGCTGCATTCCCCGGGGATATGACTCAGTTGGTCTGCGTTGGAGCCTAAGATTTTGCTTTTCTAACGACTTTCCAGGAGATACCGAGCAGGGCTTCTACCGACCACACTGCAAGTAGCACTAATCTCACACTGGTAGCCGTCTGATGGGCATTTAGTATTCCTGTAAATTCAGATGTGTCACAAGCAGTCCGTCACCAGGGGCTGGAATTTCACAACACTCTGCTGAGACAATCTCCATGTACCTCGGTTCCCATGTATGTGGCAGTTAAGATAGCTATCCTTAATTTTTCAGCGTGGCTTGATAATTGAGTGCAGTCTTAATTGTGGGTGAGGTCCCTCATTGCACAATTAAAGTCCTAAACCTTTTGAAATCCTAATACGGAAAGTGCTTTCACGCAAGTGTCTTTCTCATTTTTGAAACTCTGGTCATATCCACCAAATCTGGCAGAAGCTGTTCTGCAATCTATAGCCAATTCACACTTGCCCCAGACAGTAATTATAGAAAACTTACGACTTTTCTATTTGTAAAGGCTGAAGTTTTTGAGGAAATAAGCAGCTTTCAAATGTCAAAGCACTCACCAGAGCCTCTTCCTCCACTGAAGAGGTTGCTGCAGCTGTGTCTGAGGATAGGAGGGTTTCTGATATTAGAAAAGGGATTTACTCTGACCAAGCTTGAACTGACCTGTGGGGCTGGGAGTCATTTGTCCAGTTGGCCTTTTCTGCAAGAGAGAGGACAGTTTGACCATGTTTGTGCCAGAGCCTTTATATGCTTTCGCCTGACCCCATTTCCAGACACTTAGCTAAGGAAAAAGAAAACAGTATAGTAGACAGACAGAGCGCTCATTTTTTTCCCTAATATTTTTCTAAGAAGTGCAATGAAATTTCATTCTTTCTTGCAAAAACATCTTCCTTACCCCATACAAGATGTGGCTTTGAAAGCATAAAGTCCATTTGAATGAAAGCTCTAAGTTACCCAGGATGACAATGAAGGTGTAACCTGAGCTGCCTCTTTCCCTCTTTCCTTGGCTTGTTTTCTCCTTCATTCTTTGCCTTCCCTTGCCCCTTTCCTTTCTCATCCCCTTTACTCTTCTTTGCCGTCTTCCCCTTAATAAAGGAATATTACATTATTCAAGTTAAGGCTCATCACCATCATCCTAAATTGATTTAACATCATTAAGTACAATCATGTAGCATTACCATCATTATCTTGGGTGGCCAGAGATGCCGAACATACTCTCCCCTTCCTACTTTTCTTTCCCACAGCTTCCAAGATAAGAGGATTTTTATTTTTTCTTGTCCATCTTCCTGTTTATGAATATAAAATTTATTTTCTCTTTCTGTCTCCCTCTCCCTCAGTCCTATATGATACCAATGTTATTTCTGTCATGTCTTCCCTTTATTCGTTTACCAGCAGTTATTTACAAGGGAGACCAAACTGGCAAGGGAAGCCGATGAGGAAACGACTTTCTGTGAAATACCAAAGTGTTAGATTGTCCTATTAACTATTTAAGGGGGCAAGATTGTTACTTCAAAGCTTCGTCAGCTGCAATTATTTCTAAGTATGCCCTCACTGCAAAGATCCTAGTTATGATGTCCAAGGGTCATGCCCAAGTCAAAGTCACACCCTTCTTTCCATAATAAAATTCAAGACGCCCCTACAGTCACAGGTCCCAGAAGGAGGGGATGCACACAGTCATCTCAGAGTTCCGGCTTCAGTCAAGAGATCTTCCCTTAGATAAATAAACTGGTGTTCCTTCAAACATCATTTTATTTCCTAATTGGTAGCACATACTTCTTTGCTGGATAAATGGAATGGACTAGGTATGGCATCCTCTTTAATTAATTGGTGTGCGAGCTACTCAAGAGGGCACACACTACTTGTGTTATTAAAGAGTGTCGTGTCAGATTTAATGGATGTCATTATAGGGGTTCCTCGGGGATCAATCCTTGGACCACTGTTATTTATGATCTTTATAAATGAGCTGACAAGGCAGTGTGCTGAGTGTGGTGTGTATCTTTATGCTGATGAGAGCACTCCAGGGCGGGTGTGCTCTGTCGCAGTGTGAACTTTGAAGCCACCTTGTTCAGGGTTTCCTTGGAGGGAAACTGAATTCTTTTCTCTCAGGCAAAGGCACTCATCTAGGCACTGTGTGTAGGATTCTCCAAAACTAGGTATGCACAGGTACAAAATAAATGCCCGGGTGTTTCTGTGATCAGAACAGTTTAGGGAAGGTGCTATTACTGTATTGGCAAACATGATTACTTATTCAAGTAACACAAAGAACATTGCATTTGGAAAAGTAATTCAGAATATCTTTGATTCTTAAAATTTAGACAAGCTTCTGCTCTGGATGTAGTGAGTAGTAAGGGAAGTGAAAAGCTTTTAGCTTAGATTGTGCCTCTTCCTATGGATTATTTCCTGACTTCTCCAGTCTGCCTGAGGCAGGCTTCGTGTGTGTTCAGATTGCACCTTATACTTACTTTTTCAGTCTTCTCACTAGATATTCAGCTTTTTGAGGGCAAGACTCTGATTTTTTCTCTGTAGTTCCAGAGCTGAGCCCAGCATAGGATATCTCTTGGCTACTGAAAATACGTGTATGGATTGAATATATCAGTCTATGTTCTGGGCAACGGAGGGTGGGCCAGGGAGAGAAAGGAAAGGAAAGGAGTTTAATTTAGAAAGTGGGAAGGATAGGAAAACAGAAATGCAAGAGCTGCATATCTCCTGCAGGTGACAGGATTGGAAAGCAGGCAACAGGAGGAGGGAGACACAATCATTCAAGACTTGGGCCCGAGGCCCTGCAGAGGGCAGGAACACTGGAACTCACCGAGAAGTCTGAGAGACTGCAACAAGCTTGGGACAAAGAGAGCTTGTAAGAGAGTCTGAGAATCTGCCATGCCTGCCTGAAAGTGAAGTCACCACATGGGGTAGACAGTCTTTGCAGTTTCTACTCCTCTCTGGGCTGTCATCATCAAACTTGCCATCGGGAGATTAGAAGAAGCAGATTCTGAAGTGTGAGCCCAGCTCTACCTCTGTAAGGCAGAGCTCTGAGGTGTGGGAGCAGCAATACAAAGCTGACAGAAAACAAGCAGCGCAATACGTAAACAAAATGCCCTCAACACAACAGAGGGACACTCATCACCAACCATTGCCTAAGGTAGAGCAGCTTTGACTGATGGCACTATTAAGATATCAGTTAATGTCAACACAGAAGAGACTGTGCGTGCCAACTTGTCGGTATTCCCTGTGAGATAATAGAACAAACATGGACAGGCGAAGGAATACAGAGCTGCAGCTACCAATAAATGCTTCTATTAGGACAGAATAGAGAAATTAACACAGCATACAACACTGAAAGTTATTTTATAGAAAATAATTGAGGACACAGGGTCAAAAGTAATTTGTATTTTATGATTTAACAACTAGTTATCATGAGAAGAGTGCGAGTCATTGAATCTCTCTTTGCTGTCCTTGCATCTGCCCAAGATAATCTTGCCCTTCTTGGCTTAGCAGACAGTGATGGCATTGTCCCGGGCTCAGAACAATCCCATCTTGACTAACCGTCCAGTTACTTCATTTGTATTGTCCTCTGCCTTCACACGATGACTAAACATAAATAATGGTACTATAAGCAAATGTTTCTTGTTAGAGTTAGGCACAATACGAGGAAAACTCTTGTAATGTTATGCTTTAGTGTGACCTTGACATGCCAGGCAATGTGCCATTACTTCTCTCTGGAGCTAAAGATGGCAAGAACAGACTTGGTGCTTTGACTTCACTAAAACAAAATCCAAGTAGAACAATGAAAAGAAGAAACTGTCCTCTTTTTGTCTTGAACATTTGAATAATTAGAAAAAAATTTTTTTCCTAAGGAATTGTGTTAATTATAATGTTGCAGTAGACTTTCTAAGAAAGTCACATACTTAGGAAAATTAGAAAATGAAGAACACTTTAATTTAACAATAGTTTGCTTTTAAAGGAGACAGAACTCCTTTTCCAATCCAAATGCTGATGGTATGACTATAATTAAGGTCCAGTCATTTACTTAGGGAATGTTTAGCAGGAAACACTTGGTGTGTACATGGTTCTGTATTATACCCAGTGGGGCTACAAAAACGAATCTAAAATAAGCTCCATTCAAAAGTTTGCATTCTAGTAAGAGAAGTGAAATAAACTTACAAGTAACTCCAATTTCGAGGTAAGATGTAAATGCCAAAGTATTGAATCCGTTACTGCAGAAACAGTAGAATCAAGGAAGCTTCCATAGTTGTGTCACTGAATGTTGCTTTGTAGAATGGATATGATTTGGATTTCTTTCCAGTGAAGAAAATTAACTTTATTAAAATCACACAGGTTTACCTAAATAGTGTGCAGTTAAAGGATCCCTACTGATGAGGAAATATATTCAGGACTAGCAGGACACTTCACAGAAATACACAGGCTGCAGTTAGTTATGGGAATATTCAAGGAGGCAAAACAATGGGACGTTTTTCAAGGCAAAATGAAGAAGGTTACATAAGGAAGTAGGACACAGTACTTCTTGGCCACAAGGACTAATAGCAAGGATGTTCAAACGTCAATAACCAGGGTGATGCCAGTCCGAAGTTGAGTTGACAGTTGCTATAGAGATGTCCTCACAGAAGTATTCTTTGCATGAGATCAAGGTGGCCCTTGTCAAGGCTGTGGTTTTGACAGTCTTTTTGCAGGTAGTTCTTGTTATCAAGAAAAAGCATAAGGTCCCTCTTTCAGAGTTACCCTGCTGTATTGATTTTGTTCTATTTATTTGCCTTTGGTAGGGCTTGACACTACTGAATCCATTTTTAATCTGACAACTGTCACCTGACCTTCCACTTGATCATATTGTATCTTACTTGACCCATCAGCTTTAGGGGACAGAGTTCCCTTCTTATGTTTTCTTCATTTGATTTCCAGGTGTTTACAACCTTGGTTATTTCCTATGTCACAGGCTGCCCACCCTCAGGCACCTTGTCTTGTTCTTCCTGCTTTCCAGCCAGACCTGCCTTTTGTTGTACTTTTGGTTTTCCAGAAACACTCCCCTCTTAAAGACATGATGTGTGCTCTCTCCCTGGATTGTTCTTCCAAATAACCACATGGCTAACCCTCTCACATGCCTCCGATCATTGCTCAGATGGTGTAGAGGGTGAAATAGTAACCTCATAAAGGTATGTCTGCTTCTTAAGGTCTAGAATCTGTGAATACGCACTTACTTGGAAAGAAGATTTTTACAGATATAATCAAGTTAAGAACTGTGAGACAACAATATCCTGAATTATCTGGGTATGCCTTCAACTGAATGATATTATCTTTACAAGAGACACACGTAGGAGAGACACACCTAGAAAGAAGGCCACATGAAAGGGCCAACCAAGATTGGAGTCATGCCGTCACCTGTCAAGGAATGCTTGGAGCCAGCAGAAGCCAAAAGAGGCAAGGAACAATCCTTCCTAGTGACATCAGAAGGAAAACAAGCCTGACAACACTGCAACTTCAGCCTTCTGGGCTCCAGAACTGTGAAAAATTAAATTTCTGCACTTGTAAGTACATGGTTTGTGGTAATTTTCACAGAAGCCTCCCAAAATAATGTAGATGTCAAATTATTCAATGAATGTCACCTTGACCATCCCTTTAAAAATGCCTTCTCCTATCTCCATTGTCCCTGCCTTTTTAGTTTTATTTTATAGCACATTCCACTTTTTAAGGACTTGGTCATTCATATATGTGTGTGCATGTGTGTGTATAATATAATATTATGTATATACATACACACACACACACACACACACACACACATATATATATATATATATATAT
>NW_022900945.1:16002461-16054901 GCF_012274545.1 Fukomys damarensis | reverse complement strand
ATATATATATATATATATATATTCTTTTTGTAAGGAGGAAGAAAAGAACAAACCAGACAAGCCTAGTTGACACTCTTCTTTTCTTCAGAAATTTCTTGTAGAGCACATGTGCTCTGCTCGCTAATGCCTTGAATTTAATAGATGGCAGGTATTTCATGCGAGAGACTGGCATGGTTTAGTGCTGCTTGTGAAAAATATAGGTAGTTATGAGGCCAAAGAATAGCAATGGTGCTTGCAAAGGAAATATGCTTTCTACTCTGTTCTACCACAGCCAGATGAATCCTTCAACATGGGCAAACTTCTTGTTCATTGGAGACAGACAGCAGGTGAATTTCCCCAAATCTGTGATTTTAGTGTAACATTTCAATGTGATGTAGGTCATGGAACCAATAGCCTTCCATACAACCAAAACATGTGCTCTGCTGGGAGAAGTGAAGTGATTCTCTTAATTGAGAATTAAGAAAGTTTTGGAAACTGGAGTTAGGGCCACGCAGACATATGCTCTCTTCGAAGACAAGTTGAAAACTACTGCTTTTTAGGAGCCTAGGATGAGACAGACCACTCTGGGCCAAAATAAGACCTTTATCTAACTAATTCTTTTAATCTTGAAAAATGATTAGAAAAATTTTTGGCCTCAGTTTCTTAGTGTATGACTTTGGGCATAATTTTTCTTAATTATTAGGTTATTGTAAGTATCAAACGATCTATGTGCATATTTCCAGGAGAAAACACTTGTGCTAGAGTTACACTCCTGTCTTCTCTCCCAGTCTCTCATGCTTATCTAGGGAGAAAGAATGACTCACCTAAGAGTTGTGTTCAAGAAAAAGAAGTATTCTGTTCAATTTCTTCTTCTCTCTCTTTGACTTTAAAATAGCCACTTATGGAACCTATGTATTCTCTACTACTCTACTCTGTAAACTCAGGGAGCAAAGGCCTGCCTCCATCCAGCAATGCCAGGACTGGAAAGAAAGTTTGTTTAACTAGAAGGGAAAGTATGAGCACATACAATGCATATATTTCCTGCATTTAATTTAGCTTTCATCAATAACAGAATTCTTAATTTGCTTTTCACCACACTATTTTTTTTGTATTTATTTTTCAAATTGTTCCAACCTTGGATAAGGAAAAAGTACATTACTAATGGCTGCCCTTAAAGCTTCAACATCTTCTATAAAGCAGAATTAATGCAGTTATTATGCAGCATCTTTAAGCTTTGCTTGGAAATGATTACCATATGTACTTAATTTTGCTTATGTTTTTCTCAGAAGCACAGAAATATCTTCATTTTATAGTTCAAGTTTTCCTAATTAAGAGCAAATCAGAAAAGGGGTGAAAAAGAAAATATTGAATATATAAAATAATAAATCGTTGTTGTATTTTGGGATTACGCCGTCTTCTTTGTACACTTAAAAATAAGACTCCCTGCTCATATATTTTCATAGCTCTACAAAGAGAGAGAGAGAGAGAGAGAGAGAGAGAGAGAGAGAATCTGTCTGTGTGTCTGTGTTTATGGTTTCTATCAAGGAATTGGTGTTTTTGTCTTTTGAAAGAAATATTCCAGAGAAGTTTGTTCCTCCATTCTGCCGTGCACCCCTCTTAGCTCCAACTCCTTGCACTCTCCAGCTAGGTCACTGTCTCCCTTATTCAGGATAACAGAAGAATTAACCTTTGGCTCTCTTCTCCAGCTTCTGATGAGTAGTAGATATTGCATCTTGAGCTGAATCACTAAAGAGCATAATACCCTCCAAGCATGGGCCCTATGGATATTTAAGGAAAAACTGTAGTAGTTTTAATATGGTTATTGTAAACATACATTTTGTTTTTAGGAGTTTTTATATAGCACTGTTACTTGTGTGTTAATCCTAAGGATATTGTTATAGTTTGTCTTATGTGCTAAGTATTATCAAGGCCTTGCTAGTACTGCCATAGTTAAAGGTCTGCAAGCATCTCATTTGATCGAGCATGAGCACGTTCTCCGCCTTGAACTGCCTCTGATTACCACAGGCTCCACGCGCAGCTCCTGCTCACTGACGCAAGCCGCGAGCCCCTTGCTCCTGGAAATACTAACTCCTTTTCTTCAGAAGCAGATCACCTCCCACCTCCCTGAACCCACGCCTCTGAGGATTGGCACAGCTTCCGGCTCCTGCTAAGTGCGATGAACATCACTTGTCTTGTTTCCTGCAGACCAGAGCAACACTTGTTTGTAAACCGACTCTTCTAACTTTTGCACCTAAATAAGCGCTTGGCTGTTTCCTTTGTCTGTGTTTTAAACTCAAGGATTTCCAGTGTTGCTAGTATTTCTACCTTCAACCTCTGTTTTGTTTCCCTTGTTTCACATGAAGGGAAGAGGTTCCTCTGAGAGTGCAGTGACATCTTACTTTACTAGCAAGACTGTTTATGGGAAAGTAGTTTGTTTCCTTCCTTAAACGTTGGTCCATGCTCACGAGGTACATTTATTATTTTTGAGAGTTTCCTGCTTTGGGCCACAGTCTAGACATACATGTTCATGTGCCGGACATTCACTAGCACATATGCACAAAATCACAGGTGACATCCAGTCACTGCGCTGTATGTAATTTCTGCTTTAGATCTCTCTTTATATTTACACCTAGAGGATGAAGAGAAGAAATAAAACCTCACTGTAAATATCACGGCACTTTCTGGTCTCAAATAACTAGGTATTTTTTCCCCCTCACTCTCTTTTAAATGACATTAAAAAGAGGCCAAGAGAGTCTTCCAGTTTGGTTTAGGATATGGAAAGCTAAATGGTATATATTTTTTTCCATTTTAATAAGGAACCAGTTAGAGACAGACTCACAGAAATAAACTAAATTCTAGAAAGTGATGAATTTCTGAAAGAGAGTCACAACTGCTTTCAGGGCTGTTGGAATGACAGAATTGGAGGAACCAGTAGAATTCTTAACAACCTTGCAGTGACCACTGATGGGCTAGTGTTTTGGATTAGAGTCACCAGAAAGAAGGCACAGAGTCTGCATATCCTTGCCAGGTCTTGCCCATAACACTTCGGCAAGCACACACATGTAAATAGGCCAGAGGCTTGGGCAGGGCAGAAACTCTGAGAGTAGTTTCTGGTTGCATTTAGAGGCCCTTCTCCCAGTGTAAGTCAATGGCAGGTCACAGGGAAGGTGGGGAAAGACACCACTGAGGTGCACTAGATCCTTCAGAGCATACATTCTAACTGCAGGATATCAAAGAAAGGGTAGGAGTTCTAAAGGAAAACTCTTCGAAGACATTCTGAGCTTCCATCTAACATAATGCACAGATCTTTCAAAAGTTGATGAAAGACAGCAGAGTAGAAGACTCTGAGATACAAAGGCCAAGAGAAGAATTGAGGTGAAAAGAGAACGCCTTAGAGACTGATAAAGAAAGCAGAGAAGCTGGGCTGAAAATGAGTGCAATCACTCAAGACTGGAGTATAAAGAAATCTGTGAAGTTCCTCAGACATTTGAACCTAGTGTGATTTGTGCCTAATTAAAAGTGCATCTCAAACCACCCCGGATTACCTGATTAATAATAACACTGCCAGAAGCCCTTCTGGGGGAATGTACCTTCTCTGGGGGAAATAAATATTTATTTTAGTCTCTAGTGTTGTGTATAAATAAAAACATGAGACATACAAGAAACATGTCATCTACATTTAATAGAAGATACAATAAAGATCAACCAGAAATGTTCCAGTATGTTAAAAAATTCTCAGGGGGTGGGGTGGGACAGAAAATACACATTAGCAGTTGAGGACTTTGAGAAAGAAGAAGTAAATAAAAAACTGGAAATACAAAAGTCAATATCAGAAATGAATTCTCTCAGAAATCTCAGAGATGACACCCCTGTCCCTGTCTCTCTCTCTCTCTGTCTTCATAAATAAAAACATACAAACATACACATACTGAGTAGGATAGACATGAGATTAGACAAAGCTACAGAAAGAGTGAATTTGAGCACAAATCAATATATATTTTTCAAACTGGAGTACAAAAGAAAAATAAATATCAGAACAAGATCTATGGGACAATATTAAAATATGAGATGGTCTAACTACAAATAATTCAAATTAAAGATAGAAAGGAGAGAGAATGTGGATCACAAAAAAAATTTTAAAAAGTAGCAACAGGAGTTTTTTTTTCAAATTGATCAAAGAGAGCTGTCGTAGGATCCCAAAGGCATAGTTGAACACTAAATAGGATAGTTTCAAACAAAGTCATTCTTAGACATTACAATCAAAATCCTGAAAAGCAAAGAAAATAATTATTGAAGGAAGACACTTGCATTATGTTCTGAAAAGCAGTAAAGAGTGATAGACAGCTGACATCATCAGAAACAATGGGATCCAAAGAAAGTTGAGCAATATACTAAAAGAGAAGAATGAAAGGAAAAAATACATGAAAAATTATATACTAACAAAAATATCTAATAATTATAAAAGTGAAACAGAGATGTTTTAAATATTTAGAAAGCTTAGCATTGCCAGCAGGACTGCTAAACAAGAAATGTTAAAGTGAATTTTTTTTCAGGCTAAAGGATTAAATCCTGGGGAAAGATTAGCAAGAAAGCAAAAGAACAGAAAGAGTAAAATTTGTTTAAAAGGCTGTTGAACATTTTAAGTAAAAGTAATAACAATATACACATAAATAGAATATGCAACAACAGAGGGAAAGAAAGGATGCAAAGAAGTAAAGGAAATCATGTGAATATAATGTATTTGCTTGTTTGCATACTAATAAGATAGAATTCTCAGAGTTATTATTATAATCAACTAAAGTTCATAGTCAGAAAATAATTCTTGTCATTTAAAAAACAGCCAAAAATGGACAAAGACTTAAACAGACAAACACACACACACACACACACACACACACACACACAGATACATGACAAACCAATAAGCAAATAAGATGGGGCTCAGAGAATGGGAGAGAGAAGGGGCTAGGATGAGTCTGGTTAATGGGCACAAAATACAGCCAGAGAAGAGGAATCCATTCTGGTGTTCTATTTTATGCAAAGGGGCTTCATAGTTTAGAAAATTACATCATAGATAGAAGGGGGATTTTGAACATTCTCATCACAAAAGCATGGTAAAAGTTCGTAATGACTAAAAACCTAAACGTCCTGAGTTATTCAGTAGACAATGTCAAAATGTACAGAAGTATCACACTTTACCCCACAAACACATATGATTTTTCCAGTAAACAGATTTAAATAAAACAAGAAGTTGTTCAATTCTTCTGATGTTGGGGAAATACAAATTAAAATAATGGAGTGATACCATTAGCCATTAGAAAACATAAAAAAAAGGAACTGTGATAGGTTATGTACATGTAACAACTTCACACAAGGAATATAAACACTATATTCTGCAAGCATGTACAAATAACTATTTTTTTTAAAAAAAGGAAATGCATGACCAAAAAAGACTGACAGTAATAAAAGTTGGCAAGAGTATGAAACATGTGCAACTTTCCTACATTCCTGACAGTAGTGAAGAATGGCAATACACACAAAAGAACTATAAAATCATTTGTTATTAAGTATAAAACTAACCCATTAACTAGCAATTCTATTTATAAGCTTCTGCCCCCACAGAAATTTTAAGAATAAGACCAACAAAAGACATGTACAAGAATGTCTATGGCAGTCTTACATAGAACAGCCAATGACTGCAGAGATTCAAATACTCATCTACAGGAAATTGGGCAAAAATTTCATGATGGGATATAACTGAATGATAGAAAACAATGTACTATGGATTCATGCAACATCAGGGATGAAGCTCAAACACATTTTGAGCGAATACAGACATGGAGAATATGGATATACCGAATGACTAAATTTACATGAAGTCGGGTGAGGCTTCATCCTTAGTGATAAGGCACCGAGCTCTATACTGTTCTACATTCTGCTTGGGGTGCCAGGTGTAAAGTAATACACAATTGTCAAAATGCATTAACTTGAAACTGCACCTCTCCAAGATCACTGAATCTTACTTTATATGAATTATTACTCAAAGGAGGAAAAAAAGGAGAAGAGCTTCTTAAAGAGGCATCTGATTGCTTTATAAAAGCAGTTTTCAAAGTCTTTGGTTAGAAAAGTAGATAGAGAAGTAGCCACTCTGAAGAGGTGCAGCTTTTGCTCAGAGATAACGGCATGCAATGTAACACCTCCCTTCACCCCAGACGGAGAATGGTGCACAAACTGCTTTTCTCTGAAACAAAATAGATCAGATATCATCAGTTTGTGTTCATTATGGGTGAGAGGACAGAAGTTTTACATGAAAATTCATTTAATTTTTATTTAAACATTTACATCAATCTACACTTTAAAGGGAAGTTTACTAAAAATGCAGGTACTGTAGTTTTAGATTTTATTTTCTTTTTATATTTTATGCTAAGCCTCTCTCTAGTATATAGTGCCTTAAAATCAGACAAAAAAATAAGACAGAGCTTGCTAAATATACATGGGTACCAAGGAAATGGTTTCCTTAGCTATACTACACATATGCATTAAGGACTTAGTTCATGTTTGTGATAATAACAACACAAAGACTGAGTTCTTAATCATCTGGATAATTACTCATGGATTTCACTAATTTGTAACAGAAATTTTTCACACTGAAAAGTTCATTCTCTGAGACAATTTATCTAGTACCGTACAACATGCATATCATATACCACACATATGTAAATACATATAAGTTTCTGTATATGTGTATGTATGATTAATAACACAACATCTGGCATCTTGAGGAATTCAGATTACTGGAATGTTCTACATCATTTTTCAATGGTGACAGTAGCAAGTCTTCTGACAGAGACTGAAGAAAGAGTAATGAAGTAGATGTTTATTTTGGAAGATACTTTCTTGGGAGGGGGTTTTAAGCAAAGATATATTACTTGAATTTTGGAGCTGAAAGGAATTAGGGGTCATCTGGTTCATGGTCCATGCCCAAACTGGAACTTTCTCTACTACAGTGACTGATTATCAACCTGACTCTGCTTGAATTCTTTTCTTAACAAGGAAGTTTCTACTTTGGAAGTCAGCCCAATCAGATTCCTCCCAAGAAAAATGAATGCAGAATTACAGATATTGAAGGCATTCAAACTGTTGCTGTGAGCTCTGGTGCTGAAGGTTACATGGATTCAAAACTGGAGATGTAAATAAAGTTCTGGAAGAAAGAACTGAAGCAGAAAAGGAGAGGTGGCCAAATTATCAGAAAAAGAGAATGAACAAAGAGTAATGAACGGGGAGATGCAGGCGGCACAAGAAGAGACTCAATCCTAGATGAATTTGGCTTGCTTCCTGGTTACTCCTCTCTGCTTCCTCACTGAAATATTCCAGTTTTCTAATCTTGGGTTTAAATATGCTAAGATGTGTGCCACTTGGTGCCACAACCATCCAGAAAAAATACAAAAGCAAACTAACCAAGTAAATAGAAATGTCTGAGATAGCAATTATAAAAGCACGTATCATCTCACCATCCAGGCTCGGACCTCAGGACTCTCTTTTAGGGATGTTCAAAGATTTCTGGCAGTCACATAGCCAAGAAGCCACTAGAAGAAATAGGACTTTGACTGCTGTCAAATAGGACCATATTTGCTAATATAAAGTACCTCTATTAAGACAAGGATTTTTAAGATATATTTAATGTCTTGTTTAAGTGATGTGGGCTGACAATATTAATTTGCTTCCATAAATAAAATCATGATTAGGTGCTAAAAAAAAATGGAGATTGTACCTCTAAGAGTAAGTCAAATATCTTTGGTCGCCTAGTCATGAATGAATAAAACAATCAGAATTTGGAAAAATATGCAGTCTTTCTTTATCTTTAATTTATATTCACGTCCTCATTGCAACTTCAGATAAATCCATTGTTTATTATGTACGCATCATACGTTAGCTCAAACAGTGACTTTTCATCATTCCTTGCTCGTTACTTACCTCTGTCAGTTTTGGAGTATTTCTTCCTTAAGATTTTACTCTCTGTATGCACACTTGCTTCTCTCTGTAGTATGTATACACCTTCAACATTTTGGGCATTTTTGGGTTTCATCTCTAGGAAAAGAAGTTTATCTCAAAAGTTACCTATTGCTGATTTAGAAATCCAATTCCATCTCATCTTGGATAAGAGTGTCTCAGAGTATTTCTAAATGATGTGGAATAGATGCATAAGCTTTAGATATTTACCAGAAAATTGGAGTAGAATTCTTTCTAAAAGCAAAGAAACTTGGCAATAATATATTTTTAATAAGTTGTGTTAATCCGTATGGAGAGCCAAAAAATAGAAAATGTCTTAAATGGACTGAATCTCTCAGTTATTTCCACCTATCAAAACCATTTAGAATATAACACTGTATATTATCTTTGTACATTTAAGACAAATTGTTAATTTAACTAAGGAAGATGAACATATAATTCAGGTTTTACATGGCTTTAAAAGCTTTCCATTTTAATTTGTTCCTAATTTAAATAAATGTCCCTATACTATAAAAACATCATTTTCATGAAATTTTCATGAAATATAAATTGTCACAAGCTTTTGTTAAGGAATTCGTCATTTGTCATATACATTTAACATGTATCAATACTCTTCTTATTAAAAAACTTCTGCACAGTAAGAGAAACCACCAGAAGAGAAAGCCCACAATGTGGGAGAAAATGTTTATCAGCTTTTTCTCAGATAAAGGTCCACTATCTATTATACAGAAAGAAGTTCAGAAAAATCAGACCTCCCAAATTTAAAGACCCAATCCAAAAATGGCCATCTGAAATGAACAGACACTTCTCAGACAAAGAAGTAGGAAGAGCAAATAAACATATAAAAAAAGTTCCATCTCACTGGTCATTTGAGAGATTCAAATGCTGAAATTCTCCCTCACCCCAGAAAGAATAGGTGCTATCAAGAAATCAACTAATAACAAATGCTAGAGGGGTTGTGGGGAGAAAGGAACCCTGCTCCACTGTTGGTGGGAGTGCAGACTGGTGCAACCCCTGTGGAAATCAGTACAGAGATACCTCAAAGAACTAGGATTAGAGGTCCCACTTGATCCAGGTATTTCCCTACTGGCTAACTTCCCAAAAGAATTAAAAGAATCATACCACAGTGATATATGTGCATCCATGTTCATTGCAACACAGTTCGTAATAGATAAAACTTGGAAACAGCCCAAATGCCCATCAACTGGAGACTGGATAAAGAAAAAAAAAATTTAATAAAATGAAGTACTACTCAGCCATAAAGAACGACAAATTAGAGCAATTTATAACTAAATTGATGCACATTGAGGCCATACTCATAAGTGAAATAAATACGACACACATATGTAAATACCAAATCATTTCTCTGGTGTGAGAAATGGAAAGTGTGAATAAGAATTAAAAAGCATAATAGATATTATGAACTGGGGAGAAAAGATCCAAAGAGGAAGGGGAAGTGGGAGGGATTGGAGAAAGGAAAGAAGAGAATGGAATTAAAAGAGAAAAGGAAAAAATGAAAACAAAATCTTTGTAAACAGGGAGGGGTAGCAGGGTTGAAGGGAAGGCAGGGGAATGGGGAAAAAATAAGAACCAAGATGGATTACATAAAGGTATACATTTTCAGTGATGAAAGTCGTTATATTGTATACCTAAAATATGCCAATAAAATTAATAAAAAGTGCTTAAATATATATTACCACCAATAAACTTTTTTGAAATAAATATAATCTAAGATTATTTTGAACAAATGTGAAAATATGTATGTGTTTCTGTATGTGTCCATATCAGTATTCACTGATATTATAATGATAAAAATTTAAAACATTTTAAGTATGACTCCATAGGCAGTCAGAAAAAATATGGTTTATCATGTCAAAAGAATACTATCACTGGCAAAGCAACTGATTCTTGATAAATTTCCATGCAAAGGGAGAGGTTACAGAGCAGCATAAGTAATATGTAAAACTGCTAGGGGCAGGGCACAAATAAGCCTTCATCGTGCAAAAAAGAAATGCATGTTAAAAGGAGCTTTACAGAAATGTTAATAGTAATTACCACTCTATGGAGAGAACTTTGGTGATTTTTAATTTCTTGTTCAATTTTTTTTGTTTTTGTTTTGTTTGTTTTGTACGGGGGATCGAACTCGGATCCTTGTACTTGGGAGGCAGGCAGCAGAACCACTGAGCCAAATCCCCGGCCCTCTTGTTCAATTTTTTATTACCATAAATGTTTAACTTTAGGGAAGAAAAACAGAAGTATTCTTAATTTTTCTTATTTTTAAAATGCAGACCATATATGGATACAGCACAGAAAATTAGGTAGCACCCATGTATCTTGAGTGTGAAGAAATCGCAGAGGTGATACTTTCTGTGTGAAGGGGTCATTCTTTCATGGTCATACTCTGCATGGGGTTTGTCTCATGGACATGCAGACCTGCTGAGGTGAGGTACCCTGTAGTTCCTAACCCAGGGTGAGGACTGACGCATGCTCACAGTGAACAAGACTACTGACAGGAGGTCTAAGTAGAAGTTGTTGTGAGGAAATAGGGTTGTTGTTTTATGTTACTAAGTAGAAGTGCAGGAATAAGGGCTTTTAATTGAGTTGATGTGGGTTGTGTTATTTGTATACGGAACAAGAAAGGACAGCGACTTGGGGATGGGCTTGGGGGTCTCTGAGACCCACAAAGCCAGGTGAATTGGTTTTACTCTTTTCCTCAAAAAAGGAAAAAAAAAATAGGCACTTCCCAGAGTGGGCAGCCTGGTGTGAATAAACATTTCAATGAAGCATTTCCATATCGGAATAACATGACCCAAATTAACTCAAATAAAAGGCATTATTTCTATATTTCTACTTAGTAGCATAAAACAACAACCCTATTTCATCACAATTCTTTGTGTCAGAAATTCAGGCAGAGCTTTTCTAAGATGGTTTATAGGTTGCCCATGGAGTTAGTTGAGGTGCATCATAACGTTACGTTCAGATTGGAGAAAAACACATCCAATATGACTTCACCCTAAGTCGGGTGCGTCAGTGAAAATGGACCCCTGTCCCTGCCTCTCTCTCTGTCTCCCCTCCCTCCAAATGTACCTCTCTCTGTGTGATTGGCTCGGGCTTTTGTACATGCCTCTTATTCTCACAAATGATCCAGCAGAATGGATGGCAGGAGTGTCTGTGACAGAGACCGTTACTGTACCCGCTTTGACCTACCGTGGTACGTGAGTTAACAAATGAGGCAAAGCAATCCTCTTTAAGGTACTTACTCTCCATTGAGAAACAGCATCTGGTTTTCTACTGAGACTTAGCAGAAACTCAACATTTGTCCCTCAGTTTAATCTGAGTTCCCCATCACAAATTCGGCGTTGCCTCTCTCAAGTAAGCATTCACGATCAAGAGGAAGTGTCATACAGTTAACACTTGCTTAAGTTCCAGTGCACATGAGAATTACATGAGCAAATGGCTCAGACTTCAGTGAGTCCACTTACTACATTGATTTACCACTCTAGACCCATACCTATGACTTCATAGAGTTTCTTGTAACCAGATGAAAAAAGAAGAAAATAAAAAAGAGGGTTCTGGATTATAGATTGTTCTACATGATAAACTGGCATTAACTTAAAGTGAACAGATATAGCGCCATAACCCCACTCAAGGGTCACCTTAAGAGGAGAATAGGGAAAGAAAGCCATAGTCATTAAGCATTGCGCCTGGTGGTTAGTTTTGCTTAACAGATTAGAAATGGCAAAAGGTATGGATCTGCGTCAATTCAAGAGTAACGGGTGAGTGATCAAGAACTTGGAAGAGACACAGTTGGTAAATCAAAGGCAAGAAAGTCTGCAGGGAAGGCACGACTATACAATTCTCTGATCAGTCAAAAAAGTATCAGTATATTTATGTGTCATGTGAAGACTGAGCCTTAAAAGTCAGCTAAACAAAATAGCCCATTTGCGTATTAATCATACTTCTTCCC
This sequence comes from Fukomys damarensis, assembly GCF_012274545.1. NCBI lineage: Eukaryota > Metazoa > Chordata > Mammalia > Rodentia > Bathyergidae > Fukomys > Fukomys damarensis. Next base: position 16,042,945 of record NW_022900945.1, on the reverse strand, counting down.
CAACCACCCTTTTTCTTGCCCAGTAAGATCATGAACAAAGCATCATAGTGGCAAGAACAGAAGTTGCACAGCTCAAAAGCATGAACTTCCATGTATTAAGGCCAATCTGTCTATAGCCACTGCTAAATGTCAACAGCAGAGACCAGCACTGAGACCCCAGGTGGTAGCAATCCTCACCTGATAAAGATCCCAAGCCATTTAGCTAGTTTCAGGCTGTCTATATTTGGCCATTTCCATTATAGAAGGGACACAGCTTTGTTCGCACTGAAGTAGATTTTTATTCTGGATATAGATTTGCCTTCCCTGCCTATAATGCTTTTGCCAAAGTCACCACTGTGGACTTGAAGAATGTATTCTTTACCATCTGGGTATTCCACCCTGCATTGCGTCTCAACGGGAAGCTCATTTTATAGCAAATGAAGTGTGGAAATGGGCTTGTGTTCATGGAATTTACTGATCTTGCTATGTTTCCCATCACCCTAAAGCAGCTATCCTGACAGAATGATGGATTAGCCGTTTGAAGTATCCATTGCAGCACCAAATGGATGACATCACTCCCAAAGCTGGGGTAATGCCCTCTAGGATGTCGGGTACAGTTTGAACCAGCCACCAAAATATGGTGCTGTTGTCTTCACACCTAGGTTTTATAAGTGAGAGAATGAAAGTTACAAATACCATAAATAAACATTATCATGCTTAGGAGTTTTTCTTTCTTATTTTGATGTATTTTTGAACATAAAATGAATTATTTACATTTCTTTAACCTTGTCCAATCTCCTTTTATCTATAGTTTACTGATACATTTCTTTTTTAATATAAAAATAAATTCCATGAGCTGCACTCATATTGTACTGAATACCATGTTAGAAAACAAGGCATTCCAACAATCAGTGGACATGAGGATAGCAGAATAATTGTCCACTGTAAAGGCAGATCCATATCCAGAACAAATTTGTTTTGAAGTCTTGTCAAAGCACTACTGTTTCCATGATGAATGAGAACTTACTTAAACAACTTCCATCAGAAAAACTGACTGCCCTAGAATCAGGATTGTATAGAGGTTTTGGTCTTTTATATGGAATAGGTTGGTTCCTCAATAGAAGCAGTAACCAGAGCTGTAGTGAAGAAAGGTCCATGTTTTCAACTTTACACTTTATCTGAAGTCTTGTCATGGTGACCATTTTTGTGCAATAGCCCATGAAGCAAGGGACCAGGGAGGAGGAGCCATTGCTTTGAAAATTGAGGTTGCAGAAGTAATTTAGCCACTTAAAGAAAGGTTGTGTTTACAGTGCAAAAATAAGAGAGTGCAAGAAAGAGAGAAAGAATGAAAAGGAGAAAATAAATAGAAAGAGAAATGGGAAATAGAAAGAACAATGGCTTTTTTCCTCTTCCTGGCTATTTCCCATAGCTGTTTCTTAATAAGAGAACCAAAGAGTCCTGAGAAATAGTTTGCAAACTCTCAGCTCCACCATTACATGGCAGTTATTAAAGAGTGGGCAAGAGGTAAAAAGGCAGAAGAAAATAATTGGAACTAACCATTACATACTACTGTGAATGCTTTTATAAAATACAGAAACAGAGAAATCGAGATGTGCGTAGGATCTAAGAGACATTCTCACCACAACTGGGAATCATTTAGGATCTAATAATTATGTCACTGAAAATTTGAAAAGTTTATATGTGGGGCTTTTATTTTCATCATCATTATTTTTTATCATTTGATCAAGTCACTAGTGTCCTTTACAATTAATATTCCAAGGTTAAGTAACAAATTTAAAGGACAATGTAGTCTTCTCACCAAAATTCAGCACAAAGTCTAGGATAAGTCATTAAAAGGGGGGGAGGGGCAACTGACCTGAAATGATTTGAGCATATAGAAAATTCTCCAAAGAGAAATGCATTTGCCAATTAGGTTATGTCTCCACTTTAATTGATTTAAGATTATATAAACTTTCCACATTTAGCCCCTGCAAAATGTTCATTTTTCCCCTACTTTTTCATTCGTCTAAATGACAGCGGATCCATAGTATTCTGAAATATAGCTTGATTCAAGTTTAATTATTTCACACATATGTTACAGCTGTGGTTTTGGCAGATGTAAACAGAGTAGCATTCCACTGACAACCAAATAACTCTTGTGAACGAATACAGATTGTGTATGCACTGTTGTTTATCAAACACAATGGGTCAGCTTGCCCTGTTGAGTGCAATACGTGAAACTCAAGCTGATGTAGAATAAAAGCAATATGTATTTGGACAAAGTAACACATTTCTGAACTTTGCCTGTCCCTGTGAACTTGGGGAAGTCATTTCAACTTTCAGTTTTGATACTCCATATCTAAAGTAGGATAATACCCCAGACTTTAAAGATGTTCAGATGAAAGGAATGATGTAAGTGCCAAATAATCTACTCATCACTAGGAAGACAAGTCCTAATCTACTCACGAAAGTGAATGGTGCTAGGAAAACAAAACAAAATAAAACAAAACATGGTCAAAAAAGTACACTTAGAGAGATTCTTACAATGACAGGAAGCTAATTTGACCAGCTTATTAAACCAGTAAGTGTTTTATTCTGTGTACTCTCTTCCACGCAAGATGGGAGATACTGTCATTGGAATTTTTCATTTGACTTTTCACTAGAAGATGAATATTCCCCATGAGAATCTTCAAATGTTTAAATTACTCTCTGTAAAATAAGCAAATTAATTAATTTTATTTCAATATTTGTTTTGGAAATTAAAAGGGGTAAATGCCAATATCCAAATTTTTAGGTTGTAATATAACCTTAATTTCTGAATTTAAGAAATCAAAGTGTGGCCACAACATTCTATATAAGACATACACTCTTGTCTGGGACAGTTAATAAATAATACCAATGAGATAATAATATCAAAATCATAAATACTGAGGAAACATTCAACTTTGCTATTTCCTAAGTAATTATTTGCAAGCAATTATTGAGAGTTTAAACTACAAATGGGTTCTGCTTTTAGGGTTGGTTTAGGAACAAAGTATAAATTAAAAAATTGGTGATTTGAAAAGAAAAAGAAGATTGGTGATTTAAATGTATAAATACAATAAAATAAAGCAAAAGAGATTTAAGTTTCCTTGAGTATGTTATAATGCTATGTGTTCATGAATATTGCTTGCCAACTAAACACAAAATAAAGGTTACAAAAAAAAAAGGAAAGAGGAAAAGGAAGGTGGGAAAGGGGAAGGAAAGGAAACTGTGGAAGAAAGAAGGGAGGGAGGAAAGAAGGAATGAAAGAACAAAGGAAGGAAGAGGTTGTGGGAGGGAAGGAAGGGAAATTAGAAAGAAAAAGAAAATGTGTTCAGGAAAAGCTTACTCTTTTTCAGGTGTAGTTCTCTACCCCCAGAGTGGTTGCTGACTCAAATGCCCTATCCCCAAGAACTTTAACACAGTCTAAGAGCTGTAACTTTTAACTAAAATGTTTATATATAACTACCATATACTTCTGCTATCATCAATTCCTCTTTTACAGAATAACCACAGTAAGATTTGTATGTAACTGACAGTGACATACTTTTTAAACATTTTCAGTCTTAAAGCCTCAAAGAAATAAAAAAAACTTGGAAAAACTAAGCATAAAAAGTAAGTATCCCAGGTAGGTGTCTGGGGCAGCTCTGTGGCTTTCTGTTGCAGTGAAAGAAAGGGTGCAACTAAAGCAATCTTAGATTTTGAAAGCGAAAGGATTAGCTTGTAAAATACTCAAATAATTGTCTCAACTGTTTTATTCAAAGTGGTGTAGTTTATCAACAACTTAATTCTCAAATGAATGTGGTTACAATTTAGAAATGTCAGAGAGCACTGCAAGAAGGGAATGATAAACTAAAGTTAAAAAATAGCTACTTTTACATTTCTGGATGTCTTTCAGATATCTAACTGTTGCTATGATTCATATATCTATGTAGTATGCTGGACTTCACTGCCATCATGAAAGGACTTGAGAGATGACCTTTTCCAGGTGACTAGGGAGAAAGGGCGGAAAAGGGGAATATTCAAAATCACAAAGTTCAAAAACATAGCTAACTTCAGAATGAAATGAGTGAACAATGACATACACGTTCAATGTTGTGAAAGCGGTTGAAAGTAAGGATCTAAGGACAAAAAAAATTCTTGCTAAGTTATGAGGCAGCCCGGGGCAATTGAATTTTTTAAAGATCCACATAGTTGTACAAAGATACATGAGCAAGGTCTAACTACCCAGCAAGGGGCATTGCAAAGATCTCACACGTTGTCTGGCCTGATGGCTTCCCCGTAGATTAGAATGAAACTTAGAACTAGCAACAGAGCAGAGATATAGGGGATGAAAGCTAAAGTTTGGCGATCATGTTGGTGCTCTGGGTAAGTTTTCTTACTCGGTTCTCAAATTATCTCTGAGTGCTAGTAATACTGTCACAAGGCAGAATATTCGTCAAGTTTAAGTAAGAAGAGACAAAACATTTATTAAAACCCAAGGCTTTCCAACTTCACAGCCTATGGATTTAAAAAAAAATCCTTAATATATCCATTTAGTGTTTACAATAAATTCTATAGGTGAGTATTTTAAGCACAATTTTATAAATGAAAAAACTTATGTGATCTTCCTATCATATAAGTAGTAAACAGAAGTGAAAATAACCATTATGTATACCAGTGGAAGGGGGCAGACTAAGTCAACACACATGCTGTTGTGGTTAAAGATCCTAATAAAACACCCTATCTGATGCTCAGTGTTACAAGGATTTATTAGAGGAGACACTTCAGGCAAAAGCAACAAACACGAAGCAGATAAGGGATGATAGGTATATCTGTTCCCTAGAAAAACACTGTAAGATATTATTGAAGAAAAAATAAGACTAAGGTCTCTTGGACTCTATACCAACATTCAAATGATTATCAATTCAGCACATACAGGTCTGGGGCCATATCCAAAATGGAGGTTTACATTGATCATAGGGTTTCGTAGATGAGGAGACAGATGTAAATAAAAGTCAGAAAAATGGAGCCAGATTTTAGAGATCAGGAAGACGATTGATCTATGTTTGAAGACAGAATTGCTGATCAGAACTGAGATTACAGAGTTAGTGGGAGAACTGTAAGCATGTTTTATAGCTACTTCATAGCTTGGTGATGCAATCACCTTGGGGATATTACAATGAATTTTTATACTAATTCTTCTGAGGAATCCATATGAGTAGCAAACATATCCCAGTTCTCATTCTAGCTGCCATATGTATAAAAATGAAGAAGACAAAGGCACTGACATTGCTACGCTTACACTCTGGTGAAAACAAATAACTAAAAAGCTGCAGGGTCCCTAGCTATTTGCAAGGGACTGATTGCAGGACACTCTTAGATGCCAAAATCCTCAGGTACTCAATTCCTCACATAAAATGACACAGTGTATGGGTGTAACCTAGGCCCATCTACATAATCTCTTTGCTGCTTATAATACCTAATGAAACACAAATGTTATCTAAATAACATTATGCTGCATTTATAACAAATAGTGATGTAAAATTTTTCAAACATTCTTTATCAGTGTTTGGCTTCCAAATGTAGACCCTCAAAATATGGAGGGCTAATGACACATAAAGTGCCCTTCAGTGTTTCATGCTAAAAAGAAAACTTGAAAAAGATAAGACGAGAAAATTAGAGCCTTTGAGGGAACGCGAATTTCTCTGAGGTAGGGATATTTGAGCAAAGACTGGAACTAGAAACTCACCTTGTAACTATCAAAGGGAAAGAAAAGAAAAAGGAGAAAATATATGACACACACACACACAAAACCTCATGGTTGCTCAGAAACACAAATAACTGAGTATCTAGAGCAAGGCAAGCAAGGCTGTAGGTGGAGATGAAGCCAAAGAGAAACTTTACATTTAGATCATGAACTTAAGGAGTCTGGTCAAAATCTGAGCAGGAACATGTCATCTTTGATAATTCCAGAAGTTCCACAATTGCAACAAGAAGGCTAGTTAGATGTGTAGTGTAGATGTTAGATGTGTAGTCTGGTGGAAAAGTCTAGTGACTTGAAAAAGGATGGGACAGCATTGAGATGAGGGTCCTTAGATGAGATGTACAGATTGAAGATATGTGGAAAAGTGTGTGTTCATCATAACCTGGGAAGAGGGAAAAAGAGGAGTCAAGAATGCCTTTCTGGGTGTTTTAGTCTGAACGACTGAATAAGCACAGGTGCCACTTACTAAGTGGAGAAGGCTGTAAAAGGGAAGGTTTCATACGGTGGTAGAGGGGAAGTGGGTGGTGCTTAAGGCACATTTGATCAAGAGTTCAGTACTGGAAATGTTCAATTAGAAATAACCAATAGGCATCCATATAGAAACGTTGAGTTGCTGCTGTAAATGGGAACTCAGCGGTCCAGAAAAAACAAATAAACAAACAAACAAAAAAACACTGCTCATTAATTGCTATTGACGCATTCGTGGTATTTGAAGCCCGGGGACTAAAGAAGACTTAGGGCAATATTTTTTTTTAAAGCTTAAGGTTGGAGCTATACCCAATTTGTTTGTTTGAAAAAGTGTGATAAACAAACAAAAGAAGCTAAGAATTCTGGTTCATGGTTTAAAACTAATTGTGATGTAAATAATCATCCATGTTATTATGAAGAAAAAAACACCAATCCACATCAGGGTTTCATATCCAAAGGATTAAATACTTTAAGGTAAAACCCACTTGAAATAATAAATACTGCCATGATTAGATCCCCATTATCACTCCTCAGCCTTTTGGCTAAGATCAAGTGAAGTATCAGACCCCATTAGTGAGATCCATGATGGCTTACTACAAACTTGTCGTTTTTCTACACACACATTCATTATTCATATGTTTCTATAGACGATTACATTTATAGCAGTACATGTGAATAGTAGCTACCCAAGGGAGAGAGAATTCCTACACTCAGTGAGGGACAAAGCTCTTTTTCTTATTCTATGCTTTCCCAAATCCTTTAATATGCCAGTGCTGATTCAATAATCTTCACAGAAGCCTTCTGAAATAAGCACTTTCAGATTTGAAGAAACACTTTTCAAGATTACACACAGCTAGTGAGTTATAATATACTCACATCTCAACAAAAATTGAAGAAATTAGTCATTAAGAACACAGGCTCAAAAGATGAACTAGCTACACCTTACTTGGGCTTCACCACTGTGTGATCTCAGTCAAACTAATGAAAATGTCTGTGCCTCATTACCACCTCTCTCATAGGATTGGCCCGTGATAGCACATGTTGTCATGGGTAGTGAAGGCATAAAGCACCTTCAGGAGTACATGGCACATGGAAAGAATTCCAATGTACAGCTAGGGTTAGAAGCAGAAGAGTGGAAGTGTTAAGACTAAAACTACATACCTCATAGGATTACTGTGAAGATTCAATACAATAATGTATCCATAAGACTTTGAATGATGCACGGTACATAAATGGCCAGTGAATGCTAAATAATAACAGCTAGGTCCATTCCATCAACCAATATACCAAAAATGCATCTGAGCATCAGATAATAACTATGACAAAAACTATACCTGATACCCTTACACAGTTCAAATTTCCCAAAATCTGCACTTTTGGTACTTTTATGAATCAAATCTATAGATATTTATTCTTGCTTGACACTAATCACCATCAGTGCTTTCACTGTAAAGCAGTAAATACCATGAAAATGTTCTAAGTAGGACAGATGCTTTTGTTGATAAATCAGGAAGTGACCTCAGTCATTAATAAACAAATCGGGGCCAGAGCAGGGAGAGAATGTAAAGAGCAATTTGGTAAGGAATCCAATAAATTTTTTCAACACAAATAATCAAAACTGAAACTGAGTATTTATTCTTAATCCTGCCTTGCTAATGGCTTCTGTTAAAGGGAGAATGATTACATCAAATACAGCTTTGTTGAAGAGAGATGGAGTTTTCTCAATGTGATAAATTACAGTGAGATCAAGTCAAATAATATGAAATTTACTGTGAGCCTGCTGCTGCGTGAAAATGAAGAGAAACAAGGAACAATTCAAAGTATTTAGCTTATAGTTCACAGAATTCAAGCAACAAAACTTAAAAGTCACATAAATTTACATTGGGCTTACCTTTATCAGTGTTGATCTGCTGTACAGAAAGAGTTCTTTTTATAAAAGTCCTATAGCTATCAAAACCTTCCAGGGCTGGCCCTCTGAGAGCCCTCTTAATATGTCTATAGACAAAACGTTCCTCCTTTAAAACTTTCAGAGTGCTTCAAGTCAGAGAAGGCCAGAAATAGTTTATTTCAACTTTCTCAGCTTATAAATTAGGAAACTGAGATCCAAAAAATCTTAGTGACCTTCTAAAGGCCAGTAAATGCCACTGGAGACAAAGGCAGGAGTGGAATGAAGTTGCTTTATGCCCAGCTAATAAAAATGGGAAAGAAAAATGGAAATGAGAGAGCAAACACAGAGCAGTTCATCTCTCAACCTGCTGTTTATTTAATATTTATAAATTACAACTCCCCTTCTACGAGGAAGGGCTTATGAACTTACTTTTTGGCAAAATTACAGATCTGTGCCCCCCTTTTTAAAATTTCTGCTACTTAAATTGTATTAGGGTAGAACATTTTAATTTGTAAATTTTATTGTTTTGAAGAAATTAATTCAGCGAGCTTGTCTATTTTTGTCCCTTCAAGTTTGCAGAGGAATCAGTGGACAACATCTGTATCTCTCCATCAGGAATAAAACATCAGAAACAAGAAGCAAACGGGAGTATAATTGAAAACTGTGGCAAAAGAAAGTTGAAGCACCTGCGAACAGAACAGAAGGAAAGGCCACAGGAGGTAATGAAGGGTCACAGCAGAAGGAAAGAGAAAGATACTCAGAATGACTCAAAAATTTTCACTTGGTATCGAAACAGACTGTGGTAAATTTAATCTGTCGTGAGGAAGCTGGCCTAGTAGACTCTAGCAAAGAATAATTAAGGAGTCACTCTCCAAAGGGAACTATTTTTATAAGAAGAAATCAATGAGCATATTCGCTGAACTTGCGGGTTTGCATTTACCTGAAGGTGCTGATTAAATCACTGACTCTAGGAGCAGAACAGGGACTTGTGATCTGTCCTGTGCTGAGCTCCTAGGGCCAGCAATTGCATGGGATGAGACGTGAACGACTGCACAACAGCGAAAGTGAGTGAAGTGAGGAGAAAGAGACCAATGGGGGGGATCAGAAGGTTCTGGGGCGCGGAGCACAGGTTGTATCAGCCCAAGGAAGAAAAGATAACACATCCAGGAAATTTAGCTAAAGGCAGGACTTTAATTGTGATTAGAAAGATCATCAATGGCACAAATATGAATGAGAAAAATAAGAATGTGCTAAGAAAAGAAATAAATAAGTCCACGTTGATGTTACGGAGCACTGTCTGGTTTAAATTCCTATACTAATGATATAGGCAGAGCCGATAATGAAACACAAACCCTTTCTTTTAGTCTGGGACCATGTAATAATAGCAGAAGTCTAAAATATAACTCTAATCCTTACCCAAAGTGTATCTCTAGTCCAAGCTCATAAATGGGCCTTTCCTGAACTCTTCCAGCCAATCCATACTAAGTTAGAACAAAATTTGTAGAGATTAATATTCTTTTCAGGGAATAGGTTCACTTATCACTAGGAAAAGAGTAATTTTCACTATAATATCCTCTATTCTTCTAGCCTGACTCAAATTTACTATCCATTACATTCTGTCTCATAAAGGAATACATCTTTGTATTATCTAATGCCAAGCAATTGTGGATATTTTCTTTCTTCATATCATTGTGTGCAAGAAATCCAATAACTTCTTTATTTTGCTTGGGTTTGGGTTCAGAAGATATCAAGCCAAATATTTCAGTGCCAAGAACCCAAATTAATGGATGGCATTCCATTTAAATTTCATTTCTGTGAACAAATCTTCCAATGCCTTAGTCTAGATTCTATCAATTGCTTTTAAAATGAATTGTCAAATTGATTTGGCATGTAGAAGGAGGTATCTGGCAAGCTTTATATTTTTATTGAAAGCAAACCACAACCTTGAATATTAAGTGTCTGTATGACCCATAATAAGTAATTCCAAAATGTAGGATTTGCAATGAGTTTATAATATTCTGCAACCACATTATAACATGATAAAGAAGTCTCACATTATTGGTACATCCTGGGCCCTATCCCTCAGGACACATTTTTCCTGTAAACTAGTCTTCACAGTGTCAGAATCAGTACAGCAACTACACAGAAGATAGAAACAATTTTGCTTGGAAAGGTCAGCTGCAGAGAGCTGTGATGCTTCACTTTCTGACAAATTAAAGAAAATAATAAAACCTCAAGTTGTTGAACTATGACTTTGAACCAGGGTGCAGCTACCATTAACATCCAGATCAAGATTTTCTGTAGTATTACTTTTAAAGGCTGTTATATCTGAAGAAGACAATTCAGGGCAAATCCTTTTTAGTCCTTCTTCAGAAGATTTCTTTTTAGACAACAGTGTTGAATAGAATTCAGGATGTGAGAATTGAAAGGTAGAGGTGGTGTAGAGTATTCAATATATGATAAACATGATGTTTTCATTCACCTTTATTGCCATTTGAACTGGATTTAGAGACTCCTGCAGAGATGGCTGGAGTCTGAGAGCACTAACCTCATCAAAGGGTTAACCCACTGATAAGTTCATAGTTAATGGACTATTAGGAGATGGGGCCTCATTGGTGGAAGTGGATCATAGGGGCATGATCTTGGTGACTGGATTTTCCCTAACTCTCTGGTTCTTCCCCTGTTTTCTGCATCCTGGATGCCATGAGTTGAGCAGCTTTCTTCCACCATACCCTTTCACCATGATATTTCTTCCTTGGAGCCAGCTGACTATGGACGGATGCTTCTGAAACTGTGAGCCAGGATAAACCTTTTCTCCTTTAATCTGTATATGTCAGGTACTTGTCCCATTCAGGAGAGCTGAATAATATAGATTATCACTCGAAAAAATATGAAACATGACATACCTCTCCACTCCCATTGAAAGTCTTTTTGTGGTTTCTCTTGCCTTCCAGCTAAATGAGAAACTCCTTAGCTCGTGATGTCGTCCCTGTTACTTCTCCAGTCTCATCCCTCACTAGTTCTGATCCCCTCATTTGGAGCCACCATTTTCTCCAACCACACTATGGGCTTTCACCCCAGCCCTGTTCTCAGTATCCAGGACAGAGCTACTTGGCTTGCTCATTTCAGCTATGGTGTCACTGTGATCTGCTTCCCTCCCTGAAGAGGAATAGAAGGCTAAAATCACATTTCTGACTCTCAGTTCCAGCCAGGATTCTAGAGATATCACAGGTTCTGTCAACCAGATGCATTTGAAAATGAAGACAAAAAATACCGAAGAACAATAATTTATTCACACAGACAACATTATGCCAAATATTACTGCTCAAATTCACTGGTCAATTTCTACTTTTAGAAAGGAATTCGCAGTTCTGAATGGAACCCATTTTAAAGGTAGGTATGTGGTCATGGAAGAGTGGTCTCCTCTGCAAGGACTATTCATTTTTGTTTGCTTAGATTGGCTCTCTTGATCCTCTCCTCCTCATCTTCCACCTCTGTTTGTCATATCAAAGATCAATGCTTGGAAGGACTTGGGTGAGAGTCACATTGAGACTGTCACCACCCCCATGCACAACCAAAAGAGAGAAATGTCTCAATTTGGGTTTCCATTCATTGAGGCGTACACCTTCAATGCAATCTATGCCATATCCCTCTCTTAGACATTTATTTTCTATCCTGCTTACAGAACTCACCTGTTCTGGCTTTCTAGACCCTACAGAGAAATAGAACTTGATGGGCCCTCTAGCTCCTTCCTTTTTCCTTTCTTCTATTTTTCTGTCATTGCTGCTGACTGAACTCAGGGCCTGACTCATGCTAAACATGCACTCTACCACAGAACTATAGCCTCAGCTCCTGTTCCTGAATGAACTTTGCAAAGCCATGTACCCGGTGAACTGTGGGGCCTTGCTAGAATTCAGGCTTCCTAACTTACACTAGAACATGGCCTATGGGTAGGGTTAATAAGACCACTTTCATCACCAAGATTTTCTGCATACCTCCATGTGCTGGACAACAGAATTTAGTAGAGAATGACTCTCTTATCCTTCTTTCAGCCAAGAGCAACTCTTCCCAATAGGTTTTCAACCATCTCCTGTCCTCATGTCTACCTTACTCTTAAATCTAGATTTGGGGGCATCTAGTCCCAAAAAGATAGTAGAAGGAAAAGTCAAACGCTGAAATTTAGGCAAGAAGCAACAGTTTTTAGAAGAGAAAATTTTTTTCTAAATAAAAAGAACCAGCCCCGTAAAGAAAGCCACCTAATCTGCATGCAAAATCAGCAAAGAAGACAGAAACTCTGAGGTATAATGGATCCTTTACCTCCCCAAAAAAATGACAGCTGCTTCCAGCAATGTGCTCAACTACTTCCAGAACAAGAAAGGCTCTCTGTCTTAGCTGATCCCTGACTTTCAAATAAGGCTGATTCTGTTGTAGTTACTGTAGATTTGCTTGGTGAGCTCCACAGCGCCATTTCAAAAATCAAAGAGTGACCCAACCAGCCCCAGAAAAGTGCCTCCAGAAGAAGCCCTCCTCAGATAAAACTGTCTTCAGAACACTCCTCAGTACAGTGCGACGCAGAATTCCACCAAAGCTCACTCAGGGAACAAGTGCTCTAGAGTATTCCAGAAATTGCCAGGGAATATTTTGGCAATTGACTCTGAGACGGTGGGCACAGAAACCACAGTGCGCACCAGTTTCTTGGCTTGATATAGCATTGTCATCGCCAGCAAAGATATGCTTTATGGTCACTACAGCCTCCCCCACCACATTATAAAATTGGACCAAAAGGGTCTGTATTCCAAAGTCACATGGTAAATGTGACACCCTTCAAGAGTGCTTGAAGACAGATCTTGAAGATCCTCATGAAGACGATTAAAGCCCGGCAAGTCATCTACAAAGCCCTGCAGTATTTTTACCCCAAGTCATTCACCCAAGGCAAGTGTCAAATCCTCATTCCCTCCCCTGTGAACTAAAAAGCCAACTATCCAGAAAAATGCCATCATGTCTTCAAAGTGTCTCACCAAGAATCTGTTGCACTGGGAATCCAGGCTGGGAAAGGTGAATATTCCTCTGTAGAAGATGGCCAGCCCACCACTGGCAAGAAGACATCTTCATGAGCCAAGCAGCTTCTCCACTGTTTTCTGCCCATAGAATACTGGAGATCCTTAAGCCATTACAAGTATTGGTCAATCACAAAAAGTCTTTAATCCAGGTCCTGTTCCGCAGCTCCACATGCCACAAATGTGTCAGAAACTCTGTGCAAGACATTTGTCTCTTTTTCTCTTGATTTAGTTGCACATATCTGGGGTTGTATGGCTTCTGTGATAGAGCTATGCCCTTAATCCGCTTTCATTGAGCCATTTTTCTTCCAACTGAAATATTTTAGTGCTGGGCATGCCTTAATCAGTTTATAACCACTAATAATAGATATTATAGGCATGTCCTTTATTTTTTATCTTTTTTGAGTTTTAATCTTTGTAGCACAAAATATTTCACAATTTTAGTTCTTTTTTAAATTTTTTTTTCATTGAGTTTATTGGTACATTTCAGGTATACAGTACAGTTACATTCCTCATTGGGATCTTGTACCTTTACATCACAGGTCTTGGTTCTCATTTTTTCCCTATACCCTGCCCTCCCTTCACCCCCTCCTCCCTTCCCTATTTACAAAAACTTTGCTTCCATTTTTTCCTTTTCTCATTTTTTTTCGTGTCCCTTATTTCCTTTCCCAACCCTTCCCACTTCCGCTACACCTTTAGCCCCTTTCTTCCTATTTCACATGGTCAGTTATACCATTCGGATCTTATTTACACTTTTAGGTTTTCATACCAGAGAAACCATTCGGTAATAATTTTAGTTCTTATGTCTAGAATTTAGAAAGTTACTCCTCTTCCGGGCTCTTCCTTTACTCTTTTATTTCCAATTGCAAAATGACCAATACTTTTCTAGTCTTACCCCTTTCTTATGCTGTCAAATGCCTCCAAAAGCCATCAGTGTATCAAACTCATGTTCTGATATCCAGTTCCTCTCCCTGAAGCTGCAAGTCATTGAATATTAAGTTCCTTCCCTGCTCTCCCAAACAATTGTTTTATTAGTACACATTTACAGTACACAATGCTTATATCTATCATAGGGAATTGGCACATGTACATTACGTATTCTAGGTATTTTTGCCCCCATCTCTTCTCTCCCTCCCCACTCCTTTAAATTCTTGAGCTTTTGCGAATGGAAAGGAGACCGAGAGGTAGAAGGGCTCTGAGACTTGCAAGGACCAAGCAGCAGCCTTAGCAAACTTCTGTTGCCACCTAACATAGATCGCCTTTCTTCTGGTCACCAGTTGTGGTTTCTTTGACATATGCAGTTGCTTCCACATCAAACTGATCCCATATACCTCAATTTTTGGCATCAGTAACACCTGCTTTTTGTACCAATTTATAAAGCATTCAGCATGTGATAGTTTCCACAGGAAAATATGATCCCAAAATTATAGGAACCAATACAGATATTGATCTTTTGCTCAGAGGGTCAGCACAATACTCTCTCTTGATCCCTTGCTTAAGTTTTAATTTAGAAGACTTATGTGAGTGTTCTTTTAGATCATTTCAAAAATATTCCTCTCTCCAGGCTTGAACTCATTCAGAACTCATTCTGGTATTTCTATGGGAATGACCTATAAACTTTGCAAATCTGATTATGACCCCTGAATTTATATCTTTCAATTGTTCCCAAGTATACTGAGGATAGCAGAATGTGTGTGTGTGTGTGTGTGTGTGTGTGTGTGTGTGTGTGTGTGATACAGAAGTTGTTTCAGGATGTAACTACTGACTATATTTCTAACTTATGTTCGGCTACCCAGCAACTTGCACTTAAGTCCAAGGCATACAAATACACTCTGATCACTCTCCTCTTCTATTTGAAATGCTGATTTTCTTACATTTTACACATTCTTGGCTCCACTAAGGTAAATCATTCTAAGATACCTTCCTCAAACTGGATTACCAGAATTTCCTCCTTTAACAGTTTCCTGGGAATAACTTCATCAAATTGCTTACGGCATTATATCTTACGGTTTCGGTTTCTGTCCCCTAGAGTGAACTATTAGATCTTTGAGAGCAGTGATCATCTTCTATTTATCTCATACCCTAGAACGGTGAAACACATAACAGACACATGTTTTTCACTGAATGTTTTCCAATCCATGTTTATGAAGTACAAACTCTCACTGAACACTACACTGGGTTCTGGAAAGAAAGTGGCTCCAGAGCAGGAACGTGGGTGTGGGATTCAGGATTCAGGGTATCAACTCAGGGAAGACTATTCCACTTTGGTTACGAAAAGGAGCAGATATGGAAATGGCTTGATTCTCTATATGTTCACGTGGAGAAATGAAAAGGCTAAAGAGAAATGGTTTTCTTCAACCTTTTCCACAGAATATTCACAGGAACAAGGAATTTTCAGAACTAAATAGCCTAACATTATTTTTCCTCATATCAATTGCTGGTGTATCTTTTAAGTTCACGTTGGAGCTTTTTACCCAAATGATTTTCTTACAGTAGGTTGGACATTATTTTCTCTGAAGAGCAAAAATACAAATATTGGTTTCATTTGCCTAACTTTTGGAGCCATCCATTCTCCACTAACCATTGTTTTGTTTTTGGAATTAAATGTTTTTCTTTTGCACAAGACCCCTTGACGCTGAGCACAGCTACCTCTACTGTGATGCTTTTCCAGTCCTCAAAGGCGCAGGTGGCAGCTTCTGGTTATGAAGAGCAGTCTGGGCTGCTGCCTCTTACTTTTACGCTGCCAGAGTCTTGAACCGGATCTCTCAACACCGAGAGGGGCCTGGTTCCACTATGCAGGATTTTTTTTGTAATAGGTTTTACTAAACCCAGTGTAAATCACAGAGTCAAATTGCTATTCTCTGCTTATGTCTTCCTTTCTAGCACCGTTTATTTTTATTAATAAAAAATAATGGTAAGAGTTGTATTTATTTATTCATTTATTTATTTAATGGATTGCAGAAGCTTGCTCATAATGATTGTATGAATTTAGTTTTGAACACCTGGAATCAAGATGGTAAAGTATGAAGCCTAGTTATCCTGGTTTTAGTACATGGATATTTTCATTTCCTGTGGATCATTCCAATATCTATTATTTTTCAGATTTCTTTATACTGCAAAATCTATTTAGCACAATATTTTATACTACCTCCTGGGTATAGCTTTATGATCATGATTTTTAAAAATAATTTTTCCTTTCTGTGATACCTTTTCATAGCCTGGAGAGGGTTTACCTTGCTATATGTTCACCGAATCACTTTAGCTTCAAAATTCCTTTTTGCAACACTTTATTTCTTTGTCTGTGCTGTTAGGTCTTTGTTGGCTTTGTTTTGATTTGTTTCCTTAGAACTTATAGAAACTTAACTATTCTATAAAGAAAGGAGAGAAAAATCCAAATACATAAAGAAGGGGTTTTTAAATGTTCATGAAATTGTTCAAGGCAATGATGTAAATGACAGAAAGGAATGTTTCCAGTCAATATCCCTCCCCAGAGCTCACCTAGAGGGGCCAACCTTGTTGAAGAGGTTTTGGGCATGTTTGTTTGTTTGTTTGTCTGTTTGTTTGTTTTGACAGAACATGTCATACATGGAAGCTGTGTGATATGACAAAAAGAGAGGAAAATTTAGAATCAAGCAAACCTGAGAATAGAGATTGAGGGTATACCAACTCCATGCCTCCGCACACCACTAACTTTTCAGACTCTGTTGCTTGTAGAGCAGCAGTAATCATTTTTACCATGGAGGACTGCTGCCAGAAGTGGAGATACAGGAAGAGACAAACACTACACCCTGTGCACATCTGTCATGGTACTGTTATTATTAGTGTTGTCATTGCTTTTGAAGAGATAAAGAAGAACATTCTCTTTAACTTTGTTAATTTTACTCTTTCAGGGTTTCTTGTTTTTTCTATCTTTCCCCACAGATTAATATTCTTTTAAAAATAAAAAAAATGAAGCCAGGCATGGTGGCACACACCTGTAATCCCAGCACTCAGGAGGCTGAGGCAGGAGGATCACTGCAAGTTCAAGACCAGCCTGGGCTACATAGTGAGTTCCAGGGCAGTCTTAACTACATAGTGAGACCCTGTCTCAAAAAACAAGCAAAAAAAAAAAAAAAAGAAAAGAAAAAAAAAAAAAAAAAAAAAAGAAAAGAAAAAAGAAAAACTCTATTATTTTGCATTCTAGCCACAGTTAAGAATAATATTATTGATACAAAAATACCAATATGGTCATGGTTGGTTGATTTTTGTTATGGAAGAAAAGTGGATTTTTATAATTTGAGAAATTTGAGTTGAACAGAATCTGTATCATCTAGCAGCCTGGGATAGGAAGAGCAGGCCCACCAACTCTTCACTGTGTCTTAAACTAAGTCTTGGATAAGCAAAGACTTTTGGAGAATATGAAGCAGGAAATGACAGATGGCGATAACTTGATAACTTATCCTATTAGAGAAGGAAAAGAGTGAAGGCAGCGAATCGGTGTGCACCTATACTTGGAAAACAAATAAGGTACAAGTGACAGTGACAAACCGGCAAACAGAGATATTAACTTATGCCTCAGAAGAGAGGTTTTTAATGAACAATCAAAAATCCAATACAGTGAACTCTTGATAAACTGCGAATGTGGAGCAGGAAATACATGGATAATAATTTTTTTTAATAAACTATAAAACTTCCTGTATAATGTTGGAAACCAGACACGCTTTAAAACAACACACACACCCTTGCAGGATTATATCCTCCGCTCTCGAACTTGAAACCAGAAATAGTCACATGAATTGTTCCAAATCTGCATATATGTAAAGAACATAGTCTAAAACTTGTCACATCAAATTTGGCTTCCATTTTTATCCCTTAACTCCTGGGTTGACTCCTTAAATTTTAGTCTACCAATTCATGGATCATGAATTTTTAACTTTCATGTCCTCTGTAGAACAAGTTACTGATTTTAACTTTAATTGATGCCAATTAACAATGATGAGGACCCTTACTGACTCTCCTGAAAGCTTTAAAAACACTGGTCAAAAGACAGGGACATGGTCTTCTCGTTCCAACGCTGCCGTGTCACCCTGAGAAAGTCATTCCACTATGTGAAGTTTTTCCAGTCACAAAGCTATTTTCAACACTTCACATCAATCATTTCATCAGCACAAGTCTCTGTACACAGAATTTAGCTTCTTTTTATGCATGTGGAAGTTGAAGGACTGGCAGGTAGAGTGACCTGTATATGTGCTCCTGAAGTCAACTCAGGTAGAGTAACTTGTTCAAGTCTCTCAGTAATTTAGAGAGAAAAACACAATAGGAACCCACATCTATCTGTACAGAAGCCATGCTACTGGGGAAGTAGGACTAACGCTATAGTATGGTTGACCGTGCATGACTGGGAGAAGACTGTGGTGTACGGAAAGTCAGGGAGAGACATCTAGGGAACTCTTTCTCCACCAGTGACATAGAGAGTCTTCTCCCAGGCAGAGAAGAATGTTGAACAGCAGAGCATGTTATAGTCCAACTTGCATCTGAGCAAACAATATGAAGAGAGTCTGAGTGGTGCTTAAGCGTCAGTGTGTCAACCTGAAGCCGGGAAGATAGTGCCATCATTAAGAAATGTTGGGGTTTGGTTTTTATGAAACAAGATTTGGGGAAAAGGGGGGCTGAGCAGGTTCAGGAAAAAGGAGCTGGTTTGGGAAGGCATACCGACAAAGTGGGAGCAAGTGAGAGGTGAGAATGCAGCTAACACAGGATAATCAGAGCGATGGCCCCGGCCACGTGGGCAAAGCAGTGGTCTCGGGGAGCTGGCCTGGGCTGACAGGACCACAGCTTCAGTTGTGGGTGGTGAGCACACATGGCAGCAGGAGTGAGTCAAGTGAACAGCTAAATGTTCGCTTCTGCTCGGTTTCACCCTATTCTCTCCTCTGGTCTGAAGGGAAAGTCTAACAAAGCGGCATTTCAAAATGACTTCCGTTCGTTTTCATAACATACTTAAACAAGCCTTATAGGCGCTGACTTCTCCAAACGTAGGTCACAAATAATCCAAACAGTAGGCAAGACGGTAGAATTAGAGAGCCTGGAAGCCTTATTTCTTCATGAATTTTGTGACCTTCAGAATTTCATCGTCTAAAGTTATAACATTCCACTAATAGTAGCTTTGTAGAAACATCTCCACATTTTAAAGAATCCTGATTTTGTTCTCATCTTCTAAGATGTCAATCAGAAAAGCCATTGTTCATAATTTAAAATTCCTGTACCAAAAGGTGTTCTGTATAAATTCATAAAGCAGGCCTGTGATCAGCCCTTTTGGTTAAATAAAAACAATCCATACAAACTCCCACCTTTCTTTTTAGGAAGTTGGCATTCTGTGTGAGTGACAGGATACCCTAAGAAAGGCCAGTTTTTTATTTTCCTCACCATAGGGGACAGATGGGCAAACCAAACTTGCAAACACGGACCAATACACTCAGTCTATGCGACCTTTTGTTCATTCAAGCCAGATTTAGTGAAAAATGAGCATCTATTTAGGGTACACAACTGTGCTTCACAGACAATTATGCAAAACAATTTATGAAATAGGAATGAGAAAAGATATGAAGCTAAAATGCACAAAACACATTAAAGTTCGCTTATGTATAGTATGAATGATACTTTAAAAAAAGATTGTACCTGAGTAGAGAAAAACTGCTTAATATACTCTTTTTTTGTTTTGTTTTGGTACCAGGGATTGAATTTGGAAACTTGTGCTTGTGAGGCAGGAGGTGGAACCACTGAGCTAAATCCCTAGCCCTTAATATACTCTTGGAGGTCTGTGCTCTCTCATATATGTTGTGTTTTTAATGGCCTTGTTGTTTCTTTGGATGGAAAATCCCCAACCCATAGATACTTTTCTATGCCTGGTAATCTTCTCCTTTTCTTTAACACCAGCTTATTCCAGAGGACCTGACCATACTGGATTTAGATATCTGCTTCCTATACTTTTAGTAATGTAATTCAGTATACTTATACACACACACACACACACACACACACACACACACACATATATATATATACACACACATATATATTGTATGTATTGGACATCTTGGTCCCAGTCAGTGAGGGGTTATTGAGTACTCTTTTTTGGGGGGTATCAGGGACCAAAATCAGAACCTTTAGGCTTGTGAGGCAGGTGGCAGAACCACTGAGCTAAATCCCCAGCCCAGGTTACTAAATACTTTCAATCAGACTTGAGTTATAGGTAAGGTGTTGTTGAAGAAGGTGTGTTGTAAAGTGCTCATGAGGGTTACCTGGAGTGCGACCTGTGTAGAAAACACAGCTGCTTGGTCTGTCTAGAACTGATTAGCACCTGACAAGATGAGGCCATCAGCACATCAGAAAGGGCCTGAGCAGAAGACACAAGAAGTGAACTGACAGAATTAATGACTCATTTGGATAGAAAGATAAAAAGGGAGAAAAAAAACCTTAATTCCATACAGTGATCAATACCACTGTTAATGCTTATAGGAAACTTCAAGTGCTGGAACGTATATAAGATTAATAGGAATTTTTTTAAATAAACTGTAACACTAATCTAAATTGTCAGAATTTAATTTAGATTTTTTTTGAAGACAGATTTTTGCTTGTTTTTCTTTTTTGTTATTGTGATCTTGCTATGTACTAGTTTGCTTTCTGATTCTCATTTCCAGATTTCCTCCTGTTTCTTTTGCATTCCATTCATGGATAATCCATCTTCAGCTTTCTTACAGCTGCTTCTAGATTTACTTCTTTGAGGAAACCATCAAACCCCAAGTTGACTGGCTTCAATTCCCGTCCATCTTTATTCTGAGTTTGGCTCTGCATATGACTTTAATCTGTACATGAACCACACCAGGTGACTGGCAAATTAATGAAACGATGTAAGGAATTCATTGTACTGGAGAACAAACCATCATAGGCGGGGAGAGAACAATGAACTTGACAGCTATGACTAGCTGTGATATGACACAGAGATCCAGTCAACTCCTGGTCCATTTGCATTGAAAAAGGCTTCACCCGAACAACTAATGTGTTTGGGGAAATCAAACCTATATGTAGGAATTTTTAAGTCAACTCATTAGTATCCATTCTTCCTTTGGTCTGTAGTTTCCACCTAGGTTATCAGAACTGTACAATACTTACGCAAATATTGAAATGTGAAATTTTTTCAATTTCTGGAAAATGTTAATTTAAAAAAATAAGTACATCCACACAGTATGGACTCTTCATCAGTCCTTATTCAAGATGGAAATATTAAATTTGGATGTATATCTGTTACTATATCTCAGATGATTTACAAGCAGATTAAGTAACCCATCACCAAAATTTCTTTCACCACTGTGCACCTCTGATCTTCCCATTTCACTAACTGATAGTTTGTGATAAACTATAGGTATCAAAGAAATATCCAAGGAGCCTGAGAGGTGTAGGAGGAGTAGGCAACAAGGAAAAAACTTTTAGAAATAGCCACGTTTAGGAGGTGAGAAGACAAAGAAGAATTGATACGACAGAAAGGAGAAATAATTAGGATTAAGTGAATTATGAAGTTTCAATGAGATAAAAGCTAAGGGACAAAGAGTTCTAAGGAGAAAAAGTAGCAAACCTACTAAGTCAGCCTCAGTAGTAAGGAGCGTGAGAGCTGAGGAAAGGTCACTGAACTGAGTACATAATTAGATCTTTACTGCTGAGGGACAAAAGGGACAATTCAGTAGGACAGTCAAAGGGAGACAGATAAGGAGGCCCTCAGGAAGGAGCAGGGAAAGGAAGCCTGACCATTTCGTAGGCTGCTGGGAAATTATCTCTCTATGCAGGAGACAGAATTGGATGGCATATCAATTACATTATGAGGGGAATCTTATGTTACTCAAGTGCTTATGTATATGCTCTTGAGAAAACATTGTATGTGTAGTCAGGAGCTTACAATTTTAGAGATGGAAACTCCTTACTCCTTTGACAATATCTTTGTTCTCTACTCTTTTTGAATAAAAATTACAAAAGCTCTCATATTCATATTTGTTCTACAAAAACAATATCATTAGCTAGGGAAAGAAAGGAAAGTGTGGAGGAAGGAGAGAGAGAACGAGAGAGAGAGAGAGAGAGAGAGAGAGAGTGAGAGAGAGAAAGAGAGAGAGAGAGAGAGAGAGAGAGAGAGAGAGAGAGAGAGAGAGAGAGACTGGATTGTTTCAATTCATTCCATCTCTTCAAGTATCCAGAAGCACAAATCAATTTATTGTTAAACTTTCAAATCCCCTCCTTGCTGAAAGAGAAAATGTCTTTGTGATTTGTGTGTCATTCTAGATGTTTCCAACAGATTCTCTGTATGTATCCACTGTCTACATACATAATCAGCTCTCTGCCTGATTTGATAGGAAGAACCCACAAAGTAAACCCACCACTTTTGGGGTTCCCCTCATTGACTTCAGCAGGAAAACCTGAGCTGTAAGACAGTGCTTCCATTTTAACACTTGGATGTTCACCCTACTTGAAATGATTAAATTTTCCCCGAGCAAACCTATTCATAGTCACTGGTAGAGCTCATGTCTAGATGTCTACTCAAAGCCTCATGCTGTCAGAGGCGGGGCTTTTTCAGAGGTGTCTGTATCAAGAGTGGATGATGCTGGGATTGATTCATGCTGCAATGCTAGGGCATTAGGATTAAGGGTGTGAGTGCTACCCACTCCAAGTAGCCTGGATAGGATAAAAGGATATAAAGGATAGGATATAATAGCAGAAAGATGCTATTAAGGGTCCCCTTTGTTGCTTTTGCTACTATGTGGGAGCCATGAACTGTTTCTCTTCTGCAATGCTCCTCTGCCACGTGCCACACTGCCTTGGAGCCAGCGGATTATGGAAGGAAACCTCTACAAACTGAGCTAAATAAACCCTTTCCCTTTAACTTTGGATGGTTCAGATTTTATCTCAGCAACAAGAGAAACTTAACTAAGAGAGCTATGTTTTCTAATACCCATCCACTTTGTGTTGGTAGACACTTCTTAGAATCCTTTGGTTTTAGAGTTAGTGAATAAGTGTACCAGGCTTCTCATTAACAGAAAAAAACAAGATCCAAAGTTTCAGAAACATACTCAGGGTCACACAGCTCGTGAGCATCTAAAACAGATGAGAGTTCCTAGGTTCTCACTTCAGTTCAGGATTCGGCCCCTAATTACACTTTTCAGTTTGTGCTGGAGCTAGCAAGCCCTTCTTACCGCTCACCTATATATCCAGTCTCAGGTTTACCTTGTTAGTTACCTCTTTCAGCAATGAGCGCTTTACTTACAAGTCCCCGTTCTGTCATGCATAAAGCGAGTGAGTTAAATCATGCTGTAGGTATTGTCCACTCCAGCTAAGAGATAACATAATTCTTTGACTAACCAAAAATCTATTGTCGTAAGCACAAATCTTTCTTTTTCACATAATAGAATCCCAATCAAACAAATGTAATTATAAAGGAAGGTTTTCTATGAGAGCACAAACCTATATGCCACAGATCACAAGGTAAAGTACTGGGCAGGCTCACCAAGAGTGAGCACCAAATACTGGAGCTACGACCTATTTATAAACTGTTCCTTCTGCATCTTTACACCTGCTCGTTTCTGAAAATCAGCCGTGTATTTGTTATGTTTCAGTTCTCTCTGCTTTACCACACACAGAACACAGTTGCCTTATCCCCAGGGACAGACTTTGTCCGCAGTTCGAACACTAGAAGACTTTAACTGGCATCTCTAATTCCGAATGTCTTCTCACTGACGTTTCATTGGTCCAGACTGACATCTATCTACCCTTCTCAATAAACTGGGAGTTGTAGGTCCGTGGCAGAACCCACTCCATTTATAGAAAAGGGCAAAGGTGGTCTTGGCAGAATTTCCAAAGGAATTTTATATATTCAGAGCTATTATAATCAATTGCTGCTTGACTGACACCGGGTGACAATAGCTAAGATTCCATGGCTAAATCAAGGAAGCCACATGCAGTAGCTCCAGGATGAATATTTTTATCTCTCAGGGTTTGACCATAATCTACATCACAACTAACTAGCGTAGATGTATGCCCTACTTAGCTATTTTAGGCTGTCTACATTTGAAGGAGTCCATGTTAGGTACCTGTAAAAGACCGGCACAAAAGGGAAAAGTAAATTCAAGTTAGCGGTGTAGGATGAAAATAAAATGTAGAGCCAGGAAGTGAAATGGCAACAAAAACCTCTCTGGAGAGGAGAGTAAACCAAAGCAACCACTGAAGGAATTCCACAGCTCAGAGGAGTGAGTCTCTAGATAGGAAAGAAGCACAACTATTCCTTTGAGAGAGCCTTGGTTTAAAGAGATTAAAGTAAATATTTAGGATAAAAAACGAATCAACTAGGACAAGACAGCAAGGAATTCAGCAGGATTTTTCTTTGAGCAGGGGCTGGTTTGTTATTCTAATGAAACAAGCCCCCTGCTGGCACCTTTTCCAGGACTTGTTTCCAATCCTATGGAGATTTCTACCCTTCAAAAGAAAGGATGTGGATTATTAGACTCTTGGCAGGGGGTACAGAAAAATCTATGTTGCCCTAGGTCCAAACCAGCAGTGGCGGATTAAGGGGTGATTGAATGGATTGGCCGCCATCAGCCCCACACTCTGTAGAGAACCTCCCTGTTCAGTCTGACCCCCAACGAGGAAGTTTCCCTGGAGAATTCCTCAGTGCTGCTCCCATTTCTGGGTTCATTCTATTCCTTCACTTCCTTGAGTTGCACTGGTGAGGTGTATTGCCCTGCAACCAAGAGAGTTTCTGCAAACACGGTCTGTATCTGTAAGCATTGCTGAGAAGAGGAAGATGGCATTCTGTTTTACACTCGATGTGAAAGCAGTGTCGGACACCTTATTTTCATCATTATACATCATGAAGAGTTCAAGTCAATTTGCTTAAATCGGTTTGAATCAGGTGGTACAGCAGAACTTTCTTAGAGCCACTTAACTTACCCTTCCTTAAAATAGGAGCAGAGCTAGTATTTCCATCTTCTGTTGCTTTACCCTAGAGACTTCCTAAATATTATTTAATGAATAAAGAGAACATGAAAAATCTTATAAGATTGTATATTTAATGGTAAACATTTAGAGATGTACCCAATGTTCATGAATTTATGCGTCATATTTATTATTAATATATCAGGGCTACCAGAGACGTGCCGTGTGTGATGTGCTACTTTTGGCTATGTATGAATGCTGTGTTACTGTGTCTTTGGTATCAGAGACGTATACTAGAGACAAAGGCGAGACATCTGACTAACCATTCAATTCACAGACCCAATTGTTTCACTTTCCATGTTCGTGAGCACTGGGTTTAATCAAGGTAAAAGTTTTCAGGTACACTTTCAAGAATTTATTTTCCTAAATTAATAGGCCCTAGCTGATTTTTTATATTGCTATTAATCATTTGTTCATAAAAGTACAAGTGGATAGTAACAGTTTGTATTCAAAAAGGCACTTTGAGTTGTGAATGACAATGGACGGTGAACGATACTTCTCAAACACAATGCGGTTAAGAGAAGAGAATTTAGTCTGCCACTTGGATGATTGCCCTTCCCTCCCATGGATGAACATGTCCTGCATTACCCTGCAATGTGGCAACTAGGAAGAATGAATCATTTTGTTGATTATTTTATATATGCAACAACTTGGGGGCTTTTTGCAAAATGTAGATTATGTACTGGTCAAATTCTTCTTTTGGGGGGGGCGGTTGAAACAGGGTCTCACTATGTAGTTGAGACTGCCCTGGAATTCACTATGCAGCCCAGGCTGGTCTTGAACTCACAGTGATCCTCCTGCCTCAGCCTCCTGAGTACTGGGATTACAGGCATGCGCCACTACTCCCAGCTTTGTACTTGTCAAATTCTTAATATTACTTCATATAACTTTAGATGAGGAGGACAAAACATTTGCTCTAATGAGAACCAGTCTGCTGCCTTTTTTTTTGCTTCTTTAGATTATTAACCATATTTTAAATTTTAATGTATGCATTATTACCTATGTAAATTGTTCTAATTAATTAGGATTCACTGTGATATTTCCATACATGTATGTACCTTCATCGTCTTGTCCATGTTTTTTTTTTCTTTTCTTTCTTTCTTTTGCGGTGGCCCCACTGAGCTAAATCCCGGCCCCTATCCACGCTTCTTACACCCTCCGTCCCCCACATGGATACTCTTTCTAGTCCCTAATGACCATAAGGACGTCCAAACCCTAATGACCCCTTCAGTATCCTGTTTTGTAGGGGGAACCAGGCCCTAGAGACTCAGGGCGCTCTTCAGGATGGGCAGAGCTTTGCTCAGGAGGACACCCCAAAACCCTGCAGGGGGCTGAGGCCCCCCGCTTCCTGCCCCACCAGCCCATCCGACCCCCAGGGAGCTCCTAAAGCCAAGAAGAAGCCCCTGGGAGGTTGGGCCGTGGACATCACCTCGGGGGGGCCGTCAAGGGCTCCCTCAAAGCCCTGTCCTAGGGCAACACACAAGGCCAACCTCCCTTCCCCAGCCAGTCCAGGGTCTGGTGTCTGAGCCAAGGGATGAGCCCTGGGCCCACTAAAGGGCACCGGAACAGAGCCCTTCTGCTAGGCTCCCGGCAGAGCCAGGGTCAGGGCAGCCATTGCGGCCTTTGTGGAGTGCATGTTCTTGGGGTGAGGAATGAACAAATAACCACATAAAGGTGACTTGGAACAGGGGAAAAAAATGTAGGTTCTTCCTTCCTTCCTTCCTTCCTTCCTTCCTTCCTTCCTTCCTTCCTGCTTCTCTCTAGGTGACTTGGAACAGGGGAAAAAAATGTAGGTTCTTCCTTCCTTCCTTCCTTCCTTCCTTCCTGCTTCTCTCTTTTTTTTTTTCTTTTTTTTTAGTTCTATATATGAGAGAGAACTTGCCCAGGCTAAACTTCTACATTAGCTTCCCGGTACCTGGATTATAAACCTGCACCCTCATGACCACCTGTATGTCTCTTTTTAAAATGTGTCTGTTCAGATCAGTGAGCCATTTTTTAGTTGGATTACTCAGTTATTTCCTAAGTTTTTTGAGTTATTGTGTATATCCTGGAAATCAATCAGCTGTCAGATTAACAGCTGACAGACGTTTTCTCCCATTCTGTGGGCTGCTCTTTACTCTTCATTGATCCTTTGTTGTGCAGAGGCCTTTTGGTTGGATGTAATCCCATTTGTTAATTTTTGCTTTGATTTTCTTGTTTTGGGATTCTAATCCAGAAAGTCATTGTTACAAGTGTTTCTCCTATTAATTAGACCTTTGATCCACTTTGAACAGACTTTTGTATGGAGTAAGAGATGGGAATCAAGTTTCAGTCTTCCTTATGTGGGTATCAATTTTTCCCAGCATTATTTATTGAAGAGGCTATACTTTCTCCAATATATCCTTTCTCACCTTCTCTGAAAAACATTTAGCTATAAGTGTGTGGGTTTATTTCTGGGTTCTTTATTCCATTGCTCTATATATCTGTGTTTATGCCAGTACTATACTGTTTTGGTTATCATAGCTCCTTAGTATATCTTAAAACAAGTTATTGTGATGCCTACAACTTCATCCTTTTACTCAGGTTTGTTTTGGATATTCAGAGTCTTGTGTTGTTTATGAATTTTAGGATTGTCTTTTGTTATCAGTATTTTGATGTGGTTAGCATTAAATTTGTAAATGACTTCGGGTAGTATAGACGTATTAACAATATTGATTCCACTGATATTGATCACAGAAAGTTATTTCCACTTTTAGAGTCTTTTTTAATTTCTCTCTTCAGTGTTGCATAATTTTCATTGTTAAAAGCCTTTCACTTCCTTTGTTAAGTATATCTCTAGGCTTTTAAAATTTATTTGTAGCTACTGTGAATAAGATTGTTTTCATGGTTTCTTTCTCAACAAATTCATTTATTGGTGTATAGAAAAGCTATTGATTTCTATATGTTGGTTTTTGTATCCTGCTACTGTACTATACTAAATTTATTTATCAGTTCCAATAGTCTCTTGACTGTTTTTTTTTTTTTTTAGGGTTTTCTATGTATAGAATCATATCATCAGTAAACATGGATAATTTGACTTCTTTCCTAATTATATGCCTTTCTTTTCTTTCCCTTGCCTTATTGCTCTGGCTTAAGTTTCTAGTACCATATTGGGTCAGAGCTGTGAGAGTAGACATCTTGGTCTTGCTCCTCTCCCTAGAGGAAATGCTTTCAGTTTTCCCTTCTTCAGTATAATGTTTCCTATGTGCCTGTCACATAAAACCTTCACTATTTTAAGGACAGATGCTTTAACACCTAATTTGTTGAGGGCTTTTATCATGAAGAGATATTGAGTTGTTTCAAATATTGCTTTCTCTGAATCTATTGAAATGATCATATAGTTTTTATCTTTCAGTCTATTTTTGTAATGTACTATATTTATTGATTTCTGTATGTTT
Organism: Fukomys damarensis; assembly: GCF_012274545.1. Taxonomy (NCBI): domain Eukaryota; kingdom Metazoa; phylum Chordata; class Mammalia; order Rodentia; family Bathyergidae; genus Fukomys; species Fukomys damarensis. Next base: position 16,014,364 of record NW_022900945.1, on the reverse strand, counting down.
AGCCATCTGTGCATCTTTCAATGAAATCAACTTGATTATGCTGTATGACCTTTTTCAGAATGCTGTTGAATTTGATTTGTTAGTATTTTGTGAAGAATTTTAATATTTATGTTAATCAGGGATATTGGTCTATTTTTTGTGTATGTTTGTGAGTGCGTCTTTGTCAGAATTTTGTCAGCTCCTGGCCTAGCAGGAGTTCTGAAGGGTTGCTTTACTTTAAATTCTATAGAATTGTTTGAAAATGATTAGTGTTTCTTCTTCTTTTAAAGATTGATACATTTCAGCAATGAAGCAATTCAAAGACTATGATTTTAAACAAACACTCTTAGAGTCTAACCAGTGTCTCTGGATCCTAATTTCACATGTCTTCTCCATCAAGTACGATTAGCCCAGCCTGGTTTATTTCTATGTTGCTTGATGAGCTGTCACATATGAAACAAGGTCAGGATCCACTCTGCCTTCAGAGAACATCTTTGTGGTCTAGGTAGGTCTAGTTAGGGATTAGCTCTCTAGTGATTTTTTTTTTCTCAGCAATTGTCTACATCAGTCTACACTGGAAAACTTTTCTTCCAACTGATGACAAAAAAAAAAAAAGAGTAATAAAAAATTACAGAGCAATAGTTTCCAACCTATTTTTTTGTTTTTGTTTTTTATTTGAGACAGGGTCTCACTATGTAGTTGAGACTGCCCTGGAACCCACTCTGTAGCCCAGGCTGGTCTTGAACTCACAGCAATTCTCCTGCCTCAGTCTCCCGAGTGCTGGGATTACAGGTGTGTACCAACACACCTGGCTTCCAATCTACTTCTTGGCATCCTCACATTCCAATTTTGGAAGTTGGAGAATACAGAATGCTTTCTGTTTTAAAGAAACTTGCAGCAAACAAATTAAAAATCCAATTGATAATGAAAGACTGAAAGACTCAAACTATATACCTAACTTTAATTGAATTAACATATTATTTTTTAGATATGTAGTAAGTTAAAATCATCAAAAAATCAAAATGTCCCCCAAATGAAGTATCCTTTTCCGATAAAAAGGGAGTTCCATGTACTTTACAAAGTTATTGGATTGTTTGGCAACCATAACTCCTACTGGAACACTGTTCTGGGGTCTTCCATGTGCTAGTAACATGCTGTTTTTGCTCAAGGATACTGAATTTTGGTAACTAGTAAATAGCCCAGCTTCTCTTGAAGTAAATTTGTACACAATTCCAAGTCACTTGGCACAAGAACTAATTAAATGACTTGCAATTTGTATTTTTCCATGCAGTTGGAATATTTCCATGGACTACCAAGAGCTGAAGTGTCACATAAAGAAGATGATTCTCCAGAGATGCTATTTGGTAATTGAAAATTGAGAACGTAGTCTGGCTGTAGTTAGACTCCTTACATGTTAGATCTTGCGGACCCTATCCTTATTACATCAGTGAGAAGGGTGGTAAAGCATGAAAGTGGAATGATTAATTTTTGCAAACACTTTTTTAAAGTCTCTCCTTCCACTAAATATTTCTTCCCTCCTCATAGCCAAATATGATGAATATGGGAGAATAAAAAAAAAGTTATGACTTCTCCCTTTGTCTGTGTATAACTACTTATCTTTCATATGAAAGTTTTTAGGACTGGTTTTTGTCTTTACATGGAGCATGGTAGCCAATTTATACAGCATTTTTTTGTTTTGTTTTTACATTTTGATTCTAAATGCTGTGTATGCCAGCAAGTATCTCTGCATCTGCCTGCAAGTTTAGGCTACTCTTGAATTTTCAATATTTCTGTGCTTCTAACCAGAAATAAAAGTAGCACATCTTATACACTCCATGAAATTATCTCTTAGTAAGGCCTCTGGAATTCCAATCAATTATCAAAAGTGACATTACCCTCAAGAGTCAAGACATAGTCAGTAAAGACTTAGGAAATTCTACTAAAACTTAAGATAATGGGCCCGTTCCAGGCCAGTGCCTTTTTTTTTTTTTTTTTTTTTTTTTTTTTTTTTTTTTTTTTTTTTTTTTTTTTTTGAGTAGAATGATTCTCATTTTAATCTTTGGCCAAGAATGGAAGCAACATAAATCCACAAAACCACTGGGAAAAACATAATTCCTTGGAATTAAGAAACAAACTTACAGAAATGCTTATTAATTACATCAGAAGATTATTTACGTGGCACTCCACTCTTTCTTTAACTGTCTTTGTACTATGTGAATTAAGGAGTGTTCTTAGGAATCTCATCTGTTCATGATGAATAATAAATAAAAATCAATCTCCAATTATAGAGTTGTTAAATTAAAACTATTCAATTAAGTCCACAGCAAGTCAGAATTCTAAGTAGAAAAACAATTACTTTAATTTTTCAAAATATCATTTATTATTTTATTAATGTTTGAAAAAGTCAAAATCTTTTTCATGAAGCTTGGACCATGTAGGGACTAAATCAATTAATCTCTCTCTCTCTCTCTCTCTCTCTCTCTCTCTCTCTCCCCCTACTTTCCCAACCCTACTGTATATTGAATGTTTATCATTTGCAAGACATTGCATTTTAAAGTTAACATAATATCTAATTTCATTCTCCCACTAACTTAGGTAATTATCATCCTCAAAATGAAAGTGAAGTTAATACTTTAATCATAGATGAGTGTAGTATACAGAAAAGTGAAGATCAAAATTTAAGGCTGTCTCCCTGTAAAATTATGTTGTTCTTTCACAGAGCAGCTTTTCTCAGGAGTTATCAAAGTGAATTCCTTACTTTGGCCTGCAGAAAAAAATGAAAAATAGTCCTTAAGGCTAAAGATTTCTCCTTTAAAAGGGGAGGAGAACCTATTTTTTCTCTTTCTCTTAAAAGAGGTTTGGAGGCATGACATGAAGCTGACAACCAAAAGAGAAGTAAATATTGACAATAACCCGAGTGGGTGACTGGGCTTCTAATTTTTTATTACTATTCAGGAAGTGTCAGTCAAACTAGGTTCTTTTATTGCAGTGGTGCTCTGGATCACTGTCATAAATTTTCTGTTTGTACAATTTTCCCTCTCATATTGTCAAGTATCTTGTGGTTTTATTAGTGGCTTGGCTGTAATTAGATTTCAGGTACAGAATCGTACTCATCTTTCCAGTTAGGAAATCCGAAAGACTACCAGTTGTCTCTGCTATTCCAGTTCAGTAAGGGATATGTGATCTTCTCGTGGTAATTTCATCTGTGGGTTGCACAATGCCCAGTGACAATGGACTCTGCTCCCGAGTGTTTCCACAACCTCTCCTCATGTGGGATTTTGTTCCATGTGTACATTTCTGTTTTTAAGAGATAATCTTCATCTCATATTTTAGGAACTGCACAAATTAAAAAAAGAATGAAGAAAATGTAAGAATTGTTGTTTGTTTGATCTGTATCCTTAATATTCTCAAGCTATCTCAAAATATTCCTTGTACCTTTATATACTTTCTGGCATCTTCAGAAGAAGTAATTTTAGAGATACTTGTAGTTTGGCTAGCTGAGTGTACACTCAGTGTTTGGTGACACAGGCTTACTTTTTCCCTTAGTCCTAATGATATGGCCAGTTTAGATAATGTGAAAAATCAGTCAGTGAATCTGATGTTAGCACATTTATGGACATCCTGTTCCCAGCACTTGTCAAACACAAAGGGCAAAAAAGCCTAGATAAACATATTTTGGGAAACACAAGTCCAGCAAGAAAGGTCAGTAACACCATTATAATCTATCAGATCATGAGATGACCCTGTTGCACCTACGTAAGAAAATATAGATATCCCTCTTTTCTTTGTCCAAGGACTCACAATTCAGGACGCATATGCAGTTCAGAACAAATTAAGGTAAAAAGATGATGAGATATTAGTGGAAAGATCTCATTTTCTTTTCATTAATTAAAAAGGATTTTAGGAGAAAACTAGTAATGGTCCACAGGGGAAAAAAGGCTGTTAAAGTCAAAGAATATATATTAGCAATTATCCTACTTTATTTACAGCTCATTTTTTTTGCTGAAAACAAGAATGTGTAAAATATATTATTGTCATAAAATAATAAATATATGCAAAATTCATGACAAACTGAAAACACACGGTAACCATAATATCATTGAGAAGTAAAATAATTCACTGTTAGTCTGTATTTATAATTATACAAGATGCGTTTCAAATAATATTAAATAAGTAGAGTAGGATTGTAATCAAATGCCGCCCTAATTACATACTCTTCATTCTGATCCTCATTTAAACATCTCCTAATTCTCTTTTTACAAAGAAACATAGATAAGAAATTCGGTAAGGCTATAATGAAACAGGCAAATTCTAGATGCTTATTATTTCAGTGTTCGTTTTTGTTTTTTTTTTGTATGGGGGATTGAACTCGGGTCCTTGCACTTGCAAGGCAGGCCACCAAACCGCTGAGCTAAATCCCCCCGGCCCTCTAGATGCTTATTATTTCAAAAAATACCACGATATATTTTTGCTGGTGAACATATGAACTTTGAACTTCAATAAATATCAACAGTGTAGCTCTGGTCCAGACCTACTTAACGTGCACACCAACTCCCTTATGAAATGATGAAACAATTCCAAGAAATCTGAAATTTTCTGTGTATGACCAGGAATGTAGGTTACAATCCAGGGAAATTCTGGCTTGAATTCAAAGGGTTTTATACTGAACATGTAGTGATGTGGATGTGAAATCTAATGCTGACTTTATTAAGCTTGAAAGTCAAGACCTCACAGGGTTAAAACCTAAGTACATTTTCCAGAAATAAAAACCTTCTCTGAACAGAACTCAAAAGGAGATATTAATTACTCAATATCTATCAAACAACTTTAACCCAAAGCACAATTTCTTATTCTAGAAAACAAACATACATTTCAAGATAATGGAAGAAATAGGAACTGCTCATGAAAGTTACTTAGCACTGCGGTAGTATAGAAACTTGAACTTCAAATTCCCATGATGTAATAGTTCTCTCACTCCTTTAATCTTTGGGTTTCTTTCTCCATACAGTGAAAATAAAAAAAAAAAATCCACCCCATAACGTCACTCTGGTGATCAAATGAGAGTTCATTTAAGGCCTCTGAGACATGATGAGCACTCAATTAACTATAGCCATTGAATACATTGCAGTAAGTAATAATATTTAAGAAGAACTTGGTAACAGCCATATTCTTTTCTCCTCACACTCATCAATTTGACAAGTGCCAAAAAAGATGGCTCAGAAAATAAAAATCATAGGGATCCACTTAGAAATAGTCAATTAGTCAACAGTTGATAGGGCTTAAAAGAGTACATACAAACACACACACACACACACACACACACCCCAAGAAAGTAAATGTAGAGAGGAGGGAATGATTGGATTATTCAAGAAATAATAAGTGGAAAATTAACCAAACTACTAAATAGTGTGAAATGCAGTAAAGAAAGTCAGGATTAGAAAAGTAAAAAGTTATTGGAGAAATTGCTAGTTTTTTCAGGGATGTCTATAGAATTTGGGTGATATTTTAATCAAGCAGGAAAAACTTGAAGAGTTCTGAAATGTTTTTGTAATAGTCAAAGAGGATGATTTTTGGCAATGAATATTAGATGAAATATATTGAATTTCACTTTCAACTTCTGGACTTCTTATGCAAGTATTTGCTGCTATGACAAGTAAGACTTGGAGTCTTAGGAGCTCATTACAATAAAAGTATTTTTTTGTTCACATAAATTAGACATTTCTGGAAAATGAACAGCTTCTATAGGGTCAGAATAGATCTATGCAGTACTTTTTCTATATTGCTGCATTTCCCTCTTCTGGATCCATACAGCACTCTCCATTCCACAAAAGAATAGAGAAAGAGGGAAGAGAGGATAGCAGAAAGTCTTAATTGGTTAGGTCTGGAAGTTGTATCCATAATCTGCCTGATTTCCATTGGCCAGGACTCAGTCACATGAGCCTCATCTATTTGAGAGGGTTTCTGAGAAGAAAGGAAAATATTTCACTGCTTTAAAAATGCACAGATTCCTGCCATATTATCTCAGGTCCTATGTGCACAGGCTGAAATTTAGAGGGCTCAACTTTTTAAGCCATGAACAAGAAAAGGTGAAAAAGTGAAGACTATATTGTCTTCCACTTAGAACTGTCTAACCTCATAAGAAGGCACTAAAATTACCACTTTTAAATAATGTAGACCTAAATGAAGAGTGGTTCAATTGATTGCAACCTAAAATTTATGAAAAATATTCAAATTATCTAGGCCTGTTTGAACGTCTTGATCTAGGTGACTCCATCAATATCTAGTCTTATATACATGCTTCCCAAATTCCCATATTCTCTTTGTGAATTTCACATGTTAGTTACTGAAGCAATATTTGTGGCTAAATATTAAAGAGTAAACATCATGAGACTTCCATAAGTAAGGCTGCATAAAATTTTAAAGTGCAGACTAACAGTGAATTATTTTACTTCTCAATGATATTATGGTTACCATGTGTTTTCAGTTTGTCATGAATTTTGCATATATTTATTATTTTATGACAATTAATATATTTTACACATTCCTGTTTTCAGCAAAAAATAAGCTGTAAATAAAGAAAGGAATACATCAATTACACAAAAACATTACACAAGGAAGGATATCATATTCCCTAGTTTATAAGAAATGTAACAAGAATAAAATATTTTTTTATTTTAAGAAAATACAGAATAAAATTTTTTCCTACTAGCTTCATTAGTGAATACGATATCCAATAAAGCTTTTAGGAGATGAATTGTTACCCTCAAATTTGTATGTTGAAGCTTGGTAGCCTATACCTCAGGTTGCAACTACATTTGGACATAGGATCTTCAAAGATCTAAATAAATTTGAGGGCCAAGGGTCTAACGCAGTGGTTCTGCCTCCTGCCTTGAAAGAGCAAGGATCCAAAAGAAAAATTTTTCTGTTTTGAATGAGGCTCTTAGGATAAGCCCTATCTAATATGACTCTTGCTAAATCCCCAGCCCTGGTCTCTTTTTAAGAAGAGGAGATTTGAACACACCACGAGACACTGGATACTAACATACAGAGGAAACCCCACATGAGGGTGCAGTGGGAAGGTGGTCATCTGAAAACCAAAGACAGAAGACTCAGGAGAAACCTTCCAAAGATCTGCGGTTGCACATCCAGCCTCCTGATGTTTAAGCCTCTCAGTCTGAGACAGACGCTTTCGAGAGGACCCGGGTAGAATGAAGCATAAGGTCTCAAAAGCAAACAGTCACCACAAGGTTTTCACTGAGAGATTTAAATGTTTCCCTGCCCTCAGAAAGGTAAGTAAACAATTAAGTTTCATCGAGAGACCCCAAGCACAGCAATTTATTTGTATATAGTCCCAGAAAATTTTGCAATGTTGCCCAAATTATGTATTTTAAAAGGCATTTATAGGCAGGCATTTAGCTTAGACAGAAGCAGTGCAAATTCATATGGAAAAACAATAAGATAGGAATTCTTGCTAACAAAAGTTACATTTACCTGGAAAATCAAAAAATATCAATTTTTATTTATCTAAAACCATGCTTTCAAAATACACAAAGCAAAATTTGACATAAATTAAAGAAGAAATCAAAAACACATAATCATATAAGAAAATTTTGATTTTTTTTTTCAAAATTTCATGACACAAGCATAAGAAATGGGTGTAGACCCAGCAGGAGCTCCCAGAATTTGAGGACCTACGGTGTCCCTCTAGGTTTTCAGTGACAATGCCTGAAGGGGGCGCTCTCCTGGGTTAGACCCAGATGGGAGTGACTGCTCAGACGCGAAAGCACAATTCTTTAGCAACATGTTCAAAGGAAGATAATCAGAAAGCCACAAAGAGACCGTTCCTCTACCCCACCCCAGGCTCATTGCCAGCTTGATGCTGATGAAGTCCGGACAGCACTTGGGGAATCCGGGGAACTGAACCTCACGGGATGAGCAAACTGTGCAGACATATTCCAAAGATCACATTACAAGACATCAAGTAGACCCAAGAAAAAGAATTTCTCCCAATTTGATTCCCAAAGGACCTAAGCAACATTTTAAATGTGTCCAGTAAGCCATTAAAAATAATTATGCCAGAAAGCAACTGCTCCCTTGTTTTAATTTTTTTTTTGAGCAATTTTCTAAATCATTGCCTTGGTTTACTTCTAAAGATTCCTAGAACAAAAGCAGTTGGGTGACCCCGGGAGAACAGGGCCAACAGTTGTATGGAGCTCAGAGTGATAAGACTCAGATGGACTTTTTGATGTCAAGTGTAAAATATTGTAAAATCGAAACAGAATAAAGTGCTGAGATTCAAAACAATGACAGACAGATAGCTGTGGACACAGACCTACACAGCACAACTGACAAGTTTGGTCTTTCCATGTATGTGTAAGGCCTCCGACATGGGTAGAGCATCTCCAGACATAAGCAAGTGCAACCCATTCCAAAGGATTGAGGCTGGCTGCATACCTGCCTGGGGACACAGCCACCACAGTGACACTAGGAAAAAAGAACAATGATACTAGGACAACAAAAAACTCAAACACTTGAAAATTAAGCAGTGTGTTTCTTTTTTTTAAATTTAAATTGAATTTATTGGTACATTCTAGGTAGACAGTACAATTACATTCATTACTGGGATCTTGGACCTTTACATGCCAGGTCTTGGGTCTCATTTTTTCCCCTTGTCCCCACCCTCCCTTCACCCACTCCTCCCCTACACACCTTTAAAGTTTCTTAACAGCTCATGGCTCAAAGAAGAAACCTCAATGTAAATTAGAGATAGCTTAGCTAAATGAAAATCTGAAGTCATTTCTAATTTAAATGTACATATTGAAAGAGAAAAGGTATCAGAAATAAATTGTATATACACATTCACCTTAAAAAGCTGGAGGAACAGACAGCTATTTAAATGCAAAGATAAGAAAAATAAAGAAAAAGGGCCCAGGACTTGGCTCAGTGGTTCTGCTGCCTGCCTTGCAAGGATCCGAGTTTGATTCCTGGTAGAAAAAAAAAAAGAAAAACTCAATAGAGAAAACTAATGAAAAAAATTATGGTTTTGAAAGAACAAATAAGAGTAGAAAAGCTACTGTCACTGTGCTCACTGTGTCCCCAGGCAGTATACTCCCAGCCTCAATCATTTGGAATTTTGGTTGGATTTGCTTCTGTTCTGCTTATGTTCTAGTTTAAAAAGGAGCAAATCCTTATATGTAATATATTATATATGAGTTAAAACTCACTACACACACACACACACACACACACATATATATATATATAAAGAACTAATAAATATTAGCTATGAAAGAGGTGTACTAATACATTTTGAAATATTAAAAATATAATATGAAGCTATGATAAACAATAATATGAAGATTTTATATAATATGAAGTTTTAATATAAACTGGGATACTAGAGCCATGCCTGCTCCCGCCCCAGCTGCCATTGCTCCAGTGCCAGGAAGGTAGCCACACAGACACCCCTGAACCCCCACAATCCCCCCACCCAGCACGCTCAGACCTCCTGACTGTGCCAGTCTTTGGACCCACTATGTAGAGGCAAAGGTAGTCATCAAGGGTATTTTTCTGAGTTCCCAACATTGAACATCTTTAAAGAAAGGGCGTGGGAAACCTGTAGTAGAATGGTGTGGAGTTCAACCATTCTGGGCCTTGCAGCCCGAGGTCAGTCGGCATCATGGGGTTCAGCCATCAGCTAACTGAGACCAGGGATCTTGCATCCTCGCTCTGTCTGAGCCATTAAATGGTAAATACACTGTATTGAAATTTTTTCACTGAAGACGTTCTGGACTGCTTCTTGATTTCAATTTAATTCAAATGATTTAAGGGTGATAGACTAGTGATTACCACTGGTGGTCAGTTTCCAAGTTGTGCTTGATCTTAATGTGTTGCTGATTGTATCAGTTGGGGTAAAGCATTGTGGTTGATTTGATGAGCTGTTTTCTCTGATGTTATGAAGATGAGAATGTCTGTGGGTCCTTAGAGACACAGAAGCTAGGGCGCAACTATATCAGGAAGATTTGGGTGATAACCCAGAAATTAAACCAATGACAGTCTGACAACAAAAATAAAAATGAGAAAACACTTAAGCAAGACACAAAGACAGACTTCCAGTTCACCAATGGCAAGCAGTAGGGCAAATGAGGAAGAAAAGGCCGATAGTGAACTACCAGGACACCCTGAACTCAAAGCACAGGAAGTAACAAAACAGATCAATCAGGCTCTAGAAAAATTCAAAACAGAAATAATTTCCCAGATAACCATAGAGATAGTGAGCAAAATGGAAGTCGTGATTCGAGACTCTAGAGCAGAAACTGACAAAAAAATAGATGAGCTCAGGACCATGATAGAAGCCATGAAGGCCCAGCATAAGAAAGAAATGGAAAAAATAAACGCCCAACATAGGAAAGAAATGGAATCCATAAAACAGATTCAAACAGATATCCAGGAGATTAAACACTCTATTGAAAGTGTACGCAACAGAATAAAAGAATGCGAAGATAGGCTCTCAGATATAGAAGATAAGATTGCAGTCAGTGACCATGAAAAGAGAGGTCTCTTAAAAACAGTAAGAGATCATGAGAAATCGATCCAACAACTCCTAGATGATGCAAAGAAGAATAACATAAGACTGATAGGAATCCATGAAGTAGCAGGAGAAAATACAAATGACTTAAAAAAGCTGTTTGCAGAATTAATGACAGAAAACTTCCCAAACAGAGGGGAAGAATTTGACATTCAGGTAACTGAGGCATGTAGGACCCCAACTAGCTACAATAAAAAAAAATCTACACCTAGACATATAATAATCAAGATCCCAGAAACCCAACAGAAGAACAAAATACTACAAGCAGTAAGAGAAAAGAGACAAACCATATGCAAAGGAAAGTCCATCAGAATCACAGCAGACTTTTCAACACAAACCCTTGGGGCAAGGAGAGCCTGGAATGAGATATTTCAAGTACTAAAAGAGAACAACCTCCAACCTAGACTGATGTGTCCTGCAAAACTCTCTTTCAAAATGGATGGGGAAATAAGATACTTCCATGACAAAGAACACCTGAGAAACTACATGAATACCAAACCAGCACTACAAGCAATTCTAAAAAAGATCCTAGAAAAAGACAATGAAGGCAACAACACCATGAGGCCCAAAAGAGCAAATCAAATAGGCAAGGCAAGAAACTAAAAGGAGAAGGTGAAAAAGTAAAAAGAGTGAACAAAAGGCCAATAACATGTCAATAATAAGTCAGTACATATCAGTTATAACCAGCAATGTCAATGGCCTCAACTCACCAATCAAGAGAAATAGACTGGCAAAAATGGAATAAGAAGCAAAATCCAATAATATGTTATATACAAGAAACACACCCAGTGCAAAAAGAAGCCCATAGACTGTAAGTGAAAGAATAGAAAACAATTCTCCATGTGACAGGAGCCCACAAAAAAAACAGGGGTAGCAATCTTAGTTGCAGACAAAGCAAATTTCAAACCAAAACTGATTCTAGTATTATTGATGTAGAATGGTACTGTATCGTACCTCTGTGAATGTAAAATATCTTGCACCTGCTTTATGATACATAGTAGTGATCGTGCTTTATCAGAGCTATATTTAATGGCATTACTCTAGAATGTTCTCTTTCTAGATGATGATTAAGATGCTAATAAAAAAAAATGGTGCCAGGTACCACAACAGCAACAGAACTTTGCTGTTTTCTGGGTATTATTCTTTCCTTTATTTTTTTGTTTTGTTTTGTTTTTTGTTTGTTTTGTTTTTTTAATGGAATGTGCTGAATGTCTGTTAATTTTGTTCAGATGACTGCAGAACCTGGCAAAGCTGTTGCTGCTATCAATGCATAACATACTGCTATTATTAGTCTTTTTCTATAAATATAAACATATATATACATACATATATTTAT
>NW_022900945.1:15984874-16002450 GCF_012274545.1 Fukomys damarensis | reverse complement strand
TATATATGTATATATATATATATAAATTGAATTTTGGGAAACTTTAATGGTGCTGCCAACTTTGGAAAAAGTCATCCCAATTTACTTTGTTGAGTTGGCATTGTACAGAAATGGACAGCCATATTGGTCTAGAAACGTTAATTTTTTTTAAATTTTATTTTATTCTTCCATGTGTATAGGGGTAACACATTGTACTAATATGTAACGTCATATCTATTTGGGTTTGATTACAGAAACTAATAAAGTGTTCTCTAAATAATGAAAAAAAGAATAAGATAAGACTACAAGAGCAAGAAGCAATTTAAATATGGTAAGGGACCATTTTCATCTTCAGAATTAAGGATTATTTTAATGTTACATCATTGCCTTTTCTCTTTTATTTTCCTTTTTAAGTTTTATTTTAGGATTCCCTATTTTTAATGTTCATACAGAGATTTCTTTAACTGAAATATCGAATAGTTTCTTTGGTGTGAAAAACTATAATAGTACACAGGATCCTAATGAGATAATTAATAATGTGAAATAGGAAGTAAAGGGCTAAAGGTGTAGGGAAAGTGGGAAGGGTGGGGGAAAGGTAATAAGGGAGAGAAAAAAAATATGAGAAACTGAAAAAATGGAAATAAAGTGTTTGTAAATGGGGAGGGGAGGAGGGGGTGAAGGGAGAGCAAGCACAAGCGGAAAAAATGAGAATCAAGACCTATTATGTAAAGGTACAGGATCCCAATGATGAATGTAACTGTACCGTATACCTATATTATACCAATAAACTCAATAAAAAGAAAGAAAATATAAACTGGGATTAAAAAAAACTATAAAAGTGCAACTTTCTGATGGAAAAAAACAGAAATCTGAATCATCTTATATGTATTAAAGACAATAAACCTGGGATGAAAAACTGCTTCATTCATCATTAAATAAAAGCAAATTCACACCAAAGTAGCCCTCCACAGTGTAACTATTAAACTGAAAACATAAGCTGAGTGTGGTTGCACATACCTGCAACCTGAGTGCTCTGGGGGGCGTAGGCAGGAGGACTGCAGGTGTGTTTCCAGACCAGGAAGCTAAGTGATGGATTTAGTGAAACCCTGTTGCAAAAATAAAATAATAAAATTGTCTGAGATGTATCAAAGAGTGAAGATCCTGGGTTCAATCCCCAGGACTGTAAAAATAAATAGATGTCAGATAGATGATAGATAGATAGGTAGATAGATAGATCAAAATAAAACTGAAATCAGAAAATGCTAAGCATTGCTATGATATGAAGCTACTGGAGCTTTTGTATATTTCTCAGAGCATAAACCAGTGCATACACTTGACATAGTGAAAATATAGGAATGAATCTCAATTATAAAGGAGAACAAAAGAAACATCGCATGAAATTTCTCCTATTTGATTCTGTGTTTCAAAAATTAGCAAAAATTATCTTTGTTCTCTTTTTTGGGTGAAGAGAAGGAATGTGTTTAGGAGGGCTTTTAAAGGGAAATTTTCAGACATGTAATAGTCAAGATGCTGTTCTTATTAGTTTAAAAATAGATAGTTGCCAGGTGTAGTGGTGCACATCTTTAATCCCAGCACTTGGAAGCTGAGGCAGGAGGATCACCAAAAGTTTGAGGCTAGCCTGAACTCTATAGTGAAACCCTGTTTCAAAAAAAAAATTAATCAATCAATAAATGAGATAATTCACTGAGCTGATTTTAAATTTTTATGTACTTCCATAAAAATGTCTATAACTAATAACATTTGACATATATTGAGTGCCATTGCAGAATTTATTGGTCCTTTTATTATAAGACAAACAAGCTAAAATAACCTGCAAAAAGTCTACTATAAATTAATCATGACCAAATAAAGCAGTAAAATACCTAGAAAACAACCAAAAGCAGCCCAAAATTTCACCCGAAGACAAGAGACAAGGTTAGTCAATTTATTCACAAAATATAAGATAGGAAAGAAAAAATCAAAATTAAGGCAAAAACTGAAGTAGGCATTTTGCAGAAAGTAAAAACTGCAGAATTTGATTCCTTTAAAGACAGGAAGAGCAGAACATGTGAATTTAAGAATCAGTTGAGACACTGTTGTTCTTGCTAATTAACAAGGAAGTGTTAATGTGGCATTTAACACTTCGATTTTAACTACTGAACAGATGAAAATAAACTGGGAAAGACTGGGCTCAAACTGTAAAAAGGGATTGGAAATGTGTACATACAATCATTTACAGCTCTGCCATTTCCCCATCTAGGCACCCTGGACCCACCCCTTTCAGTCCCAAACTCTGGTCTCTCTCAGCTGTTTAAATGATGCCCGGAACCTGGAGGTAAGTCTTGCTTTGCCCAAATTAACAATGAATAGTAGTTCTGGCCTCAATAGTCATTAGGCATAGAGTTCCCTAAGGTTGTGTTGCCTGATATTCACCAATGGAAATGTTTCTTGGAAAGGTAGTTGTTAGGATGTGAGTAAGTGTCCCCAAAGGCAACTGGGTTCAAGGTCTGATCACTGGTCTGTGGCACTAATGGAAGAAAGATGGTGGTGTCTTCAGGAAGCCAGGCCTAGTGGGAGGAGTTTAAATCATTGGGGGTGAGCCATTCAAGGAGATATTGGTACACCGGCCGTTTCCTGTTCTTGTTTTGCTTCCTGGCTATGATAAGGTGAGTGTGTTTTATCCATCATCCACTTTTGCCATAATGTGCTGTGCCACAATAAACCCAAAGCAACAGAATCAATCATGGGCTGACATCTCCAAAACCATGAGCCAAAATAAAACTATCCTCATTTTAAATTACTTCCCTTGGGTATTTTGTCACAGTGCCAGAAATCTAACACAGCAGCTCTTGAAGAAAGGAGGATGAAGCTTTTATGTTTCCTCTGACTGTGAACACTGCTGTCCCCTGAGGTGCTATGACCAACTCACTGTAGAGGGAGACTAATCTATGTTTCTGAGAATACAAAATGATGTTTTGTTGAAACATAAAATTAATCAGCCAAAGAGGCCTCAAACTGTCCTTCATCACAAGATAGTAAAGCAACCCAGTGATTGTCAAAGCACGGACCCCACATCAACATTAGCTAGGAACTTTTCAGAAACACAGATTTTCTAGCACTACCCCAAACTGATAATCAGAAACTCTGGGTAAGTGATCTTAATGGCCCCAGAAAGTTTGAGCACAACTGGTTGGAGTCATTTCCAGTTCAATTTTTTGGTACTTGTGGACAAAATTTTTATGTAATACTCTACATGGCAGGAAATAAAACCAAAGTAAATGATTATAGCGAGAAATAAGAGATATAGGAAAAGTGTGAAATAGAAAAAACTAATATAAAGCTAGGACCTGCCTGGTAAATTTTCTTTATGGAAGTTATACCACAATAAAACAAAACACACAAGGAAGATAAATGTGAGTTTATTTCTCAAAATCCATGGTGAATAGTTTAAACATCGCTCTGTTCCTCAAAAGTTTCATAAACACTACTAATATACAGGATCTGAGAGTTACTCTTGTTGATTCTTTGTATTAGTTAAAACCCATTATATTCATTTTAATTTTTCTGTATTAAGAAGCCAAAAAAAGCAAACCAGAGGACTAGTCCTGTTTTTTTCTACTCCTACAAATGCTTCAAAAGCAATGAGGATAATTGAAAAAATGCAAATCATTTTACCTTTCCAAAATCACGGGACATTCTAACATGTGACCTCAATATTTGAGGAGGAACTTCCAACTGTAGCAAAGAGCAGACAGGTGTAGGAAACAAATGAGAAAAGCAGCAGACCTCAAACAAAGTCAGTGGAGCATAGTCATCCACGAGCTGGACTGCATTCCAAGGAGCCACAGTGTCTCCCATTCAAAATCTTTTCTGTTTTGACCAAACTGTTGAAGAAACTTCCCTGGTTGCCATTTGGCAGCTCAATACATGAGGAATTCTCTAAGAGAGCATACTTGATTAAAGAGACTGAACACAACCCGGCGAAGAGAAACTCAGGATTTTGAAGTCTCCTGTACCTATTGTCCTTTATCAGCTACCAAGAAGTCATGGGCAAAATAAAACTATTTCACACATCAACCTGGCATCTTGAATTTCTCTGTACATCAAGTTGGACTCCTGCTAGCCCACTCGACTGCCATCATCCTGCTCTCATATAAATCTGCACAAAGTCAAACATGGAAGACCTCATCTCATTCAAACAATCCAGTTAACCAGCAAAGATCCTTTCTCGGAATACTACAAAAAGAATATGCAACAAAAGCAACACCAAAGCAATTACAAGACCGAACAGTATGGAAAAAATTTTAAAACTATCCAAATATCCAAAGAGCTTTCACAAAGAAAGAGCTTAAAGAAAATATATGACAAGTACCAGAAAATTAGGAGCTAAGAGAGCTTAGGAGAGAAAAAAAATTAAATGAAAGAGCAAAGTAATTGTTGAAGGTTCACTGATCACAATACAAAAAATATAGTGTTAACAAGATAACACAAGTAAATGCAGGTCAAGACTTTTTTTTTAATAATGGTACCTACTAGAAAAACTAAGAGAAACACTATGATCATCTGTAACTCTAGTGAGAATAAAGAAGAGAAATGCATTACAAGAATTTTCTCATTACACAAGAAAGAGATCCAATAGTTATGTTCCCCAGCTGCAGAGCAGAAGTAGTACATTTTACATATGTGTATGTATGTGATCACTAAAAGAAGTGAAAATAAAGGGAAAACATTCATAAAATCAGAAAGAATCCACATATAAGACAAAGCTAAGGGAAAAAAATAGAAACACTAAACATTAATAGCATAATATAAGGTAATTGAAAAGAACCCAGACCAAGAAAACATGTCAGGTCAATGAAATAGTGTCCACATACACAAAGTGAAAGAGGAGGCGTCTCAGGTTGCACACAGCAAAAGCCAAGTGTGTGCTTAGAAAAGACACAGTCTCAAAACAATGCATCTCGAAAACATTAAAAATAACCTGATAGAGAAATATATATGCAAGACAATTTTAAGGAAAAAGAAGGCAAGATTAACAAACTTACTAACAGATTAGGTATCAATTTAGGACAAAAAGAATATAAAATTTTTTTAAACAAAATCCCCTTGAAAAACATAGGAAACAAAAAATAGCCCCAATTTATAAATTTGATCAACTCATAGCAAATAAATTTGACAATGTGTAGAAAATAAACTATATTGTCATAAAATATTAGTGGTTTTAGAATAACTAAATAAAATTACTTTTTGTTAAAAGACACTTAAATGTGACAGAGGAGAGCTTCGACTGCTAACATCACGAATTTCATTGCAGATGTGACTGTTAGATAAATGTACCAAAGCATACGGCAAGTGCCTGTATGAAGGAGAAACTACAGATTATTCAAGCACAGAGGGAATAAAGAGGGAACAGACCCCCCACGCTTTTCCTCCCTATCGTCAGAGGACCTTTATGTGCAGTTACATGCATGGAGCGGCCCGTGCTTCATCAGCATAAGCATAAGGAAGCACAACTCACCATAGGTCTTTGAGTATTCAATTTGGAGGCTCCATATCACACAAGTCCATAATTGAATGCAGAAAATAAGAATTTGTCTTCTTTCCTCTGATTAGTTGTTGATTAAAATAAAAAGAGGAAATTTAAGAAAAAATACATTACTTTGTAGCATTTTATGCAATAAAATTGAAGATCTAGATAAAATAAATGATTTTCTAAACAATTAACTTATCAAAGATTACCTGGTAAAAACAGAATGGTAAAGGAGACAGATGTCAATAAAAAATAGAAATGTTTATGAAAAAACTCTAAGACAAAATGGTTTCACAGTTAAATTTTATTAAACTTCGAAGACCAAAGAAAAACAATGCTACATTAATTGTTCCAGGGTAGAGAAAAATGAAAATAATTAGTCCTACAAGAATTTTTTCAAGTGTAACAGTAAAACATGAAGATAGTAAAGAAAACAGAAGATAGAAAACTTAAAACTAACTCTCAACAATATGAAAGCAAAATCCTAAGTCAAATGTTAGCACATAGGATCCAATACCAGATGCGAAAATGGTACATCACAAGCAGGTGTTATAATTTGAGACTTACGCGTCTCCCCAAGCTGCTGTTTTGGAAGACCTGTCCCATGCCACTCCTGGGAGATGAAGCAACCTTTAAGAAGTAAGGACTGCTGAAAGAAGGGAGTTTACTGGGAGGTACCATTGAGGGATATATTGGATTATCTATGACCTCTTCTTTTCTGTCCTTTTACTTCCTGGTCACCATGATTTGAATGTCTTTGATCCGCCATGACCTCACCATGATGTTCAACCTCACTTTGGGCGCAAAGTAACAGAGCCAGGGAATCATAGACTGAAACCTCTGAAACCATGAGCTCAAACAAGCCCTTTCTCCTTTTAGTTGATTTACCTCAGATATTTTGTCAAAGTGACAGAAAGCTAAGACAACAGTTACCAATTAATGTACAAATAAAAGGATAATTTGATACACAGGAAATCATTAAATGTTTTTGTATCTCTCAAAGCTTTATGATTTCCCGTCAGTGCTCAAAATGTTTTGACTGATGTCCATTCCTGATGAAATACACAATAATGGCGTAGTGGCATAAATAGGTAGCTAGGCAGACAGATAGGTGGAGACATAGGCATAGGTACAGTACAGGAGAGGAGGCTGCAATGCATGGTGAATGTTTCAGTTTTTCAAAGTGTATTATTATAGTAAAAGACACATTGACACTAAAACCCCTCTGAACACTCCCCTTCATTTGGGACACGTGTCTCGCTCAACTCGCTCATCTCTCGCCACTTCCTGAAGCAGCTCTAGAAAGTGTGTTTATGATGATAAGTGGTTAAACAAATGGGGTGAGTGTTGCTGCTAGGTACCACACAGTGGAAAGGCAGATTTTAAAAACATTGTGGCACATCTTCATTCACTTTATTCACAGTATTTGGCAATTTGTAGTTTCCAGTTCTTCTCTGAAGTCAAAATAACAGCAAAAGTGATTCAGGACCTCAAGGCAGTCGTGACCACATGACTAATGACAGTTGAGAAGAAAGGACACCCAGAACTGCTTTAATGGCAAGTACAATGAGATAGTTATGTTTAAAACAAGGGTAGTATTTTGAGAGAGATTAATGGCAAGTGTCTTTTACTATATAATTTTTAAAAATTTAAATGCCCATGGTATTTATTATCATACTTCACCCATGGGGATAAATGTATGTGTATAAGCCTGCCTATATATCTGCCAATATCTAAACTCATATATCTACATTTTAAAATCACCACCTTTTGGAATAGGTAAATAATTGTTAAATCAGAAATAGATTAAGAATTCTGAAAATTGTCAAGGTCATTAACATTTTATTATTAAGTTTTAATTACAGACAAGAACTAATTGGAAAACTAAAGACTGTTGGTAACCCTAAAGATAGTGGAATCCTTAAATTTTTTCCCTACTCATAAATTATATACATTGAAAATTCAACAGAAAAAATGAAAAAAATGGTTAATATAAGAAAATACATTAAGGGTTATTAGCTTGTATTATACATTAATGTAATAATATAAAATTATATACGTTTAGAAATAAAATAATTAATTGAAGATACAGTGAATGAGAGTACTGCTTTATAATGATAACACAGAATAAAATATTTAGGAGTAAACAAAAGATATATAAAAGAAAAATGAAAGGAAACTCAAAACATTCCTGAAAGACATAAAAGTACACTTGAACAAGTGAATATACCTTACCTTTAGAAAGGATTATTCACAAATTCATTTTCCCAAAGCAATATAAATTTAATATTATTTCAAACATATATCTACAAATATTTTCCTACAACTCTACAATTTTACTCTAAAATTGGAAAAATTTCAAGAAAAGTTACTGAAAATAAAACAGAACAAAAAAGATCTTAATATTATTGCATTTTTTCTACATTAGATAAAATAAACATGACTGATAACACCAAAGGCTAAATAATTGAAACTAGCCTAAAAGATAAAAGAATGATGGTCCCTGCATACAATAAAACATTTACCTCTGCAAATAATAGCCCAACATTGGAAAAAGTCATAGTATCAATCAATAAGAGATAAAATATGGTAATATTGTGCAGCGGTATTAATTACTGATACATAGAACAGGTATGGCTGTCAGAAAATATTGCTAAGTGAAAGAAACTTTTATTTAATGTATGATTCCATTTTATGAAATCTTAGAACAACAAGTGGGGATTTACTGGAAATGAGAGAAATTTACCTGGTGTGTGGCACATGAATTTGTCCCTGAATGCTACATTTTAAAATCTGTGGGTTTCACTGTATGTAAATTTACTTCAAAAATAGGTACAGCACTAAAATTATCTACTTGAACTTATAAATAATGAAATATTTGGGTTTGAAATATATTTTCAAAAAAAGATAGGGTGAATGAGGGATGGATAGGTAGAGAAATATGTGACCCATTAAGTTTAGAAGAAATTAATGATAATATATGGGGGATGGCATACGGATGTTGGCTGTAAAATTCTTTCACTGACTTTGAACATTACAGAATGTTTCACGATAAAAATATAAGGTGGGAAAACAGTAAGCAGAAAGGAAAATATTATCCTTTCAAAATTTAACAAGAAATGTGTTGTTGTTGTAAGAACAGTTAGAAGTGAAAATATCTAAAAATGGCCTAAAGTACAGATGAAAATTTTTTACATGATAAAGGTAACCTCTTAAATCACTGAGAAATGACAAACATTTTAATGAACTGTGTTGACATACTGGATATCCATTTGGATAACAACTAAAATGGTATCCATACCTCTAACTACACATCGTAAAAAAATTCGAAATGGATAGACATGCGCACTAGTCAGGTTCTCCAGAAAAGCAGAACCAAAAGGAGACATATACACAGTGAGTTTAGTTTTAAGGAATTGGCTTACTCAGCTGTGGAGTCTTAAAAAGTCCAAAATCTGACTAAGTGGGCCTACAGGCTGGAGACTTGCAGGCTGAGACAAAAGTCTGTCTGCTGGTAAAAGTCTTCCCTGAGAGAAGAGGCTCATTCTTTGTTTTCTTAAGGCCTTTGAATCATTAAATGAAGTCCCCTTCCATTATAGAAGGTAATCTGTCTTCCTCTAATGCCACCGTTTTAAGTGTTAATATCATCCAAAAACATCTCCCCGGAAAGAACCAGAACAAAACTGATCTACCACCTGAACACCATGGTACAGGCAAATTAACACATAAAATTAACCATCACAGTTCATAGATGGACCCAAAATTTGAAACCACATGAGTATTTGATGAAAGCATGATTTAATTTCTATATACTCAAAATCCAAAACAATGCAAGTAAAATGTTTTGACTAAAATGTTTTGCGTGATAAGAAAAAAAAGTTCAAAAGACAAATGACCAACTAGGAATGAGCATCTGCAGAAAATACAGCGATTTCCTTATGTAATACATACATACAGAGCTCCTCGAAATGGGGGAGAAAAAAGGCCAAATAATGAAAGAACAATGGGCGACCGGCCTTCTATGACTTCTGATGTAGTTCACCGAGGACACATCATATAGGTAGCGTTGTTTTGAAAAATGTAAACAGTGAACATAATCATGAGGAAGCCTAACTTGTACAACATTATACTAAATAACTGAATTGGAAATTTTTTTTTTTTTTTTACTTTTTCATTTTTTTGGTATCAGGGATTGAACTCGGGTCCTTGCGCTTGCAAGGCAGGCTACCGAACCGCTGAGCTAAATCCCCAGCCCTGGAAATATTTTTATATATCGATATCACATAAAACTTTCTGTCGAAAGAGGAAGTTGGTAAAACATTATAGGTCAGGGAAAAACTAAATAGACAAGTTCAGTGTTTGATGCTTAATGGATTTTCAATGGGAGAAAACAGCAACTCGGGTCCTTGCGCTTGCAAGGCAGGCTACCGAACCGCTGAGCTAAATCCCCAGCCCTGGAAATATTTTTATATATCGATATCACATAAAACTTTCTGTCGAAAGAGGAAGTTGGTAAAACATTATAGGTCAGGGAAAAACTAAATAGACAAGTTCAGTGTTTGATGCTTAATGGATTTTCAATGGGAGAAAACAGCTATAAAAATGAATAAATATGAGAAAATGAAAAATAATGGAAACTAAGTCTTTGTAGATGGGGAGGGAGGGGTTGACTGTAAGGCAGGGGAGTGGGGAAAACATAAGAACCAAGACTGATTATGTAAAGGTACAAATTTCAGACAATGAATGTCATTATATTGTATACCTTAAATGTATCAATAAAATCAATTGTTAAAAAAACACTATTGGGACAAGAGGGAAAATTAGAATACAGGTTGTATGTTAGATGCGTGGTTCATTGCCACATATCTTGAGAATGATACTATTATTGTGGCCCGGCAAGAGAATGTCCTCTTTCTTAGAAATTAAGTACTTAAGTGTCTCCTAGTAATGCCTCAGAATACCCAGAATTTCTGAACATTCCACAGTTTTCATGCATGCGTAATAGAGAAAAAGCAAACATGACAAATATGGAAATCAAATGAAGACTGTATGGGTGCTCAGTGTTCTTTTTCTTCATCTTTTTCACAGGCGACTTTAAAAGTGGATTCGTCTTCAGGACTGTTCCATGTTGAGCAGGGTGGTGGCCCAGGCCCTATGTCTCTCTGCTCTCCCTGCAGATCTGTTACAGGCTAATGCTAGGGAAAATGTTTCCCTGTGAAGGACCACTCTGCACTGTGCAATCCTGGAAGGAGATGACAGCTGAAACTTTCATCTACAGAACTCTCAGTACCTGAATGAAC
Organism: Fukomys damarensis; assembly: GCF_012274545.1. Classification (NCBI taxonomy): domain Eukaryota; kingdom Metazoa; phylum Chordata; class Mammalia; order Rodentia; family Bathyergidae; genus Fukomys; species Fukomys damarensis. Next base: position 15,991,641 of record NW_022900945.1, on the reverse strand, counting down.
AAATGCTTCATAGAGGGGCATCTGGGCAGCACATCATAGTATCTACTACAAGATGCTTTAAAATATATTTAAAATTTTCAAAAGTTTTTGCTAGAGGAAGCATTCTTTTCTCAACCAGAGAAAATATAGTAGGAGGACAGGTCTTCTGCACCAAGGAGCTCTTGATAAAACATCACATTTCATCCTAGGATCCTTATTGCTGTTGAGATTTTATTTTTGCAGTTTTTTTAAAATCAACTCTGGTTCAGGTGACTCTATTTAAAACAGTGCTTTCACCCTGAAATTATGTGCCTGATTTAGCTGCAAGAAATATGGTAATACATAATCTTAACTGAAACACTGTAGAGCAATTTTCCTCTGAGAAGGTCAGGATTAACCTTCGATGCCCTTACTCACAGAAGGAAACGTCTTTAACTTGAATCAGCATATTTTCATTAAGTTCACATCATACTTCAAGGTGCAAAAAGAGCTTTCAGCTCCACAAAGGCAACAACTAATTAGAAATAAAATGGCAAGAAAGGCACAGATTAAGCTGAGAAATAGCACAGCCATTACCAATAAGGCATTCCAGAGGATCTAGAAAGCACTTAGCTGTGCAAAGTAGAAACCAAAGCTCAGCTCTTTGACAGGAGACATTTCAAAGCAATGTGCTCTTTTATTTTAATTCTAACATTCACAGAGGTAAACAGGCATGCTCACACACACACATACATTCATACATACACACACACTCACATCTAAAGAGCATTATTCCTGGTAGCTCACAAGGCAGGGAGCTTATAAATTTCAGATTGTACAGAACAATCACAATTCCAAATGTTCTAACCCTTTGCTCTCATACAATCAACTATTACTTCCTCCGGCAGATTCCACTTTTTCTGTTGTTTGTTTGTTTTTTTTTTTTCTTTGCAAGGATCGTACTCGGGACCTTGTGCTTGCAAAGCAGGCGGCAGCACCACTGAGGTAAACCCCAGGCCCTAGATTCCAACTTTCACACTCAAGATACAACTAGAGGAACTAGCTGTAACCTCAAAATTAATTAGTTCACTATTCATTGCATTTTAAGCCTTGGAAACTGCGACATAGAAGAAAATGCAAAAACACAGCAAGCACACAAAGAATCAGGATCAGCTTATGTGTTCAGATTTTATTTAGAAAAGCAGCACTATGTCTGACACATAACACGATTGTGATACATATTCATTGTGTAAGTTTTAATGTGTGCCCAACAGAGAAAACTCTGTTATTTTTCAGGAAAAAAAAAATGATGGTGTTGATTTAAACATTACATGAATTCTGTACACTTTTAATGGGTAGAATCTCACCAGGAAGACTTTATTTAACAACTATTTCGTTCCTAGTAAACTCCATAAAATGCCTACGTTTTGGAAAAATATTACCCGTATTTATTCGAGAAACTAAAAACTCAACAAATCCATTGTCTACTTCTTATTTCGGCCTCAAGTTTCAATGAGGGATCCATTTAGAAGATTTTAGTGTTTTTTTCCTGTATTTTTTTCTGAGAGGGAGACCTGGATTATTTCACAGCTTAATAGCAAATGTGTGTGAGATTATTCTTAACAGTTGTTAAATTGAATCGATTTTCTTAGTTCACTGTAAAGTCACTGTCTAGCTAAATAAATGTCCACACAGTGATAGAAGGGGGAAATGTCCATAGATTGAAAAATTTGTGGCATGCATATCTTACAACAAGTTGCAAAAGCTTTAGAAAGGTGAATATTTGTGAGGTATCATTGTAATCACTCTTCCTAGAACCACTGAGGTTGACAAAACAGCCCTAGGGCAATTTGAATTATTGCTATTTATTTTTGAATTTATTTGGTACTGCATTGGTGGAAAAGAAAAGGTGAGTTATCTGAACTTCAGTGGCAAAGTCTGTTTTCTATCAATCAAATCTGTTCACTTAAAATATGATACTTATTCTGGTGCCAGCACTTTTATTTAGAAATGAGCTTTTCTCTCTCTTTTTTTCTTCTTCCTGTGATACTCATTTTGATTCTCGGTGTCATGAAACGAAAGTGTTATCTCTCAATGAGAAGTGCATGCACAAAATTCTGCCAATGTTGAATTTCAATGAAGTTGATGGTTTTAATGTCATGAAACTCTGTCAAATGTTAACAGAAATTATAGATAAGATCGTTAAAGAAGTTTTCAAATCAACAGCTTTTTCTGTCAGCATTTGATAATAACCTAATATTCACCAACTATCATAGCAAGCCCTTGATGAAAAATCTTGCTGTTCTTAGTCTAGTACAATAGCAGAATGCTTTTCAAATTTCAAGCATTCTAAAATTTTCTAATTATGTTTTTCATATCCACTATAGGGCATATATGAAAAATAATGGGCTACGAATATAATCATTCATTTGATAATTGAGACTATTTCCAATTAATGTGATTCTATACTTACCCAGTAGTTCTCCTTAGGAAGACTAATATCATATTTTTCATATGTTTTTCTTTTTCTACATGTTATTAAGTGGAGGCACAATAAATATTATTTAACGGATTAACCAAAGTGGTAAAAAATTTTTTTAAACATCATTTTCACTTTATCTGTCAATGCTATTACATTTCTCTAAATACAAGTATTTAATAATAGATACTTACAACAGTGTTGTTAATCTTAAATTGGTTTTTTAAAACACTGATGCAAAATCTGTCAAAATCAACACACAAGGGGCAGTAGATAGCTTACCACGGATTCTCAGCAGTTTGTATACCAAAGTGCAGCCAACTGAATCCACCTCACACCTGTCTTCCTCCAATTTTACCATGTCCTTGAATACAGTGAACACTGGAAATGCAAAGCCATAAGCAGAGATTTGGAAGGAAAGAGATCCCAAGGACTATCTTTATGTTTAATCTGTTTGATACAGTGACAAATGATTCCACTGTTAATGATCTTAGTACAGGTCATTGTGAGGTAAGATTTGGATTACAGAAGTAATTGGATTACAAGTTTTCATGCCAGTGATGGAATTAAAAAGTCAAGTTACAATGGCTTGTCCCATAGAGAGCTGCTAGCAAAGGGCTCTGCCATCTCTTTCCTAAATTGTAAGGAAGATGTTTGCAGAAGGATTTTTAGGACTATTCACAAATTAGATAACCTGACCAGGGATATGCAAAGGGAAGGAGATCATTATCTTGAAGTGATATGTGCACTCTCACACCCATTGAGGAAGTGTTATTAACAATTGCCAAGATATAGAAACAATGCAAGTCCAGTTAATGAATAAATAGATGAAGAAAATGTTGTGTACATGCAATGGAATATTATTCGGCCATTAAAAAGAAGGAAATTTTGTCACGTGTGACATGAAGGAACTAGAAAACATTATGCAAAATGAATTAAACAGGCATACAAAGACAAAAAACCATATGATCTCACTTATATGAGGAATCTAAAAAAGTTGAATTTGTAGAAGCAGCGAATGAAATGGGCATTACTAGGACAGAAAAAGGAAGATGCTGGTCAAAGGATACAGACATTTAATTATATGTTGAATAATTTGTGGGTATCCAATGTCCAGCACGGTCATTATATTGTAGTTAATAGCAGTGCACTAATTTACTATACAAGGATATCATAAGCATTATCGCCACTACTGAATCAGCAAAAGAAAGTAAGACAGAAAGATAATTCTGTGGGGTGAGGTGAGAAAATGAGTATATTAATTGAGTGGTAACCATTTCATAATCTTTGCTTATATCAAATCAACAAGTATGTCTGGTTTGAATATATCCAATTTTCATTTGTACATCATTTCTCCGTGAAGCCGGAGAGGATAGGGAATAAGGAACATATGCTGTAAGTTTTGAAAGGACAGGGCAGGGGGGAAATATGAGTTCTCTACACTTCTGTTTTCCATATTTAATGCAATGCCTGAAGCAGAAGTTGAATGTACCACAGCCCAAGAGTCAGTTACTAGATAATTGGGTCTCTTCTTTCCTGATAGCCTCACCGATTTCCTGAAACCGTAGTAAATATCTTCAAGTGTATATGTATGTGTCTTATAAATGGGGTATAGTTGTTAAAGTTATGCAACTTGAAATTAAAAGCACAGAATAACAGAATGCTTAGAAAGTCCAAATTTCCCAGATCTGAGAGCATTAATGGAGTCATTCAAAATTTTAAAACTCTGTTACTAGTTATTAGGGATTTAGGGCTTTAATCTTAGACTAATTGGAATACTTGGAAAATTAATGCAGCCAAAATACTAATTAGACTTTAAAAGACTTTAAGCTGAAAAATCAAATCTTAGATTGAAATTTAAATTAGAGAGAATAAAAATGTTTAAGAACAACAGAAACAAATTAATGTAATGCAACTCATTTGGTAAATCATAATACAAATACACTTTGTGATTTATTTGAGATATTGGCTCATATTAACAATTAGAGTAATATTTAAATTATATTTTATGTCCATCACTAAGAAGGAAGAAATTTCCTTCTTGTACTCTTATCTAAAATGGCAATGCTTCTTATCTATCTGCAGTTTTTATCCCCCTACCCTCTTGTTTTGCTTTAATCTAGATAATTTCATTTCCCCTCACATCTCTGACGCTGAACCTGTCCATGTTCTCACTAACTTCAAACCATGTCAGATAAGAATTCCTTTTTGAGATTCGGGTTTTTCCATCCATCTAGACTGCTCCATGTGCAGTTTCTACAGGACACAAATTCGCCATGTCAGCGCTGACCACCTCCTCTTCCTCCTAATCCCCAAGTGGATTTCTTTCCCCTGATTTCTTATCTCCTTACTTCCTTAGTTACTCAGTTAATAGTACAAAGTTAACATTAACAACTTTCCCTTCCTCACTCTTTGTACATAATCGATTCCCATTGATTCTACCTCCTGAAGTCCTCTTAGTATGTCCTCTTCCGTGTCAGGTGATCTTTGTCCCCGCTTGGCCAACTACTACCCTCTTTATCAGTCTCTCTGGGTCTGATCTTGCCTCTGCCACTGACCTAGGCCCTACTGCTCCCCTCACCCCCAGAATGATCCAGAGAAGAAAATCTGATTACTGCTGCCTGTGATATAGAATCCTTTAATGGTTTACCAGTGCCCTAAGATATAATTTCAGATGCATAGAACTTTCCCATTGAGTCACTCACTCACTGAACTTCAGTGACGTGAACAAATGTAGATCCATTTCCCTGTGATATGGACTGAATTCTTGTTGAAACCTTAAATCTCAGTGTAACTCCTTTTATAGAAGCACCTTCAAGAAGGTAACTGGAACTGGGGATTTAGCTCAGTGGTTCTGCCACCTGACTCACAAGTGCAAGGTCCCAAGTTCGATCCCTGGTACCCCCCCAAAGAAAGAAGGTAACTGGACTTAAGTGAGGTCTTAAGTGTGAGACCCTTTTTGAATAGATTTGATGCTGTTATTAGAAGAGGATGAGACACCAATAGTGTATGTACACATAGAAAAGGTCCAAAAAAAGCCACACAAGAATCCCCAAGCCAGGACCAGAGGCTCCCAGAAGCCAACTCTGACAGTGTGTTGGTCTCAGACTTCAGTTCTCCAGACCTATGAAAAACTAAATGTCTGCTGTTTAAACCACACAATCTATCGTAATCTGCCATGGCAGCCCTAATAGAGTTATTCATCACCACCACCCTACCATTCTGAGCCTAGAAATACACTTCCTCTTTTTTCTGCATCTCCTCCTCATTCTTGCACTGGGAGGACCAATTCCTGGTGGTCTCTGTAAATACATCTTGACCACCCCTCCGGGCAACTTTGGATTACGTGCTCCTCCTAAATAACAGATACGGTGGCCCCTTTTTATTAGTATATTTCAGGAGTCTACATTTTAAATTCTACCTAACTAAAAATTATAAGGATCAGGGAATGTATCTTATACTTTTTTTTTCTTATGCCCAGCATAGAAAAGAGAATAGGTAATCAAGTCACACTTGGTGAACGGATAAAGGAGTAGCACCTGACACACAATAGATGTTCAGTAACTGTAAAATGGAAAGATGTAGAAAGACAAGTTATGTAACAAACTTTCAACAGAATTGAAGGGAACTTCTGTGGCTTATAATTTAAAGAGGTAGGAGCAACTGTAAAATCAGTAAGATCAGTAAAGGAAAGATAAATTACATTAATTTGATATCTAACATAAAAGTAGCACCGTTTATATAAACAGAAACAAGAAGCAAGGCAAAGAACCAATCAGGTAGCATATTTGGACCAGATTTACCTGTAATTGTTCTACTTCAAATAGTCTTGTGCATTTGTGTAAAGAGTACAAATTTCATCTCCTCAGTTTCCCTTGCCTCCACATACACCTTTAGGAAAAATGGTTATAAAATAAACCTTTTAAGATTTCATGAGGTATTTCATGTTTTGTCCCTCTAATGGTTCTATTAAGTCTCTTCAAAGGGGCACTTTTCTACCAGAGCAAACTTGAAAGAATAGAACATTTATTCCAAAAGCAATTTCCTTTCCCAGTTATTTTCTGTATTCCCCTGACAGTGTTTTTCGACAGTTTTGCTTGAATAAGAGCTTATTCAGTCCCAAGCCAGTTTCTCCTGCTGCTTGAACCTGCAGTCAAGTATCAGGCCTTTCTACGTGACGCCCCCAGCCCAATACCGTTGAAGTGACTGCAATCACACAAATACAGAATATATTTTATTGTAAGATGAATTCAGATATTTACAAATAAATATTAAAGCAAATGTTTACAGAATGTGTCTTGAAGTGTATTTTGTTTTCTTTTTTTTTTTT
>NW_022900945.1:15969194-15984669 GCF_012274545.1 Fukomys damarensis | reverse complement strand
AGTGTTTTTTTTTTTTTTTTTTTTTTTTTTTTTCAATTCATTCAAAGAAACTGAACAAGTTCCGGAATGTAATTTTTTATGTTTACAGAAAAGTATCTAAAACGAAGAGCTCATGGTGATGCTGCTGTTGAAAATGATTCCCTACATCATCTTATAAAGTTTGCAACAGCTCAGTTTTTTTATATAGCAATATGAAGAAGAAAAAAGAGATTAATTGTAATGCTTCCATTTTATAGATAGGAAACAGACTCAGAGAAGTTAATTTATTTAAAATTGTGGTGTTTTAACCTGAAGAGGCCTTATAAGCAGCCCTGTACCAATCGTTTCGTTTAGAGAAATGAGAAATATGATGTAGTTGACTTTACCAACACCACATATCCTGTAAGAATCAAGCTGCTCCCAGCCTACTGTGCAGCACAGTAGGAGACAAGGCAGCGGGATTGTTCGGATGCATTATTTCCATTCCTGTCGCAGCATCCCTTGAGAAAGGTACATTTATTGTGGTACGCCTGTTTTGTCCATTTACTGTTGTGACCAAATGTCACTTTAACCCGTAAGAGGAGCCTTTCTGGAAAGTTTGATCAACCATTTACTAAAAGAATTTGCAGCAGACTGAGACCTTCCATGGTCTTTTGGGTTCTATTCGGTAGCCCTCCTACCTGCATGGTGGAAGGTAATTCCTGTTTGGCGGTGTTTGGCGATGCCCCTCCAGGAGGTGAATTCATCTATAACAAATGGGTTTTTCAGTTTCCTCCAGCTTTACATCCTTATTCTCACTGCCTCGTTACCTCTGCTGTTGCAGATTCCAAAAATCCTGCTAGAAAACAGCAGTTCCTCCTCACAAAGTGGCCCTAGATTCATGGTGTCACACGGCATTTAAAAGGAACTAAATTCAGCTGAATACTTTTCTGCATTCATAAAATTATTACAATCCATGCCAGTAGTAGTCTGACAGAATCAATGTAATTTTAAAAATTCTGTGTATTGTTTTCCAAACAGGGAGCTATAACAGTGTTTCGGATTAAACCGAGTTACAAAACTATTCTTTCGCAGTTTCTTAGTTTTCTGTGTTCTACCAAACCCTGATCATAACTTCAGAAGTTGCTTTGTTTCCTGAGAGTCTGCCCCCGGTCAGGCCAAACTCAGTCTCCAGGTCAGCAAAAGCAGCCACTGTAGAACTTGTCTGGTCCCTCCCTAGATATTAAGCTTTCTTCATGAGGTTTCCAAGCCATTTCCTTTTCTAACTGACCACTTCTGCCCAAGTTGCCTGGATCTCATAGATAAAGAACGCGCTTGTTTTCTAAACACACGCTGCCTCTGTCACTCAGCAGAATCACTCGCTGCTTTTCAGTCTTACTCCCTGGTATTACTACCATTAGGAAAGGAAAAAAACAGGTGCTTTTCACCGCAAGATTTCCGTGCCTCTAAAATGGTTCCCTGGAGTCAGCCTCAGCCATGGAGAACCCTCTCCGTCAACTCGCCCTCCCCACTTTACGGCCCTCTCACCGTTGCTCCACTCTCCCCAACAGTGCTGCTAGTGCTTGCTCTCTGAGGGGTGTTTTACTTTGCAGGCCCCAGGTGTCTTGGCTAAAATTCCTGGGGCAGAGAGCATTTATAGTTCAGCGCATGTTTTCCTAGTCAATGGGAATTTCTTTTCCCTCCACTCCTAACGGACTTCCTTCAGTAATACGCTTCATGATACCCCTGGATGTGTGGGAGTCTGACGTTGCCAGAATATTTCTTTTTTACGGCTTTTGTTGCTTTGACAGCTTTGATTTTATGGCAACTTTAATCATGTGTGTCCTATTCCTTCACCTCTGGCATTTTGCAAATATTCCATTTCTCCACCGCTGCTGCCGTAACTGCCTTCAACAAACTGTGATTCATCAAACTGTTTCCCTACTGTCCTTCTACTGCGCGCACAGGGGAAAGCCCAGAGGGAATGGCATCGAGCAAACAAGGCGATGCTAAATGCTCATAAGTGAGAAAATCTATTAATTAACGGGGGGAGGAGAGACAGAAGAGGAAGGAAGAAAAATTGCATGTATAAGTTAATGCAGTCCCAAGACACCACTGGCAGTAACTTACGTGCTGACACTTTAAATAGGCTTTATGAGTCTGTTTACTCTGCTCACAACTATTCATGGAAAAAATATGCTATCGAGTATAACAACACAAAGTACATGTGTTATCTTAAAGATACAGCGAGTCAATAAATCATACCTGAGCTTTAACGATATTATATTTCCTTTTCTTGTATAATCATAGAATAATGGAGGTGGAAATGAAAAAGAGCTGAAGCTACGAAAGACCAAATAGGTTATCCATTCAATCTTGCTCTGACAGAGGATCAGTCTTAAGCAATACATCTTAGGTTTTGTCATCTGGAAATTAGTGTATTTGTGGTGTCGCAGTTTCCAAAGGCTTTCTCGGCAGGCAATTTCCGAATAGCACAGTTCTACTCATTTCCCTTAAAAGCACAACTAAAATTTGACTTTGTTTATTTGCTCACCCTCCTTCACATTCTAATTCCCTGGACTCTGTAAGCAATTTTTTTTCTATTTTGGATGCTTCTATTGTTTTAATATGAACTGGATTATTCCCTGGTTCCTGAATATATCCCGAGTGGCTGTTTCTCTTGATTATCTGAGAGGCTGCTCCCAGGAAATACAGACAACCCCCTCCCTGTGAAAAAGGTTTGTGTGCATTTTGGCCCCAAGAGTGTGAGGTTAGCACTATGCCCTGAAGACCTTTGGAAGAAAAGGCCTCCCTCCAGCACTCTCCAAACTAAGAAAAGAGGTGCCTATATGCCCATGAACCTCTGCAGCCCTCTCTCCATCCCAGCGGCCATTTCTGCCTTTGTCCATCTGTGTTTCTGGATAATTTGTCTCACTCTCCACTTAAATCTCAGTAGGCTATAACCCCTGTTCATGACCAAGATGGTATGATCCATTTTTATGATTCTTTTCTTGCAAATACTTACATTATTTTCAAAATTCATCCAAGTGCTATTTACTCCCTTCTACAGATCATTAGAGATCTTTCTACACTGTGAGTGATATAAATGCTACAGTTTACTACCTCTCTAAATTGATCAATTCATTGCCATTTCAAAGCATTGCAATACTTTGCTTACAAAAGCTAAGAGTCTTCAAGACAAATGTTTTACAGAAGTTATTATTGCTATCAGAGCTGTATAAATGTCTAAAAAAGTGTTTGCATTTGTAAGATTGATCCAAAACAGTAGATAACATACTCACTTTTTAACTGCAGTCTGGTGTAAAGCAGATGTTCAACAAGTATAGACAGAATTCAATATGTACTTTTAGATAACACATCATTTTCAGACCAAACAATTTTATGTGTTAATCTTGCCACACAAAAGATTAAGGTGTAACATTACAAATATGAGTTCAATAGCTAGAAAATATCTGTGTAGATGTCCAGAGTTGTGCTGTGCAGTTTACATGTACTTATAATAAATCTCTCAAGTTCTCTGCAAGTCAAAGTGACAGACTCGGGTACAGAGCGCTGACTTGCCTAAGACTACAGTTCTCTAGAGAAACAGAACAACAGGATTCATAACCATACATATTATTTATATTACATTATAAAGATAATTATTATGATTACAGTAATAATTATAATTTAAATGCCATTTACTTATATATGAGGCATTTATTATGAGAATTGGTACACATACTTATGAAGATCAATAAATCCCACTATCTGCGACCTCCCAGCTAGAGAAACAAGAAAGCTAATGGTATAATTCAGTTTGAAGCTGAAGGCCTGAGAATCAGAAGCTCCAATGTGAGAAGACAGGGACAGATGGGAGTCTTAGCCCAAGAAGAAAGAGAAAATTTTCTTTTTCACTGCCTTTTTATTTCATTTGGATCCTCAATAAATTAGATGAAGCCAACTCACATTGATGAAAATGGATCTTTTTACTCAGTCTACTGATTTAAATCCTAATATCTCACTCCAGTAAGAATGGCTATCATCAAGAATACAAAAGACACTAAATGCTACCAAGGATGAGGAAGGAAAAAAAAGGAACCCTTCTACACTGCTGATAGGAATGTAAATTAATACAGTCACTGTGGAAATCAGTATGGAGATTCTTAAAAAAAAAACAACTAAAAATAGAACCGTGATTTGATCTGACTACATCACTCTTTGACATAATTGAGAGAAGTACAGTCAGCATTCCATAAAGGTCCCTGTGCTCCCCTCTTTATCTGGCATACTAGGCCATAGGGCATGGACTCATCCTTGATGCCAATCAGTAGATCAGTGGATAAATAAAATGTGGCATAGATACACCATGAAATATTATTCAGCCACGGAAAATAATAGAATTCAGTCATTTCCGAAAGATAGATGGATCTGGAGGTCATCATGTGGAGGGAAATGAGCCGGACTGAGAAAGGCAAACATTGCATATTTTTCCCTTATTGTGGAATCTAAAAATAAGTGACAAGAAAATAGAAAGTTGACTATCACTAGACACTGAAACTCCAAAACCCTGTGAAATGAGGAGGGGAGGAGAAGACTAAAGTATACTATGGGCTTGCGTGAGTCTGCCAAAACAAAATCCATTAATCTATTTAACAAACATGCACTAAAAAAAACAAAAAAACAAAACAAAACAAAAAAACACCTTAGAAACTCTTTAAAAACTCTTACTCTCTTCCTGAAACATCTTCATAGCATACACAGAAGCAATGTTTTGCCAGCGATCTGTTAAACCTTAGTATAGCCAAAGCATCACAAAAGTAACCATTACAGAGACTAGGGCAGAACTGTGATGCGTGTACAGCTTATCAGTGTCTGACATGCTGCGGAGAATGCAGATTTGAGAAAGAATGGGAGAAGGATTAGATACAGACCCTGGCCTCGCCTCCATGACCTACCCAGACAAACTTAGAAACTTACAAGTGTGCTCCACCAATCTCTGGGCAGATCCCAAAGCCAGTCGAGTTGCAACAGCAAATCATCTCAACAGGTATAAAGGACAGATACAGTGGTTATAATGGGAGAAGTGAGCCGAAGCCTGGTAATAAGGCTTTTGCTTTTTTGCTTTTTTCTTTTCTTTTTTTTTTTATTGCTTGTCTAATAGAATATGGAATTTATTCTATCAAGAAAATTTTATCAAGGAGCTTAAATTACAAGAGAACTAGAATTTCTGTTTTGTAACATCAAGAACTGATTTGAAGAGAAAACAGAGATAAAGAAATATATATGGGAATATTGTGCTAGTCCAGGTAAAGTATGATTAAGTACTGAAGTCCAGCAGGCTCTTTGAGAGCAGAAGAAATGAATAAAGCTGGCACATTTATTTGTGGAGGGAAGCTGACTAAAAGGAGACTAACTCACCGTTAAGTGAAATGACGGTGGTACTCTCTGTAGAGGTCAAGTTATAGAGACTGGTAACTGTAACAGAAGATAATATGTGTATAGTATGAGGGCACTGAATATAAAGGGAAGGGATGGGCAAGAAAAGGATCCCCCAGAGCTCTTCACTTCAATTTAGTAAATGTTGAGTTTGAGAACTACATCCAATCTAGCAGGATGGGTGAGGATAAAACCTTGGGCTGGACGAGATTTTTCAGAGAAACGAACTGTGATCTTGGTTGTATTTTCTCAATATGTATATTTGTGCCTTTCCTTAGATATTATAATGTAATAGTTCTGATACAGATAAGGCTAGTTAAAGCAAACCAGCAAAGAAGCACAAACAGTGCTCAGAGCTAACAGAACACTTCCGTGGGCTCTCTGCTGGACAGACAGCGCTGCGCAGTCTCCAGGCCTGTGGTGAAAAACCTACGGCATGCATGCTGAAGCAGGCATGCAGGGCCCTTCTGTTGGCACCTGAGCTAAGCATCAGATATCCTGGTTTAATTGTGGTGTTGGCCCTTTGTGATAAATAAGTGGGTTTGTGGTTGAAATTTGGACACCCGGTCACCAAAATGTTTGCCATCACTGCCCTAGGCTACCAGGTTTTGTGTTATGGGTCACAATCCATTGGCTGGTCATGAACTCAGTTTAGTAAATCATAATTGTGTTTTTAGTGAAATTGACAATACATAAAAATATCACCGCTAGGTGTACATGGAGTAGGATATATTATTTTCTGATACTTTCTATCTCTTTTTATGTCTACATATGTATTTATGTAGATAAATACAAAATGAGTGTTGTGTGTATGTTGGTTTATAATATAAAATGAAATTGTCATTTATAGTCAAAAGGTTTTAAAGCCACTGCCATAGATTACCAAAGAAATGGAGACAAAATGTTAGAATGTATTGCTAATGTCAAATTGGTCAAACCCTGTGAAGGAAAACTAAGCTGGATGTTAAAAGACATAATTCTATTTCTAGCCTCATTACCTAGGGTTTCTATGCAAGTCAAGATCTCTAAATGGCTGTATTTCTGCACCAAGAATAAATAGCACTGGTGAATCACCTCATCTATACTATAGCAATTTAATAAGACCACTCATGACAAGTGCTTTGGAATCTAAGAGTAGACTAAAAAACAAAACAAAACAGCAACAACAAAAATCATGAATTTTTTAAACTTTTAGAAAAATATGTAAAGATTACTTGGAAAACCTCTTGTGTGATTCATGAATTTCACTACAGAGATTCTTCTTTCCTGTGAAGTAACATTTTTTGAATTGCATTTTATGCCTTTTAATGAAGCTTCATGTATACAATAATTTTGGCTTTCAAGATAAATCTCTGAAGTAGGCAGGACAAGTGGCTCTACAGTATCTGCATGAGAACACCAGTCTCAAAGACACTGAATGATTTATTCATAGCAACCACTACACAACCACCTCAAATATTAACAGATATTTCAGGAAAAACTGTGATCATTTTACTTTGTGTTCAATAAGCATATTAACTGACTTCTATTAAGCTAACAATTTTCTGACATTTTTCTTCCAATGATAACCAACCAATATAAGTAAATACTCTAGAAACCTTATTTTTCTAAAAAAAATTTTTTTTCATACTTTTGTTCAACTCTTGCAAGAAAGATTGATGGTTGCTTTACCATAATTTCTCCTTTCTTCCTTGTCAAAAGAACTCTCATTTTATCCACACCTTTATACCTTAAACAATATAATTCTGTTCTCAGCTCAGAAATATATCCTAAATATAGGATTCTATCAGGTTGTCCCATTATCCCTGTCAATGATTGTTTTACAGAATGATCCATTTACAAAATGATCCATTTTGATAAATCAGATCTAAAAGGGGGGGTGTCTCTTTCCTTTCTTCATTCTTTATTTCTTCCTGTCTGTCCTTACATCTGTTCACTTCTCTCCATAGAAAAGGAGCCTAACAACTCATAAATGCTATTCAAAATTGAGTGTGTTGATTATGTATACTTTTCTCTGAGTCAGATTGACTCAGAGATTGACAAACCAACACTGTTCATTCAGATGAAGAGTGATTTGATCACTAATTTGTCACTTTATGCACACTTACCTCATGTATATAGTTTACATACAGAAGTATGCAAGTATATACATAGCTTATATGTACACCACTTGGTGGAGGCTGGAAAATAATAGGGCAGGGACAAGGGGAAACAATGAGAACCAAGACCTGTCATGTAAAGGTACAAGATCCCAATGATGAATGTAACCGTACTGTATACCTAACATGTACCAATAAACCTAATGAGGAAAAAAAAAAGTATTAGGCACTTTTTCAGAGAAAAAGATGCAAGTTTTTCAATTGGAGTTTCAGTTTGGTATCATTTCATCCACACATATATAAAGTGGCCTAGTTTTTCCCCCCATTATTCAATAAAATAAGCATGTGAAATACATGAAGTATCTTAGGATAGTAGAGTATTCATAGAATTATACTGATTAACTTTGGAAATCAAGACTAACACATCTACACTATCTCTAAAAGCCCTGCCCAATGCTCCGCTCCATCTGCTCTTAAGGACTAATTATAAAGGGAGTAATTTTCTGTCTAGCATTAAAATGTTTAACCTCTATATCTCTAAGCATAGTATACCTGGGACTGTAGTATTCTCTTGTTACTTCTCCACTTGCCTGGCATATCTCCCAGCTTTCAATATCTGTCTCAAAAGAAGAATCTCATATTAAAAAATATGGTAACCCCTCCTTTGCTCTCATAAAACTCCAGGCAGTCTTTGTGAAAATATTTACTCAATGCTTACAAATATTTATTCAATGCCTCTAAGCAGTGGGGATACTGCAGTGATCAAAACAATGTTCTCGCTCTCATGGAGATAATAATCTAGTAGAAATAGATAATAAACAAATAAGCACCTAATATATGGCAGAGGTAATAAAGGCTCTGTAGAAAAAGTAACTGGGCTCAGTAAAAATGTAGAGGAGGAAGAAAATTCTCCATGAGAATCCTCCCGGTATTGAGCACTGGAGACTTGTGGCTGAAAAAAGAAAAGAGTATTCAAGGAAGAAGGCAGAGTAAAGGCAGAGTTGGAGGTGACAGCGCTCTTGGAATATTTGAAGAAATGAAGGAGAACAGAGAGAGTGGAGAGGGTGAGAGAATTAGGCCATGAGGTGAGAAAAGCAGGCTGGTGCCAAGTCAAACTCCCCTGAGCTCTGGCAAGGGCTTTGACTTTTATTTTAGTGTAACGAAAGCATTGAGAAATTTTGAACAAGGAGAGACTTGACCTTGTTTCAAGTTCTAAAAGCTCACTCTAGCTGCTTTGAGGTTTGTGTAGGTTTGCAGGTGAGGATTTCAGCAAACCATCCACAAGGCCACTGCAGTAGTCTAGGTGAAAACTGATAGTGGCTGCTCATCCTGGGTGATTTCAGACACAGGGAAGTGAAAAGAAACATTGACAAGTGTGAAGGTGTAAGAGACAGAGCAGAGAAATGGTGAAGTCACTGGACAGGGTAGTGAGGCCCCAAAATAACTAGGACCTAAGGTTGCATGTTATAAATTTGTGGAAATAATCCAGTTAAGATCAACATGTTAGTGTGTTTCAGATTGATCTCATTTAGTTTAAGATGGGGATGAGGTTGGGTTGGGGATGGTCAGTTGCCAGGACTTTCAGCAAATGATAGAAAGTCGCATTCAGGATGGAAAGAATTGGGCTGCCTCTGTGGAACAGGGACAATTCAACTACTGTGGTGGACAGAGAAACAGATGCAAGTAGAGCAGGAAAGACAGTGGCTCAACCTCCTATAGATGGTGAGAGACGAGGAAAGAGGTGTGTGGTAAGAAACCACCTCAAAAGTCCAAGAGGCAGCACTAAGGAATCTTTTGATATTATCGGTCGTGAACATAAAATGTGACCATTCAGCAGGTCAGTATATTTTAGATTGGTCTCGTTTGCTTCTAGGATTCAAGGTGAAGTAGGAAGGGAGTTGGATTTAGCAACCATGGGGACTTCCCATTGGAGTCTGATGGACAAAGAGTGTCAGAGTAATTGAGAGTAAATGCAAATGATAACTTATAATAATGGATCACAGAATAAGCCAAGCAAGGAGGCAAGTGAAGGCATGAGCGGTAGTGTCAAATAGTGAAAAAGGTAGGACAAAACAGTTCCAAGAATGACTGAAGGAAGTGGACTTGAAGCAGTGATCTGGAGGAAAAAGCAGCCATCACAGATGGGTACACCTAAAGGTAATGCTTGGTTGGTAGCACAATATTCAGTGTGACGGTGGTGAGGTAGAAATCAAAATTGGTGAAAGAGCTCTGCTGCCCATTGTGGTCACTGGGAAGGTGAAAGAATCATTGAGTTCTGCCCCGTCAGGACAACACCAAACTGCAAAGACTGCAAACAGCACTCAGCGTTCCATTGGTGCTGGGACAGATTATTCTGCCTTAATTTAGGACCCCAAGTAACGACTGACTATTGGAAGCCTGACAGTACTGGTGAGCTCTCTATTACTTTTTCCTGAAAATGTACTCTATATTATGCCTCTTGCTTCCTACCATATATTTCCTAATCAAAATCTTGCTTGTGCATGTCTGATAGAAGAACCCTAAATCATAATCTTGGATCATAGTTGTAAAGGAGGTTTGACAATTAAGTTTCTGGAATGTACCTTGAAGATAAATTCTCATACAGGGAGAAATATCCCAAACAAAAATATATTCAGGAGATGCTGGGCAGCCTGTATGTATGCTGCAGGTCTTTATCCATTTGTGATTATGTTTCTTCCACTTTTTAAAATATATAGTTAAAGAGTTAGTATACAATAAAAGTTTGCTGAATAAATGGATTACATACAATTGAGTAAATATTTTAAAATATCACACTTGTTTTATCTTTATTTTGATACCTAATCCACAATTTAAACTTGATGAGGAATATGAAATAAATTATGTGCATCCTGTAGCATTAAAATACCACCTTGAAACACCACATTCCATTCTGTCATTCTGCAGTACGTGAAGACTCTTCCGCAGAGTGGGGTAAGTTATACTCACATCTATTTCAACACAACCATACTAAAAAGTGCTAGATACCTAGCATTGGTTCAGAAAAAAGAGCAGAGCGAGGATGTGTTAAACATGTTGATTGACCCCCTACCGTGACTAGGCATTGTCTCCAGTGTTGGACACTACAGCAGCAAACCAGAGATAAAAATCCTTGCTTTGAAAGCACAAAGATTTGCTTTTATTTAACAGTTATATTTAAATGATCACAAAATTAAAGCATGTTGACTATAGGGCCAACAGTTGTAAGAAGAAAATAAAATTACCTGTGACACCAATGCAACTCTTGTCTGTTATACACATTCCTTCAGTTTTTTCCAAGTATAGAACCATAAATATATGTTTGAAATGTTTGTATATCTTGAGATATGGATATTTATGAACATTTCAAGTATGTACGTGTTATTGTGTCATGCAAGAATAGCATAAAATCCCATTTTGATTATAATTTAAAGTTTCCAGTTTTTCATTATGATAAACAATGCTACCACGAACATCCTTGCACCTGTATATATCTGCAAATTTGTCTGATTATTTCCTTAGAATTATTTCAGAAATGTGCTACTGCTAGGTCCCAGAGTAACCATTTTTTAAGCTTGTCGCTATGCAGAGAAACTTTCCACCAATTTCACTCTCTGCCACAGTGTACATGAGAGGGCTCATTTCCCAGTAGACTCTGCTTTTTTGACTATAAATGAACTTCTGATGATTCAGCCAGTGACTCTCTACAGTAGGCAGAAAGGTAACTGGGTGGCTGTATCTAGATAAGTCAACAGATTGTTTTATATGCATCATTTATCCACAAGGATCACCCTGTGCACAGTAGGATCCTTACCTGTTTCATGCTGATAGAAATGCTTGAGATTTCTGAAAGAAGAAAGCAAAAGAGAAAAGCAATAAATTTATTTTGTCATTATTGATGATCCATCTTTTCTTTAACAAAACAATGTTAACTCCATCAAAATATATTTAGACAATATTGATACTGAAACAGAAATCTCTATCTATCTATCTCTGTATCTGAACCAAGTATATGGGTTATGCAAAGGTAAGTAGAAATATATTCAAGACAACATAAAGTAATAAACATTTGGTAATAAACACTGAACAATTCCAAAAGTTTTTTTTTTCCATTTCTTGGAACATCTATATCCTTTCCAGGAAAAAGATCTCTAAAATTCAAAGAAGAGATGATAATTATATGAGCCTTCTTTTTGCTCCTCTATTTGTTCGGCTTTCCAAATTGTACTAGTAATACTTAGTGTACACTATGTGTAAGAAATACCAGTAAAACATTAGTTTACTTGATCCATAATCTATCTACTTCACCCTCATTTTATGATTCAAATACCTGGGCCAAATTTATAGCTAATTTATAGTATTTTGGACTTGAAATCAGCTTTATTGAGAACAAAGCTCCTGGGTAAATGTATAGCTCATATCAAACTGTTTCTTGAAATTTGGCCAAGTATCAGTTAACACTAGGAATAAGAATAAATTCTAGTGAGACAACTGCATGGGTTGTTTGCCTCTAATTAAGAATTCTTTTCCTCTAATTCAGAAATCTTTGTTATATAAGATCCCACAGAAATGAGGAAAGCTAAACTTTATTGCTAGGGGAAAAGTGGTTCACAACCAGAACAAAGACACAGCTATGGGCTGTGTCCAGAATCTTAGTAGAAATCCTCTGTTTCCTCCTAACCATGCCTTACTCCTGGCCTGAACTTGTGCTCATTGAGTCCACCTGCCTAGTTAGACTCCAAAGTCTGCCTATGGCTTCGGCTTTGGTCTTAGCTGTTTGGTGCCATTTCCCAGGACCACACCTCCTCCTGGTCCCTTGCTGGCACACTGGCTGCCTCTCTTCTATTCTCTTTGGAAAATGACTCCTTTCCTCCGTACCTCCTTGGCATCTCCTGCTTGTGCTAGGTGTAATTCTTTCTTTAATGAAGATAACAAATCTAAAGAATAACTCCTGTTAATTTTTTACTTAAAGAGGAGGACACTGAGTCATAGGCTGCTATGGTTTCATTGGTAATGGCAGGGCAAATCCATCTTGAATCTAAATCCCCATGGAAACAGTATTAAGAGGTAGCACATTTAGAAAATGAATAGATCAGGAGGACTTTGCTCTCCTGGGTAGGATTGGCATCTATTATAAAAAGGAACAAGCACACCCGTTATCTTTCTTCCTGGTGAGGATGCAGGAATAGGGCACTACTTTGGAAGTAGAGAACCTACACCAGATACCTAATCTACCAGGACTTTGATCTTAGACTTCCCAGTGCACCGACCTGTAAGCAACAAATTTCTCTAATTTACAAATCTCCAGTCCAAGGTATTTTGTTGCAGGAGCAGGAACAGACTCAATCAGTGATTTGTCTAGTTTTTATACAAAGGAGGCAAGATTTGAACCAGGTGTCCGAAGTCCAAACCAACTCGTTTTCCACTTTTCAACACAGAAATCAGACCACACAGACCAGGAATAAATACTTTGAGAAACAAAACCATTCCTCTCTGTGACCAGAATTAGTAAGTATGAGTTTAACAAAAACTCCCTCTGAAACCCTCGCTCACTCACCAGTTCCAGGTCAAAGATAGACACAGAAATCAGGTAGGCAGTCACCTTAATATGTCATGGAATTATTATTCCTAATTGTTAT
The DNA here is from genome assembly GCF_012274545.1 of Fukomys damarensis. NCBI lineage: Eukaryota > Metazoa > Chordata > Mammalia > Rodentia > Bathyergidae > Fukomys > Fukomys damarensis. Next base: position 15,971,537 of record NW_022900945.1, on the reverse strand, counting down.
AGAATTTTTTTAGCAAAATTGCCCTTCATTTGGGTTTCACAATACTTAAGTGTATGACTGCACCGACATTATATGATCACAGTTAGAATTCTAGTTTACCCAAAAGATATCATGGCCTCCAAATCAAAATATACAAGGGAGTTTGGAGTTGACAAAGCTAGTTTACTGCAAAAAAGAAAACCATTTCCGAGAGTCCTTACACTGTACAAAATGTTACGGGAAATCCTATTAGGATCTAAGTAGACATTGTGCTGTATTATGAATACCAATACTGTTAGTTTTCAAGTTTGCATACAAATAGTATAATCACTAACATTAGTGCAGGGGTTCCATAGAAAGCCACCGTGGCAGCCTTTATCATATTGCTCCTTGTCTACAAACAAAGAATTTGTATCTGTCCTCTCTACAGCATTGTCTTCAACGCCGTTCAGTGCGGGTCTGAGAAAGTGGATCAGAGCAGTTTCAGAATGAGAATTAGCATTTAGATTGTTGCTAAGCATTTTAAAATGTGAAGGAAACAGTCTTTACCCTTTGTCTGGATGAAAGGAGGAAAGGGGTGTTTTCCCATTGCCCGAGTTGACTTCTTGAAAATTTTGTTAGTAATTGTCTTCCTTTGAATTCATATATTTCCGGGATACATAATAATTACATTCATTTTAGAGGATTGGTACATGGACAAGTCTGATCTTAATCATTTTTACTATCCTTAGCTTATCCTACTTAGTCTATGATCTACTACATAGTTAACTTCCTTTGTCCAGTGTCAGAGAATTGGTCACTTTGCTTACTTTTTTTTTTTTTTGGCTAGTGGAATGATCTTTTCAAAAAAGTCTAATCAATGCAAAGTCTAAGTTTCTAGAATTATAGAAGATTTTATAACCTGAATGGACATTGGTTTTTAGTGAAGCTATGTATGATGAACTAAAGCACAGAAAGGCCAGATATAATTTATTCTGTCATTCCTATACTAAATATGTTGGTTTCCTAATCTTACAATCAGGCCATTAAAGATGTCTTCCAAGAAGAAAAATAGAACAATAAATCATGAATGTGGTCAATGACTGTTTACTGACTTACTCTACTTGAATAAGAGAGCATTAAATCAAGAATTGCTTTTCTTATCACTGCCATTTGTTAGATATTTCACTTGATAAAAACAAAATGTCTTTTGCGTTCTGGGTCCGCAATTCTTTACATCAATGTAGCTACTCAAGTCAAATTAGTTTCCTAATTGCAATTGGAAGAGATGGATGTGTTTTAAATGATCTAAAAATATGTTATGGCATATATAAATTTTTCTTCTTCCTGGATTCCACATTTGTTTTTGTAATTGAAAACTGCCAGAGGTCAAGGGCAGATTTCATAATTCTCTCATGATCCGTTCACAGCATAGCTTCAATCTATAACAACCAATGTGAATATTGTTTTCTATTGTTTCTTTATTATGTTAAAGAAATGTGATATCTTGTTTTGTTTGTTTTGCTTTGCTTTTTGGTACCAGGGATTGATCTTGGATCCTTGTGCTTGCAAGGAAGGTGGTGGAACCACTGAGCTACACCCCCAGCCCTAAGAAATGAAATATAAAACATGTTTTGTGTCAGGATAAGTCTCTGTGCTCTCATCTTTCCCTTTTGAAAAAGTTTCCCTTCCTGAATTTGCTCCATATACCTGTACTATAAAACTTCTTCCTTCCCACTTTCTATGGTAATTTAATCCCACAGGACTCTCCTTGGCTTCTTCAATTAACCTCTTTATATTGGCTCTCATTCTCCCATCTTCCAGAAGGCTCAGGTTATTCCTATTTTAAATAAACTTCTACCAATTGTGCTCAGTTAATTTAGCAGTAAACTCCTTCTAGGAAATCTAAATGGCATTTTTCTCACTGATCTTGACCTATTCCTTTATTGAGATTTTTTTTCTACCTTGATTTCTGTGATGATGAAGAATCTTAAATTATTTTCTTACTGTTCTTTTTATATTGACTTTCTAAAATCTCTTAAGTCTCTCATTTGTGTTTCTTGGGACACTCTCCTTAGCTCTTCATTCATTAGTCTTTCTTTTGAGTCTTTTCGTGACACAAATCATCATTTCTACTACCTCTCCTATATAAATGATCCCTGTGTTATTCATAGACCTGGCTCTAAATGTGTGGATTGCTCCTGCAGTAGATCCACAATGAATCCATTCTAGAGCAGCTCTTCTACTACTCATTCATTCCATCCAGGAGGACTCAGGATCCTTCATTACATTTTCTATGCTCTGGTTTTGGCTAACAAAGGAGAGAGAGAGAGAAAGAGAGAGAGAGAGAGAGAGTGAGAGAGAGAGAGAGAGAGAGAGAGAGAG
>NW_022900945.1:15962871-15969087 GCF_012274545.1 Fukomys damarensis | reverse complement strand
AGAGAGAGAGAGAGAGAGAGAGAGAGAGAGAGAGAGAGAGAGAGAGGGAGAGGGAGTTAATAAAGCATTATTCCAGAATTTTGTGTTTCCTTTTCTTCATTCTTGTTTCTATACCCAACTCAGAGGTTGTCCCTGTTACTTTGATCCCTGTTACATTGGCCATAACTCAGTGACATGGCTACACTTATCCTGAAGGGAGGCTGACATGTGGGACCCAACAATATCCAGGAGGAAATGGAAATGTGCTCTGGTGAATCTGTGGCTGCCTCTGCCATGATTCACGGCTCCTATCGTGGGTTCTGACTTGCACCTCACCAGTCCCTTTTTCTCCAGGGCTCCACTCTGTCCAGGAATGGCTTTCCTGGATCATCCTCTAGCCTGACATCTTCAAATTTTACTTTATCATCTATGTATATGCTTCATCATTGAATTGTTAAAAGCCATCGAAAAACTTCGGGACAGATTCTAAGGCAGAAATCAATCTCATAATTTCCACTTCCGTCTTCTGCCCCATCCAGCACTGATCCTTTCCCACACTCATTCCTTCCTCCTCATCTTCCCTCTAGTTCCGCAGTCTCTTCCTACTGCTGCATTTATCTCTCTCTCTTCCAAAATGACCTGCTACCTTCACAAATCTCTATTTATCCTATCGATTTCATTAATTCTCTGGCACCAAGCTAAAAACTCATAGTAACATGTAAGTCTGTCTTCTATTTTATTCCTGATGACAGTTCCTGACCTTTCATATTCAGTTTTTGTGATATTTTGTTTTTCTTGTCATTCATCACTCCTAGACACTGTGCTATAATTTTATTAGTACAATATTTTTCTTTCTGGATGCCTAATTTTCACTCCCAATTTCATTAAATACTCCACTGCCACATTCATTTTGCAAACATCATTATGTCAGCCAAGTTTGGTGGCACATGCCTGTCACACCAGCACTAGGGAGGCTGAGGTAGGAGGACCTCTGAGAGTTCCAGGAAAGCCTAAACTACACAGTGAGATTCTGTCTCAGAAAACAGAAATAAACGGGAAGAGAAAACATCATTGTGTCAAAATGAAGCGGATATTTATTGTGTAAAACTTATGTAATTTCTGAATGAAATAACATTTGGCCATAAAGAAGAAAAATATGTCACTCGTATGAAAATAGCTGGAACTGAAGACTACCATATTATATGAAATAAGCCAGACTCTAATGTCAGATCTCAAAACATTTTACTTATAACCAGCTGAACTGAGTAAAAAATAAATTTAGAATCATCGCTCATAGTCCCTCCTATGACAAACCATATGATGAAATACAGTAAGTGAGTGATGACCATGGAACTCAGTACAAATGTTAGAACTTGCTGTAAAACAAAATTTAACTTGCTTTGCCTGTATGAATTTTTTTAAATGCACAAAACACAATACAGTATTTCAGTGCTACACCTTTATGCAAATGACTTCATCCATCTTTATACTTGCTGTGGCCTAGCTGATTTTAAAAGTAACTGGGCTTCACCATATCTTTTTCTTTACAGAAACCTGTAAAAATACAACTTTAAGTTCCGCAACAATTCGATTGCAGGGTGTTTGGCTGGGAGCTGGGAGGCTAAGGTGCTCAGATCCTGGCTCTTCAGTGAATTTAACTATATGACCTTGGGCAAGTCACTTAACCTTTGTGCTTCAGTCTCCCTGTCTTATACAATGGGAGGAATACCTACCTCACAGGGTTGTTGTGGGGATTAATTGGAAATAATGTCTGTAAGCATTTAAGGTTCTTGAAGAAGGTGCTATATAAATGTAAAATAATATCTATTAAAGTTGGTTTATTTGTGAAAAAAATAAAAGTCAAATCTCACATGTCTTCTATCATATGAGTAATCTAGGGGAAGAGAGACAGAGTGGAGGGCACTTGAAGTAGTATGCAAACTATTAGAAAAGAGGAAGGAGGCAATGATTAAGTAATGTTCAATATATATGAATATGCCAAAATAACATATAAAAGTCAAATCTCACATGTCTTCTATCATATGAGTAATCTAGGGGAAGAGAGACAGAGTGGGGGGGACTTGAAGTAGTATGCAAACTATTAGAAAAGAGGAAGGAGGGTGTTAGGCAATGATTAAGTAATGTTCAATATATATGAATATGCCAAAATAACGTGCACTATCCTGTATAACTAATGTGCACTAATAAAAATGCTGTGATCTCAAGGACTTCCCAAGCAGGCTCTCCACTGCTAAAAAGAAGCACGGTGAGCAAGAGAATCAACAGGACCTAGTGACCAGGATCCAGACCAGAAGCCAATGAGAAGAGATCATTCCGAGGCCCAAACAATGAGGAAAGTTTTGTATACAGTAAAGCTGAATATAAAAATCAGAGACATGGAAGTTAGAGTCACTGGGAAAGAAATTACCTAAAGTGAACAAATCAAATGAAAATAACACATAGATAGAAAAAGAATTCTTAAAACACTAAGCAACTTGTCACTACTGATTTATAAGCGGTCAGTGAGTTCCAAGAGAAGCAATGAGTGTTCAAATTCGAGTTTTGAAGCTGAATTAAAATGAGAAACTTTCACGGTGGGTTGGATGTGATAGTTTAAAATGTCATTGGCTTCTGTTGTATTTCCATCAAATAATAAGTTCAGGTCCCTAGGAAAAACACAGCAGACAACAAGAGGTGAGAGCTCAGGGACAGCATACAGTATCCTTTGAGGGAAAACGTGAGAAGCAACAGTACAGATCCAGTACCTGATATCACTTGAACGAAGCCTTCTCTACCCTCTACTGTCAAAACCTTTCCCCTTTCTTCTCAGAACTCATAGCACGATGAGAACCGCACCATTTCTCCTTACACCAGTTCGTCATGTGCAGGATTCACAAAGTATCCACTTGTTGATTAGCTCCTATGTCCAAAGTTCTCTGCAATGTAGCACTTAAAGGCGATCTAAACTTTTCAAGGGATTTGCATCTCTTCAGTAAGATTAGTTTCTCCAGTACAGAAATTGTGTATTCAGTCCCTCATTCATGCAACAGATATGCATTGTTTATTAGGTATCAGACGTTATTCTAGGTTTCAGAACAACAGAACTGATCAAAATTGGGCAACCCTCACAGAGTTTGCCTTTTGGTCAGACACACAGAGAATCTGAGAGTCAAAAGACAACATACAGTGTTGGCACTGGGAGAGGCTGCTACTGCTGGAGCAAGAGCACAGCCTACAAGACAAGGTGACTATTTCAGGCCAACTGGATGTCGGGCAAGTCGATAACCTTGGGAATATTGGTATTGAAAAGCTGTCTTCTAATGATAATTAAATGTGAGTGTCTTCAGTGCTTGTGATAGAATCTTGCTCATAGAAATTCTGATCTTCTAGTTAAACCAATAAGCGCTTGCCTTAGTTACTTTCCAGCTGTTGGGACAAAAATGCCCAACACCAACAACTGGAAAGAGAATAAGTTTATTTTCATTCATTGTATCAGTCCATGTTTGGCTGGCTGCAAGGCAGAAATGGCATGGTGTAAGAGGCTAGGAGGAGGACAGCTCTTTATCCCATGACAAGCAGGAAGCAGACAGAGAAGGGAAGAGCTGGGGAGGAAGGTGTGCCCTCCTGGATCATGCCCCCTGGATCCTACCTCCAGCCAGGCCCCGTCCTCTAACAATACATTTAGTTACTGAATTCAACAAGGGATGAATCCACCCTGATCCAGTCATGAGAGTTTGGAGGACCTTTTAGATCTGGACCATAACAGTGTAAAAGGACAAAGTAAACCAGGGAGTAGAAAAAACTGGGAAATTTTAGAATTTTAAATCAGATAGCCAAGGCACTTGGTGAAATTTAGGCAGAGAGAAGGAAGTTGGATAATGAATTAGTGTTTGCCATCTTAGGGAAGAACATTCTGTACAGAAGGAACCGTAAGGACAAAAACTTTAGGACAAGAGTTCTTACTGTACAGAGCTCTAACGAAGCCTTGGTGGCTGGGATAAGGCTTAGTGAGGGTGAGAGTCATATTACACAAATCTGGGGAACAGGAGGGATACAGTAAAGTGCTTTTGGAAGATTTGAGATCCAGAAATATTAGCATGTTCACTGTCATTTACACAGATTCACTCTGGCTGCTACACTGCCAACAGTTTGAAATGAGGCAGGAAACCATCTAGGAGGCCAGTGCACTGCATCAGCTAAAAAACGTTGAGGGCTTTGACTGCAAGAGGAGTGATGGGATGGTAATAAATGGTCAAATTTGAGATACACTTTGAAAGTAAAGCCGGTATGTTTTGATGTCAGATGAGATGTGGGGTGTGAGAAAAAGAAATGGGTCAAGGGTTTTTCTACAACGTTATCCTAAGCCCCTGGAAAAACAGAATTACAATTAGCTGAGATGAGAATTATTACAGAAAAGGTAGGTTGAAGCGCTAAATCAGGAATGTGGCTTTGGATATATTAAGTGTGAGATGCAATTGCTCATCCAAGATGAGATGTAAAGTACACAGTTGAGCCTATCATTAAAAGGGAAATTTAATCTGAAAGTACACACTTGGAAATTATCAGTGATAGCAATTAAAATCACAGGAATCTAGGAAATGAATCTCATTCATGGAGAGAGAAAATGAAAGGGGAGGGAGAGAGAAATAGCCAAGGAGTGATATCTGAAATGCTCAAGGTCTGTAGGGACCAGAGCTAGGCATAGGAGACTGAGAAGGGGTAGCCATGGAAGCAGAAGGGAAACCAGAGGAATATTGTGTCCTGGAAACCGAATGACAAAGCATTTCTAACAAGAGGGAATGATCTATTTACCATATGATGGCAATCTGTCGTTAAGAAGAAGGTTAAGGATTATGCGTTTAAATGTAGTAACATAGATCACAGTGAAGTTGGGAAGGAGTTTCACTTGAAACTAGCGTGCAAAATCTAAAAATGACAAGGCAAGAGAAAAGATAATTTAGAGTACACATTACTTTTCCAAGGAGTTTTGTTGTAAATGTAAGTAAAGAAAATGAGGTGGCCGGTGGATGGATAAGCAAGTAAAGAGAAGGTAAAAGTTTCTTTGCTTATGGGGAAGATTCAGTAGAAAAAATATAGCAAAAGAGCAGTAACATTCATTTACTTCCATATGGATCCTGAAGCCCATTTCTTCCCTTTGAATTAGATTTGTTTTACAGCTCTTATTAATTTATTAAGTGTGATCACCAAAATCTAGACCCAAAGCAAAATTTCCTCTGGCTTCTCTGCCATGAATTACTAACAGTTCCATGTGTTTGACAGGAAATTTTTGAAGTCATATGAACTTGTTCCTATATCATCTCCCCTACCCCTCACCTTATGTGAAGACTGGGCTTCCCACTTCTAAAGAAACTTGCATATGTGGAAAATGTCTGTGGTTTCAGTCTCACTTCATCCTGTTTTGATTTGTTTATTTCACCACTCTATGAGAACTCTAGAACAGTCACTTTGACCGCATTGTTGATATCACAAATGAAATTTAGGAAACTATACTATGTGTTCAATCTTCCGCATGACACTAATTATACAAAGGTCATCATCTCCAGAGATAACACAATATCACCAAAGGAGGAAAGTGGTAGTAAAAGAATAAGTCAAAAATAAACATCAGAGAAAAGAGGGATGAAGACATAAGCAAACTGCTCTAAAAATTGCTATATGATTCCAAATGAATTTTTGGATTCTTTTTTCTAGTTCTGTGAAATATAGTGTTGGAATTTCAATTGGCATTGCATTGAATGTATATAGCAGTTTTAGTAGTATGGCCATTTTCACTATGTTGATTCTTCCTACCCAGGAGCAGGGGATATCTTTCCATTTTTTTATATCCTCTTCGATTTCTTTTTTCAGAGTGCTGTAGTTTTCAGTGCAGAGATCTTTTGTTTCTTTTGTTAGATTGATTCCTAGATACTTCATTTTTTTGGATGCTATTGTAAAAGGAATTTTTTCCCTTATTTCTCTTTCTGTCTGTCTGTTATTTGTGTATAGAAAGGCTATTGATTTTTGGGTATTCACCTTGTATCCAGATACTTTACTGAATCTGTCAATTAAGTCTAGAAGTTTTTTGGTGGAGTTTTTTGGATCTTCAATGTAGAGTATCATATCATCAGCAAATAATGATAGTTTAACTTCTTCCTTTCCTATCTTTATTGCTTTAATTTCTTTCTCTTGTCTAATTGCTGTGGCTAATGTTTCCAGAACTATATTGAAGAGAAGTGG
>NW_022900945.1:15958884-15961143 GCF_012274545.1 Fukomys damarensis | reverse complement strand
GGTACATGGTACATGATCCCAACAATGAATGTAACTGTACTGTATCCCTAAAATGTACCAATAAACTCAATAAAATTAAAAAAATATATATGCCAAATCACATTTAGTAAAATATGTTAGGTGTAGCTAAGGGCTAAGTGGGAAAGTCAAGAAAATGAAGAGAGGCAGTGCTGTAGGACCTCAGTGGGTAGTTAAAATTTAAATGGCATGGTCAGGAAAGGGCTTACTTGGAGACCAAGGAAAGATCCAAAATATCTAAGGGGGTGCATTTTTTCATCTTCCATTGCTATAACAAAATGCCTGAGGCTGTATAGTTGTGGGGATTAACTAGTGGTCTATGCGGAATACCCAGCTGAACTGAGTCAGCATGGTTGTGGGTGTGGAAGACCCACCTGAGAATTGTTGCCAGTGGAGGGGAAGATCATTGGTGGTTGATTTACTCGGAGAAACTTGCCCAGCTGCTTTTTCTGATGAGAACTTGGTTGTTCTCTGTTGGGTCCTCGCTGTCACTGGGAATGGCTGCTGTTGTCATCAGGGGAGTTCTGGTCTTCCTCGTGAGTGGTCTTCCTGGCTCCTAAGTGGATCCCTCAAGCTGGTGGTATAAATCCTTTACCCCATTTGTACAGGCTTTCTGGCTTCCACCACTGGCCTTTGGGCCTTCCTGGTGCAGATCCTCCATACGGACAAGCAGGAGACATTGGTGTGAGCTCTAGGCCTCGGACTGGACTCATGGAGGACACTGCCTTGGGCTGCAGGTCTTCAGGTGGACTTGTGCGGGACATTGCCATGGCATCCAGACCCTCGGCTGGATTCTTCAGGTCTCTAGTGTGTGGACAGATGTCTTACACTGCTCTGCATTTGACTTTTTGGGTGAATATTATAAAATAATTCTATTAAAAAAATTACTATATGAATTGATTCATATGGTTAACAGGTGCTAAACAAGTAAAGAGAAGAATACTATGTGAAGAAGAAAGCAAAAGTATAACAGACAGTGTGATTCTTGATGGGGAGTTAAGGCAAAACCACAAGTTTTACAAGCTCCATAAGCAGAGATTGGACAAGGTTGGGTGTGCAGTTCAGGGACTCAGTGATTGCTTCATGTGTCTCAAGTGCTGCGTTTGATTGCCAGCCCTGGGAAAACCTAGACAGATAGTAACAAAGTAGATGGAGTTTCTAGAGCAAATTAAGGATGCATAAAATTTCAGTTTCTTATAGAATAACTACTGAACTTAATGTTCATGGAGTATATGTATAAATTAAGGAGTTTGAACAATTTTTAAATATTTGGAAATTTTAAAAATGTTTTTTAGAATGAACAAGAACACGTATCTCTCTTCAACAAGTATTTCTGAATCAGTAGAATAGCACAGGTAGCCAAATAAGCGCAACATCTGAGTGCTTGTGTGTGTGTGTGTGTGTGTGTGTGCGCACACACTCCTGGGTATTGAACTAGAGGCCTTCACACAAAGCTACATTATCAGACCATTTTTATTTTGAGACAGGAACTTGTTAAGATGCACAGGAAGGACTTGAGAACCAATTGAGTTTTGATAAAACTTCTAAGAACACTTGTTGGAGAAATAAAAACTCTTTTTTTAAACAAATTGTGGTAAAGTAATTAGATATCCACATGCAGAGGAATTGAACTATCTCTCACCAATTATAAAAATCAACTCAAAATAGATTAAAGACTTAAATATAAGACCTAAACGTATAAAACTACTAGAAGAAAAATGTCTTCAGGACACTGAAGGGGGCACATATTTTTTAGATAAGACTCCAAAAGCTTAAGAAAAAAAGCAAATGAGGTTCTATCCAACAAAAAAGCTTCTGAGCAGTGATAGAATAAAGAGAAAACCTACAAAATGGGAGAAAATATGTACAAACCATATATCTGACAGGAATTTAATATCCAGAATATATAAGAACTCCAAAGACTCAGTAATAACTCAAAAATACAAAGAACTAATTAAAACATAGGCAATAGACCCTAATAGGCATTTCTCAAAAGAGAGAGAGAGAGAGAGAGAGAGAGAGGAGGGAGGGAGGTAGGAGGGAGGAAGGAAGGAAGGAAGAAAGGAAGGAAGGGAGGGAGGAAGAGAGAGACAACCAACAAGAGTATACAGAAATGATCAACATCAGTAGTCATCAGGGAAAAGGAAATGCAAAGTACAATAAGGTATCATATCAATCCAATAAAAGTGACTATTTTCAAAAAAGATAAAAGATAAATTCTGGCAAATGTAGAGAAAAGGG
>NW_022900945.1:15901759-15958746 GCF_012274545.1 Fukomys damarensis | reverse complement strand
ATATATATTAGTACAGCTATTATGGAAAACAGTATGAAAATTGCTCAAAGAATCAATCATAAAAATACCATATGATGCAATAATCTCTCTTAGGTATATAGATTAAAAAAGTGAAATTAGCAGTTCCAAGGATTATCTGAATTCCCGTGTTTATTGCAGCACTTTTCACAACAATGAAGAAATGAGAACAACTTGAGTATCTACCCACAGATGAATGAGTAAAAAATGTTGTACGCAGTGGAATGATGTTCAGCCATAGAAAAGAAAGGAATCTTGTCATTTGCAGCAACATGGATGGAACTGGAGAATTATGATTAGTAAAAAAAAAAAAGCCAGCCACAGAAAGGCAAGTTGAGCATCATCTCATTCCTTTGTAGAATCTCAGCTGTTTCACAGAACTTTGTAACAGAGTGGTGGTTACCCAACCACGGAGAAGAGAAGAGAGGAGGAAGGAGTAGGAAATATTGGTCAAGGGTTAATAAGTGGCAGTTAGATTACCATAAAGTTCTGGAACTGTGCAGTACATAATTGTATATTTCAAAAGCTAAATCAAAATGATTTCACCGTAAATAGGGGGAAATGCGTTTGAAGAGCCAAGTATATTTAGTTTAGACATTACATAATGTATGCATGCATCAGCTAGGGATGGTGATGATCACCTCTAATCCCACACTTGAGGGGCTGAGGTAGGAAGATCACCAGGAGGCCAGGCCAGACTAGGCTACTTAGTGAATTCACGGGAAACTTGAGCTACATAGCGAGACCCTGTCTCAAAAATAATCAAACAAAAGAAAACAAGATATATTTGTATCAGAGTACTTTGTGTCCATTAAAATAAGTTTAAATTTACATTTAAAAAGAAAATGATTAAAAGTTAGGTGAAACACGGTTTGGAGAAGGGGAAAGACTCCATACATTTAAGTGGAAACTTCATTAATCACCTATAAAATAAATGATAACAATCAAAACTACAGCAATGTTGTCGGAAAAAAAAGAAGCGGTGAGCTTTGTAAAATGTTTTTGAAATGTCTGTTAATGGGTCGGATGTAGGAGATCGTGACAGGCCAATAGCTAAAACTTTTACTTGGATACTTTTAGCTGGGTTAAATGTGTAAGTGGTGTGGCATCAGTGAAAATACCAAACGCAGAAATGTCTGAAACAGAAGATATGGGAAAGCAACAAGCAGGTCAACTCTTGACACCTGTGCAACATCCGGGTGCATGTGTTCGGTAGGAATTCGGACATGCTGATCTTCTGAGAGATACTGCGACAGAGATATTTATGTCGATGTCATCAGGATGCAAGTGAGAGTTAAAGTTGGAACAGTGGACTAAATCCTCTGAGAGTGTGCCAGGCAAGAAAAAAGAGAGTTCGAGGAAAGAACCATGAAAAAGATATACACTTTGAAGGCTGTTCGGGCTGTGCCCAGAATATAGTCTCTTTACCGTCTGCACTTGCTACCTATTTCCTCAATCTTATTAACCAATAAAAACTGACAAGTTCTAGCTCTGAAACTTAAATCTTAGCTTTTCTCCTCCTAGATTACTTTTTTTTCATAATTCATTTATATTTTCAAAGAGTTTTGGGTGATTTTTCTCCCAATTTCTCATCTATAATTACTAGCAGAAATGTTCAAGTAGTTGCATATCAGAAAATTCTTTCATCATTTGCTCATAGAAATACCAGTTCATCTGAATATCGCATGATTTTTCTCCATTTTCAAACATTTTGGTTTCATAATGAGTGCAAACACTTCATCCTCAGAAGTAAGCTCTGGTATCCAGTGAACAACTCTGGGATCATATTTGGCAAGAAGTCCTGTCACAACCCAGTACACCCAACACTCAATGTTTCTATACTACATGGCCCTCAGATACCCAGTAACAAGTACAGTTCTCCTATTCCAAATTTCCTGAATAAATTCTTCAGAGTCACAAGGATATAATCACAAAAACTTCTCTTCAACAAGACATATGAGATCAAGAGGCATAAGGGGAAGTTGTAAGCTACAGTGTAGCTTGATTTCAGCAATGAGTTAGTTGAAATAATAATAATAAATCTGCTGCAAAATAAAAAGAATTGGGACAGCTCTGGATTTCCATTTGAGTACATTACAGTGAGAAACCACCCTTATTAATGGATTAGAAATTTAATTGATCTGCATTATGCTTAAAAGTAGCTAGAACAAATGGAAAATAAAGGTACTTATTCTATGCCCTGCTCATATATTTCAATTCTCCTTATGGACTTTTAGCTTACACCATCAGCACTTAATGTACGGATAACTCATTTTAAAATTGAAAGAGTTATAGGGTTATAATTTTTTATAATTTCTCCTCACTAACCCTTTATATATTACCTTTAAAGCACTCAGTAAAATACATCCCGATGATTTCTGCACCTCACAAACTTTATAGAAATTTCTTGGCTAGGGACTAAAATGCTGGCCTTCTTGAGACTGAATATAACTACTGAATGATGTAAGCAATAAAATTATTCTCATATCTATTTGCTCTCATTTCAAGAGTTGTAAAACTCATTACATGTCTTTTAAGAATCTCAAAAATATTCCTTGTTTGCTGTTGTTTTCGAACAGGATCTTGCTATGCAGTCCAGGCTGGCCTTGAACTCACTATGTAGTACAGGTTGGTCTTGAACTCCAGACCCTCTTACCTCAGCCTCCCAAGGACTTGGATTACCAGGGTACACCATCATGTCCAGTTCTCAAGAATATGCTTTAAATCTCAGATTGGTTTGTGAGTTTTACCAGTCTCCAATCTAAATAATTTTGTGTCACTGGCAGAGTAGTAGTCGCCCTAGATCAGAGACACACAGAAGCACAGTAGTCAGAATGTAGTCCTCGGGTATCCAGCCACCTTTCCTCATGCACGAAATGGCTCATGATTCTAATTCTTTGTTTCTCCTTCAATAAGTAGTCTTTCAGCCCTAGTATTACTTCTGCTCTCTGATCTTCTTTTCTGATTCAATCTTTTAAATGCTTTATGAAAATTTTGTTAACATTCTCAGTGATCCTGCCTCATAATATTTTTTAAAATGCTTTAAAATAGTCCTACAGGCTAGTAAAGCAAAATTATGGGGGGATGTCTGGGTTCCCTTATTTGTAAGTCCTTATGCACCCCTGTGCTTGCTAACCACAGGCTTTTCCATGTAAAACCATGGTCTTTGCCAGCACCTCCGTAAGGATGGGGAGAGTTATTGTTGGGCTGATTACTGCCGAACAAAGACCCTCAAGAGCCACGATTATGTCCCTGTTTCCAGGATCCATAATTTCAATATTCTGCTACCTGAGATTCCTTCTTGCCAGGATCCTGCCTTCCCTTCCAGGGGACAGTATTTCCTCCCACTCTAACTGACAGCATCCCCTTCCTTCATTAACAACTGCACATCCTTCTGTTTCTGTGTGGGATGTCACAGGCCTTTGCCACTCGCCTCCCGCTCTTCCTGGAGTTGCCTGGTGAATGTAAATGGGAACATACTTTTCTCAGTCATTCATAAGTGCACAAATGATGAATGAATTTTTCTACCCCTGCTGCTTCCTAAACTTTGAGAAGTATCAAGTGAACCATTAGCTATTTCATGATATTCAACTTGGGTGACCATGCTGGGAACAGTTGCAATTTAATGCCTTTTTAGATATATGGTTATGGGCTGTATTGTATCCAGTTCTATTATATTTTTCTATAGTATTTTCATTTTATTGTGCCATTAATAATTTAGCATTCTAATTTTTATTATTGGATTATATTATTTTATTTCCATTATTGTTTTATTTCTTTTTATAAAGGATATAAAATTAATAAAATCTTAGACCCTGTCTTAGGGGGGGCAGCAGGGCCCCTGAAGGGTCCTATACTGTTTGGTCATCATACCTAGCCTTGTTCAGGTTGTTCTGGGCCTCTCCTGCCCTTGTAACTATGGTCGATGTGTTATTTAGTCAATTTAGGACTTTTATTAATTTGAAGATTGTGCATGATATATAAAACTAGAGACCAAATAATGGAGCCATTATTCCTGGTAACATAGACAGGCTGCCATTCCTGGCAAAAAAACTAAGATAGGTATGGAAATGTAAGACCACAAAGATGTTATTTACTGACATATACATCAGGTCAAACCATATAAGCTTTTAGTTAATAATAACATCAATAGTACAGCCAAAATATATTTTAAAATTTATAAACTAAGGATTAGAAGAATGAAGTTTAACATTTGTTAGCAGGAGGGATCCACATTGAACCAAAACAGGAATGAGAAAGATATCTTAAGACCCAGAATTTGAATTTATTTGAGATCAGTATCTTTCCAAATTGAAGTGGGAAATTGCTGTTTTAAAAAGGGCTTTGGTTAACAATGCTTCTTTTGCTTTCCTATTTCTGTGTCGGAATTGTTCTAAATGCTATCTACTTTCTAGAGAGATCTGCTCCTGTCTCTAGCAGAGGTTTAATCATGTGGAATGTTCATGAGGACAGAGTCACAGTGAGTTCACTGTGTGCACGCAGAGCTCAAAGCATTAGAAGTCCTCCACAAATATCACTACACAAATCAATACATAGGAGAAAGATCGATAGATTTATAGCAATTATAATTAGGCATTATATTAATTTAATGTATAACTGACGAACACAAATATCACATCATACTCAGAAAAAAAGATCTCATTTGGGCAATCTTTGTGAAACTTTACAGTACTCTGTTATATTAAAATTATTTGAAATTTTCTACCAGAGACAGGACTAACCAGTCCTTTGTGTCCCACAATGTTAAATTCTGTTTTAACACATATATTGCCAGAGAATACATAAGCATCAAAGCATTCTCTTAAAATGCTTGAGAAAATAGGAAATATTATAAAATTAGCTCTTACTTTCTCATGGTACATGTCAAAGAAATTTCTGATCCAACTTCTACTGGCCGTTTTTGTTTCCGGTATAGGAGATTGAACTCAGGATCTTGCTCTTGCCAGGCAGGCACTGCGCCACTGAGCTACATCCCCAGCCCTCCACTGTCCTTTTGACTTCAAATTGAAGAATTAACAACACTAATTAGCAAATAAAAATACACATCTAATAAGGCTCCTAAAGGATATCACATAGTATAACAGAGCACTTGGAATTTTAACAGACAAGCTAAAGATAAAAGAATAGTATGTAGTCTCACAGTTGATCATTATGTCCCCTGCCTTTCCATATAAGACACCAGGCTTGTAAAGTACTTGCTAAAGGCCATTTGATTTTTTCCTCACATGTGAAACAGATCTAATTAAAGAGGCTATTTAATTTCTAATAAATCTCTCTTTGTGTGTTTTATGTTTTGAATAATTTCTACTCAGGTCTGATTTTGAACCTTTAAAATTTTAAGTAATAAGAGATTTTTAACTGTATTGTTTCCACTTAGAATACACTAAAATAACCCATCCTTTTAATCTAATGTGTGAATTAGTGATAGAGATACATATTTAAACATAAATATAAACAGCTTGAAATCCCACTCTAATTCTACCCACAGGTTCATACCTGGAAGCACCTTATTTTAAAGTTCATTGAAAAGTAGCCTCTATTTTCTAAACAGGAAATCTTGAAAGGGCACCACTTAACTGATATTCTCCAGTGTAAATCGTATCAAACAGTTTCATGTTTCAGAGTGGATTTGCAGATGAAAAACTCACCCACTCATCACCTAATAATTAAATGAGTGCAACCATGAAATCTGAGAAATCTATATGAGAAAAATACTTACACATTCTTTGATTTTTCATAAAAATTTAAAATTTCCTAGATATAAGACAGGTTCTTATAATAATATAGAGAAGTATGATCAAGAAAGATAGAATCAAAATGCAAAGACAATCTATTTTTCCATGATTCTAGCAACACAGAGCTGCTATGCTTAAAATGGGCCTCTAAAGAAGAATTTAAAGGGAAGCTGTATGTGAAATCATAGTAACAGTAGGGAGATACCACTCGGTCAGAGGGGAACTACGTGGGGATCCTCGCTTGAAAGGGGAAACAGAGTCACACAGAAAGGACTGCCGAATCTAAATCAGAGCCCATGGTCGTCTCCCAGTAAGGGAAAAAAGGAAATAAATTGTCCAGATTCAGTGTTTTCCCTCTCTACATTGGTCAAACCCATCAAAAAGTCAGAAAGCATGGGGCCGCAGTTACTGTCCATTATGAATCAGAGGAGGGTACAGCAGAGAGCAAACGGATCTGCAGGTTGAGCCAAAGACATCAAACACAGAAGAAGGCTGAAAAGGACAATCCGTCACAGGTCCACGGAAGTAGATAAAGGAAACGTACAATGTGCGGGAAAAAGCAGTAAGGCACCAACCATGTAGGCAAGAAAACATGAGAACTCTTCACGTTCTCAGTGGAACATTACAACGCAAAATAAGCAAGAAAGTGGCTGAAAGGATAGTGGAAAAAGCACTGAACAGAAAGATAATGGCAGAAAGAATTAGTCATTCTGAGAAGTTAGTATGCGCCAAATACTGGATTAGGTTGTTATTTTAATAAGTGATATCATTAATTCTTATAAGCTGTCAACGAGAACATTGTAACAATTTAAAGATACGGAAACTGCAACCCATAAGGATATGATCCCTGCCCCTATTCTAAGTGCACAAGTATATTACCATTTAGTTACCGTCGAAGCGCAAGATTCTTTTTAGGTTAAGCCTACTCTGGTGGCTTAAAGATTTTTCTAAGAGGATTGGATGGAAACTCCTTTCCACTTTCCAACAACTTCTGTAGCTCCCGTCTCACTGTGATCCCAGGGGACAATGAATACACAGATTGTGCTGTTTAGCAGGACACATCACCTTCTACACATCTCTCATTCTCCCCTACTGATGGAGCTGTGGAAAGTAAGCCAGGCGTACAGTCTTAACATTACGTATGGAATCCATTAGGCAATTCTACTTGGACCTGAAAAAAATAATAACCCTACTTTTCTTCCAATTTAAAATTACCTATTGCAATCCCACTTCTTTTTTCCAAAGCTATTTCCAACCAGTTTACATTGTAGCCATTGTAGCATGCATTTGTCTTATCAAATCCCTTTTGTCCAGAAAACTAATTTATACTCTGTTGCTTTGGTTTTACAGTTTTCCTTAGAGCTCTACCATACATAACCACAATACATTCTTGAGATTAAATAATAATAACAGCTACCATTTAGAGAGAGTCATGCCCCGGACTAAGACTGAAGACAAGGTTTATCTCATGGAATCTTCCCAATGCATCTCTAAAGTAGGTACTAGTATTAGCCCCATTTCTGATGTAAGAAAGAGAGGCTTAGATTAGCAGTTTTTCATTATTGTCACAGCAGGAAGTATAAGTTTCAAACCCAGGAATTCTGGCTCTGCGATCTGAATATTTAACCAGCGCCCTCTGTTGCTTCCTGTCTGTTATATAAAAACTATTATCATTCAGCCACGCTCTGTGTCCAACAGCTGATAGAGATAAGAGCGTTGCCTTCCTCTTCCTTTTGCAGATGCTTTCTATTGTTCTTTCTTAATTTCAAAATTTATTTTATTTTTAAACTTTTTCTGCTGTAGTTGCTTAATTTTTTAAAATTTTATAGGCACACTTTAGATATACATACTGATAACATTCATCATAGGAAACGTGTACCTGTCCATGTTGTATCTTGCTTCCTCTTTTATTTCCCATCTCCTCCCCTCCCTTCAATCCCTCTTCCCTTCCTTATTTACAAAAACTTTGCTTCCATTTTTTTCTTCTATTCTCTTTTTGCTCATCTCCTCCTCACTTCCCCCTTCCTCCTTCCCCCTTCCCAAGATCCCTTCCCCTTTGCATATTTGCTTCCCGTTTCCCAATATCTATTACACATTTCGGTCCTCCTTTGCACTTTCAGTTTCTCACACCAGAGAAGCAATGTGGTATGTAAACAAGGGTCTCTGGTTTATTTCACTGAAGAGTACGGTCTCAAAACGCCTCCCTTTACCTAGAAATGCCTCTGTTCTTCCTTCTCTCTTTGTGTGTTAGCTTCCCCTCATCTTCTTGTGTAGAATGAATGAGACTCCAAAGTATGGTGCATTTCCATGTTGAGTGCTTTAAACAAACTGAAGGACACTGTAAGGCCTCAGAACTGCTCTCTGACGTTCTGCCCTTCTGTCTCTTACCTGTGTTTCTCCTCCTGAAGCGATTCATAAAAACCAGAGTTCCACTTCCTCGAGACAGGTGATGGAAATTAGAAATCATTAATCTTCCACCACTTTTCTGTGCGGAGGCTGGCTACAGAGAAATCTCTCTGACCTACCTTGTCTGAAAGTAGATCATTCACAAGAGTCTCTTTCAACAGTGGCCCTGACCTCCTAGGAGGAAGGAATGCTACCCAACGAAGCCCGGAAGGATCTGAACAGACAAGCTTTGCTGGGCTGTTCCCCTCAGTCTGTCACTATCAGATCATAACTTTTATTCAATTACATTTCTATATGGCTCCCCATTATTCATCAAATCTAAGCATAAAAACAGACAGCTTTCCCTGAGCTTCAGATCTTTATTTCTGAAGGGACCCCTGTCACATAAAACTTTGGTCCAATAAATTTTTTATAATAAAATTTTTACAAATTTCTTGTAACTTTTGTTATAGAAGTGTCTGTGTGACCCTTCTCATAGAGAGAAAAGGAATCCTACTTTCTTCCCCTAGACAAACACTTTATTTTTCTCTCTAATTTAATAGTACTAAAATACTGGCCAACACAATCAGGTTCTTCACAACATCTCTAGTGGTGCCAATTAGGAAATATGTTATCAGGCCCTCAAGTTGTGCTCCAGTTTCTTGATGCAGCAAAACCACATCCAGCTAAATCATACACGCAAGCAAATGCTACTTCATGAACTGTTTTACCACTTCTGGTCTGGAAATCGACAGAGAAATAATAAATAATAAAATGTGCAAACTCTGATGACTACATTAGTGACATGAAATTAATACCAAAAATATTTGAGTCCAAGAAGTATTAAAAAGACTGGTTTCAATATGGAAAAAATAAAACCTTCTTCAGCAATAATTAAAGAATTCTGTGTGGAATCTGAGACCTACAGTCAAAATCATATTATTTGAGTTTTCATTATAATAACGGTTTCACTATAATAATGTTTGAAATAGTGACTAACCAAACTCAGATGTGAGAAAAAATAGTTTCAGAAATACCAGACAAAAGAAAATGAAAGATGTGAAACGTCCTCCAGAAGACACCAAAATGCAATAGTTTCACTTTAACATGTTTTACATTATAAAGCATCTCTATGTAGTTTTTTCTTCACATCTATGACAATACACCCAGAAACTGCTTTTCTTTTTTTTTTTCCTTCTCCCTCTATGGCACTGGCTAGGATTATTGTTTTTGAACTCCTGTCTTGTAATTTTGTCATTTTCAGCTCTTATCTCAAAGTCAGCATAAAACAATTGTTTTGTTCATTTCCTATGCTGTATCGTAGGTAATTAAGATAGGTACCTAACAGGGCAGTGCGGCAGCTAGAGTTACTATGAAGTTGGTGACATCAATTTTGCAGCTAGTCTGACACTGATTTAAAATGCATTCCAGGCTGATGAAAGATGAGGGATTCACAGTCCACCAGACTGAAGTTCTCTGGTTCTTCACTGAACAAAGAGCACCCAGGGGATGGCAGTGCCCCATAAACTTGCTTCAGCTGTGAGGTGACATTACCCAGAAAGAGGCATGCTGAGTAGCAACAGCTGAAAGAACTGGATTATCAGAGAATCACACATCCCTCAGGTTTGAGAAATGTAGTTAAATTCTTTCTGTTGTCAGATGAGTCAAATTAAAGCATTTGCATTGTATTAAATTCAGTAATAATTTCATGCTTCTTTGTCATGTTTTCCTCTTTCTGAAACTGCCTAGCTTTTTCTAATATTTGACATTTCCTAGAAACTTAAACTTGTCCTTATTCAGAACTTTTCACTAGCTTGCCGAACAAAATTGAGCAAATTTCTGTGTCTCCATATGATTTGTCTAATATATTTATGAAATGTTGGTTAAAATGCATGGCTTATAAGCTACAACCTAGCTCTGAAATCAGAAATATGGTCCCAGTTTTTCATAAAAGCAAAAGGCACCCTACTCCACAGATACAGTGGAAAAATAGTTAATTGTGCTCTGCAATATTTGCTGGGTTTTAAAATATAGTGAATACACAGAATTCAAAATAAAGTCAATTATATGATGTTCAAACCAGTTTGTGGAAGTATACTCCAAAAGGTTAGTATGTTCCCATATACACAGTGAGAAGGTAATCTGGTCATTTCTTGTCTCTTTACTACACAACTGTAATTCAACAAAATGAAAATGAAGATAGCTAGCCTCTTCCTAGAGCAAGATTGTTGTTTCAAGACTGAGCTGTAAGGAACAACATCAGAAAAAATAGCTACTGGAATTTGCTATAATAGATCTACTGCAGTTCTTTATCATTCAGAAATATCCTCACACTGTGGATCACGGTATTGGCCTCACAACAGACTTTTCCAGTTACATAAACCTCATATTGAAATGAAACTAGAGGGAGAAAAAGTATAAATCATCAGAGTCATTTTATTATACAACAGATTTAAAACAGATCCAATGGCATGGAAGGGAAATGATCAGCATTGGGAGACTTTTAAGTGTATACTCCACTGGATTCTCACCAAAATTAGGACTTAGGGTTTGGATTCTTTGTGTATGTCATTGTATCTTGCTTCTATTCTCTTCCCTGGTCTTAATTCACTCCTACTCTAATCACCTAACTCATGCACACCCATACCGCCCCACACACAGACTCGCACATAAAACAGGCACACACTTAACTCAATCTATCTGATTATTCCCTATGCCCTTACATTGCAGAAAACAATAGTTATCTGTCAGCATGTTCTGTGATCAAAGACTGCATCTCAAGTTGCAGGACACTTCAGCAGTCTATCTCCTTGTGTCACTCAAAAGATAATGTGGGTTGTTCTGAGTGTCATTTTTAAAAAGATTGGAAGAAAACCACCTACTTTCCTCTTAAAGGTCCAAAATTTTTTTAGAATAATGTATGTTTCTTTCAACTAATGCTGGTTAATTTCTAAATTAGGGATGGAAAAACTCAAAAGTCTTTTTAACTTTGTTCTTAAAAAGACAATGATTGCTAATTTCAATAGTAAGGATTTTTTTAAAAAGCTGTCTTTCCATTCTCTAGACTAATCATTCGCCTTTTACAGACACACACACACACACACACACACAAACACATAAAGAAAAATACATTACATATACAAGAGATCGGGCTTCTCTTTCAATAAAAGTCTGCCGAATGAAAGAGAAAGGATTTTAAAAAGTTAATAAGGAGTGGTTATTTTGAATAGAACAAGGGAGGCAGAATGAAGCCAGAATTTGCACCAAGTCTCTTTCCTCTTTGGATTAGTGCTGACCTGGACATCATGGTTAGGAGTTGGAGTCCACTTTCTCGTCAAGAAGGACCAGAGTCCAAGGCCTGCTGCATGGGAAAGAGGTTTGACAAGCATGCTGTTTTCTCCAGAGTGCTTGGCAGTATATTATGCACGTGGTAGATGACCATGTATCTTAAAATCTTAATCTAAATTATGTTTATTTAGTTCAAGTAGTGCAAACGAGTGGCTAAGAAGCAGCACAGGATGAAGGAAACCACCATGCATATCCCCTCATATACAAGAAGCCTCCAACTAATTTTAAGTTTCAGTATCTTCAACTACAAAGTGATGATAAATTATTATTACTGCTTTTATTATTAGCTTTCCTTGCCTATTTCACAACTTTGCTGTGAGCATTAAAAATAAATTAATTAAAAACATAACATTAATAAAATGTTCCATTTACTGAGTACTCAGATAATAAATACAAACAAAAGACTTCATGACATGTGAGTTAACAACTGAAAGAAACTTATGAAATGGGTATTACTTACAGAACTTGGCAAGTGAGGACAGTAAGGCTCTGAGAATTAAAATTCTATAGATTATAAAAGGGGAGCCAAGTCATACTCAAGGATTTTAGGTGACGTCTTGTACAAAGAACACAAATGAGTTTCACTTAGTCATTAAATACCAAAAAGGAAACTACTGTGCTTTCTTGGTCTCCTTGTTTTCAAATCATGATGTTTGTTAATAATAACTGCACTTCTGCTCAGAAAAAGTTTGCAAAGGGGAGATGTAAATTAACAGTATGACAAATCCCCAAAGTTAAGACTAAGTAGAAAATGATAAACATTTAGAGCAAAGAACTTTCTCCTTTCCTCAGTAAAGACCAAATTTTCATTGCCTTTTGTCTTACTGCTTTTCTCTTCTTTGTCCTTGAAAACTGCTAATCATTACCTTCTTCCTATGGCCATTGTTTACCTAGAGTTAGAATGCTTAAAAATTAAAATGTGTGGTACAGAAGGTGATATTGGACTGTCTAAGGTCCCTTCCTGCCTTTCAAAATCCAGTTAAGGACATTTAATCTCTCTAATTCGGGAAAAGATGCAAATAATTCCTTTGGCCAAACTGCTATCTAATTAGACCAAGAGCACTAAAAGTCACTTTCGTACTTCTAGCTAGCCCTGAAAAACACAAAACTCCATCTGATTTGGATGATATTTCCCTTAGGTAGATAATTGAAATGATGCTGGTTTGGCTGCTCAAGCACTAAAGTGTCATAGTGATGAGTGTCATAAGATAAATATAGGGATAGCTTACAAATATTTCTTTTTTGCAATCTGGTATTGCATATGGATGCCTGGAATAAGTAATGTAAATTAAGTCTTCTCTAATTTACATTTAAACAGGGGCTTAAGAAGGATCAGGGAGCACCACTCTGCCTTGAAAAGCTACAGCTTACAGAGTGACAGGGATTGTCATCAGTATTGTAATCATTACCAAGTTCCAAAAAAAAGACTCTTGTTAGGAATGGATCTGTCTCTGCAGGGGATATCCAAGACTGCCGAGCTCGGATAAAATATGAATCAAGGACTAATGCCAAAAAGTCTAAATTACATTTTAGAAAGAGGATGCTACAGTAAAATAGTGATAAGCTGGATAATTGTAGAGAATTTTATGTACGTTTTAGCATAATTAATGACATAAAACCCAAAGTTTGAAACTCACAATCTGTCTATTTTAAATTATGCTTTTAAATTTACATATATCATTGGAATGAAAATAAGTGTAGAATGGTAAGATTAATAAGTATTAACTAAACATGGATGAGATGTTGTCCACTGTGACTCTAACAAAAGAAAGCAAGAATTGTTTCTCATATTAAGTAGATTCTTGTTAACTACAGGGCACTTACTAAAACTAATATTAACATTATCTTAGTTAACTTTTCATATATAACAAGTGCTGGATAAATAAACCCTGTATGAAATCTGGAATGTAACTTATAATAAATTTGTTCTAATGATATCTAATGCGCCTAGTTAAAATGGAAGCTTTATTGGGAATAAATGTTACTCATTTACTTCAAAGGGAGTTACCAAATATGTGTAATTTGATGGTAATTTCAGAAATAAAAAACTCTACCCAATCTAAGTAGGATTTACAAATTTCCTCATGACAATGAAGTACACATTTTATATATTTTTAAATGTATTTACTAGTTTAAAAAAAATAACTTCTTTCATATTGTAGATTCAAACAATTATCCAGAGAAATAATCCCCAAAGACTTCCACACCATAATCCTATGAATATGTAACCTTGCTGAATATGAAAAAAAAAAAAAAAACTTACGGACTTAATTAAGGTTAGGGACTTCAAAAAGGAAGATTATCAGTATCCTGGATTATCCAGATATGATCAATGTAATCATATGAGCCTTGAAAAGCAAGAACTTTCTCCAGGTACCATCAGGAGAAATGAGGGCTCGGAAGCAGGACAGAAGAGGCAAAGGAAATCAGAGAGCGAGGCATGAAGAGGACGTTCCCCATCTTTGCTAGCTCGGAGGTTGAAGGTTATAGAAGCAGCCACCCAGAGCTGCGGAGCCCTCCTGCGAACAGCCGGAGAGGAGAGTGAAGCTTCGACCCACAACTGTGTGGATCTGAATTCTGCCAAGAAACTGAGTCGTCCTGGAAGCCGAGTCTCTACAAAAGCTTCCTGGATGAACACAGCTCTGAGAATGGACATCGTGAACTCTGGGCAGTGAAAAGTGAGCCGGCCATTTAAACTGCAGAAATGTGAGAGAATAATGTTATGTTGTTTCAAACTACTGTTTGCAATTTTCTCTTCGAACATCTAGGCTTCTCCTGACACCTTACCTGCCTTTATATGCAATTTCCAACTGGTCTACCCAAGTCTTAAAGATGTCACTTCTGCAAACACTTTACAACCTGACCTCTCCTCCACCACCACCCACAACCAAGCTGCCATCACTCAGCCTCCCAGCCAGACAATTGCTTTTCTAACTGGCCTCATTACTTCTAATGTTACCTTCCTCAGATCTCTTTTCTACCCTACAGACATGGTGTTCTTTCCAAAACAGAAATCAGATAAACTCTCATCATGTAGGCTACCTCAGACCCTTCTTGTGTTGCTCTTAGACTTGATGCTGACACATAAACACTGACCACTGGGTGTCCACTGAGCACACTGTGCTGAGTGCTTTGCATATGTGTTTTGGCTCTGTCCTCTTACATGTCTGTAGAGTCACGCTGTAAGTTGTGTCATTCCTATAAAGGTTGGAAGAAGTTGATACAGAGAGTTCCACAGTGTGCACAGAGAGCCAGTTTATTACTGGTAAGTCTGTGAAACCAGGGAGTTCAGATGCAGAGTATGAACTCTTTTTAAACCTTGCTTTCTGTTATTTAGGTGCTATGTTCTCCCACCAATTCTTTAAATGTCTCCCCCGCATCTGTACCACTCAGCCCCTTTTTTGTACCAGGGATCAATCTCAGGCCCTTGCACTCACAAGGCAGGCGGTGGAACCACTGAGCCAAATCTCCGGCCCCTTCTCACATCATTTCGGATGCTTTATATAGCCCCAAGTGTGACCAATTCTCAAAAGACTTTTCTGACACCTTAGGCTACCTCAGTTTGGTTTCTTTAGAGGCTGTCAAAGGCCCCGCCGTGCTCCACCACAGTGTTCCATCATAAAGACAGTCAGTCTTTCTTGGTGTGTTTTTTCCATCAGTGCCACCTGTGCTACTGGAACTGCGTTTCTGGCTTGCTCCAAGAAGCAGGAATTTTGGCTTGTCCTGCTCACCGTGTTGCCCTCAGTCCTTAGGGCTGTCCAGCAGCTGGGTGTGTGATAAACGTAGAATGAAAGATGGCAGTAATAATACAACCCTCTCTTAACCGTCTCTTGAATTGGCATCCTGATCTCTTCACATGGTTCTGTGCAAGGTAAGGGTAGCTTTTGAAAAATCACAACTTTTATTTCCAACCTCATAGGGAGATCGAATATTTTTTTTCTCCACTTTTAGTTTGACTCGCACGACTCAGCTCAGGTCCTGTCCTAGACCTACTGACTCTAGTGACAGAGACCATGTCACAAAACACATTTCACCATCAGCACCTGTCGCAGGATTTCAAACTTTGTGCTGTGTTAAAAAGACATTCTACTTGTTGTCCACCACAAATGTCAAGCTCATCTATGTAATTAGAACATGGAAACTAGTCCAACAGAACGTAATTAGAACAATGTCAATGTAGTAACAATTACCAGAAGCAAAGCATGTTGCTAGATGATTGCCTAATGTTATTTTGTCTCCTGTTTATGATTTCCGGTAAGATAAGTATCCTTATATGTATTGTTATTCTGATTTTGCAGAGGCTTAGATTATACATTATTTATTCAGAATCACACAGCTAGAAAGTGGCAGACTGAATCTTAAATTGTCTAACTCCAAAGTTTGTGCTCAAAACTGCTATAAATTCTACCTTCTTAATAGTAAAACTCTGTATTTGCATAAATTATTTAAGTATATATATTGAACCAAAATATACTAGATGATTAGCTACATCTGTGTACAGAGGTAATGGAAAAAAATCCACCCAATAATTCAGGACAAACTGTAATACAAATCTGGCAGGTTGGGAGGAGGAAGAGGCAAAGAATAATGCATACAGAATATAGCAGGGGTAAGTAAATGTAAATAAACAAGATTATGTGAAGTTGTATCAACCACAGCTAAGTGCATACAAACATATACATGCAAACACATAACAAGGAAATTGAGGCAATTTCAATGCTATATTTGTTGTACATTATCTCTAATGGAGATTAACTAAAGTCTGTCTCACAAAAGGACACAAAAAATAAATGCATAAATGGGTCAGAAAGTCATAATTAAAGGTACTCATTTTAATTTTCAAACATTTATTAGATCTCTGAAATTCTTGTATTCTAATTCATGGAAGAGAAATCTTTACACGAGAAAGTACAAATTGACTATCAATGGTGACACTCCTTATTTTAGAGAGTTGGGAATTGAAGGTAAAAGAAACTAATTTTCTATAAATTCTGGTGCATTATCAAAATGGTACATTAAGTTTTTCATATTAAATTATTTAACTATTTAACACCTTATAAAATTAAATGTGACAGTTCTGTTTTAAATGATTACAAAGCATAGCACTTGAGTATAATTTCATAATAGTGTGCAGTGCCATATTAAGTCAGTCTGATCAATTTCATACTACTACATACTGATAATGTACAATACTATTCAAACTGAATTAGTACAGCTCTCTTTAAAGCATTTTTTCCTCTGCTATTGGACATATGACCAAATGCTTTAATTTATTCTCTAAACATTACCTGTTTAAAGAAATAGAAACTATTGGTTTCTATAATTGTTTTTTGGATTTTTATGATAAATCACTTCAAGATTTCAGTTTTAAGAAGTACGTGGTACATATTTTAAACTATATTGCTCGATTCTTGGGTATCTTCACCTGAGACAAGGATATATGAATTAAATACTGTTCTGATGGTTATTTCTTCTAATTCTGATCTATTTAGAAGATGAGCTGAAAGGAGATTTTAAAATCTAAGAAACTTAGAAAACATTGTATGTTTATGAATCAGGTTTTAAACATCTTTGAAAGAACATTTTTAAGTCTTTTTTTTCAAAATAATGTTATAATACCATTGTAAATTTTTAACATAACATAATCGATAAAGACATTTTTATTTGGACTCTGTTCCATAAATCATCACATATAATAGTTTTTATGTAACAGAAATAGTCCTATGTACATTTCAAGCTAACAGTACAATATTTGGTTACACATTTGTTTAATTGATGTACTACTCCAAAATGTCTCTAAACAAATATATTTTGTTTTAATAAAAAAGTTAATGGGCAGGAAAGGAGTAAAAGCAGAAGAACTGAGTGGTTGTTGGGCCAGCATGCTCGTGCACACCAAGGTACCCTCGTCGTGCACTTGGGCGCAGCTCCTTGGCTCGGCTGAGGTGCAGACGCATGTGCTTGCCTCTTCCCCTGTACAAAGCCCTTTTGCCTCCCATTCCTGAATATCTTTCATGTCCTCCTCCTTAACAACTGAGCACCCTGCAGACATCTTGCAGCCAGCACACTTGACACTGAGGTTCATTCTAAACGCCCTCCCTGTCCAGTTCGTGTTTCTGTCTTGATGATGTGAATTTCTATCACTAAGACTGAAACTTTAGCCAGTTCACTTGGATAATCTATAGGTACTTTTGGTTAACACCTTAAAAACTGCATTTCTGCCATTTGTACTTCGTCGTTTATACCTGTTTCCATCTGCAAATCTCGAATTCGTTGTCTGTGTTATCACTCAAGGCAGGAACTGGCAAGCTGTCTTGCACACACTGCTTTCCCTTCTGCGTGACTCTCGCAGACTACTTTCCTGTTACATTCAGGACTGTGAAGCTCCATCGTGATCTTTGCAATGCTGCAGCCTCTCCAGACAGTTCCTCCTCTCTCCTAACTCCCTACTTCACCACTTCCTCTGCTTTATCTTCATTCTCAGCCGATGGCATTGCATATTATTTTACGGAGAGATAGAAACAGCCCAAATTAACTTCTTTAAGCTCTTGGTTGCACATCTGTCACCTGGGCCTCATAACCTTCCTTGCCAGATCGCCTCACTCTAGTCGCTCTGTACACTCGCCCAGTCTCTGTATGCCCTCAGGAGGAGACCACAATCTCCTCCCCCTCCCCCTTCCCCCCTCCTCCTCCACGTTTTCCCTCCCTTGGATCATTTCCATATTAATGCACTTACTATTAAAAATAATAGTGACTTGTCCCTCCACACCTCTCTAACTGACTTACTACTATTCCTTAGTACCCTTTGTAAAAATATTCCTCCAAAGGGTTGTCTTTTTACTACCTCCATTTTCTCCTTCAATTCTCTCCCTCCCTCTTTTTTTTATCTACTTTTTTATATCAAAGTTGTACATACCCTAGCTCAAATAAAATCTTGCTAAGAAAATATTAATCTCATGCTACTCTCCTCAGTGGCAAGAAGTTTTAAATCATTTAACTGTGTTGTTTAATACTTGTTATAAGCTAAGTTATGTTCCCTCCCTCTCAAATTCATATATGGAAATCCTAACCCACACTAACTCAGAATGTGATTGTATTCGGTGATAGAGATTTTTAAAAAGTAATTCATTTAAAATGAAGTGATTAAAGAAGTATTCTAACCTAACATGTGCTTCATAAAGAGAGAAAATTTGGAGCCTGACAGCCAGAGAGCGAAGACTATGTGGAGACTTGGAATAAAATAGCCATTTACAAGGCAAGGAGAGAGGCTGTGGAAGAAACCAAGCCTGTTAGCACCTTGACCTTGGGCTACTAAAATCCAAAATTGTGAGAAATAAGATTCTTTCTTTAATCCATCCAGTCTGTGCTAAAGATGGTCTCCAACTAACAATGGTTAAATATATTAGTCACTTTCACATCATTGAGACAAGCTAACCAACACATGTAATTCCAAGGAAGAGAAGTTTATTTGGGCTCACAGTTTCAGGGGGTTTAGTTCATGGTTGGCTCACTCCCAGGCAGAAATGGCAAAGTTAAATAAAAGACATGGCACCAGAAAGCTGCTCAACCCATGGCAGCCAAAAAGCAGAGAGGGATGGAGGAATTGCAGCCAAAAGTATACCCCTTAGGTCATACCCCCAGTGACCCACCTCCTCCAATCAGGTCCTATCTCTGGACAGCACATTTAATAATGAATTGATCAATAGATTAATCCACCAATGAGTATAGAACTTCTGTGATGCAGTCACCTTCCAAGAGCCCCACCTCTGAGCACATGAGATTGGGGGGAACATTTTATATCCAAACCAAAATATTGCACCTAAAAGAATTTTCAAATTTATGATGGGATTATCGGAGTGTAATCCTACCATAAGTGGAAACATGTCCCAACTTTATTATGGCAGATGTAGCATACTAATAAAATATACTTATTTTTCTCTAAATCATACATGTTGTTTCTCAGTTTTTCAGATTTAGGCAGATTTGATTTCCTCCCAGGGAAGATGAGAATAAACATCATTTTCATTACCCTTCTACCCATACTCACATACATGAGTAGCCATGCCAGCCATTCTTAAGATACAGTTACTCTGATTTGCCACTCTAGTAAGCTGTTGATTTTAAAAGGCACTATCATTATATACAGCACTAAGAGTGAAAATTTCTGAAAATTGAACAAAAACACAAAACCTTCTTATCATAGACTTTTTGCTGAAAGATAACTTTCTGAATTAACCAGATATAGATTTATCATGTATCAGTGTAACTCAATATGAAAACATAAGCAAAATCAATACTTTAAGGTATACTTTTTTCCCAAAAAAATCAGAATCCGACTGTGGCAAATCACATCTTTTGACTAGAATCTTACTTCTCAGACTTTGCTGCCCTGCTGTCCTGTGAATAATCAAAAATGTTGACAGTAACTGGGCGTGGTAGTGCATGTCTGCATAATCCTAACTTCATGGGAGCCCGAGGCAGGAGAATCACAAGTTGAAATGCAGTCTGGGCAGAAGAGCGAGACCTTGTCAAGATGAAATATATTTAAAAAGGGTGATATGGATGAAACTCAGTGGTAGAGCCCTTCCCTAACATGCGAAGTCTGTGGATTCAATTACCAATTGTCACAAAAACATACGCAAAAGGTGATGGTACAGTTTTCATAAAAGAATTTTTTCAGATACTAAAAAACTTTGATATAGGAGTCATAGTCCAGCCTTGGATTATGACTACTACCTAGATTTTTTTTCTCCCTCTTTAAGAATAATATATCTACTTTATTACCTCACTTAATTCCTCCAGAGTTGGTTTCCTGCATATGCAAATTCTCGGGTAGCACCGCCAAAACCATTACAGAGCACCTCTAGTACCGCACCATTGTCCTGTGGCTGGGATAAAATAGCCAACAGCTGAAATTTAAAGGAGAAGGGGTTTATTTTAGCTCACAGTTTCAGAGGCTCCAGTCCATGGTTGTCTAACTAACTCCAAGGCAGGAGCAACATGGTAAAAGACATGGCAGACAAAGCTGGTCAGTTCTTGGTGATGACTGAGAAAAGTACAAAGAACGGACACCAGAAAAGAAGGAGCCAGGGATGAGATATAGTCCCCCAGGTCATGCCCTATGACCCACTCAGACAAACCAAGAATTGTGCTTTACTAATCTCCTGGGCATCTCTCAAGCCAATCCAGTGGACAATCAAGATGAAGCATCACCTCAGGATGTGGTGTTCGCCCACTCTGAAGGAGGAAGTAACAAAGGCATCATCTTGTAAGGAGGGAGAAGACTTACCTGTCTCTATTTTGAAATTAGAATTCCACCCATCAGAACTTTGAGAAGTAAATTTATTTTCTTTATAAATTACCCAATCTCTGATATTTTGTAATAGAAGCAAAAATGGACAAAGACAATTGGTTGGCCATAATCATATCTGGAGGGGAAGTTGATATGATTATAAGTTTAGTTTGGGTTTAGAGAGATAACTTGATGTAGTTTGTGCTTCCATGTGCTATTACACTAGCCGAATCAAACAAAGGCTGCTGCCCACTATGGCAATTCTCTAGACATCACTGGGACACACAAAAAGGTATGACATTATAAACAAGGACTAAAGAGGGCTGGGGATTTAGCTCAGCGGTTCCACCACCTGCCTTGCAAGTGCAAGGACCCGAGTTTGATCCCTGGTACAAAAAAAAAAAAAAAAAAAAAAAAAAAAAAAAAACAAGGACTAAAGAGTGAAGTGCTGAGAACCTAGAAGAGAAACAAAATTGTAAATGCAGGCAAGCTGAAGCTAACCTACAATATATAGGGGATTCAGTTCTCGCCAAAACCTACTCAAAAATAGCCCTCTTCTCTTAGAAATATACTCTATAGTATTATTATTAGTAGTAGTAGTAGTAGTAGTAGTAGTAGTAGTAGTAGTAGTACTGGGGATCAAGCTAGGGTCCTTTGCCTGCGAGGGAGTCAGCGGAACCCCTGACCTAAATCCCTGGCCCATAAACTCCATATTATACCGTAAATAATGACATCGGCAAATACCATATAAAATTCACAATGTGCTGATACAGTGAGGACATTATCAACACACTGCTTGAGAGTTGTTGGTTCATGACATGTTCAAGATTAGTTTCTGCCCAAGAAAACTGGAAATCTTACTTCTTGTGAAAAAAAAAAAGCTTGGAAGAAATTTTTTCCTCAAGCTTCATGTGGTATTGTCATTAATTGTGAAGACGAAGGAAAATTTTCTAAGTCATCAAGAGTGAAGGATAAATTTGATAATGCTAGAGTTAAGAGTGAATTATCATTTTTCAGTAATATTTGCAGTATTGGGTGTAACTTTTATCTTATATAATCTTTATCTTAAATGTTCTGTGAAATGTTTTGTCATTATAAATAAATATTTACTTGTGCTTAAATTTTGCAAGGCTTTTTTAACAGGCGAGTTTCCATAGTTGTATTTGCTCTGGTCCTTCCTCAGCAAACCTGCTATTGTTCATCTGCGATGGCTTTTCCTTCCCAACATGCTGGGCGCCTTGCATTCTGGGCAGAATTGGGTTCTCTTCGCTCAGCCTCTGCCTCGCGGCTCACGCCTTGGAGAGCTCTCTCCAGACACAGCAGCATCGTTTGCTCTGCACTTCTGCTGCCTGATGCTCAGCACATATGGGAGACTTCACTCACCCTCCTCTATAAATAGAACCTCCTCCCACACATACCAGTCCTACATAAAATACGGGACACCTACTTATATTTAATTTTCAGATAAACAACACATTTATTTTTAGGATAACCAAAATGCATGGAAGGTATTTGTACTAAAACATCATCATACCTTGTCATTTTCAAGTTCGAGTATAACCTAGTGTCCTGCTCTTGTTGTTTGTTTTTTTCTAAACCCGCTGAGCCTCTAACTCCTGATTCTATTTCATAGCACTTGTTACCACATAGTTTATTACACATTTGCTTTTGTTACCATCTAGCTCGCCCACTAGAGCACAATCTCATGAGGGCAGAGGTGTTTGTGGTCTTCCCTGTGTAACCTGGCTACCTGGTCGGCTGCCTGTCCCATAGCAAGTACTTATGGGTTATTGATTATCTAAGCCATCTAATTTAAAACTTTTAAAAATATTTCTTGAATCCTGTGGGGTTTTTTGTTTGTTTTTTTTTTCCTGTCATGATTTCTGCCCTATTCAAGGCTCCAGACCGTCATTACTGTGTTCTGACTGGTCTTTTTTGTTTCCAGCAGTGCTGTTTCTATGTCCACTCACTTTAATCAACTGTATTGATTAATCTGCAGCACCAACCTGATCAAATCACTCCCCAACCTTATCTGTTCAGTAGGGCTCCATCTAGAGCTCTCCAGACCATCATTACTGTGTTCTGACTGGTCTTTTTTGTTTCCAGCAGTGCTGTTTCTATGTCCACTCACTTTAATCAACTGTATTGATTAATCTGCAGCACCAACCTGATCAAATCACTCCCCAACCTTATCTGCTCAGTAGGACTCCATCTAGAGTAAGCAACCCAAATACCGTGGCATTACACTCATGGTCTTCCTCATGGTAGTCTTGCCTACCTCACTGTTTCCCCACCACACCCCTCTGACAGAGTCCATCCATCACCTCCCAGTAGCTCTTCACATCTTCATGTGAGTGGTCTCGAGGTTGCCTGCCCATAGTACACTCCGTACTAACTTCTTTTCTCTTCTAACTTTTTCATACCCTCAAGAACTTATGTGAGATAGCATTCTTCTCCAGAAACTCTTCTTCCATGACACCTATAGGCTGGGCTTTTTTTTTTTTTCTTTCTGATTCCATAGCACTCTATACAACTTTGTCATTGTATAGTCCATGTTATACTAATACCACCTAAATGTATCTCCAGTAGAATTGAAATACCTCAAATACAAAGACAATGTGATATTTGTCTTTCATTCGCAGGACCTTGCATCAATTGCCTTCCATAAATATTTGCTAAACTAAGTAAGTTCAGCTAAAGTATTCAAATTAAAAAATATGTAACTATATAGGATGAAGACTGGGTTCATTTATTTATAGATCTACAGTAGCCAAGGCTCCTAAGAAGGGCAAAACAAAAATATTTGGTGGATTTTCTCAAAAGAAGAAGAAGAGGCAGCAATCTATAAACAAGTTTCCTCTGGAAATGGCAGGTGGTTCAAGATTGGGGTGATGATAAAGTCCAGAAAGTGGTCCTACTGGCCTAACCAGAAGACATAGAATTGTCTGAGTACAGTCATAAAGATAGTGTCTGATGGGCTGGGGATTCAGCTCAGTGGTTCCAGCACCTGCCTTACAAGCTCAAGGGCCCAAGTTTAATCTCTGATACCAAAAAAAAAAAAAAAAAAAAAAAAAAGATAGTGTCAGATGGACCATGAAGTTTAAACTGCTGAGATCCACACAATAAGAAATTGTGCAGAGAGAAATGTGTGAAGCAGGTGCTAAAATAATCAAGCTCAGTGAAAGTGGATCACGGATGTCCTAGACATTAGTGTTTAAGGTTTGAAAGGTCTGGGGGTGCTGGGCTTCAACTTTGGAGATGATGAGAGACAGGAGCTGGCTTGTGGGATAAAATCGGTCCACCGGAGACAAAGAGCAGATGAAGATGGATATGAATGGTCTAGAGTTTTGTGGAATAAATTTAGTAAGGGGATATGAGTCTTTTCACCAAATACATTTTGATTTTTTAAAAATAAGTATAACTATGGTCTATATATTTCCTTTTCTGCCCATATTTCGTAGTATTTCTAAAATCTCTCATAGAACGGAATTCCCTTACTTTCTTCAAAACCTAAGAAGATAGAGTCAAGGAGGAGAAAGGGAGGAAAATGAATAAGGAGAAGAGAAACCCTAAGTATACATAAGTTAAAGAGCACAATAAAAAAAATAGATAAATGGAAACAAGGAAATAATTTGCAAATGGGAAAGGAACCAAGAGATGGGGTGGGGAGAAAGAGGACATAAAAAGAACTCAGATGTGTTACGTATATGTAACAATCACTCACAATAAATGCATTCTTTATGTACTGCAAATGTGTACTAATAAAAAGAGAGAAAGAAGAGGGAGAGAAATCAACAAAGAAAGGCCAAGGATTACTTCCTGTGGTGCTTGGACAAATTTTTTCTTAGGGTGACCCATGGTCTATTTCTTCCCAGGCACAGCAGAGCTGAGGTAGGGAAAGAGATTTCCCAGTGACTGGATGGCAATTATCACTCACTTATTGCTTTATTCTTTTACTCATTCATTCACAAAGTTGCTGTGTGCATCAGAGTTCCCGAGAAAGCTTTTAACACCTTCGGGGATGCCCATCCCCACGCTCTCACACCCCCGCTCCTCCATCCGCCCATCCCCGCCAAACTCTCGCCTGTCCAGTGAGTATGAATTGTAAAGTATGAATCTGAAGACTTGGTGCTTGGAAACTGCCTACGTCATTATGTTACTTGTCATCGTCCCAGT
Source organism: Fukomys damarensis (assembly GCF_012274545.1). NCBI lineage: Eukaryota > Metazoa > Chordata > Mammalia > Rodentia > Bathyergidae > Fukomys > Fukomys damarensis. The sequence continues at coordinate 15,933,771 of NW_022900945.1, read as the reverse complement.
AGAGGAATTTCTGCTTTACAGTATGCCGACCCCAGATAACTAGAAGCTTATAATGAAGGGCTTGTCCCAGATCCTAAACCCTCTTCACCTGAGGGGATTCCTGAGGCGCAAGTTCGTTTACAGAAGTTTTAGGAAAACACCGTTGACAGAAGAAGTCTTCCAACTCATAATCTCATGAAAATTTCTTTTAAAAAGAACACAAATATGCCACTACGAAACGCAGTTTTCCTCCTCTCCTTCTGCCTCCTTCTTTTCTTCTTTCACTACCCATTAATAGCTATCAGTTAAGAAATCGCACACAGTATTTCACCAGTCGGAAATCTTTTGTTTCTTTGAGTGCATTGCACATTTTATTCCACGCCTTTACACAACTTTTTTATCCTATTAGTCTGGCCCAAAAGTAGGGAACCTATTTCCCTAAAAAGCCCCTCAATTAAAATAACTTCATGGAAAAATATAATGCAAAACAGGTGTATTGAAGGAAAAACTTTGAACAGAAAAAGAAAAGGATAACGTCCCTGGGGATTCTGAGAATAAGGTCTAAGTAGTATTAGGTGGAACCTTCAATCAGATTGCTGTTCAACCTAATTATGGTCTAAGATGTGCACATGTGAAATTAATATTCAGGATCCTGGTGATTTAAAAAGCAGCAATAGGCCACCATTTAAATTCACAGACTTGTAATCCATCTTGTCCCATGGAACAACTAAGTAGGATATGATATCAGTGCTCAAATTTCTGGAGAGAGAAAGCAGTGGCCCCATTTAAAAAAAAAAAAAGAATTATGCATATGTAACTTGAATACAAAGGGGGAAATTATGCTAATACCAAGGGGAGAAGTACAAAGCTCCCATCCTTTAGTCCCAAACCAAGCAGCAAACCTCACTTAGCACTTCAGGTCTATTAGAGATGTCATTGCACACAGACCAATGTCATATTCTTGAAACATTCTCAGAGCCTCCGGCTATCCTCATGTCTGTCACGGCTTTGCATGGTCAGAAGTGAAAATACTAAATTAAGGATGAGACTTAGACTAGACTGATTAAGCTCCACTGACAATACCCCATTTCCTCCTGCCACTTCATCCCATGGTTGCTATTAAACACTGTCCAGGGACAAATGTTCTAGAGAAATAAGAAAAATGGTTGTGATCTCCCTGTCTCCACTCTGGTCCAAAGAAACTCTGACTCTGGAGCCCCGAATCGCATCCTCTGCTTCCCTGGTGTCTGATTATCTACCCTGGGGAGCTACTCTTTCCTCGGGGCTTTACTGTCTCCTAGGTGTTGAGCACTCGTGAATAGAACTGCTGGGTGGCCCCTGTCACTCAGGAGGAAGCCCTGGGGCTCAGTAGAATGACCTCAGCCTTGGGGTTAAGCCTTGGTCCCACTGCTCACTTACGCGGCCCTTCTGACTTCGGGTGTCACTTACGTTTGAGTATCCTGAACCTGCTTGTGCTGCTGCCTTTGTTGTTTGCTAATTTTTTCCTTCTTTTTTTTTTCCACTTGGTAAATTACAACTCCAATTTACTTATAGACTCACGGGCATCAAGTGAGAAAAAAAGAAGCACAGATAAAATAGCTACTATTGGGATTGCCATATAAGATGTGTTAGTAAATCTGAGCTCTTACCGCTCCTGTGGCATACTCTTCACCAAGATCAATGCCGATGTCACTGAGGCTGTGTTGTGCCGACGTACACCATCGGGGAGGTGGCAGAGCACTGAGTTATCTGCTGTGTTACCACAGCAACCTCTGGCTGCTTCACCCTCTGAACCCCATCTCAGATGCCTGACTCCCGCTTACTGCAGGGCTCGGGCACACCCCTCTTCCCTATGTTGGAACATTGTCAGCTCTGACTTTCATCAGGATCTTGCTGATATGTTGCTCTTTTTTCTCCTTAGGTCTCATTTAACATGCCACCTCCTCAGAGAGCCTTTTGAGGACTATACCTCTCCAAAGGAAATCTTCCGTTGTGTTTTTTTATTCCAGCATCCACTCGTTTGTTTTTGTTACCAGGGATCGAACTTGGGCCCTTATGCTTTCGAGGCAGGCAGCAGAACCACCGAGCTAAATTCCTGGCGCTGTATTCACTTGTTATCTCAAAGCAAACTGTAATGACCCTATCCACCTGGTTGTACAATACAAGGTCCCCCTCCTTGAGGAACTTTGTTATCCTCTGTATCCTTCAAGCTTACAAATGTGCTTGACTCACAGCAAATGTGCACTAAATAAAGTATTTACGGCATGAATGAATGAATGATCGCAGTATTGCTTTTCATTACTGCATCCGTTTCTAAGCACTTTGAGCTCCATTAGCACCCAAATATAGCACTGCAGCCTTGAAGAAAGATACCAGGAGAGGTAAAAAGAAATGTTGATGCTGCAGTGGTCTCTGAATGACTGCTCAGTAGGTACAAATTATGTGTCTTGACATTTTTGGTAACTAGAAAAATGACATAATTTTATCAGAGTACATAATAACGTCACTTTCACCTGCCTTGATTTCTTCAATTGTAAAATCGATGCATCCTATGAAGATGAGTATAAACATATAAAGTGCGTGAACTAGTACCCTCACTATACTGAGTGTGAAAAATGTCGTTTTCAGAGTTGAGGCTTCCTGTAAGCCAATAACAAAGACGGTTTAAGTCAAATGACAAATGCATCTCACTGAGGCTGCCGATGTGGGGAGAGGCTCTTTCTGTAGCTTCAGCCAAGACAGCCTGGCTGATGCACACAGGCTAAAGAAAAGTCTGTAACATTTCATAGGTAACAGTTAGTATAATACGATGCTGATATTCCCTGACAAGATAAAAATATAGTTCCACTAGGATCTATGAAGAAGTTACCTCCTCAAAAATATTTTGAAGCAAACTGTTTTCATTAAGAACATCTATCAAGAAATTATTTTAAATCCACACTAAACCAACTGATCAGAGGTAGCAAACTATTTAAGGACCTTATGGTCGAGTGGACACAAAGGCGTGATAAATAAAAGACAAGCCAGTCGAATTTGCAACAATACTTGAGTCAGTAAGTCACCAAATTTGTCTGCTATACGTTCCTTACTTTATTTTATTTCTCTAGTCCTTGGAATTTTATTTATTGCTTTTATTTTATTTCTTTAGCCCTTGCAGTGGAACCCAGATCTTCATGTATGCTAAACACACAGTAGGTCACTGACATATATTCAGGTCCCAGTTTCACTTTCCTTTAAAAAAACTTCATTTTAATACTGAACTAGTAAGAGTTTTTAACATAATTCTACTACAAATTCAGGATTTTGAACTGGCAATAAATACTATGTGCCTTTTTATAAAACTAAAAAAAATTTTTTTTTCCAAATGCATGTTAGGAGAAAACTAAAAATAGCAAATGGTCCCATATTTATATCTCAGTAGTCAGAATACAAATAAACATCCTTGGTGAAAACACATCAGTGCTTCCAATTAAGGCAATATAATTGCATGCTTTGAAGTGGAACAATGGAAAAATCTGACAATTCATTGTATTAATATGAGACACAGACTTTAGAGACATATAAAAAATAACATTTAATCTCTGTAAGGCATCTGCTTCTATATACTTTTTGCATAACATTTATGTATTGTGTGTAAACACACACATTAGATAGATAAATACAGAGCTGGATAGATAAACATATGTTAAAGAGCTAGATGAAATCTGGTGCAACCTACTAATTCATTTTAGTAAACCATTTCCATTACTGCTGCAAGTTCTCTTGACTTCTACAGTTCATTGTCTTCAGAAGATGGTACAGAAGCATTTCACATTAATACTCAGTCATTTCCTTCCCTCCCAGGCAAATCACAGAATGACCAGAAGACAAAGTCTCAAATTAACCAGAATTGTGTAAAAACTGAGAGCGATGCTTTTATCCTCTGAGCGTCTAAATGTTTGTTTTATTTACGAAGTGGAGTACAAGATATAATCATTGAGGGAAAAATAATGTCAACTCATAATCTTTTATAAACAGCCATTTAGATCACAACATTGTTTCCCATACTCTTCTTAGGATTATATAACAATTATTTAGTGATCAGTGTTACATCTTATTATTTTCTTTTTTGCTCTCTAAAATAATCTAAGCAAAACTAAGAATTATTTGCAATATTCTATGTTAAAAATCACTGTTGCTGGACCACTCAATACCTACCGCAGTGTTTGAATATATACGATTTAAAAATTAAAGCTATTTAGGGTCCAGGATTTTGCTCAGTGGTTCCACCACCTGCCTTGCAAGCACAAGGACCCAAGTTTGATCTTGACTACCAAAATAAATAAATAAATAAATAAATAAATAAATAAATAAATAAAAATAAAAATCAAAGAATTAAATCTATTTCGAATTAAAGAAAAAGAGAAAAGGGCCATGTAAGGTCATGAATTTGGTGAATGAACAATCAATATTCCAAGGTAATGACCATAAATGCTTATTGGGATTATTGGTCTGTAGAAACTTCTCTGAAAGATGGACAGTATAGGGCCAGTAGTTCTATAACATAGAGAGGAAGCATCAGTAGTTAATTTTGGTCTCTATCTGAAAATCAAGTGAGGAAGCAGCCAGCCCCTTGGTAAAATGCAAAGAATTAATCATTATTGCTGTGGGCCCATAACAAATACAGCAGCTACCATTAGGACAATTTTGTTTTTATTTAACCTTTCAATTTCTGACACACTTGTAATACATTCTTTTGCTACTTTCTTTCCTAAGCTCTTTTAAACTTAAAAGTATCTTCGGCTATTGTAAGTGCATAAAATTAATTCTGTGCAATATCTAAACCATCTTCCAGGAGAAGGGAAATATCAAAAATGCAAGCTTGCTACAGTGCTCCAAGTTGGAACAACTCTCTGTAATGTAAATTGTTACACTATGAAGCTTGATGTCTTCATAATCTACCCAGATTTGTCATAAAATAGTCCACGTGGCAATGTAGATTTTTTTTGTACAATGCATTTCATTGAACACAAAGATGTACTTCAATAGTTCCTAAGTACTGTACCAACACATATTTAAAAAATCCTCCTAGTACTCATGATTACAATGTCCGGCCTGAGAGGCCTGAGCACAGAATTAGAGGATCTGTCAGTGCAACTGGTACGCAAAGGTATGCTTTCAGCCCAGGGCCACTGCATCACAGCAGTTTTGCCAGGACCATTGTGTAACTGCACACTCTGGGTTTTTTCGTCCCTTTCACGAATGTGTGACATTACAGGATAAAGCCATCCATAGTTTCATGTCCAAGTTTGAAAAATTGAATCAAGAAGCCAAGCATAGTGGTACTCGCCTGTAATCCCAGTACTTTAAGAGACTAGGGCAGGAGGATTGCAAGTTAGAGCCTAGCCTGAGCAGTTCAGCAACTTCGTGAGATCACTCCCTTCTCCAAAATAAAACCTACAAAATTAAAAGCCTGGGGAAGTAGTTCAGTGAGAAGGCCCTGGGTTCAATCACCAGTACCTGCCCTCGAAAGAGAGAAAGAGAGGGGAAATAAATGAAAGATCAGATTGACCAGTAGTTAGAATGTACTATCCAAGAAGTGGAGTTGAAATGTAGACTGTTAAGGGCATTCAACTCTAAACTAATTTTAAAAATGATTTAAGGTTAAGCTGCACAGTGCTCTTCAGACTTTTCCTTGTGTCCCTTCTTATTCTGAATTTAGGTGACTCCACAACATAGGTGGCTCGGTGCCTAGCTTTATACAGTCTCCAAAGAAAGTAATCACGTTGTCATTAATTTTTAAATTGTTAACTTACTTATGTCATGTACAGCTAGAAATCATATTAAAGAAAAATATTTAGTGACTATTTGCTAAGAAAGAATGGTAAGGAAATTAATACAGAAAAAAAGAAAAGCTTCAGTGTCAAGCAATCTGGAAAAAAGCCATTGTTTATTAAATGCCACTACAGTACTGGCAAAGCTCGATATATTTATCATTCTGCCCATGATTCCACTGCCCAAGTTTCCAGGGGCTAAAAATCTTTGTATAGCCAGGGATTTAGCTGAGTGGTTCCAGCGCCTGCCTGCCTTGCAAACACAAGGGCCCGAGTTCAATTCCCTGGTACCAAAAAAAAACAACTTTGTATTTCAGGCTCTTTGACATTAGGAAAATCATTCTCCTGGTCTTCGTAAATTCTGAGAGATATCTGAAGTGTTCCGTAGGGCTTACAGTCAGGTATTTGAAAGCTTTGGTACTCCTGAGTAAAGCAATCTCAAATACTAAAATGGAATTAAAGCAGGGAAAAAAATAATAACACATTAACTTTTAATTCATTGTTGTCTTACAGCCTGAGGGCTCTGAGGGGCTTGACAAAAGACCACTAAGAATAACATGCTTGAAATGCACTCCAAAGAAGAAAAAAGTAAATAATGAACCTCAAATAGTTCAAGGCAATGCACACTTACACTATGTAGGACCGAAAATAAAAGTCTAAAGAGAAGCTAAAAAGCTTTGAGACTGGCCTTTAGGATGGTGAATATGAGAAGAGGAAGAATTTCTAGTTAAAGCCTTTCAAGATCCAACAGATTATACTTTTTGATGGCCGACAGCATCCTTCTGACCTTGACTGCTGCTGTAGGAAAGAGCGGGGCATTCAAATATGTCCAAGCATTTGCTTCACGTCAGTCAGACGCTGAGAATAATGATGGCCCAAGAATAGAGGCCCTTTTGCTATATTCTTTGTTCTCTGTGGGAGGAAAAATCTGAGAAAGATTTTCTATTATACCCCAAATAGCATTCTTTCTAGCTATTCATAATAGTGGGAAAGGAAGATGGTTAATAAATGAGGGGGAGTTTATCTAGGGACAGAGATATGTAAAGAAACTTCAGTGCATTTTATGTCAATATAGTTTTGGATTCTTCTTGCTCTGTTTTATCTCATGTAATCCTAAAAATACAGAGGTAGACATTATATTTCTATTTGGTAGACACGCAAACAAAGATAGTTGTAGTAAGCCATCTTCCATGGCCATTTAGCAACTGAGTAAAACAGGTAAGATTTACAGTATAATCTGCTGAGTCCAAAGCCCTGGGTCTTTAATCACTGTACTTTTCTACCCATCATTAAATTTTAAGCTTGTGGGATCATTTCAGTAAGTCCCATCATTTGAACCATCAACCTTTAGGAAGGTATTATTCAGAATTTTTTGAGTCCCTGTTTCTGCTTTTGGGGAGAGCTGACCTCCAAGTTTTCATTAAGAATCCATCTATGAAAGGTGCTCACTCTCAAGGATGCACCCAGCCACTCTACTAATTGGATGTCAGAAGACTGGAGAGCTGAAACTCATTTCATTCAAATAGCAAAGACCCTCTTCCACACAGTGAAAGCAGCCAGACCACAGCAGCTCACCCAGCACCTCACCAGTTTCCCACCCACTAAACCATAGCCATAACAGTCACACCTTCATTCTCCTAGGAGAGGAATGTCTTACAGCTACAGTTTCAAGTGCCAGTCATTTCCTGTATGGAAAGAACAATATTTTGCAGATTGTTTAATGGCAACAGTTGACCAAAACAACTAACGAGAGCCAACCTACAATGATCAAGGCAAATGAAATATTTAATATCCACATATTTGGTATATTATTCCAAGTGACAGAAATAAAATCATTCTCAAAGAGGGTTCAGTGATCTGGTGCAGAGCCCTTGTCTTAAATAACATTAATAATTTATTTTTCTGCAAAATGAGAAAATACTGTCTTATAAAAAACACCTCACTACATAATAATATTAAAGATAACATTTTTAAGTCAAATATTAAATACCCTAGTTTTCAAAAGTGAAATGATATATGAATCTTGAGAAATTCTCTCTTTGAACTCATCTTAAACGATATTGATAATTTATTTTTCTGAAAACTGAGATAATGCTGTCATATAAAAACACCTCATTGTGTAATATTATTAAATATATCATTTTTAAGTTGAATATTGAATATCCCAGTTTTCAAAAATGAATGATATATGAATCTTGAGGAAGTCTCTATGTGAACTTAGTAAGATTAACTGTTCATGGTAGAAATCCATATCAACACAGCTTTGAGGAGGGAACATTCATTACAGAGAAATGCACATTGTCCGTGCTAGAATGAAGCTTGGGATTTAATGAGAATTTACGGAAAGCTTTCATCTGCACACCTGCCCCTGGAATGCATTAATAAATCGGTTCTTCTGATCGGCAGATACTAGAAGTCACTCACAATATTCCAAGGAACAGAATACAAGACATATACTCCCCTAACAGTGTGTCCCTCTAATTTTTGAATTAAGTAACTGTACCTTCTAGAAGTATATTTAACAAGTCTATCCTATGATTTCCATCATCTTCAGTATAATTCAATATAAGTCTTTCTAACAAATACTGAAAATAATGCAATGTGTCAGAATTTCCTAATTCTTGTTTTATTTATTTATTTAGTTTGGTACCAGGGAACTCGGGTCCTTGCATTTGCAAGGCAGGCAGTGGAACCACTGAACTAAATCCCTGCCCCTCTTGCTCTTTTTAAAATTGCAATTCTTACGGTCTAGCTCTATAATGAGTTATATTGTCAATAGCATATTAAATTGAACATGAGCGCAATCTTGATTATTCCTTGAAACAACCTGCAGCGATAGACACGATTGATCTTTTTTAGCAGATAAGGTAAACTGAGGCTCAGAAGTTAAAGGTACCTAAAATCCATTGCTAGGTATTGGTATGATGAATACTTTTCAAATTCAATTTTAAAATCTATTTTTGTCATGGCATTAGAGAACTAACCTTAGAATTGAAGAGAGGATAAACAAATGCTTCTATTTCAATTAAATTTTCTCACAGGCATTGGTCCTACATAAAGTTCTCTCCTCCCCGCCCCCGTCTCTGTCTCTTTGTCTAAATCCTTGCTCCACTGATGAAGCAGGTGAGCTCCTCTGTAGAAAATTTGAAAGACTGGAATAAACCCTGTAATGATTCTGATCCTGCACCACTATCACTGCACTCATCCCCAGTATTTACAGTTTCTTACTTTTATACCAGAGCCATGTTCTTGAATTGGGGCACCAACAACTCTTGCTAAAACTATTATGTTATTAGCTGAAGATGGGAAGGTATCACATTAAATCATTTTAAGGTGTTAATATCATTTTACAATCTGATTGGAGCAATTAGCTGGAATCATAGAGCAGATCCTTGAAGAACCAGATTACCCAGAACAAGGACAAATAAGTCTGATACTAGTGAGTGTAGAAAAGAAAGAGGCTGAGTGTTCATAAACTGAGTGCCCCTAAAAGATACACTCAAATTTTCAAGGCTGTTGGAAATGCCCATGGAGAGCACTCATGCACACAGCATTGTAGTCGGACAGATATTACATCCCAGGGTTTACGCAGCAGCTTGTCCTTGACAGGGTCCTTACAATAACACCAGACTTTCAGACCTCCGGGGCTATTGCTCATGTTTCTTCACGTCATATTTTCTATCGCTTTTATTTCCTTCAAGAACTATTCACTGTTGCTTTTCTTTCTAACACTCAGGGGTGAAATGAGGTGGAAGAGGCAGCAGAAGATATATCTTTAACTTGTAAACAATAATTGCATATTTGTGGGTAAACAGTCACCTAAATATCAAAGGCAGATCCAGGACTAGTGCCAGGCATAATAGCTCGTAATGCAACCACCCCTGGGATCCCAAGCCGCCCTGCAAAGTCTCTTCTCTGAAAACTCCACCTCTCCCACCCTATACTTAAGTCTAAAAAAAAAGAAGAGAGAGATGGAACTCATTTGGGAAATGCATTACTTTAAAATACATTATATCGATTTCAAGTAGGGGTGACCTACCTTTCTCAAAGTAGTTTCCACTAAGTTTGTTCCTATTTTCTCACAGATCTCCATCTTGAAATCAAGAAGTAAAAGATAGTTATTTTGAGGACACTACTGAGACCATGTAGTCTTCACCTAACCTTGGTCAAACAAAGACAAACTGAGTTTTTACAATGCCTTCATATTAGCTTTTCAACGGAAAATAAGCATTTTGTATAGTTTGTCTTTAAAGACAGCCAACTCAAATACATACTGTCTTTACATCTAGAAATCTCACATAAAGAGCTCTAAAAATGAAGACAACACAAAACTGAGAAAATACAACTAGAATTAAAAACTAAAGAAACTTATTTAGGACTTCCATTGATAAAAGAAATGCCAAGTGAAACAAAGAAAAAATATTTTTAACCCACAACTTTGTAATTATGTAAAATAAAATTGTGGGTGAAAGTAAAAATTGGGGAAAAGCTTTTGAGACATAATTTATCAGTGTGTGTCAAGAATATAAAAATAGTCTCTGTACTTAAGGAAATTAATATAAATATGAGGGGAAAAGTACATAATAGAATTTTTATCTCGGCATTTATCCCAATATTGAGAAATTGGAAATAATCTAGTACCCAACATTATAAGAATTGTGTAAATGGTGTTACAGTTATACTGTTACATTTTAAGGTTAAAAAATAAGAATGAAATTAAATAATCATTGTCAGATGGGGATAACTGTTGAGCTGAAGTGAAAAGTAGGTGACTTCCTTTAAAAAAATAGAGATTCTTAGGGCGTGAAGGGAGGGCAGGGACAAAGGGAAAAAATGAGAACCAAGACCTGTCATGTAAAGGTTCAAGATCCCAAAAATGAATGTAACTGTACTGTGTGCCAACAATGTACCAATAAACTCAATAAAAATAAATAAGTAAATAAATAAAAAATAGAGATTCTTAAGTGACAGTGTTTTTACAAAAAAAGGAGGAAATGCATCAATGTTGGGGAGAAAAGTACAGAAAGAAGTGCAAAAATTGATAGCAGCCACCAAGCTTTTCGTTTTTTTTTTTCAAGGATCTATATTTAAAAGTAAAAGGTAATCATTTGTAAATAAAGCAAATCATTCTCTTCACAAAATCCATGGCAAATAAGTGGCTTTTTCCATGAACATAAACAAGGTATAAGGAGAATAAAGCCTCCATGATGACAAACAGGACTGAAATATGGATATGAATAGTTCAACTGTAGAACCCTAAAAGGGAAGAATAATGTATAAAGAAATACTGCAAGTAAGAAAATGGCTTCTTTTCACAAACAGAACCCTTCAAAACCAAATATTTGCCCTTGGCAAGAAATGCCTTGGCTGAGTGACTTGCAGCCATGACTGGGCTGTGGACCAGGAAGAGAGAGGGAAGAACAAAGGGGAAGAAGGAACAGGCAGCTCTGCAATGAATGAATCTTTGGGGAAAAGGAAATAAGATTAATGTATACACAACGCTAAAGAAAGAATGAACACATGCAGCTCTATAAAACTTTCTTGAGCTGACTTTCTAATATTTCCAGTCTGCAGAAATATTTTGGTTCCTTCTAATCTGAAAGAAGTTCTATTGTTTTCCATCCTTTCAGTATACTTTGGAAGGGAACCATGACCTGAGGTATTGTTGTCTTTGGAGATTATGAGAAATGCAGTTCTCCTATCTTTCTTCTGATCCCCTCCAATTATAACCAGTTGCAGGCAGTTCTGTGTGGCCTTTGCAGCTTGGCGACTACTAAATAACTGCAGTTGAGATGTCAAATATTTCCCTAATGAGCTCAAGGTCCAAAGTAAACCCAGGACTGAATTTCACAATAGCGAGGTATTTCAATGTGTCTCCTTCTGGAGATGAGTTAGAGCTGCTAGGCCTCCAAAAACACATGCATGATTGCTTAGGGAAAAAAGAAAAATGAGCATAAAGGAGAAAGGAATCTCTTTCAGTAATAGATTAAGAGGATTATCGCTTTTAAATACTTATTTCTATCACTTAGGCTTAGAAATCAGCCCCAGAATTACTGATTCTGAACTCTTCTAATTCTATTCATGTCTAGCTAAATGTAGGAAGATGGAGAAAGAAGGAATCTTGGAAAAGAAAACAATACCATAAGCCCGCCCCAGAAATGACTAGCACATTGGTGGAGCTTTGCTCTTCTTGACAAAGGGGTGGCTGGCACCTCTAAGCACAGATAAACACAGGTGTTGTTAGGAACACAGCCAGGAGTCAGCCCCCAGTGAACCCTCCAGGTTGGTGCCCGTTCTGTCATGCTAAGAAGGTGAGCACAAGAGTGTCATAACGCCCAGGCTGGGTGACTGACTGAAGCCCTCTTCTTTTCTAAATAAGTGGCTAGATGTGACTAAAGACATTAATGCTCTCAAATTTTAAAAAGGAATACGGTAAGGAAGGTCTATCATTTACCAAAGAGGGGCAAGAGTCCCACCTTTGGCTAAAAGTTCGTTGTGAAGTTTCCTTGGGGTGGGGAAAATCAACTTTCTGCTGGTTGATACGACGCTCAAATCATGACACTATTACAGCAAGAACAGGCACAGATATACTCATATTACACAAGAATATAACTCTGTGTTGCCCCTCTTCATGGAAACAATCATTACGAGCAACTCCCGATATTCTGAACACAGCTATTTGAATTACGTTGTGTTACACACGAGCTTTCCAATCCTTTGAAACAGTTTGTTGGCTTGGGAGCAGACTTTGCCTCACTGTTTGGAGTGTGGACAGGTTTGTGCTTGCCTCTCCTATTGCTTTGGGGAGTTTCCCAATGCAAATCCTTTTGGAACTCAGCTCTCCAGCTTGGTACAGATGTACTGTAACTGACTCTTTGTTTATGATTCGGTATCCAGCTTTTTTTTTTTTTTAAATGGGTGTAGACAGATTAGACACACTTCTGAGGGACCTATTGTGCATTGTGAGCACTGCATGTTTAATTGCAAAAAGAAAAAAAAAAAGAGACCAACAACCCAGCTGCTTAATTTATGGATATCAGCAACAGGGCCAGCAATTTCAACATGGAAAGAGGAACTCTCATCATTCATAAAGTTGGCAAGAGTTTCTTCAGAATTTCAGACCTAACAAGAATCTCTTTGTTTTTTCCTCCAATTACTTTTTCAAACAAGTAAGTTGAGTGCTCACGGAAGGTGCTTGTTTTCCTAAGCAAAGTCCTCTATTTCACCAGTGAACAGGTGCAGCAGAGACAGTTGCATGGAAAGCATTATAAAACTGCCCTCAATCCACTCCTATACCTTAACTTTATCCAAATGCTCCCTTTCTAGGAATAGACAAAGCTGAGGTTCTGTGACCCTCTTGCTCTCTTACTCTATTTTTTTATGGTATTTTTGAAGCCAACATTTGCTATGGTGATTTTTTTTTTTTCGCAATCAGCTGGGTCTGGAAATAAACACATTTCTCACATTTCTTCTGCAATGTATTACCTCATATAATTTTGACTCATTTCCTTCTTTACTTGGCTCAGAGCCACTAATATATAGGGACTCCTCAGTACCCTCCAATGAAAATAAATTATGTGTTGCGGGTGGTATGGGCAAGGCCTCTGTACTTGGCCCTCCTTTATTTTTCTACCACTTCTCTTTCAGACTTTGGTAGACTGCATGCTTTTCACACCTATGCACCTCATAGTCCTTCCAGAACCTCATGAGAAATCAACGGTACTTTCTTATGAAGCTGTCTCCAGAGTTCTAAGACTTTGGAACCTTTTTCAAATAAAACTATGGTGAAACAAAAAGTAATTGTTATCTCAGAAATTAAATCATCTTTGGTGCAATCCAAAAAGGATTTGCTTTAATTGTGGAATTATTTTCAGAGGCAAATAGTCTCACAGTGGAGTTTCAGTGTGTTGCAAACAGATAATCTTCAGCATACAACATGTAGAAAGAATTAGTCCTGAGAAGTACCTGTTCAGAAATAAGTAACAAGAGCCAGAAACACACACACAAGGAAAATGTCAATTTTTTAAATGAAAATGTCAGTGTACAAATATCCATTAAACAGAGGTATTCCACCCTAAATTATTCCACCAGAGCTCTTAAAATTCCCAAGTGCAATAGATTTTGGGTTACTAATAATTGAACTTGGATTTGTGCCCACAAATTAAAGATAACCTGCTCCCATATCCTATTACTAATTCCTTTAACAAGGCTTCCTCTGAGTATTTTTCACTTTTTAACCTTTTGGTTACTGAAATTACATTCACCTGACTAGTTTCATAAAAGGCATTTCAATCTCATTTCTGCCCAGATTTTTAGGATGCAGCTGTTTCATGGGACGTCCTGATTCTGACTACCACTTGTTTTAACATTTTGCCAGTTTTCAGTAGTTACATTTGTACTCGTGATGAGAGGATATGTCCGTATACATCAAGATGTGAATAAAACAACAATCTGATTGTATATCCAGAAACCCTCTTGGGGAATTTCCATTCACACCATTAGATAAGCCATAGCCTAATTTTTTGTTTGGTAAGTTTGAAAAAACCACAAGGTAAAGATAAAGCAAATCATAGGGAACATAGCCCTCCCCTTACCCATGGAGGTTTTGCCCCAAGATTTCAGATGAATACCTAGAACTGTGAACAGAACCAAATTTTGTTATGTTTTAAAGCTTAATTTACAAATCAGGCAGAGATTAAGACTGTTAACCCATAACATAAAACAATACACTGCAATAAAAGTTATGCAAATTTAGTTTTTCTTTCTTTCAAAATTTCTGACTATACTCACCCTTTTCCCTGTGAGATGCTGCTACTTAATAGATGTGTGTTCCAGCTTCTTTTTTGATGCCTGAATTGCCAGCATAACTACTCTAGAATCTTGAAGTCTTTCCTTTGTAAAAAAATTTTAAAATAAGGGTTAGAGCACAAGCTCTGCGATCCCATCAGAGTTGTTCCAAGCCCACATGGGTAGCAAGTGCATCAGGAAGGAGCAGGATGGCACAGGATTTCATCTTGCTGCGCAGAAGGGTGCGAAATTTTAAATTGATGGTTGGCTTCTTTCTCGAATTTTCTGTTTCATGTGTTTAGAGCATGGTTGACCACAATTAACGGAAAACATGGAAAGCATAAATATGGATAAGAGGGGATTGCCATACTGACTTTGGTGGAGATACATTTTGAATTTGTTTTCCTGGACTGAACCTTACATCAGTCTCCATGTTTGGGAGCTCCTGCAGGTGTAATTTATTTTTAAAGTCATCATTGTGCTGGGGACTGTGGCTATTATTCTAGTTCTCCCAGCAATTATTTTTAGGATTGGGAAGAAAGTGTTCAAATGGGAAGGGGAACAGGGAGGAGGGAAACAGGAAGGAAGGTATCAGAAAAAAAGTGAAAATAGAGGGAAAAATGGAAAACAAAGTTTCTGTTTTTTCATAGGGAGGGGAGAGGTGCTTGATGTGGGGAAAGGAATAAAATAAAATTTATTAAAAAGAAGTAAAGCAAGGCACAGTTTCTCAGGTGCTGTATTTGTTTCCTCTCTCACAAGATAATAATGATAACTTACATTCCTTATAGGGTTTGTGTGAAGAGTAAATACAGTCTAATAAAAGCATCATCAGAATATATAAGATCATTCCATATGCAAAAAAGAAATCTGATTGTTGAACATCAATGCAATAATGTCCATGAGATTTAAACTTAAAATATATACAGTTCTCATGTATCAGAGATGTGACTTTTTTAATTGACCTTAAAGACAAGCTAAAAAGAAGGCTTGTTGGCTTATGACATTTACTTATTTAGCCAAACTTTACTAAACTCTCATCACTTCCCACCCATTTTATTAGTAGCTATTTATAAAAAAATGATTAAACACATAAACTTCTACAAATGGAGTTTAGAATTTAATAAAGGGAGCTGGATGTTAAGCAGACAATCACACCAATAACTTTATAATTGAAATGATGGAGGAAGACTATTTTTGAGAGTATATTTCAGATTTGTGAAGTTCTCCAGGAATGAGATTTAGCTGAGACCTAGGTGATGAGTGGAGGTTATCCAGCTAAACACAGAAGGAAATCCTAAAGAGAAAGAAAGCAGGAACTCCAGACACATACAAAATAAGGAGGAGATGGAGCTGGTGACATTAGAAATGCAGGAAAAGGTAAGACCACAGAAGAACCTAGTGGTCAGGGCCATGGAATGATGAGAAAATCTTTAACGTGGCAGAAAGAACGCAGAATCATAACTTAGATTTGTTTTTCTCAAATACAACATTTTATAAATGCATTGCTGCGATCGTTAACTATGACTCTTTTGCTCTGGATCCACGATTTCTGCACCTAGCTCTCTGGAGTCTCAGACTTTTCAGAGGTGGGGCAGCTGACAGGGAGGGAGCAAGGAGGGGTCCGGGCCAAGAGCTTTCCTTCCCTCCCCCAGCATATACCCTGTGCCCTGCTAGCAGCTTCAGTGAGCAGGGACACATTCTCCTTTGATATATTTGACTTGTATAGAAGGGTGATTAGTAGAAAGGATCCCAAAACCAGGAAGTGGTGGGGGGTAAGGGAGAGGGAGACGGGGAGACAGAGAAAGTTATGGCTTTCATCCACATTTTCTTCTTTGTTGCCTAGAGGGGTTGGGGTTTTGTTTTCTGAGAGCTTATCATCGTCTTCTCCGCTGAAAGCTCACCCACCGATCCATCATCATATTATATCAGATCATTTGTCTTAAAATGGGGCCAACCTGCTGGGCCGCCAGGCCGCAGGAAGCCTGAAACGCCTCCAGAGTGCTTGTGTGAGCCAGCGTCCCTTTGTGGAAGGGAGAGCCTGCTTTTCCCACAGGGTGAGGCTAATTTGCCTTGTTGCAGCGCTACTTCCTCGGGCTCTTCTTCCTGGGGCTTTAAAACCTTCTTGTTGCAGCTGGCGGGGGTTTTGTTCGGGATGGGTGATGGAGCTCTGAGACCCGGAGGAGAGAGGAGTAGCAACCATGGTATGTGTCCTGCTTAGAAAACTCTGGGTGCCGAGTCTCCAGGCTGAAAAAGCAGCACAGGTGACTGGGAGCTAGTGCATAGGAAGTAACGGGGACACAGCACTGCCATCCCTGGAGCATGCTGTGTCCCTTGGGTTGGCAGACATGCAAGGGATGCAGGTGGCAAAACTGTAAAAGTGAATAAAGGCGTGAGGGTAATAAAGGATGAGGCTTCAACCCCAGCGTTCCCAAAGGGAGCCTGTGCTGCTGATCCATTTATTATTCTGTATCTACTTTTCTCATCCTTGGCAGAATTCTACTTTTCAGCCTCTCTCTACTCAGACCAGCAAGCTGCCAATCCCATGCAGATCATACTTCCGTGAAATGGACAGATGCTATTGTACATTTCGTGCGTGAATATTTTCAAAATCACCATGCCTAATCTTCACTTCTTAAGGGAGGAAATGCATTCCATCCGTGTTGAGTAAGGAGGTCTGTCAATATCTGATTAGGAGAAACATCGGCATGGAACCTGCCAGCCGTGCCAGAATCATTGGTTTAAACTGAAACAGTGCAAGACCTTTTGTAAAGTCCAACGGGTATAAATAGTGTTAAGATCTCAGTAAGTATGGGACTGATTCACTCATGTAGCAGAGAGAGCTGCCCTCACCAGATATCGCGCAGGGACCCCTATGTTTCCCAGCCTCCCTGGAAGGTAAGTTAGGGCCGGTGGCTGTGAGTCGAAGAGCAGCTGTGAGCTTCCTGCAGGTGTCAGGGCTGCCCTGGGGCCCAGAACCGGGCTGGATCTCCAGGGTCCAGGTTGTGCCCTGCTGAAACCTCCCGTGGTGACCTGCCATGCCCACTGGGCTTTCTCTCGGCCAATTCATGTGTATAGACTAATACAAGCCACAGGAGTAACTTAAAGCAAATCTTCACTTAGCTCTTCCGATCTCTCAAACTCTCCACTTGTTCACTCCTGTACTGTACCTAGCACTACTCCAACACCTCAAGATTGGCTTCTGTCCTCTTCTCTCTGCTGAGCTGAGTTCTCCACGACTGGCAAGGGAGTGAGCTGAGAATGTCCAACCATGTCTTCTTTTTCTCTCTGGAACTGTTGGCATTCGGCATCGAAAACCACTTCATTTCTCTTTAAGTTCTCTTTTTTCCATGTCTTTATGATACTATTAAAGCAATTAACAAGCATTTGTTGAGCAACTGCTTAGAGTAAAATGGACTCATTTGCTTAGACTCTGTTTTCTTTATGCTTTTCCAGTTAGGTGTTTTTAGCTACATCCATGGAGTCCCTAAGGTTCAATTTTCTAATCTGTAAAATAGGAACAATTTTCAGTTGCTAGGGAGGTAACATTTATAAAAGAACCTATGATAGCGTCTAAAATACATGGGCAGTGCAGTCAGTCCCCTACTGATCTTTTGGGTGGAATAATAACTGTTCCAACAATGCTACATTACTATCTGAGTGCTTACCTCTCCAGAAAATTTCAATTATGCGTCTTAATTAAATTTACTTTGACAGGTATATGAAATCACACAAATCATACATATCAATGTTGTACCATGTGATGCTTTCAGGCATATATACTTTGTGTACTATTTAAACCAGATTAAACATGTCTGTCTGTATCAACATTCATCATTTCTTTATGATGAAAAGCATTCAAAAGCTTTTCTTTCTTCTAGCTTTTGGAAATGTGCAGTTTACTGCCAGTATCTATATACATCCACTCTACAATAGCACACCAGAACTTGTTGTTCCTCTCTAACTGTAACTTACTATCCATGAATCACCCTTTCCACATCCTGCCCTCTCTTAGCCCCTCCCCAGCCTCTGGTAACCACCATTCTACCCTGAAGTTCTCTAAGATCAACTGTTTTAGATGACACATAAGAGTGAGATCATGCAGTATTTTTCCTTGTGCTTGGCTTATATCACTCAACATGATGATCTCCAGTTCCACCCACGTTGTCTCCAATGACAGGACTTCATTTTTCTGTATGGATACATGCTATCTAATTGTGCATATGTACCATACCATGTTTTCCATCAGTTCCATACGATACATCATATGTACCATACCATATTTTCCATCAGTTGAAGAGCACTTTGGTATTTTCTAAGGAGCATTTCAAATAGGGTGCCCACTTTTATCCTACAGCCAATAACTTAGCTGATAATTCCTTACCTCTGCTTCTTTATAACCTCCCAACTGCCAAAAGTTCACTATTTCTGCCCCTGGTACCATTATTTTCCTAGTCGTCGAGGGCTGAAACTTGATGTTAAATTTAATTCATCAAAATCTTCTTCTGCTATTAACTCAGTAAAACAGGAAATAATATCAAAATTGCTAATTTTTCTGTCAATTCAAAATTGAATCAGATACAATTCCTGATATCAGGTCTGGGAAGCTTAGAACAGATCTGTCTAAGAGCAAGAGGAGAGAAATTTGAAGGTTTAGCAAATGAAATCTTTGCATTGTTCACCATCAGATTATAGTCCGAGGGATAATGATGGCTATGGAGAAAACGGAGATGGCCGAGATCTGGGACAGGCAGAAGAGTATTTTAAATGGATTAGGAGAACAAAGGAACTGGGAGGCTGCGGTCAGTGTGCAAGATGTTGAAAGAGGAGAGTCCTGGTTCTGATGGAGGCTAGTGGTGAGCAGGGGAAAGGTGTGTTTTGTTTTGTTTTAAGAAGGAAAGGGTTTTTTTAAAAGTTGAAGTTTGGTTGTCATGTGCAGCATTTGCACGGAGGTGGAAGACGGAGATCGGAGTACTGTGGGCAGGATAACCATGAGATGAGATCAGCATCTTCAGTAAGGACAGCAGTGGTCAATGCAGACAGTAAACAACCAATTGTCCTGTGGCCTGGCGCGGACGGTATTCTGAGCAAAGGCGGCAGAGTGTGAAAGAGGCAATATGAACTCTGGAAATATATCCTCTGTGGGAGAATCCTGGGCCTTTCCCTCCTGTGAGGCTATGACTCCAGAACCTTGGCATCCACCATACTGAAATGGCATGTAATTAAAGATTGGAGGGGTCCTTTCACGAGATTAGTTGCCGAAGCACCTCATTTTAGGAGTTTGTCATCTAGAAAGAGGATGTCAGCTTGAATGTCAAAGGCATATTCAAAAGAGTTCCAGTAAATTTGTGAGCTATTAAAATTATTTACCTTAAAGAAATCTCTAGGGTCTTCTTCTTTGCTTCTACCTTACATGGGGCACTAAGCAAGACTACCAGAGACCACCCACAAAGAAAGCTAAAAATTTTATTGGCTCAAACTTAGTCGGGTGGAGAGCATCCAAAGATTTCCATCCCCCCAGATTTCATAGGATTGTGAATTTATGTAAACCACCGACATTCTGAGGTTAGTGGTGCAAGGAATAAACAGAAAGCCAAACAGATAATTCAAGCTGTGTAGCAATTTGGAAAAAGTAGTTCTATCTCAGATTAATAAAATGGAAATTGCACTTCTAGAACTATGTTACTTCCTGTTTATGCCAAATCTCTTTTGCATTTGTATGATCAAAAACTCATAATCCTATTGAATGCACACAAAATTGGATAATAAAGTTCTCCAAGTGTTATTGTTAGTATCTGCTCACCAATACCAACTCAGAGGGAAAGCTGTATATGTAGAAGACAGTATAATATTATAAACTTTTGAATCTCTTACATGTTTAGTGTTGAAATATATATTCAAATTAAGAATTGAGAAGTCATTTCTAGCAGAAAAAAAATGGGCATATCTTCATATTAAAAAGTAGCCTGGCTAGCCATTGCATGTCTGAGAAAAGTGGAAATCTTCAATTTGTACTTTTTGCATCAAGATCTGAAGGAAAGTTTGGACACAAAACTGATAATTGTTCTTGAATGGTGCTTTCCCTCTTTATTATTTTCCTCTGCAATATTGTGTTTGAGCTGTGAAACAAAACATGATCATATAATGCCATAAGAGGGGAGGATTGTGAGGGTGAGAATGTCCTAGGGGGAGGGACAGAGGCCGGTGGTGATTAACAGAACTGATGATACAATATTGATTCCCATTTCCTCTCTCATCCCCAAATTGCCATAAGACAGACCTCAAGGAAAATCCCATAAGATACCAAACTCTATGAACGTAAAGTCTATCATTGAATCCAAATGCAGCATATTAGGAGACTCTCGAGGGCAAATGTTTCCTTGAGAACGTTAAATTGGTATAATGCCAAGTGCATTTTTTTATGAAATCTTAAAAGAATATGACTCCGAAATTCTGAGAAGATGTAAGTGAAGAAAGAGAAGCACTCTCCAAACTCAGCTGTACCTGCATTTCAAAATGATTTGAGTAGCAGAGGGAGTAAACTTGTCTCTTACAAAGAACATATAGTGCTTTAAAGATGAAATGGTCTCATTCCATTTTGTTTTGTTTTGATTCTGGGCTTGGAATTTGAGACGTTCCCTTAATTTCAAATTGAACATGTCTGTCAGGCTGCAGATGCGAAGGGGGAAAGGTGAGGGGGGCTGTGGGGACCGGTATTCTGTAATGTATCCCTCGTTCAACATTCCTGAATTATTTATATGCCAGTTGCTTGCCACATGTTTATCATATAGATTATGCTTATGCCTTTTAGACAATGAAGAAAAACAGATATAATTTCTTTTTCATCTCACCCTGGAGATGAAAGAAGATTTGTAATCATTAAAGACAGATAGCTGCATCCTAAAATAACTTAAGTAATGTTGAACCAAGGAATCCAGCGTGTGTGATGCTGCTGTTTACATTATTTTGTGCCACTCTTATTTTAGCACCTTTATTCATTTAATTCCACGCCAACATCACTACTGTTTTTGCCTTTTTAGAAACAAACTACTAAGCATCCAGATTAATTCTTTACTCTAACTCCAGCATATGGAAAGGTAAGTTTCAAATGTAAGAAATTTTGCCAGTTAGAGATTATCGATCTACAAAAGAAAACTTGAAAAACAAGTTAAAAAAATTTAAAGCACAAAATCTTAAAAGCTCTAGAAAGTAGACAGCAATGAGGTGATATGAGACAGAAAATGGAGAAGAAGAAAAAGAGACTTGGATTGTTATAATATCCTACAGTAATCAATTTTTAATCTCTCCCAGGGCAGGCAATTCCTCTCTGTCCGACTCTGTCATCCTAACGCAACCTCCCAGTATCCTTATGACTTACTGTGCCCCACAGAACTGCTCCTGATTTGTGCATAGTTTTCTAGAGATCTGGATCCACTGTGCTTAGTGTTTCTTGGTACCAAGTAAAGGATAGGTAATTAATTCCATGGCATTGGCTTCCTTGCTTTCAAGTTTATGTTCTGTTCTTTTCCCCTTTCTGAGAAAGTGTGAGTTCCAGCACACATTGGTGCTAGAGAAATTCACCCATACAATATGTTTATCTGGAGAAACAATAGTACACATTGGTTTTGTAGTAGGGTGAACAGGAAGCTTCAAATACAGAATTATTTTGGTATTTGTTCTGAAAGTTTCCAAAATTTAGCCTGGTTTTCAGGTAGGAAATGTCAAGCGGAAGCAAAGAGGATGCTGAAAAGTAACAGAAGAGAGACTTCGACAATATTTAAAGGGCTACAATGATAAAAAACCTTCCATTAGTATTCAGAAACCCTACTGGTTTTAAGTGAAGTTCCTCGTGCAACTGAGACTGTGGCACTGACACACAAGGGCCCAGGAGAACGTGATGAAATAATACCATATCTGCTCTAATGCGCATGCAGACGTTTGGCTAAGAATATGTACGCTTTCCTAACATCAGACTATGATGCGGCATAGACCTACCATAAGGCTCCATTATGTGGAAGGATCCACTAGAGAACTCCTGTTATGTAGCAGAGCTGAAATATCTGCCTCTTTTATGCAGGCAATATTCCATTTTAAAATGTTTTCCAATCTGGCTCAGAATAACCCCCACTGTGAACCAAATGTGTTCCTTACCAAATATTCTCCATGGTTTTCCTCCAAGGACCGAGACAGCCTCCAGGTGTTAGTAATGACCTAATCATACAAAAGCTAGCATATTTGTCTACTCTCACCCCAAGAAAACATAGATATGCTTTCTTCTTAGTCTACTTTGCTTTGACAGCCTTCATACATCTGCTGATTATGTATTTGTAAATCTCTCCTTTTATCTCCCCAACAGATGCATGCTGTGATGAGAAATACCGAAGCACACATTAGAAGCAATGATGGTTATCAGCCTAGCACAGGCTGATGGGCTTCCTCGCGTCCCGCCATGGAACCAGTGGAATGCCAGGGAGTGACTGGCTGGGGAGCTGTTCCGTGTTGTCAGGAGCACTGGAAAAAGCCTGCAAGAGAATGATGAGAAAAAGCCTGGAGAACGGCGAATGCTGCACTCAAGCAATCTGTTACGTTCCTCCTCGCAGAGCGGGACGCCTGGCCTGAGATGAGAGAAGTAATAGGACTGCAAGGAAGTGAAGGAAATAGAACCTGAGGAGAGCAGGACAGAAACAGAAGATTTATAGCATGCATCGTATCCACTCTGATATTTTGGGCTGTGCTTGAACTTAATCCAACTTCTATGTTGCTGAAAATTTATTATTTCCCTTATGGATTTGTAGAAAACAGACAGCAAATGAGTAAGAGAAACGGAAAGAGACAAGAAAAAAAAAAGGAGAGACCCCCCTCCCCAAAAAAGGGACTGTGAATCCAATTCCTGTCCCTCCTGCTTTTGTCAACCCTAGGAAAACATTTTAAATCTCCAGCAGATCTTGGGCGATCCACGCCATTTTGAAAGTGGCTATTCAAACCTTTTAGAGGCAGATCTGGTCCATGCACTAGTCATTGGCCAAGGTATGACAGGTACTAATTGTGCTTCAGGGACAATGGCCTTTCAGTGGTCATCAGATACCAGTGTTTCTAAATTGGTCAATTTCATGTGTCAGGAGGGTGGAAGACATACAATCACATAAGAAAAACACTTTAATCCAGTCATTATAAGGTAGGAACAGGACTGTGGCTATGCTGTTTATAGGTATAGCTGTAATTTCGGCCAAGGTTCATTCAGTCAAGAAGATTGTTTCCAGTCTACTAGAAAATGCTTCCAATAATCTTGAATTACAACCCCAATATCTTTCTTTTATTATCTCAGGTTAACATTTGAAATAAAGGGCTTTTCCTCAGTCATAGTTACTTTTAGTGCCTAGAAAACACAATGAATATCTTCCCCTCTACAACCACAGACGCTGTTTAATTTTTTATCTCTTAGCACACTGGCATAGCCACAAAATTGGCTTTACATTTTTCCTTTTCATTTACTTTTCTGCAATTGATCACTGGTCTTAAAAAGATGAGAAGATAGATTTCAGCTGCCATTGTCGGTGGTGGTTTTCATTCATTCGTTTCCTTTCTCTTCCTCCCTCACCCTCCACTCTCTTCTGCATTACACCAGCTACATCTCTTGCCACATCTCGCATAACTCCTGTCAGGAGCCTTTGCAACATCTAATTTGTTATGATGTATTATGCATGCAAATGTAATTGCAAAGGAGGAGTTAAGCAGAATGACAGCTTAAAGAGGCATGTTTCTTTGATTCTGCCACTCCCAGAAAACAGCATAAAGAGATCTGAGACAACTAGTTGTCCTGATGAAAACATTAGAATGTCGAGATATCAAATGCAACAATAGAACTGTCCTACTGTGTCTTCATCATCCATTACACTCAATGCAATCCCAGAGCAGGGAGGAAAGTTCCATCAATTCGAGACAATTATTTGTCCAAAAATCTGCTTTTAATTTTTACAAAACAAAATTAAAAATTGTAATTTTGGCAAAACACTTTTGGGTGAGAAATGTATAAATCTCTTTTGTTGCACTATATAATTATTTATTCTCAAGCCACTTATTTTGTGAAAATGCATATTAACAAAAATAGTACCCTAGAAGCTAACAGAATAAATCATAATAGAACTAATTAATGGTGCAATATTAAAAATTAAGAGATTTTGCTTTGATTCAATGTCTGAAGAGGAATATTACAATGTTATGGGAAATAATTTACCCCTAACAAATCAAGTATAGAACATGGGGCATCCATTAAAAGATAGCTAAGGTTTGTTTTTTTAAACTGTACTGCCACGAAGTAATCTCAGAATCATTTGTTTAAATTGCTAATAGGAACTCTAAAATATAGTCCCACATGGGATTATTTTATATGGAATAGATTTCAGGCAATAAATATTAATGTAAAAATAAATTCTTTTGGCGTGGCGCATGCACAGTAAAAGCTAAAATAGAACCTTCTCTGAGTGACTCTTGACTGAAGCCTCTATCCTTCAAGCCAGACCTTTCCCTTCCTTGGACCCACCAATATATGTATGTGCTCATTACTTCTGAAGACCCAGAGATGCCTGGAAGGTGCTCACAAAATAACAATAATTACACAAGTGGAGAAAAGGACTATAGCTGTGTGTTCAGGGGAGACTGAAAATAAAACACAGGTGTTTTGGCAACAAAGTGTTAGTGACACAGATTAGGTCCATTGTCCTGAAAGTTCACCCCTGTTGTGATTTAGACACCCTTGGGCAGTCTAGGAGGAAGAGAAAGTGCTTCACAAGTTGACATAAGATGCCAACCTCTTAGGAGGGGTAGAAAAGCAGAAACCTATACTGAGGCTCATCAGAATTGTAAAAAGCTGAGATTCAAGCCAAAATCTTTGTTCCTTCCTTTGTTTCTTATTAAAATTTTTGTTTAATTATTTTTATTTTTGTACAAGAAGACGGTCACATTCATTATCAACCTTGTTGCCAGGCTAGCATAACACTTATATCTTTGGGAAAAAATGAAAATAGTTGTAGGCTTCCTGGGCAAGATCTGAAATTGTCATAAAATGTGCTATTCCTTCTCACTTTCACCTGCTTAGCTGGGCAAGAGCCTCCTTCGCTGTCCTGAGGGGAGCATGAACATAACACAGAAAGCAACTGATGAAACAACATGTACTTTCACCACTCTTGGCTGTACACACGGTGAACAAGCCCACCGCAGTTTCCAGTTCATTACTTCATGAACTGTTGGAAACTTCAACTCAACTTATTTACTCTCCTTATTTATGGAAGAAACACTGTCCTGCTACATCACTGTAAAGGAGATTGACTTTCTTAATGAAACAAGTTCCAGTTATGTTGGACCTTTCTTTGTGGCCTAAGTTAGCCTTGAGGAAAAGGCAACTCAGGTAACAGTTCAGGTTTGTACAGCCCTCATCTGCCTATTCAGGAAGACTTCACTGGTTTGAGATACAATAAGAGAAAAACTCCTAAATGCTTTCGTCTCTTAAATGCTTTGGGACCTGTAGTCTTGGATGAAAATAGAACTTTTCCATCTGGTCTACTGGTTGTGGGACAACCTTGTCTTCTCCTAAACTCAAGGCAACCTTTGGCCTACATTAGAGTGGGTCATGGCATCAGAATCTAAACTACAGACATGTAGTCTAATATAGTCTAAAGTTTAAAGATGGCAATCATTGTGGCCAGCAGAATAGCTCATCAGAGAGCACCACTGAGAGAAAGCACAGCTGGGCAGGGTTGTAAAATTACTTTATATCCCTCTTGGGCTCTGTTCTCAGTAGGTCTACCACCATGGTTCCAACTCTATCCATGGCAGCCTTGCTAGCAAGTCCTTGGAATATTCTCATGGAAAGAAAGTACCTTGAGAAAGATCAACACCTAAAAACATACCAGTGACAGTACCCACAAGCTTCTCTTTAATATCAGTCTCTCCACAAACTGGCCTGTGCCTATATGCCCAGGCTCTCTAAAGAGCCCCACACTCTCTAATCTAAGCTTTAATAATGACTAAACACTAAATGGACTGTGCCATTCAATCATTTTTCTTACCCTGTTTCCTGTGCCTGGAACACCATCCCTCCCCCACTACCATCTGCTTTTGTTGGCCAAATCACATCCAAGACATTTCCTCCACTCTCCTTTAAGGGCTAACTGGCCAGTTGGGAATTTGCTATACTCTGCCAGCATTCATCAAAGCCTCTGCCACACCACCTGAAACTGTCAGGGTTTATATCTAGCTGTTCCTACAAAGCCTCGTGCACTCATAGGTGAGGCTTTTGTGCAGTGATTGGATCACGAGAGTGTGATACCCATCAATGAATTAGCCCACCAATGAGTCTATAAACTGATGAGTTGAATGCCAGGTTGGAAAAGGTGGTCACTGGGGTCTTGTTTTCTGTACCGGCTTCTACCCACTGCAGGTTATAACACACACTCCCCAGACACCACAGGCAAAAATTTCTCCAAACATCACCAAATGTCCCAGTGAGAAAAGGAGTGCAATATTGCCCTGAATTGAGAACCACTAACCTGAGCTATTGTCCAGGGTGGACAATAATTCTAGACCATATTTGCCATTTGCACATTTATTTCATTATTTATTATTTATTAGAATAGTGGTCAAGATTTTTAAATTGAAGTGTAGTGGAGCTAGAGAGCAATTAGACTTTTCTACAACCACTCTTATGTCTTTGAAAATAGGTGTTTCCAGAGCCAATGAACTCTAATTTTAATAGATCCTACTCTTCATTGTTTTTAATTATTCTATTATTTCTATTATTCATAGAAATGGTATTTAAGACAAAAAACACTTTTCTTTCCCAGTGCTCCTAATGTGATTCCTTCCATTCCCAGATTACCATGGATTTAAGAGGTGTCCTGAGAAGTAAAGCAAGACCTTGAATTATATGCTGTCACTTGGCCACTTGGTGACATTACACAAGTTACTTATCTGGTATTTCAAAGGACTGTTGGGAAATTAAATGACAGTATGTCTCTAAAGGGACTGGCACATACAGGTATGCAACAGATAGCCTTTGCTACAATTAAAGTAGCTTTTGTGGTCATTAAAAACTCAGAGAGGACAAACAAATTTCCCACAGACTTCAAAAGACATCCTACAACACTAGAATCTCAGTCTCTTGACTCCCATCCCATTAGGCTCCCAGGAAGATGATAGAGGGAAAAGAAAAAGAGTGAAAAAAAAAATTAAAAGCCCATCTACAACAACCCTAGATAAGGAGAAAAGTAAAAGGAAAATAATGTTTAAAAATTTTTGTTTCATCAGTCCATGGATAAAACAATTAAAAGTGACAACTAAATCACATTCCCTGATGTTGGTGGAAATTTCTGAAAAATAGAAACATCTGTAAGATCATGGGCGGTTTTTGATATTGAATCCATTATCAGCATTCTTCCACTGATTTTAGTGCAAAGAAGCAGCTCTTTCTTTAATAAACAGTACTTGGACATCCATTTGAACAGTGTGAACCACGGCCACCTTTAAGAATATTCATTCATCGCCTGCCTTGTTAGTCTTAGATGCCATCCTACGCTGGGAGGCAAACTGGTGAACTCTGTGACTTCTCCAAATCCTTTTCTTAGCTCTCTGATTTTAGCTCTTTGATTTTGCTATTTATGATCTTCCAGGGAAGAGGAATAGAGTTGATTTATTCACATTAAGTCCTTGATATATTTTGAATAAGGAACAGAGGAGGAGTTTGAGCAACTCCTGACTCATCTGTGGGTCTGTGACCCCTGAACCGCTGCAAGGCTTTCTCTTCAACCTCTCTTTGGGGTATTTCCGACCTATTCAAGTGCTTAAGCCTTCCATTCTTTGGAGGAAGACTTTATTTCTAGCATTTGTGAAATGAGTCTGCCTGTTGCCAAACATCTGTGTGCTTTTTTAGCGAATGAGTAGGTATTTCTAATAAGTAAGTAAAAGAAGTAGTGAGACTAGAGCTTCGTGAATACCTCCGTGGTCTTTGAACACCCATGATCTCAGCATGTAAAACACCTAGCACAGAGAGCAGATACCCTCTAAACTGAGTTTGCTCACATTTTTCAGAGTCATTCTACACTTGTCACATAGGAGCTCTGTTCAACAATGTGCTGTAAAGGAAGGGCTTTCTAAGTCTTGGCGTGGCCCGTTCATATCTCCTGCTCTAGACTCCAGAGGCTCCCAAATGTCCACATAGCATTCCTTTTTTTATTCCTTGAAGAAATAGCAACTTGTGTTTTGATTGCAGTCGCTGCTTGAGAGAGGCAATTTCTCACAGTTTGAGAAGAGATGCCCTGACTCGTCCCTCCGGTGCGCGTTGAATGTAGTCTGTGGCTATACCACAAGCAAGAGGAATGAGTGCCTAGTGGAGGTGATATTGCTGCTGCCGGAAAAGGACACCACGGTGCTACCTTTTCAGCAGCTACCAGTTACTTTGGATGGTATTACCAAAGTGCAGCGTTTTTTCTGCATTCACGGACTCAAGCTTGTTTTTAGTAATTCCTGCAGAGAGATAGATGCATTTAATAGTTTCTTTAGAAACAACATCCACAAATTGAAGTGAAATATTCTAGCCATGAATATAATCCTTTTACAAGATAATTTTGCACTGAAGAATACTTTTGTTTTGTTTTGTAATTTGGTTTTTGAACACATAATTTTGAATTGTACAATGGCATTTGGATCAAAAGTGTAAGTTTTCTGCAAGTAACTACAAATCCTCACACACACTTTTGATACTAATTATTTTTCTAAACCATAGTGTTATATGATTCATATTCTAGTAGATAATGTGAAAGCTACTGTGAGACAAGTACTTTACAGTTGCAAAACTCCGAAGACTTAATTTTCAATTTTATCATAAATAAATGCCAATTAAAACAAAAAATACATTGTCTTTGTTGCTGTATTCGAAAAATAAAACAGAAAAATAGGAACATTAAAGGCATTTATTAAAGACTGTACCTACTATGAGTTGGAGACTAACATGCAAAAGAAAATTTCAAACAAAGATTTATCTAGTGAAAGAAATTCCCTTTTATAGGTCTATTACACAGCTAAAAATATTAGCAGTATATATTAGCCATGATAATGTGGCTGCTGCATCAAACCAACCACCAAATTTCTTATCTTCTCCTAATAAAAGTTTAATTGTGGCCATATAACAATAATTCCACTATCCATGGTTAGAAGCTTTCCCCTTTTTAATTTTCAGACAAAAACATACCTTTTAATTGTGACTCTCACCTTTCTATGGTACTTGGAGGGGTCATCATTCAACCAGAAAATGGAGAAAGAAAAAGAATGTCATATACCAAAAAATGTGTAAGGACCAAGACTAAAAGTAGCGCTCATCACTCTGCTTATATAACATCAGCTAGAGCTCAGTCACAGAGTCACAGAGTCACATCACACTGCAAGAAAGGACAGGATAGAGAGTCTAGCTGTGTGTCCAGGAAAAAGAAGAAAGGGATTCGGGAGTACTTAGTCACATAGTGGACCAGTACTAAGTTAGAAGTTTGGACTGTGTGATGCTACAAAGTAACATCTTAGGTAAGGCAAATATTTTCATATTGGGGGATCACAATTCTTGGTCAAGTGTAATTAGGCCTGATATTCTGATTCTGCAACAGAAAACTAGAAGGACAAATGTGTGCAAACTCAGTAAATGTTTAGAAAAGTTTAAAAAAAAACTGTTTCATACCAGAAAGCACTTTCATGATGAACATAATTTTTCAACAGCTTTATTGAAGTAAAATGACTCACAAGATGTTACACATGCATAATGGTTAAAATTTAATGTTTATATATGTTTATGTGGACACAAAAATATTTGTGAAACTATCCCATCGAGGTTAACATATTCCACAGCCAACATTTTCTTACACCACATTGTGATCTCCCACAGTCTCCCCATCCATGCCCCTATTTCTAGGCATGCACCAACCTACTTCGCGTCACTATGGATTAATGTACCTTTTCTAGAATGTTACACAAATTTTAAAATGCATCTTGAACTTATCTCTTTCATTATTGTTGCTTTTTCCCGATTCATCCATATCGTTGTATACATCAATATTGCGTTCCTTTTGATTTCTAAAACATTACACCATCTGAATACACAAAATGTTCTTACCCCTTTATTTATTGGTATATATTTCAGTTGTTTCCCACTTTGGGAATTTACAAATAAACCAACTATGAACATTTACATAAAACTTTTCGATGGACATGTTTTCATTTTACTTGAGTAAATACCTAGGAATGGAAAGGTCAAATTTTATTTTCACTCATTCTCTCTCTCTCTCTCTCTCTCTCTCTCTCTCTTCCTTCCATGGGTTTAATTGATCCATTTTTATAATTCCATTTTACTATTTCTATTGAATTACTATTTGTACCTTTTAAAATTTTATTGGTTGGCATAGGGTTGTCAATATATGCTCTGGCTTTGGTTTATGCATTTATTTTGTTTTACGATTTTGGGGAAGATGGCTGTGTTTGTCTTTGTGCGAAGATGATGGCTGTGGCTGTGTTTGTGACCTGATGGGGCATTTATGAACCAAAGCAAATTTTTACTGAATGCTTTCATTTGTAAACCGAACGGTTTTCAAACAGAAGCATTCATGAAACAAGAAATTAATATGACATTCTTAAGTGTAGACTATGGTATATACCCTGTTTGGTACTCACTAACTTTCTTGGACTAGCTTGCTTAAGGGCCATCAATAAATTTTTTAAAATGTTCAGCTTTAATTTCTTCAAATATTTCTGTCGGTCTTTTTCTTCTTCTCCTGTAAATACAATAACACCTATATTAAACCTTTTGTTATTGCCCCACAGCCCTTGTATCTTGTGTTCTCTTTTCATTTCTCCAGTACCCCCACTATACCCATAAATCTTTACATTTTGCACTGTACCTGTGTGATTTGTTAGCCTCTCTTCAGTTTCACTGATTCTTTACTTAGCTGTGTCAAGGCCACTGGTGAGACCAAAAGAGACATTTTTTTTATGATGACATTTTTGATTTCTTGCATTTCTGCTTAATTCTTTGTAGCTTTAATCTCTGCATTGAAATGACCCATCCGATCTTGCACACAGTCTTACTTTTCTATTAGAGTTTTTAATGGATTAATCTGGTGATTGCTTTCTCTTCAAAACAAATTTTTTCTTGCCTTTTTTTTTTTAATACTCCATAGTTTCTTGTTGAAAGCCAGGCATCTTATGTAGGGCAGTAGATACTGAGGCAAATATTTCTATTCTTGGCAATGAGCACACTTTTTCTTTAAAAAGCCTATTAGTGAGGGATTTATGCTAATTAATTTACTTAGAAGCTGGGCTGTATTTGAGGCTTGTTGTTATCTGGCTAGTCTCAGTTCACTACAGCTTTTTTTTTTTTTTTTTTTTTTTTTTTTTTTTTTTTTT
>NW_022900945.1:15847399-15895886 GCF_012274545.1 Fukomys damarensis | reverse complement strand
CCCCCTCTGGGGTCCTTGGGTCCTTCCTGGGTCTGTTGTCGCGCAGGCCGGGAGCTCACACGCAGGCCGGGAGCTCACGCGCACGCCGCCGGGTGATCGCAGACAGGCAGGTAGGCAGGCAGCTGAAAAAAACCCCCTCTGGG
The DNA here is from genome assembly GCF_012274545.1 of Fukomys damarensis. NCBI lineage: Eukaryota > Metazoa > Chordata > Mammalia > Rodentia > Bathyergidae > Fukomys > Fukomys damarensis. The sequence goes on along the minus strand of NW_022900945.1, from coordinate 15,895,743 downwards.
GTCCTTGGGTCCTTCCTGGGTCTGTTGTCGCGCAGGCCGGGAGCTCACGCGCACGCCGCCGGGTGATCGCAGACAGGCAGGTAGGCAGGCAGCTGAAAAAAACCCCCTCTGGGGTCCTTGGGTCCTTCCTGGGTCTGTTGTCGCGCAGGCCGGGAGCTCACACGCACGCCGCCGGGTGATCGCAGACAGGCAGGTAGGCAGGCAGCTGAAAAAAACCCCCTCTGGGGTCCTTGGGTCCTTCCTGGGTCTGTTGTCGCGCAGGCCGGGAGCTCACGCGCACGCCGCCGGGTGATCGCAGACAGGCAGGTAGGCAGGCAGCTGAGAAAAACCCCCTCTGGGGTCCTTGGGTCCTTCCTGGGTCTGTTCGAGGCTGAGTTTCTGAACCTGCTAAGTGATCCCCTGGTGTCTCTGGAATCTGACAGTTACTGTTTCAAACTATACTTGGAGAAATGGTGCAAATGGATCAGCAACCTTCCAATACTCTCTGGGAACGGTTCTCTCATGATGGCCGGCTTCACAACGGAATCCAGGAAACTATTAATATTGGAGAAGGATGCCGAGAGAGATGGTAGCTGGATCCTGGTTATTTCTGTTGCTCCCGGAAGTTCTCCCCTAGCCACTACAGCTTTTTTATCCCTATCTTCTGGTGGAAAGCATGAGTTTTTTGCCTAAGGTGATTTTTTACGTGTCTACATTTTTGTTTTGTTTGGGTTTTTGTTTGTTTGTTTTTTGTAGCTCTCTCCCAACTATTCTCCACTGCTATTTTTTACTCTGCAGCTAATAGCATGGTGGTAGGGGAAGGGGGGGCATTCACTAAGATTTTAACTAAATCTCAATCTTAGGATAAAACAGTGCTTGTGAATCCAAAGGCATATATTCTTCACAAATCCTTTTGCTTTTCTGTCTTCTGTAATGTTGATCCTGGAACTTATGTTTACTCCTTCCAAGGGTGGTACTTTTAGAAAAAATCTCTTGCCCAAACAGCAAGCAAGTGCTTTCACAGTATTCTCACCCACTTTCACAAACTGAGGAAACTTGATCTGAAGGAGATAGGATAAACAGCTTTGGGGAACTAAAGCAGTGACTGCTCTTCCCTTCCCTCGTTGAGTACCATAGAAACTTAGCTGAAGATCCCCCCATCGTCCCTCTTAGAAACTGGTGATGGGCAGAATTTTTCCAGCAAGAATGTGAGACTTCTAGCGTCTGAAGTTCCGTAAATTTGGAAAGCTTATGCCAGCCACATTCCACCTTTAACAGTTTGTTCAAGTTGTATCTTTGTTTGTTAAAGTTATCAATTGATAGCTGCATCTTCCTATTGGCTTTTTATGGTATCTAGTGTCATCTACACCAGGTAAGCAAACACTTGAGCTCTGTTTCTCTCAGCTTGCTCATTATCTCAAGATTTTCAGTTATTTGGTAGATTCAATAAAAGACATAAGTTCACATGTTGTCCTGATTTTTACTTTGTGTGATGTTCTTTCTTTGCCAGATTTCTCCACTCCTATATGGAAATAGAATATAATCTGGTTATAAATATCATACATTGAACAACAAATTTTTTTAAAAAAGGGTGCGGGGGTTAGCTCAGTGGTTCCACCGCCTGCCTTACAAGTGTAAGGACCTGAATTCAATCCCCAGTACAAAAACAAAAAAAAAAATCATATACTGAAAATTCTTCTTTCTTCAGTGCTTTTAACATGTAGCTCTGTCTTTTCATTTGCATTATTTCTAATGAGAAATATTCTGCCATTTTTATTGTCAGTTGTCTGTAGCCAGCATGTCTTTTAATCTGCCTGCCTTTAAGATGTTCATTTTATCCTTCTTTTTGAGTAGATTTTACCATGACTTGGTAAGTTTTTTGGTTTTTTTTTTAAATAAACAACATTTAGTGGTACATTTTAGATATACAATACAGTAATATTTATCATTGGTATCTTGTACCTTTACATGACATATCTTGGTTCTTTTTTCCCCATTCCCCTAGCCTCCCTTCCCCCCTCCACCCTTCCACATTTACAAAGACTCTGTTTCCATTTTCTCTTATTTTTTCTCTTCCCTTTTTACCTTTCTACTACCCCTTCCACTTGCCCAATACCTTTAGACCTTTTCTTCCTATTACAAAATATCAATTATACTTTGACCCTTATTTATACTTTTAGTTTATCACACCATAGAAACTATACAGTATTTACACGTGTGTCCTATTCATTTCACTTAAGAGTATGACCTCAATGTGCATTCACTGAGCTATAAATGTCTCTACTTACTTGTTCTTTATGACCGAGTAGTACTTCATTATACATATACCACATCTTCTTTATGTAGTCTCCAGTTGATGGAAAAATGGGCTGTTTCCAAGTTTTAACTATTACCAACTGTGCCACTGTAAACATTGGTGAGCATATTATCACTGTGGTATGATTCTTTTAATTCTTTTGGAAAGATAACCAGCAGAGGGATAGCTGGGTCAAATGAGACCTCTAATCCTAGTTCTTTGAGGAATCTGCATATTTATTTCCACAGTGGTTGCACCAGTCTGTACTCCCATCAAAAATGAGAAGGGTTCCTTTCTTCCCACACACCCACCAGCATTTGTTATTGGTTGCTTTCTTGTTAGCAGCCATTTTTTCTGGGCTGAGGTGGAATCTCAATGTTCTTTTCCTCTGCATCTCTTGAGTGTAAAGTGATGTTGAACAGTTTTTCATATATTTATTTGCTGCTTTTACTTCTTTGAGAAATGTCTGTTCATTTCAGATACGCATTTTTAAATTGGATCTTTATATGGGGGGCTGATTTTTTTGAGTTCTTTATATATTCTAGATAGTAGATCTCTGTCTGAGGAACAGCTGTGTAATATTTTCCCACATTGTATGTTGCCTCTTAGCTCTGTTGGTTATTTCTCTTGAAGTGCAGATTTATAAAAAGATGAGATTCCCTGTTGTTGATTCTTTGTGCTACTTCCCATGCCACTGAGGATTTGTTCATAAACTCTTTTTCTATTCCACTGTCATCAAGAGTTCTACCTAGCTTATCTTCCAACAAGTTTAATATTTCTCTTGTAATATTTAGATCTTTAAGCCATTTCAATTTTAGTTTAGTGCATGGAAAAAGATAGGAGTTTGGTTTTAATCTTTGGCAAGTTGAAATCCAGTTTTTCCAACACCAGTTATTAAAGAGGCTGTCTTTCCTCCAGTGAAAATGGTTGGCTCCTTTGTCAAAGATGAGGTAGCTGAGTATGTCTGGAGTTGTTTCTGCATCTTCTAATCTATTCCACTGATCCTCAGGTCTGTTTGTTTGCCAGTGCTATGCTGTTTTTAACACAGTGGTTTTGTAGTATAGTGTCAAATTGGGGATTGTGGTACCCCCTGCCATGTCTCTGCTGCCTATAATGGTTTTTGCCATTCTAGGTCTCTTCCGCTTCCAAATAAATTTTTGTATTGTTTTCTCTAGTTCTGTGAAATATACTTTTGGGATTTCAATTGAGATTGCATTGAATCTATACAGCAGTTTTGGAAGTATGGCCATTTTCACTAAATTGATTCTTCCTACCCAGGAACAAGAAATATGTTTTCATTTTCTTATATCCTCTTTAACCTCTTTTTTCAGAGTGTTGTAGCTCTCAATGCAAAGTCTTTTGCTTCCTTTGTTAGATTGATTCCTAGATATTTCATTTTTTTGGATGCTATTATGAAAGGGATTGTTTATCTAATTTCTCTCTCAATAAGTCTGTTATTTGTGCACAAGAAGGCTGTTGATTTCTTAGTGTTTACCTTGCATCCAGCTACTTTACTGAATCTGTCAATTAAGCCTAGAAATCTTTTGGTGGAGTTTTTTGGATCTTCTTTATAGAGTATCATATTGTCAGCAAGTAATGACACTTTAGTTTCTTCCTTTCCTATCTTTATTCCTTTTATTTCTTTCTCTTGTCTAATAGTTGTGGTTAATGTTTCCAAAACTATATTGAACAGGAGTGGTGATAGCAGGCATCCTTGTCTTGTTCCTGATTTTAGAGTGAACGTTTTCAGTTTTTGTCCATTTAGTATGATGTTGGCTATTGGTTTTTCATAGATAGCCTTTATTAAGTTGAGATAAAGACCATCTATTCTAATTTTCTGCATGGTTTTTTATCATGAATGGGTGTTCAATTTGTCAAATGCTTTTTCTGCATCTATAAAGATGATCAAATGGTTTTTGTCTTTGACTCTGTTAATACAAGGTTATAGATTTATTGATTTTATATATGTTGAACCATCCTTGCATTCCTGGTATAAATCAAACTTGGTCAGGATGTATGATCTTCTTGATGACTCTCTGTATTCTGTTTCCCAGTATTTTACTGAGGATTTTTGCATCTATGTTCATTAGGGAGATTGGCCTGTAGTTCTCTTCCTTGGTTGAGTGTTTCCCTAGTTTTGGAATCAAAGTAACACTTGCTTCCAGGAATGAATTTGGAAGTATTGCTTCCCTTTCAATTTCATTGAGAAGTTTAAAGAGTATTGGAAGTAGTTCTCTAAAATCTTGTAGACCTCAGCAGTGAATCCATTAGGATCTAGGCTTTTCATTGATAGTAAATTTTTAATTACATTTTCAATTTCATTGATTGTAATAGGGGTGTTTAGAATGTTTATATCTAACTTTGGTAATTCATATGTAACTAGAAATCTGTCCATTTCTTCTGTGTTTTCCATTTTATTAGAGTACAGGTTTTCAAAGTAGGTATTGTTGATCCTCTGGATTTCTACTGGATCTGTTTTGAATTCACCCTTTTCATTCATGTTTGCAGGGATTTGAGACTTTTGTTTCCTGTTTTTTTTATATAAGGTTGGTAAAGGGTTTATCAATTTTATTTATTCTTTTAAAAAGCAACTCTTCAATTCATTGATTGTTTTGTATTATTTTCTTGGTCTCCATTGCATTGATTTCTGCTCTGATCTTTATAAGTTCCTCTCTTATATGAGGTTTGGGTTTATCTTGCTCTTCTTTTTCTAGAAGCTTAAATTTCAGTGTTAGGTTGTTTATTTAAGCATTCTCTGTTTTCCTAAAGTGGACATTCACTGCTATAAATTTCCCTCATAGAACTGCTTTCATTGTGTGCAATAGATTCCTTCATGTTGTACTGGCATTATAACTTATTTGTAAAAACTGTCTATTTTCATCTTTAATTTTCTCTGTGACCCATTGGTTGTTCAGGACAGTGTTATTCAATTTCCATGTGCTTGTGAAGTTCTCGTGGTTTCTTTTGCTATTGATCTCAAGTTTAATTGCACTACAGTCAGATAATATACATGGAATAACTTCAATTCCTTTGCATTTACTTAAATATGTTCTATGAGCTAGTATGTGGTCTGTTTTGGAGAATGACCCATGTGTAGACAAAAAGAATATATATTCTGATTTTGTGGGATGGAACACTCTGTAAACATCTATTAAGTCAATTTGTTCAAGAGCTTGATTCAGTTCTGTTATTTTGATGTTTTTTGTCTAGATGACCTATTTGTTACAGGGATATTAGGTCCCCCACTATAATTGCATTAGAGCTTATTTGGTTTTTCGTGTCTTTTAATATTTGTTTTGTATAGTTGTGGGCATTGGTGTTTTGTGAACCTATATTTATGATTGTCATCTCTTCCTGTTGGATTGTTCCCTTTACAAGAATGTAGTGACCTTCTTTGCATCTCTTAATTAGTTTTGGTTTGAAATGTATTTTGTCTGCAGATAAGATAGCTACCCCTTCTTTTTTCCTGATTCCTATTGCATGGATTACTGTTTTCCATTGGTTTTAAGCCCAGTCCATGAATTTCTTTGTGGATTTAGGTTTCTTGCATATAGAATATTGTTGGGTTTTCCTTCATAATCCATTCTGTCAGTTGATTTCTTTTGATTGGTGAATTGAAGCCATTAACATTGATGGTTATAACTGATGTATTGACTTATCATTATCATGTTATTATCGTGTTATTGCCTTTTTTAGTTTTTCTCCCTCTCCCTTTAATTTCTTGCCTATTGGATTTGCTCTGTTGGACCTCATGGCATTGTGATCTTCATTGTCTTTTTCTAGGATAATATTTAGAATTGTTTGTAGTGTTGGTTTTGTATTTATGAAGTTTTTCAGGTGTTCTCTGTCATGGAAGTATCTTATTTCCTCATCAATTTTGAGAGAGAGTTTTGCAGGATACATCAGTATAGTTTGAAGGTTGTTTTCTTTTAGGGCTTGAAATACCTCATTCCAGGCTCTCCTTGACTTGAGGGTTTGTGATGAAAAGTCTACTGTGATTTTGATGGGCTTTCTTTTGCATGTGATTTGTTTCTTTTCTCTAACTGCTTATAGTATTTTTTTTCTTCTGTTGGGTTTCTGGGGTCTTTATTATATGTCTATTATAGATTTTTTTTTTAAATCATAGCTAGTTGAAGTCCTATATGCCTCACTTATCTGTATGTCAAATTCTTTTGCTCTGTGTGGGAAGTTTTCTGGCATTAATTCTGTGAACAGTTTTTTATGTCATTTGTACTTTCTTCTGCTTTTTCATGGACTCCTATCAGTCTTATATTATTCTTCTTTGTATCATCTAGGAGCTGTTGGATCGATTTCTTCTGTTCCCTTTCTATTTTTAAGGGATTCTTCTTTTCATGGTCACTTATCTCCATCTTATCTTCTATATCTGATACCTGTCTTCAGATTGGCTTAGCCTGTTATGTAAACTTTCAATAGAGTTTTTAATCTCCTGGATATCTGTGTGAATATGTTTCATGGTTTCCATTTCTTTCCTGTGCTGGGAATTCATGGCTTCTGTCATGGTCCTGAGCTCATGAATTTTTTTTTTATCTGTTTCTGTTCTAGAGTCTCTAATCTTGTCATTCATTCTGCTCACCATCTCTGTATTTATCTGGGAAATTATTTCTGCTTTGAATTTTTCTGGAGACTCATTTAACCATTTTGTTACTTCCTGTGCTATCAGTTCAGGGTGTCCAGGTGGTTGATTATCAGACTTTTCCACCTCATTTCCTCTACCATTTGCCTCTGGTAAGCTGCAAGTTCATATTTGTGCTTGAGCCTTATTTGAATGTCTTCCAATTTCTATTTTTGTTCTTGGTACTGTCCTTCATTTGAAACCTGGGTTAATACTTTTATCTTCCTGTTATAGCTTGTCTTTAGGTTTTGAGTCTCTAACTACTCTGAGGCCATCTCTTTTTTGTTTTACCAGGAAGGACAACTGATTAGATCATTCACAACATCTTAGCCCAAGTGTTACAATTAGCAATATAAAAGCATCAAGCACAGCTTAGAAAATGACAATTTGTTGTAGTTATTAATTGATCAGCTTTATCTATGTGCTTTAAATCAAAATTGAGGCTAGAGCTCAGGACAATGGCCTTTATGATCCCCCTGTGCTTCTATGGTGTGAATCCAGGTACCAGCACAGCCAGGAGGTCAGAAGTCTGTGGGTGGCAGGTGAGGGGCTGCAGTCTAGCTCCAGGCAGTCCTCCTTCCCACTGGCCCACTCTTGGTAAGGTTTTGAACTAGGCTTTGGTGAACTTTTTGATTCTATGAGTTTACCATTTCCATCAAATTTAGAATTTTTTTCTGTTGTTTCCTCAAATATATAATGGTCTTTTCTCTTTATTCCTTTCCTGTGAACTTTCTAATTATATACATTATGGTGCCAACAGATATCCCACAGCACTCTGATAATCTGTTTCCTTTCTTTGCCTTAGTGTTGTTGATTCCTATCTGCCTATCATTTTTAATTGTTTTATCACTGTATCTTTTTTTGCAATGCCTAATCTTCCATTAATCCCATCTAGTTTATTTTTTATCTTAGACACTGTAGTTTTCATCTTCAGAAAAAGTCTCATTTTGATTACTTTTTTCTATGTCTCTGTGTAGCATTTTCAAACTTTTTCTTGATTTTTTAAAAACATGGAGGAGAGTTATAATTATTTGTATGCCCTTGTCTGTTAATTCTAACATCTGTTTCAGAGCTGGGTTGGTTTCAATTGATTAATTTTTCTGCTCATTATAGTTTTCATTTTTCTGATTCTTGTCATGCCTAGTAATTTGTTAATTGCATGCCAGAAATCAGAATTCATGCAATGTTGGATGTTGGATATTTTTATTTTCCTTTAAAATTTCTGATCTTTGTTCTGAGACTCCATTAGGTAACTTGGAGACAATGTGATCCTTTGGGGTCTTGCTTTTAAAATTGGTTAGACTAAAATAAAACAGTAGTCTATGTCTAATTTTCCCCCTCTACTCAGAAAAGATCCTTCTGAGTATTTACCCAATTCTCTACAAATTACACGATTTTCCAGTCCGGTTTGGGAATAAGTAATATTCTTAGCACTGTGTGAGCTCTGAACACTGTTGCTTTTAATACAATCAGATAGTTATTTCCCCAGTTTCCCAGTCACTCACCAGATATACTAGCTGAGCAGTACTTTGCTAACTATACAAAGGGGAACCTGCAGACACCTAAAGGTTTTGATTTTGTTTTTCATCATGCACATCTTTCCTTTCCAGTATTCTACAATGAGAACTCAAGCCAGGGTGGTCTCTTGGGATTCTCAGCTCCTCCCCAACTCAAAAGTATTGTAAGATAGCCTGGTTTCCCTGTTCATGGGCTGCAATATGGAAATGTTCTTAGTAAGTGGGGGTAGTTAGGGGGCTTACCTGACTTACAGCTCATTGGCCTTCATTCTCTGATGCTCAATACCTTGAATGCTCTAGTTTAATATGCTTTGTCCTTTTTTAAATTACCTTAAATGGGAGGATGCTTTGCTGCCACTCCAGTTTGATCGAAAACATACTTGAGTGTACAAAATACTCTGAAACTTTCCTAACATTTAACCTCTTCACCAGAAATACTTATATCAAAATGAAATACTGACAGAAGAGTTTCAGCATTTATACTGGATAGCTGCTTTTTATTTTTCTCCTTGTTATTATTATTATTGTCCAGCATCTATTTGTCCTTTTCCTATGACAGTATATGTCAAATTATTTTGAGGAATCTGATTTCATCTCTCTAAGTATGTAAGAGAGTGAATTTTTTGTCTCATATTTTGGTTGAACAGATTGTCCACCGAGTTTTACTCTTGCTTTAAGCATTTTTTTTTTATTTAGCAGATGACTGTTACTTTAATATGGAAATATCTTTTCTTTCTAGACTTTTAGTTTTTAAATCATGGATATGTCTTTCCTAAAGTTGAGAATAGAAGGGATTTTTTTCAATGCTTCCATTTTAATACTTTCACTATATTATTCATATGACCTCTTACAATTTGACTTCTGATATTTCTTAATAATCTTTCCCAAATAGTCTAACCACAATGGCTTGCTCCTGAATTCTTACAGCAGTTGTTGAGCCTTATTTTTACTAAAATTATTTTTCTTTTACTATGTCTATATTGTGGTGGTTCATAGATCTCATGATCCTCAGCCCAACACAGATCACATTCTTTCTTTATTTCCATAAAATGCTGGTCCAAAGCTAAACACAGGCTATAACCTGGTAAGGACTAGGTGTTGACACTAAAATATAAAGGAAAGCATTATGTTCTGTGTCTCACTAACTCTTTGGCACATTGTGCAAAGCAACTTGCTTCTAATGATTGTTCAGTTAATATTGGAAAAGCATGGACTATAAGCACAATTAAACTATAATAACTTGAAAAACTTAGCATGGTAGTACATGCACACGAGGAACATGATGAACATAAAGTGAAAAAATATATATTTCAAAAATGTCTGTATAAAACCTGGCACATAGTTGGTGTGGATAAAATGATCATTATCATTAATTTGTTCAGCATTCTTTTTCTGTTATTTTTTGTTTTCAGAACCTTTAAGATATGTAATTTCTTTCTGCCTTCTTTTCCTTTCTTTTTAAATTTTTAAATTTAATATTGTTTCATTTAATATACATGTCACATGTCCCAATCTTCTACCTTATGTATAATTGCACTGTCTTGGACATTCTAAGATACTAGGAAACATAATATATTCACTTAAGTGTCCAAATTTATTTATTTTCCCTCTGTTAGATAGGCATCACCTAAGAGAAGCACAACAAATATATACATAAGTCAGTCAGGCGTGGCTGCACATGCCTATAATCCCAACACTCAGGAGGCTGAGGCAGGAGGATTACCTGGAGTTTGAGGCCAGCCTGGGCTATGTAGTACGTTGAAGGCCAACCTGAAATACGAAGCAAGATCCTGTTTCAAAGACTTTCTGTTCCCACCACCAGGATCTTCTGTTCTGTAGTCCTCTGTCTACCTTTAACTTATGCCCATAGGTGCAGAAAACCTTCTCCCAGTGGAGAAATACTCTCATGCCTGCCTTTTCACAACATTCGCATGGCATAGACCATATCTGCCACCTCTCAAATTATTGTCTTGAGCAATGAATCACTTTTTATGACCTACATTTTTTCTTTAGGTGTTTGCTATTTGCCATACAATGTTTTACAAGTATTCTTTCCTGGGATCTTTGAAAAGACATTGAGATAGATATAACTTATTTACAAATGAGGAAAATAAGGTGTAGACATGTTAATCAACTTGCCCAAGGTCACATAGCTAATAAGTGGCTGGCTTAAGATATGGACCAGATGTGCATGACTACACAATCTTGGTTTACTCCTATAAAGAAATTGTTCACTCTAAGGAAAAGAAATGCATTCCCCATGTCACATGATACACTCTGGCTCAAAACGGAAGCTGAGTGCCTCATGGCAATGACATAATACTCACAGCTTAGCTTTGAATCTCGACCATGCTTAAGAAATATCCAATCAAATGACCATAGGCAGACTCCATAGAGCAAATTAAAAAAGAAGTGCCTCCATGAAACAAAATTTCCGGTGGACTTGAAAATGTCCTTAGGATTCCCCACAATATTTTCCTAAGGATACCTTCTATTTTCCCTTCAATTTCGAATTGAGGAAAAATGTCAGGTTTGCTTTCTTTTTTTTTTTTTTTAAGTTCAGGATGGTCAAATATTGAACTTTGGATCCTCTTAACTGATACGGCTTCAATATCCCTGGAACACCATTTATGGTATGAACAAAATGAATTCATATTGTCCATTGTTTGTTCTAAACTCTTGACTGCTTTTTTAAAACTCTTTTTAAATTAGTAATTTTCAATACCTCATGCAATCTTCTAAATTACTTTTTAGAGTGCTGGCTATTAATATTTTAGGTAGCTTTGATGTTTTACTTTATAGTCTTCAATTTTATTTTACATTTCACAGGTTCCTAGCTGCAAATAATCCTACAGGCAATTTTCTCACACTGCAACTATTCCTTGAAAGATATGCTAATGTGGCCTGACACTAGCAATACTGAGGGTTAAGTTAATCACCCAAAATGAGTTGTATTACTGTCAGCGGTGTATAAAGATATCCCATAGCGAGTTACAAGGAAGGCTAGCTTTAAAGCTGCATTTCAAAAAATACCAAAAGCTAGAGATGAACAAAAATAAGCATGTATTTCAAAGTCTATTGAACTCAAGAATCAAACATTTGTTATTTCTGGTCTCAAAATTATCCAATATAAATAAAGCGATTCATATCCTTTACAAAATTTAATTACCAGGAAAACTCGTCCAGATCACACACTCTGTGTCTGAGCAAGACAAACACTGCATAGCAGTAGCTATCTTCATATTTATCTGCAGAAAAAGAAAGAAATAGCTGTATTGCTCTCTGTTTAGCTGAGTCCCTCGGCAGTTCTAAGAGACCTGGAGAGCAAATTGCTATCCTCTGCTCCCTTGGTGAAAGTGACACTCGCAGCCGCAATGTGATCTAACTGCGACTTGGCCAGAAATCAGCAAGCAATGCATTGGCTGCGCACATCGTCTTCTGCATTTCCACTGTTCTGGTTTTACTTGTGCTTTAAGTAATGGGTGAGGTAGGAGATGCAGGCATCTGCCTATTGTATGACCCCCCCTTCCACTCTGGCAAATCAAAGTCACTTCCAATGCTATTTTGTATCAACCTCTTGGATGGTGAAGATGCCCTCATTACTTTGCTCTTGGGAGAATTTACCAGTGACTCACCCCTGTGTTCGAATGTGGAACCACCCTGCAGCCCCTTTCCTACAGGTCTTTTCCATGTAAAGATAAGTGCAGCAACTACTGGAGGCCTTGATTTTTATTGGGAGCATCCTACACGTTGCCATAATGCTTTGCCTTATGGGCAGCAGATTAAGCACTGACTGAGGGCTTAATCCTTTCTGTCAAAAGGCTGCTTCTCAACAGACAGGCTGCTCAGAGGCAACTGAGGTAGAATTTGGAGCTGCATTTTAAACAGCAGTACGGCTGCACTCACAATGATCTAGATTTTTCTTTTTTCTGTCTTGCAAAAATATTGAAATAAGATTTAGTTACAATGTTGTGATATGCATTTTTATGAGAGAAGAAATATGTTGTGAAAAGTGTATTACTTACTTGAGCATATCAAGAAAGCAGGGAAGGAATAAAGGTTTACCAGGAGCACAGTATTTATTTGCCATGCATATTTGATATGAGTTCATTAAATACGCAATAGAAGTGTCAACATAAAGTGTTGTTTAGATCAAGCTATGAAAACAAACTGCCCTGATATTAACATTGGAATATAGTAAGCTGTGGTTAAATATAACCCTTATTTACTATACAGTAAAGAAATATGGTATTGACTATTGTTAAATAACCATCTATTTATCCTAATTGAATCTGCCCTTCATTTATAAAAGACTGATGGATCGAATACTGTGACACTGTGGATGGCACATTTATATTCTATCCATTTTCCATTACATGGATTTTTCTTTTCTCACCCATTGACATTCAATGATTAGCAATTATCACTAGTCCGTGCCTAATTTGAGAGTATTTTCGCAGTCTCACTGGACTATTGCCAAAGCTATATCCAGTGAAGAAGCAAAGCACAGGGGTGTCTTTTTAAGGAACACTTGCTAAAGAACTGGAGTGTATCCGACTGCACCACAGCATGAAGAGCCACTCATTGGCACAATGGAGGGTTTCATAAGACAGAGTAGACTCATTCGGGCCTCTGCTGGGAAATGAAACTTAAACAGATATTTCAGATTGAAACGCAGATACCTCTGGCAAAAGTAGAAGGCTGTACAGTCTTCCTGGCATGCCGCCTTCCTGACAATCATTAACAGAATGCAGAAGTATGGAGGTAGAAGACTATTATTTTCCTCATGTTTCATGCAGTATGCAGGAAAGCTAAGCCTGCTGTAATTAATACTGACCCTTTCATTACTGGTAGCTCTTGGGGCAATTTTTAGGGAAGAATATCAGGAGAACAAATGAACACTTGAAATTTTTTAAACTCAGGCTTATGCCTTACAAATGATTTCTGCAATTGTTCTGACCTCGGTCTTCCAGAGTAGTAGAAATAAAAGCTGTGAATATAGATGTTGCCATCGGGACACATAAACACTGTACAGCATGAGGAAAACACTGGGGTTCATTCAAACTTATTTCTAAAACAGGATTATGACACATTCAAAGATCATTTCCCTCATTAATCAAGAAAACTAACTTATCAGAAAGCCTAATTTTAATGGCTTTTTGCTATTTGTTTTTGTGATTACTGAAGTACCTGTCAATGAACTTGCTGACACAATTAGAAGTATTAATTTTTAATTATTTTTTGTCAAATGACAATGTAGTTTCTTCTCTCTCTCTCTCTCTCTCTCTCTCTCTCTCTCTCTCTCTCTCTCTCTTTAGCTTTTTATACCAAAGGGTTTGAACAGATAACTATTTTTAAGGTTCAGGCTTCCAAAAGAAATGAATATAAACTCTAATTTATCTAATTGATAATGATGCAAGAGTTGATTCAAGCTGCAGTTTAATTTATCTTTTATTCTTTAATTATTTTCTGCAAATTTCCAAATTCTGTCTTGGCTAGACCAGGTAAAAAATGTCCTCTCATACTTGAACTCTGACAAACAGAAAGATTAAGATATGAAAGTTATTTCTCTAGAGGAAAAAGATGAGTTTTTCATCTGAAAAAGCTAGGCAACATATAACTTTCTTCAGTGGTTTCTTCCAAGCCCTCCATTTGTTTGCACAAGTTTGTCTTCCAATGAATATATGAAAAAAAAAAAAAACACTCACAATCTCAGCACCCTCCATGGCTTAAAATCTCACATAACACATTCTTCCCAAGAATCAGCTAAGCTCCTCCCAAATTAGGCAGTCGTTATCCAGTTTCGTTTTTTTGTGTAGTTGACATGTGATATGCCACTAAATATAAAAATTATTTTCACTGATGCAAAGTTGGTCATGTTACAGAATTCTAAGATATACTGCAGTGTGTGTTGAATATCAAGGTAGGCAGATACCGAGGAATTGTAAGCCTTCATTATCACAAGTTCCAACCCACTTCTTTCTCCTTTCTTTCCCACAACTAATGCTGCCTTTGCCTTTTAACAGTATCACTGTTAGCTCAGCCAGCCAAGCTAGAAACCCATAAGACATCCTTGACAATTCACCTTGCCTCAGAGCCTCTGCTCCTCAAGCTATCTTCTCCCTGGTTGCCAAGATTATCTTGGTAAAACAAGGTGCAACTCCAGCTGCAAGAAATGTGGCACAGAAGAAAAAGGATAGAATATTAGGGTGATATTCTTTATTGTTTTAGTACTTTTCATTAATGCTACATTGTCTATTTTGCTCAAACAAAAATAGGTTTAGTAGTAAGAAATTATGACCTTTGAATGTAACACTTCAAATTAGATGTCCTTAGACAAATTACTTGACCTTTTTAAGCATGTCTTTCTTCATCTATAGGATGCTCACAAACTGAAATCCCTCCCTTCAGAACTCAATTTCCTATAATTTCTTGTTAACTGAGGCCTTAAATGAATAATCTATATTCTTTTTTTCTATACTATTTCATGTAAATCACCCATTGTAAACTAGTTCCCACTTCTACCTTCATGGCTAAAATTACTATCACCCATGTCACCCCCAAATCCTAATCCCAGATTCAATAGACACATTCCAGCCCTTGAGTTGGTGAACCTGCCTGTAGGATTCAGCTTTCCTGGGTTCTCTTCCAGTCCCTCTTCTGGTTCTCCATATTGACTTGACCATTCCTTTTTTACATTCCTTATGGAATGCTATGCTACTCACATACTGACTTTTTTTTTTTCTCAAGTTTCTATTCTTGGCAGTTCATTCTCTCTCTTTTATTCTTCCTCTTTGGGAAATCCATTCCAGTCATTCTGAAGAACACTTGTATGCTCATGATTCCTATTATAATACCTTTCATAGCTTCTTCATCTCAGAGTTGCCTGTTCTCCTGACTGCTATATATATTGTCTTTTGACATTGTTAAATTGGCATATACTAGGTGGAACTCATGTTATCTTTAAAAAGTGCCTCCCTTCCTTTTAGACATTAGCCAGAAAGTCTCTGTGATCTCTAAAACAATAAACCTGTCTTTCTAACTAGTTCCTTTTATCACTTGCCATATGATTAATCACCTAATATTTAAAAATTTACCCTTGATTTTTGCTTATATCCGTCACTTGCTCTTTTCTTATTATCATTGCTTGAGGCTAGTCTCTTCTTGTCTTCCTGGACTGAAACAATAGCTTTCAAATTCATCTCTCTTCATTCTTTCCTACTCTTTACTACTCTTTCCTCACAAAGTAGGAGATCTAAAATCAAGTGGACCATGTATACTTCTACTGAAATTTTTTCCATAGTGTCTGTTGCCCACAGTTTCTCAACATGAAATGGAAGGCTTACCATGATCCTGTCCATATCTACTCATCCAACTTCGTACTCTGTCCCCACTGCCTAACTCATTATAGTTATTGCATTATACACTGTGTTAATATAAAATGATCACACCAGACGTCAGTCTTCAAGATTTGTAATTCATTGTGCTTTTGTTTGATTGCTTTCTTTACTTCATGTATCTTTCTTACTTTACAATCTGGATATGAAGCATTCAATGTTTAGTACAGGGAAGTTTTTAGTAAATTTCCAGTGCAATATGAAAAGACTTTCTTCTCTCACTCTTACCACCAACCACAACAAAGTGAAACCATAATTTTATGTCCATTTCTTCTTTTAGATAATGCAACCTCAAGGACACCATCTATATCTTAGTCAACTTTGTATCCAGCATCTTTACAGTCTAAATCATTCCATGATGACATTCAGCTTCTGTCTTGAGAAACTGAGTAGAAGGTGGTATTATTCACTGAAACAAAAAGTAAAGGGAGCTATAAACTCATGAGCCAGATTATATGTTTCAGATGCCACAGGACAATTAGATGGAAATATCTAGTAGGTAGAGGAGTAGATGTGTTTGAGTCAGGCAGTCAGTAAAGATATGGGCTGGAGATAGAGGGTGAGAAGTTATAATTATGCAAATGGTAATAGGGCAATAAGGAAATTCGAATTATTTTCTGTTTAAACTTCCATGGTGAAAGCTAATTATTTAGGCCTTCTGCTTTAATCAGCATTGCTACTACAGAAAATCATTTTAATTAACTCAAATACTCAAGAATCTGGATGCTTACAACATCCCTTGGTCTAGATTAAATAACACAGTTTTGATTTCTACGAGACTGTTGTGTTATTATGTTGAAAATGAGAATTACCCGTGTGAAATTATTAAACAATTGACAAAACATGTAAATTAAAGGTTGAATTAAATACTACTGAACTCTAAAAGTCATGATACTAAAGAATTAGTGTTGCTTTCTGTACAAAAGTTGGACGGTATGTCTGTGATTCTATTGTACTTATTACTTTGAAACCTATGTTCCAAGGGGTTATAACTAGGGGTTCTAACAAAATATTAATTTACTTGTATATGCAAAGGCACAATAAAATTGTCCAGCTAGGTAAAAAAAAAAACCAAAGCACAAATTAGATATACATTTCTTTTCTAATATCTAGAACTACGAACAGGATAATGGGAAGCCATGATATATAATTCATTTATTTCTTAATGTTTTGCAAGTGTTTCTGA
Organism: Fukomys damarensis; assembly: GCF_012274545.1. Classification (NCBI taxonomy): domain Eukaryota; kingdom Metazoa; phylum Chordata; class Mammalia; order Rodentia; family Bathyergidae; genus Fukomys; species Fukomys damarensis. Next base: position 15,878,735 of record NW_022900945.1, on the reverse strand, counting down.
GTAACTACTCCACACTATCCTTGTCTTGTGCACTGGAAACAAAGAAGTGAAAAAATGTGAAATTTCCTTTTTGATTCACTTAGTACTCTAGTGAGAAAAATATGTAATAAAAAAGTAAAATAGAGTATACTGAGTGGTGATGGACACTTGGAAATAAAATGAGGCACAAGAAGAGTATGGAATCCTGGGTAAGAAGGCAGTTAACTTGAAAGGGATTGGGTAGCTAGGTTCTCTATTTTAATAATTTGAAGAAAGTCTAACCAGTGAGCACTGCAAACATCTGGATGAAGAAAATTCCAGGCACAGACAAAAATTATGAGTGGGAAAATTCCTAGGGCGTTCAAAGAACACCAAAAAGATTTTGTGTAACAGTAAAGAAAGAGGATAAAGTCAGACAGGTAAGAAGTGCACCTCTCACATCAAACTCTTAGATATTTTTAAAGACTGTGTCTCTTACAAGTTTTTATTCTAAGTGCAGACCACTGAGGAGATTTGAGCAGAATGTCATGATTGAACTTGTGTTCAGACCTCTAGAGTGGCACTATAGCTTCTGTCCTAAGACTGAAGCACAAGGAGTGAAACAGAGAGACCAGCTAGAAGTCACTTGTAGCAACCCAGGCAGAAGAAGGTTGTGGCTTTCACATGGGTTATAGCAGATGATATAGTAAAAAGTGGTCAAAATTAGTTTATTTTAAAGTTAAAGCCAAAGTGTTTGCTCATAGCTCATATGAATTAGAGGCAAATGCAAAAATTGAAGAACGATGAAAATGTCTTTACATACAGCAAAATGCAGTTACCATTAACCAATTTGGAAAGACTGTAGGAGCAGCAGGTTTGAACCAGTGTGAAGGGGGCAGTAATCAGTTCTATCTGGGGCCTATTTAAAGTGTTTGTTAAACTTCTAGTACAGATGGTAGGTGGACCATTAGATAATGGAGTCTGAAGTTTAGGAATAAGGTCTGGCCTAGAGACATAAATTTGATAGTTATCAATATATAGATGGTGAGAGCAAAACAGGGTATGAAATAGTAGTCTAGGAGAGTCGGACAGTAAATGGACTAAGAAAATTTATTGTGGTTTCCTAGAAGCACAAAAGACCCACTTCATCTATTTGATCATAAATTTAAAGTGAAGCTAAAAAGCAACGTCCACATGTAGGTACAAACTGGGCAGAGAGGTAGACTTGGCTGGGGTTGCACTTTCGTGAGTTATGCCAGCTGCTACGATGGAATGTGGAATTAAAAGGGGAAAAGTGCCTCAGAAGTGGAAGGGGTGGGAAGCAAGACTGGATAGGGAACCAACAGACCATGCATGATGCCAACTGACAAACTCCTCCGGCAGAACAGGAACCCAACAGAAAAGTCCTTCCCTGGGAGGAAACGGCTACACCTTGGAACCAGCACTGTGCTCAGCATGGTCTGTGACCACTCGAAGGAGTGAACGGCAGGCTGGAAAGTGTTAAAGTCCTGAGGCTATTGCCCAGGCAGGCCCTCACTTAAGTAGCTGTACCCCTCGCTGCTGCTGCTGGCTGATAAGCCCCTCTTCAAAGAGCATTTCAGTGACACATCTGTCCAAGTCTACGAGACCTGCCCTTTCACAATGAAGAAGATAGAGAATGACAGAAGATGATTTTACTAATTAAATATGAAATTAAATCCAAGGAGGAAAGCAAGAAGGTAAGATGTGCAAAGGACAGGTAAAACAGGAGAATCACTGATGTAGATTCAGGGGCATTTAAAGATTTTTAGAGTCAAGATACTAGAAGAATTGAGCTTACAAAACAAGAGGTGGCAGCTGTTAAATGAGAAACATGAAATTGGGATTGTGGAAATGGTCTTTATAAAGAGAAGGTGTGGCCACTAGAGAGGATGACTGACCCCAGTCTGGTGGGAGGCGGTGTCGTCGCCGGAGGAGTCCAAAGTGAGGTTCATCTATGAGGTGGACTGATCATCTATGGGATGTTACAATCACCAAGGCTTATGGCAGTTTTGAATGGAAAAGCAACAAGCTGGGAGCAAAAATCTTCAGGTGGTGCAGGCGAGTACCCCCAACCACTGGAGATGACTGAAACTAAGATGCTGGTGGTATAAAGATAGGTGACAGGCAGGAGACCCAAAGGTGAGTGGGTTTGTGGAAGATGGTGAGAAAAAAATGAGTGAAAACACTACAGCGAACAAGGTGAACACCACACACACTGTGGAGGGTTGTAGAGGAAGCAGCACCGGAGCCAAATTTCCAATTAGAGAAAGAAGGCAAAGCTTTATTCAGGTACTGAATGTTCAGAAGATATTCTGGATAATTGTCCATAATTTTCAGATGACCCTGTGTCAAGATTTCTTGAAACAGTATAATGCTGTTGGAGGAAAAGACATGAGGAATAAACTGGGATTCTGGGGCTCTTCCTGGGGATAAACAGAAAAAGAAACAGAATCACCTGGTTCAGTCTGTAGGTCTCAGAGGAGATGCTGGAGAGGCTGTCATGAGGAAAACTGAGGGAATGGGTCTGCATCTGTCTGAGGTCTTCTGAGTCCTGCTGAGCAAAATGTGAATCACAGGAGGAGGCACTGAAACCCATACTACGGCTTAATTGCCATTTGGTACCCTTGACCAGAGAGCCATACTGTGTGAATTTGCATTCTGGTTTGCACGTCCATGCAACAACTGCACAAAACTGATGCTTAGAGAATGAGCAAGCAGTGTTGTTTGTTTTTTTGGGTTTTTTTGAGTACTTATTCTAAGACACTGAATTTCATGTTTTCACACACTTTACCAATTTCTCAAAACAACTGTAAGGATGATATTTATAGTTTTGTATACATGAGAAAAATAAAATACAGAAATGGGAAAATACTGGCCTAAGGTCAGAGCTAATTTACAGCAGAGCTAACATGTTCTATTAGATTTCTTTGACTGGAAGGCTGGACCAGGTCACTGTACTCCCCAGAATATCCATCTCACCAAACATATCCATCCCAGGGTGCTTTTGATATTGTATTTTCTGAAAATACTTGCTAAACTGTTGAGACTTGATATTACATGTGATTTTATTACCTGTATGTACACATATATCACATATGTCTATATACTATCCCATATAATCATTTTAATAAATTAGCTTACAATTCTACACATACACACACAAAAGTTCCCCTTGTACTTGTTTTCTACACTGAGCCAACATGTGAGACCCATAGGCCACTCTAAATTTCCAGAGTTAGAGAGTGGATTACTTGAGATTGAATACAGAATCTTGATGGCCAAATCATTCACAGACCCAATTTCTTTCCTAAATTGGAAAGGAATTCCACATGAGAACTACAGATCTGAAACAAATATGCAATTGTATAACCAGAGACCTAGACACTGTGCAAGCTGTGCAGTTTTCAACTCTGTCCAACTTGTTCATTAAAAATATACGTACTGCCATATATGTGGGAGACTGGCTAAGACATTGAATATGTAGTAAGTGCAACATGTGTTTTATTTAAACTATAGTAAACAATAGTTACTATTAATGTAACACAATAGTTCAAGTAACTGTAAACCAAATAGTTCAGTATAATCATACAGATTTTAGATATAAATGGTAAATTGATATTTATCAAATATATTCTTAATAAATTATTAAGCTGTGCTTTATCCTCCACACCATAAAATGATTATATTCAGTTATATTTAATAAAAGAGTTTATTACACCATTAATGTTTTAAAAATTAAATTATCTCCAGGTAGCATTAAGATAGCTGCCTCTGAAATGCTGTAAATGTTTTTGGCTAGGCCAAGAAATGCACCCAAAAATATTTGTCAAAGCTCGTTGCCTAGGTCTTCTTGTCCTTGTTAAGTATCAGACCATTAGGCTGGTGATGAGGAGTAAAGGGAAAACTTACAAAGCATATTCAGTCCCCAAAGAGAATGAGCACTTGAAGATTAATAATCGCCACATTGCATGGAGTCTAAAATGTACATTTTCTGAAAATTGTATGTCTTTTTGTAATCAAAGGCATCACAGATTCGACAAAATTCACTTAATGACATTAAGTATATTTTAATCTACCTGGCACAACAAACCAATCCATACCTGATAAAATGCCCTCTCCACATCTTCCAGATAAGTCTGAAGACTGATGGTGACAGAGTGAGCAGTGGGGACCCTAACACATGAAGCGTCTGAGCAGCTGCGCCAAATATGAATATCCTCTGTCCGGAGCCAGCTCAGGGGCACAGAAAGGACCCAAGTCGAGTCTGAACAAGAGCCTAAAAGAGCTGTGACATATTTTCACACAACTAAGCACCATAAGTTTCACATCTCACTGGTGAAATGCTACAAAGCAACTCATCAAGGAAGAGACCTGATGCAGTGCACAATTTTTAAAATTGAAAAGGTGTATACTTATTACCAAACATGGATCTGACCAGTTTTACGTATCTAATTCTAACACCCACAAAGCACTATTATGCACACTACATATATAATAACTAAAGCTCCAAGCAGAGGTGTTCATCCAGCACCCTCCTTATGGGCAGTGACAAGCGGGACTCTGAGTCCAATCTCAGTAAACCTTCCAGGCTGCAGAACTCTTCCCAGCGTTAGCAGTGTGGCTGGAACAGTCTCAGAAGTCTCTGCTCATCCTTTTCCGGGCATGATGTACTAATAGCCGAGTCTGCATTAAGACTCTCGGTAATGCTTTAGTCTATATTTCTAGAGAAAACCCTCATGTCCTGCAGATAGAATTGCTGTTATGGACAACCTGCGATGGACGAAGAGCTCCACATTGCAACTGGGAAAATATCAGAAACAAAGGCTAACTTGTCTATGGAGTACTTTAGAACGGTTGTGCTATAATAATAAACTATATTAGGAAAGTAAAATATTGTGTCCAAGACATAAATTTCTAGTTTGGGACAGAATCTGATACCTTTACAGTGATAAACCAACATCTTATTAACATCTTACATCTACTGCAGCCGTGTGACAGAGGCACACTTCCCCTACAACATCTCGCTTAATCTTCATGGCAATGAGATTGATACTATCATTATCTTCATTTTTATAGCTGACAAAATGAAGGAAGAAAGACATTAAATAATTTGCCTAAAATGAATGGACTAAATTGGTCCTTCAGACCTCAAAAATCTGTTTTCTTAACCATCACACTACACTACCTTCCAGACCCTCTGAATTGTCCTAAGGTGATTTAAAGACAAAGGGGGTGACATCGTAGAACCCTGACTGGAGAGTGAAGGATGCACAGTCTCGTGCATCGACTGGTCCCAACTTGTCAAATGATGTATTACATACATTGAAGGCAAACTGTGTGTTGGCAAAATTTAGTTCTTAAAATGTAAGGGTATTATGACAAAGAAAAGGTATTCATCTGGTGAAATGAGTTTTTAAAAAATAGCTTAGGCAACTTAATTTTTCAATTCCTTGGTTTTATAGTGAAGATTTAAATAAGAGTTACAACATTCAATGTTCAGAGATTTCAAAGAGCAAAATTACTTTTTAAATTCCTTTAGAAGACATGAAAGATTGCAGTGGATTAATATTTTTAATGATACTGAACAGATCTCACCAGGAAATTGAATGACTCTAAAAAAGGAAATTTCCCGATACCAAATACTTGGGCAAATTTTAAAGCCCCCTTTCTTAAATGGAGCTGATAAATTTTAGCACCAAATATTGTGCATAGAGGTGGGCAAGGAGAAGGATATTTTAAAATTTGTTGGGCCCAAACTACAATCACAAGTAAGCAATACGTGCTTGGTTGTCTGTGTGAGTGAAATAAGAGAGAAGAAAAGAAAAAGATATGTGAGAAGAAGGTGCCATTAATCACAGGTTACCTGGGGTCCCACATGATTGTTGAGATGTCTGTGAATTTCAAATATTTACACTCAGATTTCAATATAAAAGAACACTTGGAAAATAAATGCATTTTTAAGTATGATTTTGCTAAATAACTCAAAAGAGTCTGGAATGTTGAAGATCAGATCATGATGATATATTTAACAATCTAACCTAATCATCGTGACAATAAAAACAATGCTATTAGCAGGAAATCTGGTGGCATCTAGCTAAGATCCAGTCTTCATGATCAGAAGCTACCCATAACCAAACTGTTTGCTTATTCCTCCTGGGTTCCCCCACCATAAAAATGAACATTTTTTTCCCAATGTATTTTTTCTGAGTTCTCAATATTTGAAAATGGCGAGCAACGACTGGAAGATAATGATGCAAAAGAGTTCCAGACACACGCACACACACATACACACACACACACTCACCAGGATCTGGTGTAGAAAAATGAAGACTTTCCCCATCACTGTGCCTTGTCCCTTGCTGCAAGGATGGCTCGCGTGGCCGCCCTTCTCTACTTGCCACACAATCTTGCTAGAATCATTTCTAGCAAGCTGGGGAGATCCCCACAGTGTCCCTGCTGCCACAATGCCAATGCTGCTTTGGAGGAATTGTTTTGACTCCTAGTCTTGTCAAATAGACTCTGACCTAAGAAAGAGGATCCAAGAAAGTCTATTGTAATTCCACATACTGTCTCAAATTGCTGGGAAAAGAATGAAGTTGAAAACAACCACGTTTTATTCTGCACATATTTTCCCAATTTCAATTAAAAACAACATCTGAATATTAAAAAGCCTTTCCCAACTTGTACCAAATCTATTACTTTCCTGTAACAACCCACTACCTGTCTCTGCAAAATTGCTGCTTGTAAGGGAGGAGATGATGAAAACAAGGGGAAGGCTGGGAACTGCCTTAATTCATCACAACTTGTTCTGCACAGTCACGCAGAATGGGAGGGTGGGCAGGAGGCCGAGCAGGCCGCAGCTGAATGCTTCAGTCTCACCGAGGAGCAGAAACCTCCATCAGTCTTCCCAGTCCACTCCACTGAGCGTGGTGAGCACAATGTCTTCTTGACTTTTCTCTTCCCAAGGCGGAACTGAAAGGAGGGCGAGGGAAAGGGAGAAGAAAAGTGGCCATTTTCTCTACAGGAGTTTTGCATCCAGGTATTTAAGACTGGTGCTAACAAGAAATCCAATCCAATGTATCTTGACCTACTGAAAAAAAAAAAAAAGAAAGAGAAAGAGAAAGAAAAATCCCATCTCTGCAGCTCCCTGCACACCAGACAACATCCAAGCCATCATTTTATGAAGGCATCACTCTATCAGCTGTGAGACTGCTGGAGGTGACTGATAACAATTAATATATCTTTTCCATTGCAGCTTCTGACAATATTACTGATAGACATGCCGTGGGTAATGTTACATAACAAAAGATAGGTTGAAAGTATTTTGTTCTATGAATATTCAATCACCTGTATTTCCTGCATCAGCCCCTCTCCTTTCTCCTGGCAGGATTGATGGAACTGCTGTCAGTGGCATTTTCTGAGGTCTGGGTACCTTTAGGAGCCAATTTTCATGGAGCAGTGCTAGGTTCGCCTGAAGAAATTCATAGTCAGAGTTTCCAGAGCAAGTGGCTTTGACTCATGTAAAATTATCACCCAGCATTGCAAGTCGATGTTATACTTTCTTTTGTGCAGCCTGGGATTAGATAGTCTGAATTATGAATCCACATTTTCCATGAGAGAAAAAGTCAACTCTGTGCTTTTTGAAAATTTACCTCTTAATGTACATTTGGCTCTCAAGGGGAAACTCAGGCATCACAGTGTATTTCCTCAATTAATCCAATTATAATGATTTCTATATTTAACGATGAGCCACAAATGTTTTTCATCACGCCTTGTTCCCTATGGTACAGCTTGCACAATACCATTGCTTGCTTGCTAAAGAAGAGAACAAAAATATTCTTGAACGCTAATGGAATACCTGGCAAGAAGAGGAATTCATCCTCAAAGCTCAAACCACTTTCTGAAAGGGCAGAAGCCACAGCTTTGGAACCAAACAAAAATATGTTTCACTCGTGTTTTCTTTGGCTTTCTCTACTTAGTCAGACAGGATCATTCCAATAAAATGGATCTACCCTGGGGCCTAAAATTATATCCTTAAAATTAACAGGATAATTACCCACTCTGTATTTCTCTTCTGCTCTGAAGACCCAACCTTTGTTTTGTGGCTTCAGGGAAGAAATACTAAGAATTTAATAGAGATAGGAAAAAAACGTTTCAGGGCTGAGATCTCCCTTCAGTACCTTGAGGCATGTTACTAAAGGCTTTTGGTCCCCTGAAAAATCCATATATAGGACCAGGGGTCTTTCCCTAAAAAGCACAGAAGGAACTTAACAGTTCCTTTCCTCGGTGATTTATATACACTTTATCTGAGTGTCATTAGAGATGAATTTTTACCCCCAAGTAGGTGGAAATATGTAGACTTTTCTCCGTGTGTCCAATAAAATGTTTGACAAGGGTGATCTAGGAATTATGGGGTGATGTAGGGTAAAACCTTAGTCATACATGCTAGAAGCCATGTCTCATAAACTTTTTAATTTTCTTAAATAAAAACCATTGACAGTGATATGGGACTGCCATAACAGCATACCACAAACTGATTTCTTGAGAAAACAGGAATGCTCTGTCTCATAGCGTTGCAGTGCAGAGCTCCAAAGCATTGGTTCCTTCTGACAGTGGTAAGAGGTAATATGCAATGTGCCTTTCTTCTAGCTTTTGAAGGACTCTAGCATGCCTCAGCCTGCAGTTGGTATCTTTTCTGTGTCTTTCCATTGTCTTCCTCTTACCTCTCAGTGTGTCCAAACTTCTCCTTTTTATAAGGATGACAATCATATTGAATTGGGACCCAACTTAATGATCTCATCTTGACCATCTACAAAGGTATTTTCAAATAAGGTCCTATTTAGAAATACTTCAGGGCAGGGCTGAAATTCATAACTGGGACATCATTCAATCCATGACCAAGATTAAACTATTTTCAAAAATATCAATGATCCATTTAAATAGAATTACATTCCCCTAGAAAGCTTCTTTCTCTGCTGTGTAATATTATTTTTCTTTGACTTAGTCACATGTGGACAGATCAGTGATTCTTAATCAGCTGAAAGTTGGGACAGTGAGTAAACAGGTCAGGAAGAGTTGGCACGAGAGACAGGACTAATATCTTCTAGAGTTGAACATCAAAGTCAGAATAAATAGAGGTATCTGTATTTTCTTAAGTGTGTTAAATACAAGAATTTTGTGATAGGAATATAAAAAAATAAATGTATTTATAATACAAAAGATAAAAAAAGTAAGAGCTATTGGCTGGTAGGAGTAAATAAAAGATTATTGAATCAACTCCTTTTTTAACACCCTTCTTCCAATATGAGTTGAAGGGGAAAATGGGTAAAATACAACAAGGCATGTCTCTCAAAGAGAATGAAATTTTAACACTAGAACACTAGTTACAACAGCTTTTTTCCCTTCTGAGATTGCCTGGATTTCACTATTATTACCTTGTACTAAAAACAGCAGCAGCTTTGAGATTCAAAGCACATCACTGACCTACGGGTTCCAGAAAGAAACCACTCTCCCTTTCCCTAAGGCAATAAGTTTTGCTGCTCAGCCTTGGAAATGGAAATCTAAAAGGAAACAGGATTTGAGGTGGGCGAGTACATTGGTTTAATATCACGAAAGTGGTATCACTATTACCCTGATGTGTATGATGATGCGTCTCTGCTTCACTGACCCTGTAAGTGTGATCCCAGATTGCAGTGTACACAACACACTTACATTCCAGCATCCAAGTAGAAACAGATACATAAATCTGACCCTACAGAAAAACAGAAGCCATAGCACTATCCCCCTCAGTACAGTGCTCACTATAGGCATGAGCTCCGGTTGGCTCAACCTGAAACCCAAATCTAGAGACACTCCTTCTAATATGGCCCCTAGCACCCCTTTTTGTCAGGCAGATGTAGTCAGCCTCTCCTCTGTGTGTATCGCATCACTGATGACGTGGTCTCGTTGCTCTATGCCTCTACAAAGGAAATTAGAGCATTATCTCATATTTATAATATAAAAGGAATGTTAGGGAGTAAGTTGCCATAAACACGTCCATGAATGTTGGACAACCAGGATAGCTAGAAATATGTGTTTTTGTCTGTATATTTATATATAATATGAAGCAAAATATTGCTAGCTTCTACTTATTTACTGCCAGGAATGTCATTAGCTTCTCTACAGCCATATATCATTTCATATGTGCATCGCTATTTAGTGAAGTGGATATTATTAATTCTGTTTCACAAATAAGAAAATTGAGGCCAGTCACCTTAGTACAGTAACTTACCCATAGTCACACTGCAAATAAGAAAGCCAGAATTTGAGCCCAAATCTCTCTGGCCCTAAAGACTGTGCACTTCCTTCCAGTCGATGCTGATTTTCTTTTAATCAGTCTCTGTGAAAATAATGACAAACATCAATGATGACAGTGTGGGTGCTTACTACTTACAATGAAAATGCACTTCTTCTATTGATTACTATTATGAAATGTGAATTAACCCAGAATCCTATTTCCAAAATTATTAACCTTAATTCTCACTAGTAAAGTTGAACTCTAATTTAGAAGAGTGCAAAGAATACTGTAATGAAGAAAATGGGGTGGGAGGCAATAAAAGCAGCTATTTTAGCCGGCTAGTTACACTGATAAATGTTTTGATCTGGCAAGGAGCAAAGCAGTGATCCAACAATGGAATTTTATTTGATTTCCTAATTTATGCCAGGAAATCCTCACCATAGAAACAATTCATTAGTTTTCAGTGTTTTTCATGGTTGCTGTTAAAATATTTTAAACAGACTAAATACTCCATGACAACAATATTAGTAGCATCTCTGTGGCATTTTCAGAGACAAAAATGGCCGCTTTCCCCTAAAATGTAAGAGTGTCCTATTAAATACTAAAATTGCTACTTTTCTTTTCTTAGCCTATAGCCTAAAGCTGTGATGGTGAACGTTTTAGAGACCCAGTGTCAAACTGCAACTCAAAACTCACTGCCGCTATGCTTTGTCCCTTTGTGCTCTGCAAGCAACAGAGAAGCTTGCAAAAACCACAAGTTTTATGGTTTTTGCTTCTTTTGTATTTTTTAAAAATCCTGGTCCCCCATAGAAATCCCCAGACCTTTCAGTGAATAACTCACTCTAAACCAAATTCATCCAGTTTTCCCTTTGCCTCAGGGGTAAATTCTGCTCATTGCTTAGTTCTGGTTTCTCCAAGACGGCTGCCTTTCTATTCCTCTCGTTCAGACTTAGGTTGGGTTTTCCTTACTATAGAAGGGAGACTATAAGCCTATTGCTTTCAAAAATTTAACAGCACTTTGACTTTTTCGGGGGGGGAATATAGGTTTCATGTAATCATCAAACTTGTCCAATTTGTTCACCCATAAGTCCTCACCACCTAAAACATTACTGGCACATAACAGATGTTCTAGGAACATAAATGAAAGACTGTACAACTGTGAAAGTCAATGGAAAGAAAACAAGTGAAATTAAACAACTAAAATCTTAAATATACACTTCAATATAAAAATGCATTTTCAATGTGATTTTACTTTATTACTTTGAATTTGTAATAATTACTACGAAAGTCAATTATCAGAAATAAGATTATTAGGTCAAATGTAAAGTTTGAAATCAGATGTTATGACTGATAGTTGTAATCAGATTTCAGTGAAGCGTCTGGTTTATTTCTGCATTTGTTTGGCTTGTTTAGAGAAAAATCCCGAATTACAGAGAAGACTAATTAATTTTTAACCTTTCACTTTGCAATTCCAAAAGTCTTCAATCAACCACATCTAAAAACCTGAAGAAGGAGGAACAAAAATTTTCGTTTGCCATTTGAACAACTAGCAATACTTAGAATTGCACTGCACAAAGTTTTCTCAATATAAATTTTTACCAATATATAAATCTATCTGCACATATAAAATTCATATCTTGAAATATTGAGATATATAATACACAATTAAGGAATCTCATATATCTCAATGCCTATCTTTATCACATATTCGGAGTTTCATAAGAATCCAATTCACTTTATTTGCATATTTAATACAAATTTTAAATTGCAAGTTTATTACTAACAGTGCCTACAGGATTACAAATGAGATTAACATGGCAGGGTGGTATTGACATATAGACTTCTTTTGGCTTATTTAAAAATGTCAGCAAGGGACAAAAGCAAACACTACTATGTTTTGAATGCAGTTTTTGTAAATAGTGCTATTACCAAGAAGGAAAATAACTTTTTGTTTTTTTGTCTCATTTGGAAGATTTGTAGCAGAAGTTGGCCTTGGGAGAATCGACTAAACCTCAACTGAAAAGTGAATTTTGGAACTCATCTATGTAACCACAAACAATGCTAACAATTCTGTGTAATAAAGAGTAAACTTTAAAAATTGGCAACACCTATCACAAAACCAACCCTGTTTTGCAAGATGTTCATCAATCTGCTTAACATTGAATGGTTGTCTATACAACATACCACAATTACTTGAATTCGGTTTGGCAACTGCTCTTATAGGAATCAAAATTCCTGCAGCTTTTCCAGACATCATTTGCTACATGCCAATTTCAACCCCATATATTTTTGACAACTTATTCGATGGCACATTTTGAAATTTAACATAAAGCTTAACCACTTTTCTTATTGTACACAATTAAAAGACTTTTTCTAGCATCACATGCCTATTTGATATTTAATTATTGAGCCATAGGTTACAAAACCCAGCAAATTGATGTAATGCACAGTATTCATACCTGGAAATGCTTGGATTGCAGTCATTCATGTAATTGAAATAAGCAATTCCTCCTGAGTAGTTTCTCTATGTCCTCTCACAAACTATTTTAAAGGAGTGTCCATAAGTATATGTTCTTGGCCTGCTCAGCTGCAAAAATCAATAGTGTAGTGTCCAGTGAGTGTCTCCCTGACCTGGTGCTATCCTTTACTTACAACATAATGGTTGCAAATCCTGCAATAAATAATTTTTGATTGACAGATTTACATGTTTAGGTATGCTTTCTTAAGAAAACAGTGGTGCCTGGATTTAGCTCATTGGCAATGCACCTGCCTTCCAACCACAAGGCCATGACTTTGATCTCAGAAACAGAGGAACAGGAAAGAGAAAGGGAGAGGAAAGGAAAAGAAAGGAAAGGAAAGGAAAGGAAAGGAAAGGAAAGGAAAGGAAAGGAAAGGAAAGGAAAGGAAAGGAAAGGAAAGGAAAGGAAAGGAAAGGAAAGGAAAGGAAAGGAAATTAAGTGGCTCAAATTACACAAACAATACTGGGAGAGCTATTTTTGTGGCAAAGATTTGACTGCAGAATTTCAGAATGTATAAAAATTCATGTAGCGATGACCTTTAGAAATTTTAACTTCACAAACACAATGAAGGCTTCATATGGAGAGCATTATTTAGGGCTGATGTACTCTAATTTGTGTTATCTGATTCTGATACTATTTGTGATATCTACCATGAAATTTTTACCTTCTTATGAAACTTCCTGTTCTTAATAAAGGATCCATTTCTACTTTGAACTGCAATTATTTTACCTCCGTTTTAACAGCTCCACTTCTGTATAGATTTAATTTAGGCGAGGAACATCTGACACTGTCTTTAGCACTGTACGGACATGACACCGTGTGTAGGGTTCACTCGCTGTTGCACAATTGTCTAATAAGCCATGGTAAGAGCAGGAACCGAGCAGATGCACCTGAGCTTCGCCAGCATTTAATTGAGCATAGTACACAAGTGCTGAGTTAGTGAACTCACTTGTACAATTTTACGTGAGGAGACATGCGCAGGCTCAAATTCAAAGAGGGGTCAGAGCCAAAGGCTCTCCTTTCTAATCAATTACACACTTTTGGGAAGGTCAGCTGCATGCCGAAGTAAGCAAAAGGAGGCCCAACTTGAAATCTGTACGAAAGCAAATTCAGCCCAGTGCACACAGTATGCCTGATGGTCTCTAAAATGTTTGACACATTTCTGTATTTGTTTCTGTTGGGTATGAGAAGTTTCGTTTTGTTTTCATTGCAGCTTTTGAAATAAATGAACTATTATTTTAATTGAAATCCATGTGAAGCTTTCTGAGGTTTCACAGAAGGCAATTGGAAAGATTGCAAAAAAGCATCCCCTTGAATTTAAGACCTATTTAATCTTTCTGGATGTGGTTTCCCAGTGGAAATTACTTCCTGAGGAAATGGAAGCAAAAAGGGGTGATGGAGAAGGGAGAGGCAGAAAGAAGAGAGGAAGGGGAAGAGAGTAGGGAAAGTAGAAGGGAGAGGAGGAAAAGAAGAGAGCAGAAAAGAGGTGATGAAGCTGGGAGAGAGAAAGTAGGAAGAGAGGAGGAAAAGAATGAGTCTAGAGCTGGTCTTGTATGATCAATCATGTTTTTCATAGTCGATGATCTCTCCTTCCACTAGCTGTTAGATTATCCTGCTCACCCACACCTGCTGCTTGTCACAGCTGCCGCTGTGTGCTATCCCTTGTGCTTCCCCTTCCTGTGAATTCTTAGCATTTCACAACGTTATAACGCGTCTTTCCTCACAGACTACCCAAGGGAAGAAGGTAGGACGATGTGCTCATTGGTGGCCTTGTCAGGGAGTAAAGCCTTTTTATAGACTCGCATCAATAATGCCAATAGTAAAGATGGCACTTTTGGTTTCCTGAAACTATGACCATCAGGAATATTGACAAGACCAAAGCTTTTTAAGCTCCGACTATGGGACAGGTAAGAGTGTAATGACAATTCATCGGGTACTGTGTTCCAGACATTGTGGCAAGTATATTCTGCACAGCACTTCTTTCAATTTTCATACTAGGAGATACAAAATATAATCTTCCCTTTCCAAATCAGGTAGTTTTGGCTGAAAGACTTTAATAGCCCAAAGTCAATTAGTTGGTAAGTGGTAGGGAAAGATTTCAAACTATATCTGAATCCACAAAAGCCACAGCATTAACTCTTAAATTCTGTACCTCTTCCTTCACACCTATATACCCCCAGGTTCGCTGTATCTCTGATTAATCCATTGGCCAGAGGTTAAATTTTGCATATGGTTTGATCCATCATTGCAGGGTATGATTTTTTTTAAATAAGTGTTTCTCTATGTTGTCTGCTCATTATAATAGAAGGGACACGGGAAAGTAGCTCTTTAAAATCTTGGCATATTTTAAACTTTATTCTTCAAAGAAAAAACTCTTGAAATTCTGAAATTAGAATAAAAGGGAACTTTTATCTGCACATATTTCCCCAGAGAGAGAAGTAAGTCCTGAACTCATTTTGATTTTGAGTATTCAAATCGAATTTGCTAAATAATATCAGAAACGCGGAAGAACCACAGAGTGGTTAAATCTCTACCCATGGGGACCTAGAAACCCATCCATGTGCACAGGAGCGGGGCTCCTACACGTACACACACTTTACAGTCTGCACCTCTCTATCTCGCTCAGCTCTTTTGACCACAAGATCCCCTCCTTCCTGCTTCTTTAATTCAGGAGGGGCTTCCTAAATGGCCCCTCACAAGAGGACACTGCCAAGGTTAGTCAGTCGATTCAATACTCCCCACTCACTCTGCACGGCCAGCAGTGTGAGCCACTCACTGCGAGTCCATTGTGGTTTTTGTTTTTGTTTGTTTTCTCTTCTCACATATCCTTGACCCTGAGCGTTTTCCATGGTGCTTCTTCTCAGGTAGAGACTGAACCCTTAAAATTGACCAGCTGAAGCACTCAATCCTCCGAGCTCTCGCAGTTGGTCACCGTGTGTGTGCATCTTTACCAGCTCAAATCATAATATAATGATGTTTTAAAACTGGGAAAAGATTTTGTCCAAAGCCCTCATTTTACAGATGAAGAAACTGTTGCTCATTACAGCCCAGAGTGGTACTGTGCTAGGATGACCAAGACTGCCCAGCGAAGAAGCTGGAATGAGATTCCGGCAGTATACCCGAGCCACTGTATTCGGAGGTCCCCTACTCTGTGCACACTGTAAGGCTGTGGAATGCTGCTCACGAGGCAGAAGCGCCATCTTTATCAATAACAACAAAGCCTACGGCCTGATTCTTCTGCATTGGCTCTTTTATTAGACTACTAACTGGCAGCTATTTGGGCAGATGCATTCTGTGTTCCATTTTGTAAAGGGATTTTTCTCTTTTCTTTATTAATCTGTGATGGATATACTTTAACATTCATATTACTGTGACATGATACTCTCATGCTGTTTTATGGAAAAAAAATCCACACTCTAGAGTGGACTATTATACAAATCTTGACGTAACCAATGTCACTTCATATAATGAATGAGTTAATAAAATACACAAAGTGATTGCTTCTCTCCCCCACTTTCTGCATACCCTAGTTGAGGCAGTTACAAGTACATACAATACAGTAATTATTATTATACTCTATCGTCAAAATATATTAAAGGCTTAACCACGACTGATGAACAAATCTCCACAGGGTTTAAATTGGAGGTGCTTTAGTCCAGAAAATAAAATCTTGAAAGTAGACTTCTCATAAAATCCTTAGGGTTCTCCACTGAGAGAAAAGTCGCATAATAACATTTTTCCTTCGACAGTATATTCTGACACATGATTAGGATCCTAAGGCAGGTCGTGAGTTATTAGTAATTCATTCCTACGCCTCATGGTTAAATGCGTATTTCCATCAACAACCCCAACACTGCCTCTGGTCTTGAATCTTTGAGAGGAATCTGATTTTTGTCAATACTCAGGCCAATATTTTTCTGGCTTATATCCCAGCTTTTTATGGCATGTCTCTCATACCTGGAACACAACTTTTCCTTCCACATTTTAATATTGTCGTCCTTAAATTCTGTGAAGGACAATCTGTTATTCTTCAAAAACCACTAATCCACAATTAAGTAGAAACATTTTCTCAGCTAATTAGTGTATATGAAAAAGGAATGAGAAAGGATCTTTAAAAGAGTTGCATCCAAGCAGATTGGAGTTTAATTTCCTCCAGTTCCTCAGTCAGACACTAAATAATAATACTGTTCTTCATGCCTAGCATTGTGAAAACAAATATCATAATATATAGATAGTAACAAAACTGAAAATATACTATGTGATCAAAATATATGGTGAATGTTTAAGAGTTATTACAGTGCAAAAGATTCCCATGAAGCCTTCCTCAAAATACTCCCTGTCATTTCAAACCCATTTATACAATCATTCTTATCACTTCTGTGGCTCTGGAAGTTCTCTTGTGAGTGTCTTTACTTGGTATAATATTTTAAAAAAGAATGGTATGTGCTGCTGCTGAATGTCACCCAACACAAAGGCAGGCTCCTACAAACATGACAGTGTGTCCTTGTCACCCTTATTTCTTGGATCTGGCACGTTGCAACCTCTGACACTTCCTCAAAGTCAAAATGGCCTTGGGAGGTAAACATTTGGAGTGTTCAGGACACCGAGTCAGCTACGACAGCACAGTGACGGACACGAAAGAGGACTTCTAGAACCGCTTCAGAAAGTGGCAAGAAGGATGGGGGACGTGTGTGTTTGAAGGGTGTGCGTGGGCCAGGGTTAATTTGGGGAAGATTGACGGTAATGTATCATTTACTGGAATGTATCTTTTAATTTAAATATTCACTGTACATTTCAATCACACCGCATAGCTCAGACTCTTATCCTTCCTACACCTTTCCCTCCCACACCTCTTCTGTGCTTCTTCCCTTTCACCAGAAAATATTTATGGACACAAGATTCTGATTCTTCTACTGCGTGTGCAATGTCTGTAATTCTTTCTAAAATTTGATATGTCTGTGCTACTTTCAGTTTCTCGCCAACCTCAAGGAAGTATCCATCTTCTCTCCTCCCTTCCTGGGCAGTGATGTACCCTTGAAAATTCTAGGCCTGTCCTAATTCCAGTCTCATTCCCACCGAGCTCTCCTTGCCTCAAGGTTCCCGCTCTCAGCCTTCAGAGGCATCCATCCAGCAGGTTCTTGGGGAGTGGGATCTCCCTTCACACCAAAACAGCTTGAGTTCTACCCACCTAAGTCTTAAAACGAAATCCTCTGCTCAGAACTGCCCCATTGTCTCTTTATTTCTCCCTCAGTACCTTGTTCAGCCAGAATGTCACCTTCTAAATTTCCTACATTGGACTGCCTTGCTCTGAAATCCATCGACTTCCTTCTCAGTCTATCCTTGGTTAGACGTTAGCACATACCTGAGAAAGAATTCATTGAAGGACAATTGGTTTCTGAAACTTTTCAGGAAAAATAATCTTTATTTCAAGATTCTTAGTTTATTTGGGAATGAATGGAGGAGCGAAGAATGTAGGTATATTTTCTGCAGGAGGCCCTATAAAGTAAAGAAGACGGTTTCACTTTCCACTTCTTCCCCTGGGCTGTCCTACAGATGTGATGGCAGGAACCAAAGCAGCTATCTTAAAAATGAGAGAGCCCCATTTTACAAGTGACAAAGCAGCAAGATAAATGAGGCTGTGTCCTCAGTACCATGAAGAAGTATGTGTTTAAACACAAGGAACGTAAAAAAGGAGAAAGATGGTATATGGGAGACAAATAACCTTGTAACTTATTTCAGCCACTATCTCCTGGCCTTTGTAACAAAAGATCCTGAGTAATGTTCTTACTTTTGTGATTTCATTTACAGTTATTGTTGTAGGTACTTGGTAGTCACTTTCAACAGAGAAACATGTCTTTGAAAGTAGTAAAAGCTGTTCGTGTAATTTATTTTGTAATTTTCTCTGTTTTATAGTCTGTTCTCACTTTTCTGGAACTAGTTATAGGCTCTCCATAATTGGTCATTTCATGTTCTCATATTGTTTAACACTCTCTTCCATTGTCTATTCTGTCTCTTTTCATTCTGGAGAGATGTTTTTAACTGCATCAATATAGCATATTGAATTTTTTTTTTCATTGTTTATTGGTGCATTTAAAGCAAACAATACAGTTACATTTATCTTTGGGATCTTGAACCTTTACATGATATATCTTAGTTCTTGTTTTTTCTCTATACCCTTGCCCTCCCTTTACCCACTTCACCCTAGTATATTGAATTTTAAATGTTATCTATCTCAAACCTCATTCTGTTGTTTCTTTTTAGAATGTTATCTTTTCATAGGTACAATATCTCTCATTTCTTATTTAATTAATGAATTGATTAATCTAAGTTGGTGATTAAAAATTACAATTATCAGACAGGAGATTTAGCTCAGTGGCTCCTCACCTCCCTGGAAAGCTCAAAGTCTTGAGTTCAGTCCCCAGTACCGTGCACACACACACACACACAGTCACACACAATGCAAATATTTGCAGGCCAGGGTGGCACATGGCTGCAGTCCTAGCACTTAGGAGGCTGAGGCAGAAGGACTTGCACAAGTCTGTGGCTGGACTGTGCTATATTGTGAGTTCAAGTCCAGCTTGAACTACGTAGAGGGACCCTATCTGAAATATCCAAAAATAAGATAAAAATAAAATTATAAATATTTTATGTACAACAATTATTTAGAAATATGTATACATTATGGAATGGATGGATTTATGTAATTAGAATACACATATTATATGCTTATATATATTTTATGATCAGAACTCTTAAAATCTACCACCATAGCAATTTTTAAGAATGTAATACTTGGTTATTAAGTATAGTCACCATACTATACAAGAGATCTTTTGAAGGTTTTACTCCTATCCGATTGAACCTTCATACCCTATGCTATCCTACCCTGTCCCTAGTGACCACCATTCTACTCATAACATTAGCTCGCCTTTTCAGTTTTGATGTATCAGTGACATGCAGTGTTTTCTTCCTGTGTCTGGCTAATGTCACTTTACATAATATCCTTAGGGTTCATCTGTGTAGTAAATAAGATTTCCTTCTTTTTAAAGGCTGACTAGTATTCCACTTTAGAGACAGAGAAATATAAACATAAGTAGGTATAGATAGGGATCCCACTTTTTTTTTTTTATCCATCTGCTGAGAGAGGTTGACTCAATATCAGGCTATTGGTATTATGTTCAATTCTTTGTGAACATGGGAGTGCAGTTATCTCTTCAATATCTTGACTTTATAAGGTTTGGATAAATAGACCAAGAAGTGGGATTGCTGGATCATATGACCTTTCCTTTTTTAATTTTTGAGGAACATTCAGACTGTTTTCCAGAATGGTTATACTAATTTACATTCCCAAGAATGGTGTGTAAGGATTTCCTTTGTTTGCACATTCTCTTCCACACAGTTGTACTTCATCTCGTTGCTAGTGGCCATTCCAACCCATATGAAGTGCTGTCTCACTATGCTCTTGATTTGTATTTCAGAGACAATTAGTGATTTTGATCCTGCTTTCTTGTACACATGGACATTTTGTATGTCCTTTCTGAGAAATATCTATTCAGTTCTTTTGCCCATTTTTAATCAGGTTATTTTTTTCTTACTGCCAAATTGAGTTCCTTATACGTTTTGGATAGTAGGAGTTTATTTATATAAGTGGATTGCAAATATTTTCTCCCATTCCATCTTCATTCTGTTGATTATTTTCTTACTAATACAAAGGGTTTATATAATCTCATTTGTCTATTCTTGCTTTTGATGTCTATACTGAGAGGCTTGTGTTTAAAAACGCCATTGCCTAAATCAGTGTCATAAAGGTTTTCCTCTATACTTCTTGTAATTATTTTATACTTTATGAACTAAATTTATTCTTTATCCAGGAAGAGTTTATTTTTGTGTATAGGGTATTATAAGGGTCTAATTTCACTTTTCTGAATGTAGATATCCAGTTATCCTACCACCATTTATTAAAGAAATCATCCCTTCCACACTGTGTGTCCTTGGCAATTCCATTGCAAGCAATTGAAATAATACACCCGAGTATTTCTGGGTTCTCTAATTTGCTCCCATGACACATATTTCTGTTTTTGTGCCAAGTAATGCTATATTCATTACGATAGTTTGGTAGTACATTTGTCATGCCTCCAGCATTATTCTTTTTGTTCAAGGTGACTTTGGTCATCTTATTTAGAGATCTGTTTTAATTTCATGTGAATATTTGGGGTTTTTTTTCTATTTCTATGAAAACATTGGTGCAAATTTTGATAGAGATTGCCTTTAATCTGTAGACCCATTGAAAAGTATGGATATTTTAACAATATTAATTCTCTTTTTTTTGTACTGGGATTCCAACTCAGGCCCTTGCATTTGCAAAGCAGGCTATGGAACCACTGATCCAAATCTCCAGCCTCCAACAATATTAATTCTTTAATTAAAAACACAAGATATAATTTTTCTATTTCTTTCACCAAAATTTTATAGTTTTCAGTATATATGTATGTGTGAGTTTCACCATAAATATATTTCACCATATATATATGTGTGTGTGTGTGTGTGTGTGTGTATATATATATATATATATATATATATATATATATATATATATATATATATATATATATATATATATATATATATATATATATATATATATATATATATATATATATATATATATATATATATATATATATATATATATATATATATATATATATATATATATATATATATATATATATATATATATATATATATATATATATATATATATATATATATATATATATATATATATATATATATATATATATATATATATATATATATATATATATATATATATATATATATATATATATATATATATATATATATATATATATATATATATATATATATATATATATATATATATATATATATATATATATATATATATATATATATATATATATATATATATATATATATATATATATATATATATATATATATATATATATATATATATATATATATATATATATATATATATATATATATATATATATATATATATATATATATATATATATATATATATATATATATATATATATATATATATATATATATATATATATATATATATATATATATATATATATATATATATATATATATATATATATATATATATATATATATATATATATATATATATATGTCAATGTGTGGAAATTCTTGCTACTGAATTTGTGTTTTGATTTCATATCTTAACTGTTTATTCAATTATTTTACTCCTAATAGTTCTTTGACACCATCTTAAGGGCTTTCAAAATCTAAAATAATGTCTGCAAAAGAGGAACAATGTGGCTTCTTTCTTTCCAAATTGAATGTCTTTTATTTCTGTTTTGTTTAATTGCTCTGTCTAGAACATGTAGAATTAAATGAAAGTGGCAAAGGGAGGTATCCTTGCCTTGTTTTGACTCTTAGAGGAAAACCTTGAATTTTCTATGTTAAACATGATACAATATGTCAAAAATTATCTTAACTGTGTTGAGGCAGTCTTAACCACGTTTGTATACTTTTTATGTAATTTGTTGTAAGTTTTTATTTAGAAAGGTTACTGAGTTTTCTTCAGTGCTTTGTCCTTCTCACTTCAGCAGCACATAATACTAAAATTAAATGCTTTGTCTATATCTTTTGAAAGATATGTCATATGGTTTTGTCCTTAATAACATGATGTATCACATTTATAGGTTTACATATGTTGAACTATCCTTGCATTCCTGGGATAAGTCTCACTTGATCAGGGTAAATAAGTCCTTGAATATGCTGGTGAATTCAGTTTATTAGTATTTTGTTCAGAATTTTGCATCTATTTTCATCAGGAATACTGGTCTATAACTTTTTTGGTTTTCATGTTATCCTTGCCTGAATTTGACATCATGGTAATTCTGGCTTTACAAAATGAGTTTGGAAGTATTCCTACCTTTTCAATCTTTGGAAGATGTCGAGAACTGTTCTTTAAATGTTTGGTAGAATTCAGCATAGAGTCATCAGTATTAGCTTTCTCTGAGATAGTATACTTTTTATTACAAACTCAGTCTCCTAACGTGTTATTAGTCTGTTCAGATTTTCTATTTCTTCATGAAGTACTCTTGGTTCTTTGATTATTTCTCTGAAAACATAATGCTGCCATCATTTTAAGTGCTCTCTGCTTATTTTTTTATTTCCTAAAAATGTTTATTTTCCAAGTCAATTGTCTTTTTCTTGTTCATTTGGCTTTTCTTACTTATATGTTGGCCTTAGCCATCAATTTTCATATGTTTAAGACTCACATACTTGTATCCATGAGCACGTAACTTACGAAATGTTGAACCTTATTGTACTGTGTTGAGTAAGAAGCAATGTTTTTGTATGGGGAGATTTTATTAATTTTAATATTTAATGTTTTTCTTTTTTATTAAGGCCATGCTGGTGATTTTAGGAAAGAGCTCTGTTTTCTCCTACTTGGGTAGAGAGGTATCCTCCCGATCCCCTACTTATGGAAGAGGAGATAGAGAGCTTTTCCATATGCAAATGTCAATAAAATCCACCATCCTATTTTTAGCACTGAACCTGACCCTATCTCTTGTTCAATCTTGAGTAACTGAAGCAAAACATTTTCTAGTTCAATATCTAAAGAGGCTGAACTTCTACTAATTAACAAGAGTTATAAAATTTGGCCAGTTGGATGCATGAGAATGCAGCTAAAAGTGAGAATCCCAGGCACCCAGCTGGGCTATTGGATAGGATATCCAATGTGTTTAACTTTTCCACATATCGATCCCTTGTATTCATTCTCATGTTGCTTTCACTCTTTATAAGGTGGCTGATGCTTCCTTTCTGAGTTTATGAAGAGTAAATTCAATCCCCTTTCTTCCATATCCTCTTTTCTGCAGGTTCCCAATATATGCCAACTCATCTTGCCTATCAGATTCAGGTCTTATCTCTGTATCTCACCAAAAATTCATTGTCAACTAGTGCCTTTCCTCCTATTATTTTCTCCTGTGTTGATCCTGTTTGCAAAAGCCTTTTACTTTTTGAACTTTTGAGAAGGTACTTAAAGAAATGTGTGTATTGTTATACAGATGACCTTGTGCACATTTCAGTTATCTTTCTGCAAGTATGGTGTACATATCCCAGTTTCTTTCAAATGGCATAATTTGTTTTTATAATGCCTTCAGAACATCAAATATGCTTCTTACACTTAGGATCAATACATAATTAAAACAAATATAAATAGATGACTAGGGTATTTAATATTAGCCAACCTTTCTAGAAAATATAGCTGCTATTTGCAGTATAAGTTTCAGATATATATTGTAAAGAGACATACATTTTTATCTATGAATAACCAACATTATATGCATGACTTTCTTCACAAATTCACTTACAAGTTAAAGTGCTGTTGGTCAAAAAGCCACACTAAAATAAATCTAGAACAACAAATTTAACTCTGTGGTTAAATTAACTGTTAACTCTGTTGCTCCAGATCAATTCCCTTGGTTAGTGATATAAAATCCTTGGTAGCAACTGTTTAGAAGGGAGTCTAAGGAATAAATCCATTGGAGCCTCTAGGGAAAGATATTCCTGGTCTCTCAGTAAATTGAGTTCCTTTACTTCAAATTCCTACCTTACACCAAAAATTGCTAGAAATGTGACTGCCTCTCCGGAATGTCTGTTGCAATGCCAACTCTTGTACTATATTGAGAAGGGCAGGCTTCATCTTTGTTGAATCTCACTACAGTATGTGTTCTCTGGTAAATACAGATGAGTCCTAGAAAATGGCTCCTTAGATTGAATGGATTATGAACTTCAGAGGCCACAAACACTGAATTATTGTTGATGTTCAAACAATAGTGTTATGTCTGGATCTAAATTGTCACCAATAAGTTTATTGTGTTAATTTATTGGTAGCCAGTTGATGGACTTTTGAGAAGTGATTTGATTATAAGGGTTCTAACTTCTCAATGGATTAAGCCATTAATGAGTTCATAGTCCAATAGGTTTATTGTGAGGTGAGGCCTAACTGGACGAGGCAGGGGGTGTGGCTTTAGAATCTGTACTTTACTCATGAACCCATCAGGGTGCTTCTTTCACCTGCCCCTACCTCTATTTTGCGGTTTCTGGGTGCCATAAAACAAACATCTTTCCTCTGCCACTCTGTCCCTGTCATAGTTGCTGTTGCCTCACCACAGTTCCAGAAACCATGGACTTAAGGACCACAGACTAAAGCATCTGAAACATGAGTCAACAAAACTTTTCCCATTTAAATTGTTTTTCCCATGTAGTTTGTCACAGAGACAGAAAGCTAACACACCTAACATATGCTGTATCATAGACCACTAAATATTTCTAATACATATTCCCCATTGTCATCATTCAACACAATTACTCTTATTCTCTCCTGTCTTATAGTTTTCATCTTTGTTTTTTTTAAATACCCTTGAATCGTTGTGCTCTAGATTTCCAATAACTCATTCATTGGCTATTACTATACTTTATCATACTTCTCTTTCTTACTCAGTTGGTTTATTTTTATTTGTACTAACCTTCAACCCCAGTCTAAGGTATATACTCCAGTGGCTTTCACTGGGGTGCACAGCTTTTCCATCTGCCCGTCGAAGGTCTTTTTATTTCAGGTAGCATGGCATTCTCTGCTCCTCTATGCTTTCATTCTCAGATTGGCTTCCTGTTCCCTCAAAGCTGTTTTCATTCCAGTTGTAAAAGAAGTCAGAATTATTTTTCAGACACTTGGTTGAAAACTCCACTCCTAAGAGAGTTATTTTCTTCTCAACTTTATAGCAGGAAATAGAATGTTGGGCCTGTCCAAGCAGGAACGACAGGAGCTAGGCCCAGTGCTGCCACCAGTGCGTCATTTCTGACCAAGTGCAGCTTTCCACAGTGCAGGAGCTGTTTCAGCACATACAGATTCCAGAAGCTACTCCTAACCTAAAACTTATGCGTACTCTACTTAGTGTGCCTGATGATGTCAGTACTTAGTCTTCAACTCTCCTTAAAAATAGCTTTGGATGACACCATTGCATGTCTGCAAACCCCAAGTACATTAGAAACCGAATACTCACATCAAACATGCAAAATCCTCAGGTTGGCTAATGAAGCCAATAGCCTGCAGGCTAAAGAGGTGAAAACAGCAGACAAAGGAATCAAGAAGAGGAGAGATATTTTGTTTTGGCTCATTAGAACATCATGCCAAATTATGACTAAGTTATCAGGTACAGAAGATGTTTTTAAAGCTTCCCAACTCTGGACTCCATTGTTTCTCCAGTCCTACCACTGACTGTCTGTATGAGAGTGAGTTATTTAATCTCTATAAAGAGCCACCCTTTTGTCTCTGTAATCCCATGATTAATACTTTTGGAAGCTGACTCTGAGTTTGGTGAAAGAAGTGAATAAAAACACAATATGCAGAGCACAAAGCTATTGCCTTGCAAGTACCCAGTACTTACAGAGATTAACATCATAAGCATTCTGCTACCTCACCTCACTTTCCTTTTGATTTTTGGACACTGCCAAAAGTTATCCTAGGTATTAGTGGGAAGAAACTAGAGTCACAATATATAGGACTTATAAGAAAGGAGACTATATTTTTATTCAGATCTCTGATCTTATTTGTAGCATTGCTGCCATTTTTATTCCTTAAAATATTAAATAATAATTAGAAAGACACTGAGCAGATGTCAAATACATTTGATTTTTTTAAAGGAAGTTATAGAAAAACAACACAACAGCTTTTATAGGAGTTAGGTCTATAAATCTGATCACTTGCCAAAATTGAACGGCTCATTTCTTTCTCCTTTCCCAACCTTGACATAAGTAAAGAAGCACAAATTGAAACCGAACAGTATTTTAGGTGCTGAGATAAATGTTAACCCTTCTATCGCCATTCTAACTGGATTATTTATCCTTCACTGAAAAATGCCATGTGCTAATGTATCAGCCTTTTCATTAGGAGGATTTTCTGATATTCTGAAAATAGATTTTGTATTCTACAGATTTCAAAACTGAAAGGATCTGGCTAATAGTTTCCTGTATTTTCATAGCAAGTCCAGTGGATCTTATCTCTAGTATTTTGGAAAATACATTTTAAGAAGATAAAGTATACAAATATTGAAGCTAGAAATTAGATAATCAGAGAATATTTATTTTTCAAAAATATGTTCTTTGCAGTTTTTGACCAATGGGGGTCTCAGACATTTAAATGTATTTTTTAACAATACTGACTCCAGAGTCTGTATGAATAGACATAATCAAAATGACAGTAACTAGACCACAACTAGTTAAATATCTATCAGAAATAGAGCAGTTCTGAAAATACAGTGTAAATGTATCCATTCATTCCTTATATTCTTCTATTTATTAAGCACATACTACATCTCAGAGATCATATTCCAATTTATTTTTAAAGTTTTATCTCTTGTAAAAAGAAAATATACTCAGGTGGCATAACAGAGTCATGTTTATAGATTCTTTGACTGTACTCTTCAAGAGTAAGTCTTGGAACACACAAAAAAGAAATGATACTAAATTAAAATAACTACCAAATATCACACTTTCACAAACCTACCTATTAATTTTTTTCAAACATCCCTTATTCTTGTTTTTAAATTCCAAAGCATGTAGGCAACATCATTAGTTTACATCACCTGTTTTGAACCTGAATATATCCAGTTTAATAAGCCTGTGTAAAGAGACAAATTATAAGTCATTGACATTTTCTAATATTCCTCTTCTGCATTCAAATGAATACAAATCATCTTCAGAACAAAATCCACATTATTTTTAAAACAGTGTAGAGACACTTAGCAAGGAAGAGTTTTTGAAATGATTTTACTTAGTGGCTATATAGAGAGCAGAATATTGTATACATCATGTTGGGCAAGTCATGACTTCTCTATGCTACAAAGTTTTCTTGAGCTAACAAGAATATCTTATCACAGAACTAGTGTGTGAGGACTAACTATGGTAATGTATATAGCATAATAAAACCAGAATCTGGCAAGATAGAAGATCAATACATATAAGTTAAAAAATATATAAGTAGGATAGTGAAATAATGAGGAGGATGTTACTACTGAACTGGTCTCTATTTTGTATGCATGTATTTTATCTCTTCTAGTAGACTGTAAATTATTTGAAAATAAGAATTACTTCATTTCTTAAGTTGTCATTTATTGATAAAGTGTTAGTGGATGTGCATTTCGTAAAATTAGAAATCAACATATCAACTGATAGGAATGCATTTTTATTATTCTAATTACTCTTATTAAAAGTGCAGGCAATATCTTATCTAAAAAAAAAACTTGAAATGTCTCTAGGAATGGGATAAATGTTTCCAGCAGAAAGCTGTGATAATACGAGTAAAATAACGGCATGTTGGTACTTTCTGTGTAGTAAATACATGTTGAAAGCTCTGTACCTGTATTAATTCATGTAATCTCTTCAGTAGAACAGACCAGGAACAAAGCATTATTACTTTTGTCTAATGAGGAAGGGAACTGGGGATGAGTAAGGTTAAGTGACTTCCCACAGCCACACAGCTGGTGTGTGGCATATCCATGACTTGAAACCAAGAGCTTTGGCCCCAGAGCCTGTGACATAACCAGTGTTCTGTACTACAGCTTTGGTAGATTAAAGGAAAAAACAGTAGGAAATGTTTTAATCTGAAGTACAGAGAAAGAACAGATTTAAATCCAATGAAATGAGTCCTTGACCCTTATGCCTGCTTGTTTTTGTTTTTTGGGTTTTTTTAACTCTCAGCATAGCAAAATGAATGTGAATGTGTTCACTTCTTCCGTGAAGAACAAGTTTGTGCAGAAAAGTACCTTAATTACTCACTGGGCAGTTCAGCCAAAGACAGGCCTATGTCATTATGAAAGAAATCACTTCACTGCATTTTGAACCACTTGAAAATCTGTGATGCCAAATTTTACAGCGAGCTCCAAACTTCCCAGCCTTTGAGTTTCTTCACCTCTCTGCCACACTTGGAATCTGTCACACATCTGGGGATGGAGTCTCTTCATTTGTTATTGGTTGTTATTGTTTTATCTTTTATTTCACCAGCAGTTTGTATAGAAACAGGATCCAAGTGCCTCTCAAGTATGAATCTCTATTTCCAACTTTATGAAATCTCGAAACAATTCAAAAAGGGAAAGCTGTCTATTTACTTAATGGTGATCTTTATACAGATTTTAGCATAGGCTGAAAAACCTTTCCATAAAATGTCAGGTAGTAAATATTTTAGGCTTTGAAAGCCAATCTTCATCACAATCTCTGCTCTGCCTTTGTGGCATAAAAGCAGCCATAGACAAGACATGAGTTAAGGGCGTTGAGTGTGTTCCAATAAAACTTTATTTACAAACATAAGCAGTGGGCAAGATTTGGCCTCCAGGCTACAATCAGCTGACCCTTGGTTTATAGTAATGCTTACAGTTTTACAAGCCAAATTATTCTTGTATCTTTGCTACCTGCCTGATACGTTATCCTAACCATATACATTCTTAATCTCCCAGCAACCCTTCTATGTGGGGGAAAAACAGTACAGGCAGGTTAATGGGCAAATATTGAACAAGTAGTAAGTAAAGCAGACATTATGAAGCAGAGAAACAAACCCAAGTTTCCACTTAAATGCTCCTTGCTCTCTCCTCCTCTTCTTCCTCTGCCCTGTACATGAAGCCAGGGCTCTTGTCATAATTAAAAATAATATTTTAATTTCATTTAGTTGAAACTAGAGGTAACTGGTTCCAATAACAGTAACTTTGAGACAACACAAAGCTGAATGGAGCAAAATACTTTGCAAATACTCAACACCGAGATGACTGAACACAAACACCTTGTCATAAGAACACAAAGAAAGGCTGGGGGATTCTCACCAGTCTGATATCTGAAGACAACTACAATATAATTAATAGCTAGACTGAGTTCAAAATCATTTTTCATCAGTTGTGAACTTAATCTGTGTCTTGTCATTGTGAAATTAAATTCTGACTAGTATGCTTATATGACAGTTTTTTCATGACATTCTGACTTCTTAAGATACAATGTTATATATCATTAACCTCGAGACTATGATATTTGTTTCACTCTTTTGTTGTGGCAAATTATATTTATTCATTATATATTTTATAGATAATATTAAATTTAATTTACTTGTCAACTCCATTGATTTAACTGACACTTCCTAATAAACTATAGTAGAATTAAGGAAAATGCCTATTTTATGTTTGTACAGTTATACAAATAAAAGTAATTATAGCTGAAGCTTTTGAAACAATATAAAATCTTACCATTTTCTTCTACTATCTGTACTAATTTCCTTATTCTAATACTCGCTGATATCTATTGAGAATATGCAGTGTTGATCACCTCTGAAAGACATCTGCCTTTTTTCATTCTTAATGGTGAGTTTTGAGAAGCAACTATTGCTGGAAACTTAACCTAGATGTCTGTCTGTGAGAAGAATAATTTATCTGAGGGTTGGGGGTGTGGTTTGGTTTTGGTGTTTTTTAACCTAAAAATTTTGTAAAGACAAAAAATTCAGTTTTATATTCAAAAGTAATTAGAAACCATTGCTTGAGTTTTCTAGTTGTGATATTATACACTTTCAGAAGAGAGAATTAATCGTGCGTTTATAATTCTTCGAAAAACTACTGTATTCTGTCAATCTGACAGAAAATAAAACCTAATTAGCTACTGTGTTTTACCTACAATAGGTTACTATAACAAAATACAATAGAAAATCAACTTGAAAAGAAGAAAGTTTTATTTTTGGCTCTATAATTTTACAGGTGGTAGTTCATGGTTGGTTGGCTTCATTGCCTTTGGGCCTTGACAAGGCAGAACTTCACTGCCAAAGAGTAGGGTCAAGTCAGAGAGAGAAAAGAAGGGACAAAGTCCCACTCTCACAGTGAATACACTCTACTGATGAGACAGTTAACACCATGACCAGAGGATCTCCCAACATTTCCCACCGCCCACCTGTAGCATTATGGGCTTGAGAAATGGGTCTTTGTGGAACACTGTAGATCTAATATTATTGTAAGAGAATGAAAGCATTGCTTTTAATGGAGTCCTAGCATAAAAGATGGTCATCATTTGAAGGAATGGAAATAGCGTTAACATTTGGTGTGAGAGAGTGGTCATTTGACTGCTATGAGGACACAGCATTGGAAAAGAAGCAGATGTTGTTCTTGCATGGGCAGAAATCCTGCATACCAGTGTATTCCTGATGAAGTGCTATCAGACTTAAACAGGCTTCAAGGGATCTTCTACTACTGACTACACATCAGGAGGTAAATCTTGGGGCTGGGGCCATGGTGCAGTGGTACAACAAGGTCCTGCATTTAATTTCCAGTACAAATAAAGTAAATAAGCATGTTAAAAAAGGTAAGTCCTGTCCAGTTAAAATAAAAAGAAAAGAATTACAAGGGTTATACAAGTTTATCCAGAAAACAAAACCAGCAGGATATGTATACGTATGTATATACATACATGAACGCACATTTATATATTTATATATATA
>NW_022900945.1:15832910-15847201 GCF_012274545.1 Fukomys damarensis | reverse complement strand
AAATATATAATTTATACAAGAGGTATTGGCTCATGTGATTGTGGTGACTAGAAAATCAAAACTCTGGCAGGTGGAGAAGACTAGAAGAACCAGTGTCATAGATGAAGCCCAGAGGCAGCGTGCAGGAAAGTGTGCTGTTGCTTGGCAGGCCTACCTCTTCTGTCCAAGTAGTCAAATGATGGGATGGGGCCCACCCACATTATGGAGGGTGATCTGGTTGCTTAAAGTTCACTGATTTAAATGTTAATCTTAGGAAAATCACCCTTTCAATGAACATATAAAATTAATCATCATATCTAGGATGCTAGACAGGAGGACGGGAATGTAGTCCATAAAGAATTAGTTGCAGACTCTAGAGCTGAAACTTATTAACTACGTGACCTTAAGTGAGGCACCTAATCGCTTTATAACTCAAGTTCCTCACTAGTGCCTTCTTCAGAGAATGGCCATGAAAATTAAATGAGAGCAATATGCTACAAACTGTTCCTTGCTACACTTAAAATTTATTAAATATTATGTAAAATTACTATTATTAGAATTATTGTCAGAATCCTGCTGATCAGAAATGGCGACATTATCCAGTAAGTAAATTGAGCTGAACAATGTGCTGAGATTGATTTATCGATTAACATTACACTTAAATACGCTGCTGAGGCGAGTTAGGGGAAGAGGGAACATGGAACAAAGAGGATGGAAGAGTACCATGCTTTTTCTGGATAAATATAATATTGATTTGCACATCAACATATGCACAGCTTCCCTGGAACACTGCACTCAGTAAATACCATAGCGAACTGGCAGAGGTCAAGAGGAGGGCAGGCAGAGCACCTGTGAGGAGAAATGCTTCCTGGGTGACAACAGTGCGCACACCCTTGTGGTCTAAGAAAGGCCATGGAGAAAAATAGGATCCAAGTTTTAAAACCCAAGAAGTCTTTAGAAAAGGGGAAGTTGGACTTCTCCAGTAAATGTAAAAGTGTGTCTAGTCCTAGATGTGGTAAAAGGATGACTTAAGGACAAGTCATTACATACGTGTTGCCTTACCCATAAGTCAGCAAATCAACTTGGCCCATTATTTCCACAAGAATTCAGCCACTTCTACCCAACTCTACTTCCAATATCCAAGGCTAAGCTGCCATCTTCTCTTCCTTACATTACTTTAATAGCCTCCTAATTGGCAATCCTATTTCAAATCTTGCTCCAACAAGAGTTGTCTTAATGTAGCAAGCAAAGCGTTTAAAATAACCAAGGACTTCCCATGCCACTCAGCAAAATTCAACTTCCCTAAAATGTCCAACCAAAGGTCACCAATCAGGCCCCAGTTACCTCTCCCAAAATCTTCTGCCCGTCTCCTATTTGGTCCTCTTTGCTGTTCCCTAAAAGCCCCAGTTCCTTCCCTCTGGCCTTTGCACTTCCTCTTCCCTCTATCTGGAATATTCTACCAATTCTCCAGGGCTCACTTTCCACTTTCTCCAGAGTTACACTCAAATGCACCTTTGCAATGAGGGCTTGTTGAATCATCCAATTTAAGACCCCAAATGCTTTCTTCCCTCTTTTATTTTTCCCGTAGCTCATATAGTTCCATTAACTTCTTTTTTTTTTGTTAGGTCAACCTTCCCCTTGGAAAATAAGCCCAAGGAAGAAGGGCTTTTTATCTGTTCTCTTCAGTGCCATACATGGCCCTAAAGCCCAGGGCAACATAGTTCAAACAGGGCAGGAGCTTAATAAATATTTGTTTAAATAAGGTAATAAATATGTTCTGGTAAACATAAGGCGCTGAGAAAGAAAAAGAAATCTTTCATGAATTAATGATGATTAATTCTCAAGGCATTTCACTTCCATGTCATGTAAAGGCACCATGATCTTTCAGGAAATACTTCTTTGTGCAACTCTAAGACACAAATGACAAAGCTGAATAGTTCGGTTCATCAGTTCAGTACAGAGAGTTCTATGTTCTCCTCTGACATTTACTTTTACCAGCATTACTCATCAATACTGCTTCTGCCCCACTTTTATCTAACTTTTGAAGAGTGCTATTTAAAAATGATAGGTCCCTTTATATGTCTTCTCCTCTCTCTTGAAAAAGTAATCAAAGGATAAGCTCTCCATGGTATGGAAACAAGCACTGTGGTAAATGTTCAAATGACAGGAGGAATGCCGGGGGTTTCAGATTTCCTGTATCATGCCTATTTTTTGCATAGAGGCAAAAAAGTTTCATAATCCAAATCCATTCCTTTTCCGATGCCTGCTGCCTGTGTAAATACTGCTTAGATAAATGGCTCCTTGTCCTGTGGATTTGTTCCCCTACAGTTGTTAAGAGTCCTCAGAGCAGTTGCTGCCTCCATCAGTACTAGGGGCTGTCTCTGTGCTCACCAGAGTCCTCACACTCTACTTTTGTCTCCTATCCAGATGGCCTTCATTACAGGGAGAAATTCTACCAACAGGTGCTTCTTATGCCTGGAAATACCATCCTGAAATTCAAGGAAGAGATAATCTTCTGTGTGCATCCATGGTGTGCGTGTGCATTTAATTGTAGGCACGATTTGAGAAGCTTACACTCTACAAACATTTCTTGACACTCATGAGTTTACTCCTCACTTTTAGAAAAATAAATCTAAATCACAGGAGCTTGCTGTCGCATCATCTTAATTTTATTTCTGTAGAGCTAGAAAGAAAAGCTACTGCATACATCCTTACAAATTGAGTACCTGGCCTATAGAGTCAAGATGGAAAAAAATGTTATGGTAAAAGCTCCTGAATATCCTATAACCAAGAGCATTCCGTCACAGGCACCTCCTAAATTGGCAAGCAAAATCTTTCCCTTTCAAAACTCAAATCTCCCCTCTCTTTTTCCATTTACATTTATCTGTTAGTTCCCCAAGCTGAGGTTACAGAGTCCAAATTTGACTCCTAAATCTATTGCTGATAAAGAACTCTGCTTCACAATGTGCAAAACAGCCGTTGCCTAAGGAAAACACACACACACACACACACACACACACACACACACACAAAACCAAACTGACGCGCAGCTCCTTGATCTGAAAAGAAATGACTATGGATGGTGGGGGGACCCACTCTTGACAAGAAGAATGGCTTGGAAGTCTCTGATGATGTGGAATCCTCTCTGCTGCACACATTAGGAACAATCAGGGTGCGTTGCGATGGTTCAATAGAAGTCGGTACTGAACTTCACAGAACTCTTTGAACCTTTCCTCTCTCACTGTGTAAATGTGAGAGTAACAATAAATCTTGTTGACAATTACTTCCACGTCTATTGGCAGGAAGTCAGCAGCCGTTTGAAGAGTATTGTGAGCAATATGTGCAGCGGAGCCAACACCCATTAACTATCTCCCTAGTTTCTCCTGTGACTTATAGAACATGTTATTTTTCCCCAGTGAGCAACCCTTCCAAATGTTGAATTAGTAATATTAGCACCAAATACCACTAATTTGTCAGCTAAGCTGTGTTTTTCCATAGAGCTTTCAATGGGGTCCGATTACCCCTTTGAAACACAACTGAGCAGAGATGAAAATCTGAAGACGTTTTATTTATATAATTTCTCCAGGCTTTATGAAAACACATTAAAACAGTCACGGCGGTGACTTAGTCACAGTTCAAGAAACTCACCCAGACTGCAAATACACTCCTGCCATTTCAACCTGAGCCTCCAGTACATGTGGCATTTGGGGTAGCCGGGCCATTATTTTTGAATTTCACAAACTGAATTAAGTTTTCATTCATTCAGCCACTTTTAGGCATGAGATGCCCGCCCTCTTTCCGAATGGAGGAGTAAGCTGTGCACCCCTTTCAGAGTCCCTCAGAGTCTTAGGGAGAGGCGCAGCTAGCAGAACGGGAAAGAGTAGGACCGAGGCGTCCACTGAGCTTCACAGCTGTTTCCATCTGACACCAGACCTGCGCAGGAGGCCGAGGCAGGATGCGTGTGCCCAGCTGTGGCGTCAGCTGCTATGTCGAAGGGGTGGAATGTCTACTTGTTGGCTCCTTTCTAAGAGCGCAGATGGTGCCCAAGCTTCCAATTCAACAGCAAGCTTGGCATCCAGTTGGAGGCGCGAATGGTTCATCAGAAAATGTGCTTAGAACTTTATTTAGTGGAAAGATCCTACATAGATTTGAATAAAACTGTCCCCTGCAGAACTTTGATAGCCAAAATGGCTGCAAGCACCCACATTGAACACGAAAGGGAAAAGCCCCTGGGGAATCCTAGTCAGTAGTGGAAATGACCCAGTAGTGTAGACTGCCCCATAATTCCACTTGTCAAACAAATGCCTACAGACTTTATTTTCTCATTTTCCTTATTATAGCTCAGGTGGAAATTCATGGAAAAGATAACATGTGGGAAGAGTTGTTACCAGGTAACATTCTTCAGCCAGTGTAACTTTCCAGTTTCCCTTTAATGATGAAAAGGACCTAAATTTAAGACAATTGCATGGCTTATTGACTAAACCAGGACAGTTTTGAAAAGGTAAGTGAGTTCTACTAAGAACACAGATGTATTAGGTACATGTACCAACTCCCAAGATGAAAGTAATCTTTATGTCCTAATAAAAAATTAAAATAAAAAGCATACACCAAGGCAGGTCCGGTGGCACAAGTCTGCAATACCAGTTACTGGAGGCTGAGGCAGCAGGATTGCAAGTCTGAGGCCAGTGTTGGCAAAATAGCAAGACCATGTCTCAAGGTAAAAAAAATTTAAAAAGAGGAGTAAAGGAAGCCTGAGAATATAATTCAGCAGTCATTGATTTCAAATCCTAGTAATAAAGAAAAGGAAATGCCAAAGAGGTAGTGTGTATTCTACCAGGGGAACTAGATCCTATAGTCCTCCCACCCTTGTGAATGCTTAGGACTTCAGAGACAGAAAACATACTTGTGAGTGGATGAAGGTAAGAGGAGAACTGAATTATTTGCTCTCTGGCAGAGGATTGGGAATAGGAAGAGAGCAATCCCAATTTTTTCAACACCCCGAGCACTTACTGTCATCAGAGTTCAGCACATTACCGAGCTTGGACCAGCAACCCGTCCATGCTTGGTCTACTCAAATGTCTGCAGACTTTGAAACTTACCTAATCATAACTATCTGCTGTTTGGATTTTCCAAGTCTGCTTTCTGTCTGTCCTGAGCATCTAATCTTTAGCTCTGAGAATATATTTGTAATCTGTAGATTCTGGAAGTAGAAACAGAAGAAAAGGCTTTAAATAGTGGCTTCGGGTTAGCATCACACTTCCTTACTCTCTAAGTGACTTTAGAGAGTGGCTTAAACCCTTAGAGTTTCAGCTTTCACTTCAGTAAAATGATAAAAATAGAGCAACCTCTCGGAGTTCTTAGAAGGATTAAATGAGATAAATATAGACATTTAAGTGTTTAGTACAGGACATGGCACTTTTAATTCAGCTGGTAAACAGCTAATAATATTATTCTCATTAGAAGTAGGAAAATGAATGGCTCAGTCCGCACTGCGCTACATAGCTCTGAATTTTTGCTGTCCAGTGTTAGAATTTGTATCATCCTGTAGCTCAGTGTCAGAAACTTCAGTTTCATGGCAGAAGTCAGTAGTTCACAAAGCAATAAAGGACTGCCTTGCTGAAGATCTACTTCCACTCTGCCTGTTTTTACTCTTACACAACATATTAAGCAATTAGTCACAAAGAGTAGTTTTAAAACGTACTTGCAGACTTAAGTCTATGCAGCCGTTTTCCCCAGGTACTAGAGTTCCAAAATGAATGCAGATATTTGTCCAATTCCCTGCCAGCATTTTACGTTTATAATATTTCTCTGTGCAATTCTTCAGGAAGTGTCCTGAGAGAGTTGGAGATGATGCATCAGGCTAGGTGTGGAGGGGAAGAGGGAAAGGCTCTGCCCAGGCTCTCCATTCTCGTGGGGAGCAGGGAGGGAGCTAAGGATGAAAAATTTGATACAGTTTTTCACGGGATGGGTTTTCACTGGCCATCCAATTCTTTCTCAGATGCTGAGAACACAGAGACCCATAGATCTTCCTCTAGCTGACAGTTCCTCGCACCTTATAATGCCTTCAGCAAAACTGTTTATAAGTAGTGACAACATCTACTGGCAGTTTGTGCATTGTTCTCCCATCTTCCCTTAAAAAAGTGATGTGTCTAAACATAAACTTGAAAGAACAGACCTCTCCTCCATAAGCCATGCCCTGAGCGATGAAAATTCAAAGCAGGGGAGGTGCTAAGGCTCCAGAACAGCCCTCCCCAGATCCAAGGAAGGCTTACTTTTACATGAGGGCCAACAACTCCTCCTCTTCATTCATGTTTTGTCGGCAAAATGTATAAACTGACATCTAATTGTACACCTTCTGCTAAATGACCTTTTCAAAGAGTTAGAGATAAAAATGTGTAGGACACATGCATCAAAAAGAATAGCCAGGTAGTCCTTTCTAAGCCAGCCACAAAGCAGATCTTTAATTTTCAAGCATCTTAGGATCCTGGGCAACTTTGAAGGTGAATTTATCAAGGAAAGAGCACCACCAAACCCCCAAAGGGAAGAGAGATGCCTTTCATATTGAAATCTGAAGTCGAGCCTGTGTAGGGCTTTATGTGTCAAGCCCATGGCAGAATAAACCATAAGAATAACAGATCTCAGAAAAGCACGTCAGAGCACACAGACTGAGAGTGGGATAATGAGACCAGGTGCCTTAAGACAAGAGTAACGTGATGTTTGGCAGGTCCCCGACGTAGGTTGAGCTCTGGTTATGGGCTCTATAGTCTACTGATAATCCATTCGATTATCAGAACTAGTAAGATGGATGTTCATGCATGGATATTGAGCAAGATTCAAATTCTACTATGGTCTTTGTTTTCAAAAAATTTTTCACAAAAAGTGATTTTTTGAGAACAATTTTGGGCACATAAACATAGACATAAAGAAGGATATTATATTTTTTAAAAATTATTAACTCTTACACAACTAGCATGTGGTGTGTGTGTGTGTGTGTGTGTGTGTGTGTGTGTGTGTGTGTTTGGAAATTGAAAGCCACACTGAGCTATATTTCCAGATCTGTTTATTTTTTATTTTGAGACACAGTCTCACTATGTTGCTAAGCTGCCCGGCTGGGCTCATACTTTCAATTCTCCTGTTTGAGCCTTTCAGAGTGCTGGGATTGCAGGCATGCACCACCATGCTCACCTAGTTTTTATTTTACCTACTGCTAAGCTAGAGCATCCAGAGACAAATTTAAATAAGACATATGAAATATTATTGAGGAGATAGTTTAACTGAGAAGAGAGACATGTAAGCAAAAATTATAAAGCAATCCAACCATTGCTACAAAGATCTGTACCAGACACTGTGGTAATATAGAAGGCATGATGAATTCATTAGAGAGGAAAATTTATACCCTGGTTTTAATGAGTAGCAATTTAGACAGCATAGGAAAAGGGAATCCCTGGCCCCCAAAATTGAATGTGGTAATATGATTGTGATAGTTTGGTGCATGTGTTAAAAGGGTTAGCTCCTGCTTGGAACGATACTAGCAGGTGGTGAAATCTTTAGAATTCAGGGCCTAATGGGAGGAAGTTAGGTAATTGGGATGTGTCCTTAAAGGGATCCTGGGCCATCAGACCTCCCTCTCTTTTCTGGAATGAGGTGGGGGGTCCTCAGTACAATGCGGCAACCAGATCTCTTCACCACATGCTCCCACAGCAATGGACTGTACCACCATCAGTCCAAGGAGCCAGACTAAGTGACCACAGACTTACTCACTGATGAGAAAGCTGAAGTAGTGAAATGTGTAGCAGCTCGCTGAAATCATACTTATGAGGGAGTAGAGCAATCAGAAAACCCTTAAGGTGTACAACATGTTTATAAACAGACCGAGAGTCTGTTGTGGTTTAATATACCATGTGTAAGATTAAACAAAGTAGGAAAAGGTGTACATAGAAAGTTGAAGAGGGAATGCACTAGAAACATGTAATGTTGTTACTGGAAAACAGTGAAAGCACACTTATTCCTGGTTATGAATTGGAAGTGAAAACATTCTATGTGATTTCGTGTTTCCTTATTATACATCTCTGTGAGTACAGATATAAAGGAGGGAAACAGTTGGACAAAATAAAAGCTGTGATTTTCTTGAGTGAATACAACAAAGCAAAAATGGGACATGAGTCATTGCAGGGTGTAATTATAATACTTGATTGACAAAGGAATCCAAACTGTGTAACTAAGCCAGGTAGGACAGTGAGTTGGTAAGAATTCTGCAAAGTAATCATCTCAAAAATTCTAGGTTATCATGGTGCCAAAGAGTCATTAAAGATAAGTAAAGAGAGGGTGGCACATGGAAAAGTAGGAAACAGTGTTCAGAGAACATGAACTTCAGAATATGGGGAGATACTGTGAGGGGTAATGATTACATCTAGCTCCTAAAGGTCTGAGCTCAGAAGGAAGAGGCAAAAGCAGAATGAAAGTAGATATTCTGAGGAAAGAATATGGCCAAAGAACTGAGGAGTCAAAAATTAGAAACATCAACGCTGCACAAAATTATATCATCAAGGACAGAGCCATGAAGTTGGAGCGGTGAGAAGCTTTGGTTGACAGTCAACAAGCAGAGAGAAGGAATCACTAGGTGGGAGGGGGCAGCTGGGGAGGCTGTTGGAGACTGCAAGAATTACAGGGATGTCAGGGAAGTAACCGTCCAAAGAGAATCAGATTTTCATTTGAGCAAAACTTGTGTTAGAAATATTAAACATAAGTCAACAGAATATGAATTTGAAATGAAACAGAATATTTTACTAATCATCAGAAGGATACTGGAAGTTTGGAAGAAGGATGGGTTAGAGTGTGGTGCTTTGTCGCCACCAAAATTCATGTTGAAATTTAAACTCCATTGTGAGGTATCAACGAAGTGAATTCTTAATCCAACTCTAGTTTATGACGGTGCGATCTTTCCAGGGTGGGAAATAATTGAAGGCAAATGAGGCCATGAGGGTGGGCCCCTAATCCAGTGGAACTGTGGCTTTATTAGAAGAAAAGGAGAAATTTGAACTAGGACATTCCAGCTCACCACGTGATATCTCGCCCCAACTTGGGACTCAGCAGGCTGCCAGCACGAAGCCCCACACGAGATAAGGCCATCCAATCTTGAGTTCCCCAGCCTTAGAAATATGAGCAAAGAAAAACTTTATTTTTGTGATTTACTGGTCTATACTATTTAGTTTTAGCAGCAGAAAACCAACAAAGGCATGTAGGTAACTCTTGTGGGCTGCTCAGTATGGTGAAAGGAGAGAACTGGACACTAAGGGTTCCTAGGACAATGGATATAACAAAAACAAGGGTATGATGGATTCCAGCAGAGAGAGGGAGATTAGCTGTAGAAGGGAGAGACAAGTCCCTGAGCCTCCTCGTTAACTAGGAAGATGGAAATTAAAAGTGAGGGAACTTTTAGACTCAAAACATTCAAATGCCTTAAAGTATTTCAACCTATTTTCACTGAGTTTATTGTAAAGGTGGAACTCCCTGGAATTGAAATGTAGAACACTCTTTCATATTACTTAAACTCAACAAAAGCAGTAAAGAAGAACGTTGCATATAGCACAGCCCAAGTTGTCACATGAAGCACTCGCACTACTGCTGACACCCTGGACCCTTCAGCACTTTATGTTCCATTCAAAATAGAAACCCCTTCTTGCCGTGGATTCTTTGACCATTTTCTTTTGCCTAAAAAAGGCAAGATGGTTGCACAAATATTCAGTTTGCTTCTGTTTTCAATCATCCATGCATTGGCGGCTATTCCAGCAGCAAACTAGGAGGATGGAAATGGAAAGATTGATGACACTCTCTCTAAAGAACAACAAATCAGATTCTCATTAGGAAGACAGCGGCCTTGGAAATTGTTAGGTAAAGAGAGAAAAATTCAACATGAAGAAAATAAAAAGAAATAATCCACAAGTACACAAAAGGTCAAGGAACTGTCTTATCGTTTTTAATGCTCAGGGCCTCTGTTGAGCAGGGGAAAATTGAAATAGACATTATGGTCGTCTCTTACCTCTGCTTGTCCCATTTCGGTTGCTTTATCTCCACCTATAAGTTAGAAAGAGCAATTATAAACAAATGGGGCCCAGCATGAGCCC
This sequence comes from Fukomys damarensis, assembly GCF_012274545.1. NCBI lineage: Eukaryota > Metazoa > Chordata > Mammalia > Rodentia > Bathyergidae > Fukomys > Fukomys damarensis. Next base: position 15,837,098 of record NW_022900945.1, on the reverse strand, counting down.
CTGGCTGGCAGCCTCTCTGGGTCAATTGTGTCTTCCCAGCTCCTGCACCAGCAGAGTGATGCATGGCCTGTGATGTCTGCTTAAGGAGCCACCAAGGAGGCAAGCAGCCTGTGATTGAAATCCAAGCCTGTCTTTGTCCCCTCCACACGGAACTGCATCCAAAAGGGAGCGTGGACAAAGCTTTGCCACTTTAAAATACAGGAAGGGATACAGGGTGTATGATGAGCATACAGATGATTCAAGGGGAAAAAAGCGATGGAAATCATTTCCCATTATAATCCCCGCGAATTGCTTTACATCTCTAATATAGATCGCCTGGGAAATAATTTAAAAGCATTTAAAAATATCTTCCATTTTCTATTATGAGCCTTCGGATTTTCACAGTTTGAAAGAGCGAAGAGACTGTAGCTTAGAAAACTAATTACAAAACATAAAAATGCCCAAGTCTAACGGAACATATCAGATTGGAGGAAGATCCTGCAGTTGCAGGCAGTGTTACAAATGTAGCCCAAATCGAAGGAGGAACCGCGTCTGAGAAGGAGGCAGCAGTTTCTACCTGAGTGTCTCATTCTCAACATCTTTGTTTTACATTCTCTTTGTTCCTGTTGGCTTACTAATTAGCTGTGATTTTTTAATGCCCCTTGCAGTAGGTTAATTTTGTCTAACTCACCAGCAGGGGTTTTTGTAATACATAATTCACAGAGCAATGTCAATGATTAAAATTCTTTCATTAGCACAGCACCTTAAAGATAATAAATACGAAGCATTTATCTCCCAATCTATGGGTGCAGCGAGCCTAATTTTGCATGTTCAAATAACTGAGCAGTGGAGGAAAAAAATAGAATCTGAGTTTTAGGGTATGGCAAACACAAAGTCGCACAAATCAAGAAGCACTTTATTTTAAGCATGGTGATGTGGCAGGGGGTTTGCAGAGAAGGAATTCTAATAATGTGCTTAAGGAATGCAAAACAAGCAGCCAGAAGTTCTCTTTTCTGACACATTTTTTGTGTGCAGCCCTGTGGCATTGTAGATGATCGGCTCAAGAGAGGGTCAACAAGTCTCGGGCTGAAAGTCGCCAGTGTAACGAAAGATATTTTGGCTTCTACGTGCCATTTCTCTTCGCTCTCCTCAGGAATTTTAACAGGTTTGACTCGTCGGGGTATAAGAAGAGCAATGCAGTAATTAGAGACAGTGTATGAAATTTCATTTTGAAAAGTTTTCATAACTCTTAGAGCATCTGTTTCTCCGAACTCTATCATTTCCTTTCCACCCACACACAAGCGATTCTTATATTTCATTTTGCTAAGTGCAAGCTCTGTTTGCTTCCATGTACTCACCCTGATACAAAAGGGATAATAATCACAGATGCCTTGGCAACAGCAGCCAAGAAAACAGAGAATCTGATCACTAAATGTGATTTTGCTTAGAGCCTTTCTCTTAATATATTATTTTTTCTCTGCCTGTTCTCCAAAGATGAATCAGATTATTTTTTGTTGGAGGATTTTATGGGATGAATGTGTATATTTTCGGTAGTAATTACAAATAGCATTTCTCTGATTTAGAATATGCTCTTGCATTCAAAGTATCAGTGAAGAGGACCTTTGCACAGAGGGAGCTTAAAAGTTCAAAGATATGAAAAGTGGTATTAAAAGCCACAAAATTGTCACCCCGTCCAAAGGTTATGGCTCAAATTTAACAAGCGGCCCTGACATAATGCATTTTCTACTTTCAGCTACAGTTTTAATAGATTTGCCATCCGAACCAACAGGCAGCATCAGACTTAGCCTTCGCTGGCATTTTGAGCAGGAGAGAACTGGAACCGGTGACCAAAGAGGGTTCTCCAATATGTTACCCATTCAAGTAAACAGCCTGTAGACTTCAACAAGAGGTCAGCAGCAGGCCAGGCAGAGGAAATGTTCATGGACTTGTCCCTCTTCTGTAGTTTGCCTGTGGCTGATTTCATAATTTCTATATTTAGTGTGTGGTTTCCCCCGTCGCTCTCATAAGCACAAATAATTGCTCCCATTTTTTAAGAGAAAGAAGGCAGCAAATAGATTCTTAGTAAGGCAAGCCAGTGAGCTACCTAGTAAAATTAACATTGAATACCACTAAGTGCAATTTGTTACTGATCAAAACATTAACAGGAAAGTTATAACAAATATTTCTGTTTAAAAAAAGAATGAGAGTGAATCAAACTTAGCACTTCTAATCCAGGAACAATTTTTAAACTAGAATGTTTTAATTTCACACATATAAACCAAAAAGAATTGATTTTTTTTTTCCTTGTTTCCACTTAAGGCTTAAAGTCTGGGTAGCTGGTCAAGTTTGATCAACCGATTTCTGTTAATGATAACAGATGCAGTGGGTGCAGAGTGACTGATACATGTAACTGTTGGGCTGTAGAGACATATGATTCAAATAAATCAAGAATTTTATATGGTTAGATTGAAGCACAAGTTGAGCATCTGAATTCATACTTCTTCAATGCCACATAAAAGAGGATGGTAAAAAGCCAGGAGTAAAGCCTTTGTGTCAAATCAATCTCCTTCCTGCTGAAAAGATTCAGATTAGGACTTCTTTTTCCTCTTCTTAGAGAAGTCATAGCAATCTAACCTGGTTGGTCTTCATTTCAAAAGCTAGATTCAAATATTGAGAACACTGGGTGAGTACAGTTTATCTCTTCCACCATCGAGAGCTGTAATAAGAAATTTGTTCCTGGCTTTGTAATCATTATGCTGGGGGTGGGGGTGGTACGTAGGGCTGTAAGTAGCATTCTTTTGGTTTTCTTAAATGTTTTTCATCGGTATGTGTTTGCAATATATAAAGTTTACATTTCTTGTAGGGATGTACATAACACAATTTTTTTTTCATTCTTTTTCCCTACCCCTCTTTCTCTTGATCCCTTTCCCATCTGAGAAATATCTATCGCTCTCTACTTCCTACTGTCTTTTATTTTGCTCTTTATTTCTAATTTGAGCCTCTCATAAAAGAGAAACCAAGTGATATTTAAGATCACATGTCTGTTTTATTTCTTTTAACATTACGGTGCATCCATTTTCCTACTCAAGTTTGTCTTTCTTTACGGCACATTAGTGCTTCACTGTGTATAAATCCATATTTTCCTTATCAGTTCATCCACTGATGCACTCTTTAACCTTTGAACCTAGTCTTTTGCCCTAGCTTAGTTTCTGGCACAGATCAAGAAGTTCGTAGTAAGGATCTTAGATTTTATTTTGAAATAGGATTTTAAATTTAAGAGTGACATGACCTGGCTTCAGTTTTAAAAAGATCATTCTCGGGGCTCTGTTGACAAGAAATCTTACTGAGGCAAAGCTAGAAGCACAGGAGGCTGATTAGGAGGCCAACTTAGCTGTCTGAGACAAATATGGTGAAGTTCAATTAGATGGAAAAAACAGAGATTATGGAGGTTGGCCTGATTCAGATATCTTCTGAGTGTAGAATCAACAGAATGTGCTGAGAGAATGGTGAGGACTGAGAGACAGAAACCAAAGTCACTAAAATGTAAACTCTGTTATGACTCTGTGTGTGTGTATTTCAGTGATGAGTCATCAACGCATTCACAGGACCTGGAGTGTAGTGGTCACTCAATCGTTTGTTGAGTAAGTGATAAGTGGCCCCAAGGTTTCAGACAGAGAAATTGGATTAAGTCCCATTTATTGAGAGAAAGGGAATAATTTGAGCTCGCACTTGGTTGACTCCTTTGTTTTGCTAGTAGGAGACCAGAGAGTGAATAATTCAACTCTGGATGTGTTGAGTTTGAAATGCCTGTTAGCTATTCACAAGGAGAGGCCAAGCAGACAGATGTGGTGGTCAGTTTGGCATTTAGGGAAAAGTTGAAGATCAGGGATACAGTTGGCACTAGTCAGAGAAAAGCTGAAATTTGGAGCTTTGGCATAAGAAGACCATCTAAGCTGGGAGAACAGAAAAGGGAAGTTTGGGGAGTGAACCCTGGCTCATTCAAGTAGGTAAAGAAAATGAAAATAAACAAAAACAGACCAGTCAATGAAACAAGAGGAGAACACAGAGAGAATGAGGCTTCATGTGCAAAGGAAACATGATATTCTCAGCCTAGTAGCTATATAAATTGATCGGATGCTGTTAATGAATCCAGCAAGAAAAGAAATTAAATTTCACCACTGGAATTTACATCTAAGAAATGTGACTGAA
>NW_022900945.1:15807353-15832824 GCF_012274545.1 Fukomys damarensis | reverse complement strand
AATTAAATTTCACCACTGGAATTTACATCTAAGCTAACTGTGACTGACCACAGGAGTTTCAGTGGCATCGTTACCAATGGATACTGAAGGTGAATGGATCTCTGGCACCTAGAAGAGAGCTAACCCATAGCATGTATTCAATGGACTCAAATGGAGGAAGACGCATGACCAACCACTTTACTCCGAGTATATTTGAAATGACTCACACAGGCCCATATTAGTCGCACCTCACTGAAAGTGATTCATAACCTGGAGATGAGTGTAAATAAAGTTATGACATAAGGTCATATGATATAATGAACTATTAGTATTTGGATATAAAGCAGGAATTACTATCTTACATAGGGTAATCTGAATTACTTAAAATGTTATGAGCTTGATGCATATGTATGAATTTATTTGTGTGTGGTGTATAAAGAAAGAGAGTCAGAGACAAAGAAAAAGAGTTATTTATTGATTTAAGGAATACACCAAAAGGCTAACAGAAATTACCTTTACATGAATATTCTTTCCCTTTTAATATTTTCTGCTTTATATTACATTGCATTTCCCCATTTTTCTCTATTGTGAATATTCTGCTTATAAAATTCACAATAAATGAATTTTAAATGTAATAAGTGTTATAATTTATGGTGCATCTTTGTATGTAGAGATCATATATAAAATTTTATAAATTTGAAATTTTAATTTGCAGGGCACTGAGTACCTGCTCTCTGCACATCTCTGACAATAGACTTGAATGAAGTCGACAGTGGTGCAGCTCATGAATTCTTTGTGCCCATTTTCTGGATGGAGTGACGTGACAGGCTCAGTCCTCATTCCGTTCTGTGGGTGCCTATGCATGGTCCTTCCTCTTAAGGGTTTCATCGGTGTACAAAGTTTCAAAGTGTTATTCTGCTTTTCCTCTTTTATATGAATAAAAATAAAAGTGACTGCAGAAAAGACTTCAGATGGCTTAAGAAAACTATATACTAAAACTGACTTAACCGCTTGTAAAGAGTTCTATTTCAAATTCATTTTTGGTAAGGTTATGTATCATATTAACCCTGTGATAGCAGCAAAGAATGTTCATTGGAGCTAATTCCACTCTCAAACAGATTTTATAATTTTAGTACATAATAGAATCTGATTCCCTAAATTCTCCAAATTATTCACTACTCTACTGGGACTAGTGGATTATTTTCCTTACAACAAAAGCCTATTATAAGCTATTAACAGAATCAATTTTAAACAAATGCATAGCTTGTTCTTTTCCTTTTAGTTGTGTGATTTAATTAGTCGAAAATGACTGAACAATAATAAGAATATTATTGTTCTTAGGTTATTTCATTACATTTAGAACTATATTACAAATGCTCCATTATATGTATTTATTTTAAACTTCAACTAAATTTAACTAGAAGTAAGGTATAATTAATGAAAAGTAAATGAATGAGTAAATGAATTAAACCAATTTTAAAAACACTATTGTTTTCCAGTGAATTCAAATTCACCTACGTACTCTCTGTGGTAGATTTCACATCTATTTAGTTTCCTGAACAAAAGTGATATCTATTTTCTTGACATTCTCAGTCAAAATCCAAAACATCTCTTTATTTAAATGCCCAAATAAAACTCAACTGCTCTGCCCAAACATTTTATCTTGATCCATTTAGAGAAACTAACTCTAAATAAGAAGAAAATTGTTTGTGATTATTGACAGTTATAATATAAAAATATCTGTTTGAAATAGAATTAAGCCAGACTCTTTTATGAGCCTTACCAACTATACAGACTCCGCTGTTTCTCTTGAGACCAATGCAGAACAATAATCTACTTAATAATTATTTCATATTTCTTATCCATTTACCTTTACATTTTAAGGAACTGTGCCACCAACCAACTGTGCTATTTCTTGAAATATATTCCTAGAAATAATCTTAAAGTATATTGTATTATTAATGAATTAAATTCTGACTACCATTGACAAACCAAGAAGCATCAAAAATGACCCCCCCAAAATTAGCAAAATCACATATGATATCAATTTAAATAGAGAACAGATTTAATATGAAGATGTATTCATTTCTAGTATTTCAATACACAATTTTAATTTAAAAACTAGAATCTTCCAGTGATACAATTAGGCATTTTTTTTTCAGTGAAACACTGTAAACATTTTCCATAACTTTTAAGTTTCCAGCTCTAAGATATTTTTAATGCCTCTTTAGTATTGCATCAAACACATTTGCTAGCGTCTGTTTAAGCAATCCCACGTTGAGCATGTAGATCATTTCTAATTTTCCCCATTAAAAGCAAAATTGCAAGTAACATTTTTTAGATAAATATGTGTACAATATCATGATTATATCCTTGGGCTAAATTTTCAGATTTGGATTTTTATTGAGTATGACTACATCGCCAAAACTATAAAACTGCATAGAAACTTCAATTCATCCTCTCAAAAGTGGATTCTTCTTATGCTCTACTTTCTTCATTAGAAGAAATATGTATTTATGCAGGCAACAGTGCTAGGTAATCTTATAACACCAAATCTTCGCAACAATGCCATTGACTAGATCCCATTATCTCCGAGCCTCCCATAGGTCAAGTAACCTGTGCAAGGGTCACACGACTGAAAAGAACAAAGATGGCGTTGAAGTACTGGGCTGATTCCAAGACCACGCCCTCTTAGAGCTGGCCGTGTATGTCAGTGGGTGAGGGAGGCTCACTACTCGCTGCACTTCTGTTCTTTCCAGAATTACTCAAAACCTAGCCTATCAGTAAGCACAAAGGGAAAATAGACCATAAAATAGATGATTTTTCAAAATATCCCCTTTGAGGATTGGAATTTAGTTGGTTGTTTCCGTCTTTGTAATCAGATTGCCTGATCATTGACTTGTTTTTGTGATTTCCTTCTTTTCTTTCTGTCCAAGTCCTTATGGAGGTTTCCTCCACTTCGTTTCTGACTCTGTTCCTTCCTGATCTCTGCAAGGGGCACAGTCCCGGTAGAATGGTTCTCTCACCCTCCTCATTGTCTGGCCGGGTTGAATGTCATCACATCACAGGCAAGACAACCCTGGCATTGCAATTGGCCACACTCGCTTCTGAGAACAACCCTACGGAAACATACACGGCCCCCACCTGGCAGTGCAGAATCCCACTGGTATGGGACAAGGATCTTACACATCCCAACAAAAGGAGAATCGGCTGAGAGAAAATTACACTTTCTACTGCGCTTGTAATAGATTTCCCTTCAGGAGGGAAGAGGTGAATGTCTCCAGTCAGACCTGCATCATTGCTCTTTCCAAACCAATGAGGGGAAATTTTAACTTTAAAAAGAGGACAAGCTTAGGGCTGGGGATTTAGCTCAGTGGCACCATGCCTGCCTTGCAAGCACAAGGTCCTGAGTTTGATCCCTGGTATTGTTTAAAAAAAAAAAAAGAAAAAGAAAAGAAAAGAAAAAAAAGGACAAGCGATTCTACTCTCACTTTTCATTTGATACAATTAGTCATTTTTATGTTTGCAAAATGAAAGCTGAAAAATGCCAGCAAAGTCTGAGGAACATTGTAACTATAATTCAATTTCATTTATTATTTCCTTTGCTGCTCTCATCTCTCTAAAATGATGCTTATATGTGTGTCTTTCATTTGTTTCTTTATTTTGTTTAACTAAGGTACTTTCTCAGGACTCTCGATCTAGCTCTCCATTGTTCCTAAATTCCTCATCTTCTCACCATGCGTATTTGAATCATTTTTTCCAAACTTATCTTTCCTTCCATCTGCACAGTTTATTGAACACCTACTGCCATCCACATGATACACTAGCCCTTCAAATGCATAAAGACTCATGGGGAGGGTACTGCCTTGGAAATTTCTCTTTGAGTAAGTAGAATTAATGAGAGTCTGTCTCTGTCAAGAGCAGATACTATAATAGACAAATTTCATGCCTTGCCAAGCAATTGTACATCACGTAAATATTTGGTTCAATTTACTTTTTTGGTTGCTGTTGGCATTTGTCTGTGTATCCGTCAGTCTGTTCATGCATATGCCACTCATACTAAGCTTTTAGAGCTCGAGATAGCTGTTTATATTTAACTTAGATGTTCACAAACCAGCATGCATTAATACCGATCCAGATGGATGTTTTTGAATTACTTTAACAATTGTGCGAGATGTAATCAAAATATACAGAGAATGTTCAAATTTTTAAAATATTTATTACATTAAAAGATATATGGTTATTTATCCCCTTCCAAATACTACCGATAGCTTCTCACATACCTATCCAAGTTGTTCTTATCACTCTCTAAGCAATTCTGGAAGTCTCTTCCATGTCTTTATGCAGTGTGATTGCAAATGTGATGAATGTACCAGGCAAAGAGTATGGAGTGTCCTCATCCACCTTTCCACCAGAGATCACATCCTGTGACTGCTGGCTCTTCTCCAAAGTCGAATTCGCCATGAAAGGTAAATGTTTTGAATTGACTCGGGACATTGAGACAGCTACAGCAGCTCAACTAAAGACAAGAACGAGGACTTCCAGAACTGTAACAAGAAAGTTCAAGGACAATGGGGTACGTGGCAAGAGCAAAGGATGCCTGTGTTGAAGAAAGGGGGTGTATTTTGAAGGGCATTAATGACAATGTGTCTTTTATTGTAATAATTCTTCATTAATTTAAACATTTATTACATTTTTGTATCACCTCTTGTAATATTCCTTATAACTTCTTACTATATAAATGACTGCATTTTAATATACCATCAGCCAAATAGTCTTCCCAACACAAGTAACGTTACTGTGGCACACTGAAGGCCAGCACTGTAACTATACTGACAACACCCAGCTCTCTTTTATTAGGACAGTAGATTTATTCACACAGTCTTGTATGTAACTTCTCACACTGGTCCCTTCCAGGTGGTGATAAAATGAGGAAATCCTTGCCAGTTCTAATCTTGCAGATCTACATGACTTGCAGAACTCCTGGGCCTGGAGTTTGATCAGTGGTTGCTAGAATCACCTGAGGAACTAAGAACTACAGACAACCTCTCAGGCTTCCCTTTATAGGTTAACTGTATTTGTTGAGAGAATATATTTAGTTATTCTGAACATGTTTTTAAATAGTCCCAATGTCTTAACTTCCCTTATTGGCATGTAAAACCTTAGCACATATAATTTACTTATTAGTATGTATAATGTTAATAATGTAAATTATACATTCCTTGTTGATCACTGGGGTAGTACAAACCTTTTTTAGTTCCCAGAGGTTCCAAATGAGTCAACTATTTCACTAAAATTCAAGTCAACATAATCATCACTCTCAGAAGATCTGATCTATCCTTTTCATTGCTCATTTCTTGGGGGTGTTTTTGTTTGGGAGGGGCTGTTTTGTGGCTCTAAACCTTACAAGTTTTCCTTTGAAAAAGATGTGATTAGTCATACACCAGATAATTCACACAGGAAAGTTAAGTAGTAGGGTTTGAAAAACAACAGCGTGACTCTGTCAATTGATATGTTTTTAATCAGGCAGTTACTCTTCTGGAAAGACAATATAAAAATTAGAAAGAGATAATTTTAAGTGTAAGAAGTGAAGGCAGTTTATGTTCCCACTGAATGCTGAGTCTTACTAGTTTCATCTGCAGTGCATTTTTCTTACCAACTCTCTGTGGATGAGGATGGGATTAGCCTGTCATTCACATGACACACGTAACGCTGATATGGAGGCCATCCTTCACCCGTGGCACCATCTCTCAATCTAGTGGTCCTGTCCCTTTGGGTGGTTGCCTAGGTGGCAGTTAAGTAGTTGCTGTAACCCCTGTACTCCAGGGGTCCTAATGCAATTGGCCAAGGCTTTGAGCAATGACCCTCAGTACATCATCGTGATGGAACGCTGGACAAAGTGGGCACAGAAGTCAGACATCCCCCAGCTCTGCGTTCCTTGGAGATAAAGGTGCCTTCTTGTTTCAGCCTGTCAAAGATGAACACTGAATAGAGCAAAGGCTGGAGAAATCTACTGGGAAATGTGATATAGATGCTTTGCTTTCCTCTATGGTAGGAAATCATTGGGATGCATAGATAAAATAATAAAATAAAATGTCACCAGCACAGATGTGAGGGGTCTTTGTACATACCTGTATTTTACCCCTGCTGTCAACTGCATACTTGTTATTTTTGCAGTATTTTTGTTTGGCTTTTTTTGTTTGGTTTTGCTGTTGTTTTGTTTTTTATTTACCATTTTTTTTTTTATTCCTAATACTCGAAGTTGAACACAGGGCTTCACATTTGCTAGGCAAGTACTCTGCCATGGAGCTACTATTCCAGCTTGGCACACCTGTTGTATATAGGCATTTTTAATGCTTACTTTTAGCTTTTGTGAGTTTCTTTTAAATTCTGTGATCAATAAGTTTTATATAACTATGTATCTCAAAAACTTCACAAATAAAGTGATAAGAAATATAATGCAAAAATATTTGATACCATTTATACAGAATGATATATATATATATATATATATACATATACCATATATATATATACCATACCAATGGTGGAATAAGGGAGATGACTTTTGAAAGAAGATGCACCCTCCTGACAGTAGCATCACGTTTTACTGAAAGAGCTGATAAGGTTATAAAACAAATTTCTGATATTCATGTTAGAACAGTCAGAATTTAAGGTTCCTTCCTATGCAAAGGTCCCTGTCCTCAGGCAATAATGGGTACAATTATATAACAACTCCATAGAGTACTTCTATTAGAGTGGAAGTTTCATTTTAAAAAGGTGGTTAAGTGACTTGTAGGTAGTTGCAGTTCACAAGGGACAAAATGTGAAAAGGAACAAGGACATGAACATTGCCAGGACATAAACCGAACAAGAAGTTTGAGTCGAGAACTTGAGGTCTTGATCGCCTCGCCACACTAAGTCAGTTGTGCAAATCAGTAGAGAACACACCAACTTCTCCTCGGGGGGGCGAGGGTAAAACAAAAAACAAGGCCAGCATATGAACTGGCAATTGCAGAAAGAAGGAATGACATAGCGTCCTTCTCCCAAAATCAAAATCAGGGAGAAAGCTGCACACAGTGGTGGCTCGCCACTCCCAGCCCAGGCACTCTTCTGTGCTACAGACGGCCTGCAGGTCTGCGAAGGCAGACTGGCCTGATGGACACCTTTGGTCACTTGCTTCTAATTCCCAGGACCCTCATCTACTTGCCAGATGAGATGAGATATTCTGGGTCAGGGGTGGCGAACTTATGGCACGCATGCCACAGCTGGCTGTTTGTTATCATTGAAAGCTCTAAAGGATTCGCCATCTCTGTTCTAGGTGATCTAGCGTACACTGGGGAGTTCTGGTGAATACCTTTGATTTTCACCCTGTTCTTCCATAAATGCAGGAAATAGCTCATGGCATTATTGTGAAAATATAGTGAAACAATGTGTGTAGTGCACTTAGCAAAGTGCCAGGCAGAGTAACCACCCAAAATAACAGCATCTGCCTTGGGCTGAATGACATACATTGCCCAGCAGTCCTTCAGCAGGGTGAGAAACACTTTATCCTCCTTTTCCCACCAAAAACAGGTGGCCTATGCTATCCATCACTAAAGGACTTATGATTCAGTCAGTGCATGGCAGGCATCGTAAAACAGGTGGGAGGAAAACTAGTCTAACTCTTGTACCAGGCTTTGACCAACCCCACTTGGAGTTGGACGCTTGCTCCTGTTACCAACTTCCCAGTCTTGATGAGGTCAGTTCTCTCCCATCTCATACTTCATCAAAGAAAAACTGACACATCACACAGCAAAAGTATGAAAATTAATTGCTGTATCCTGCAATTCATAACCTGCCAACATCAGATCTCATGAAAAATGCCTTATCTAAGTATCTGCACGTTGCGTACTATGCCATTTTAAAAAGACACATTTCTATTATCTACTAGATAGCTTGCTTGGAAACCCAGTCATTGATCATTCCCTGCTCCCTGTTAAGAAGTGAAATGATGGACAGTAACAAGGGGAGAAGGAACGAGATGGTAAGTCATAGCCAAATGAAAAAATGCAGAGGGATTTGACAGCAAACAATTTGTGAGTCAACAGGGAAGCTTAGAACAGTGAACTGCAGTGAATCAAAATGATCAAATGATTTTATTAGTTTGGTTTTATTAGTCAGATCTATTACCTTTTATATGACCAGGGAAAAACAAAGTAATTATAATCAGTTTATCAAGGCAGACCCTCTTGGAAAGTACACAGGCCCCCGACTCCCTGACTCTACTGCAGCCACACTCAGCCCACTGCCCTTTGAAGACAAATTCTTGGCCTTCCAACTCATTCCGTCCTTGGAAGGTGGACATTGGATGCAGGAATCCAGCATTTCTCACAAAACAGCTTCACAATATCAAAAGAAAAAGAGAGTGTGAGGCTACTGTATTTAAAAAGCATTGAAAATGGACACTGCTCAAAGCTGAGAGGAAAGAAAATCTTAATTTATCTCCAGGCCCCAGACTGTAAATACACTGCTGGCACTCAAAGTAGAAACCTTCCTCGCACCACTGCCCTCTTTCCCAATCCCCTGAACCTTACCTGGAGTAATCACTTTCTCCGTAGGAGAGAGGGAATTCAGTCACCGCGATAGCTAATTCCTGGGCCTCCCCTGAGTGGAGGCCCATGGTGGTTATGAGCCATTCCAAATTACCATGGGCACTCTGTGATGTAGACTACCGTAGACAGGGCCGAGACAATTACCCAGTGAAAGAAATATTATTATTTTAAGAAATCTAACATTTTAATACAATGTGAAAAATGATGAGGGAATAATAAATGGAGTACATAAAAAGAGCTAATAATAAAAAAGAGCTTGGTGAGAAATCCCGCTGTCATATTTGCATTTACCCTGAAACTAATGCCATGCACATTTCGGAATGCAAATAATTCACGAGAGGAAGTAAAATGAGGATGTTAATAATCATTTTTCCCTTAATGAGAAGCTGTTCTTTGACTGAAAGGTGCTTTAAGATGGACTAAGTATGAACAAAAGGGTTCCCTTTTTTGGGGAACGCATAAATGAAGGCAGTTGGGTTCCATTCTGGGATTTTAAGGCAGAAGTATTAATATCACCATCACAAATACTATTTCTACATTTTTAAACAGTAAAAATTCACCTTGTCAATGTAAAATACCTCGTTTTACTGACTTTTAAATCCAAGTGCTGCATCTTATGAGGTTTCCAGATATTAAAATGTCTTTCAGGATTACTTTCACCAGTGCCGGATTCCCACTGCTTCTCATACTAATCATACATAGTGTGACTTGATGGCTATTTATATACCAGGCACTATGCAGAGTTTCACTAGTGTCTCCCCACCTTAGAGCTGACGAGACACCCAGAGAGGAGGGTGAGATTCACCTAAGGACACCAACAAGAAAGCAGAATTTATTCAAACTCAGAAGACCAAACATTGAAGCCCTGCTCTTTCTGCCTTGGTAGCTACCATATCTTTTTATACTGTGAACAGACAGACCTAAGTGACACCAGCAAGAGCCTGTGAAGACAGGCACTCAGTGACTAAAACCTAGAGACCCTGATCCCTTCAAGCCATACTCACGATCTCGTCTCTCTGCTTTCTTTCTGCCTTCAAGTGGGCTACTAGGTCAGGGAGAAAAATACCTAAAGACAGGAGGTGTGTTAGCAAGTCAGCCTCAATTATACAGCTGTGGCCCTGCGTGCACCCCACTCTGGAAGCCCTGGGCTGATGACCAAAGGGAATTTCCATGGCAAAAATTTGTATTATTGAAAAGCTTCCATTTCCACAGCATATTTCCCTGCCACCTGCATGACTACTGGGTCAGTGTGATGCAGTGACTGATAATACATTTTACAAAGTATGCGGGGAAACAATTCTCCACGGGTCCTGCATGACTCTGTACACTTCACGTAGGGACACTGGCTGACTTTATTCTAAACTATCTTTCCAAGGATGTGTACATGGCAAACATCTCTGGGAGATGTAGTGGCTCCCATCAGAGCAAAAGTCCCCAGACCCACTGCCCACTCTAAGAGATCTGTTATCTCCTGTGCTGTGGGTTTCTTTTGTTTAAAGCAGCTCAGGGTATGTATGGGAGGGAATGTACGGGTGACCTTGTCCTCTTCCTACCCATCTGTAGGAACTGAGGTTCAGGAAAATGCTGATGCCATGGCTTCTATTATTAAAATGAGTAACAAAGCCCTGTGCCTCTGGCCCAGAGTCTCAAGCTTTCTGCCAGCACCCATGAAACTATAGCAAGCTAGATTGTTGGTGTTCAAGTTTTAAACCTCAGGCACTTAAAAGCTATTGACAAGATCCTGGCTCTGTTTCTTACTAAGTATGTGATGCTAAGAAAGCTATTTAAATGCTCTAAGCCTCAGTTTACTCATCTGTCAAATGAAATACCCTTAGGAGCTGAAGTACTATGCAATTTATATCATATAACATAATACACTCATCAGCAAGTACCAGGCACAAAGTCTATATTGAAATTTACCTATAATGGCTGTTGTATAATAAATGAGTTACTTGTAATGAAGAACCAAATTCTAGCCCCAGTGCTACATGGCCTCAAAAATCAATGACTCGAGGGGTGGAGGGGTTGAAGGGAGGGCAGGAGAATGGGGAAAAAACAGGAACCAAGACGTATTATGCAAAGGTGTAAATTTCCAATGATGAATGTCATTACACTGTATACCTTAAATATGCCAATAAAATTAATCAATTAAAAAATCAATGACTCATCCAGGACCTAATCATCATCATCATCCCAATAGGGCCCCAAAACAGTAATTTCATCTCCCTATTTGTATGGAAAAGTAACCTAAGCAAGAAGAAAAGTACCAAGACCCAAGAAGAAATAAACAGGATAAAACTATTCAATGCATATCTGATATGTCAGTCAAAGCTGCAACTAAAATACAAAATGTAGAATAATTTAAATAAAATAGACATTTTTTTTTCATTCATTGAGGCAGACATTTCCAGGTGGCAGGTGAGAGCCTTTGCATAGCGTCTCAGGGACTCCAGTCCCTTGGAACTTGCACTTCAGAATCTCCTTGTATTTCACCAAGGGTCGGCAGAAGAAGATGGGCAGAAGACAGAGAGGAGGCGGATGTACATCTTCCTAAAATGGTCCGTCCAGAAAGGACACACCTCACCTCGTACCACATTCGCGTTCTGTCAGCTAGGACTCAAACATGCTGCTTCACATCAGCGTAAAAGACTTTGAAAAAAAAGAGGTTAGCACAGGAAGGTCAACACCTACACCATTCCATTTTAATCAAAATACTTCTTCAAAGACAGACATGCAGGGGAGATTCCAGCAAGTCTTTCTATGCCCAACAGCCCTCGAGGTCAGGAAATTCTTTCTTGTTGCTTATTTAAATTTGTTATCCTACAGCTTGAGTCCAGTTCCTTTTGGATTTTTCTTAGACACCAAAAACAGATGTTCTTTTTATCCTTGGTGTATCACACACTCCCACATTTCTACATTTAGATTTGTCCTTAGCCAACTGAATAATCTAGGAACCCACCACTCCTGTACACAAACAGTTTAAGTATATTTATGGCTTTTAGAAATCTCTCCAACTTTCCTGTTTCTTCTAAGTTATCATGGTCCAGAGTGACAGGCTTGTAATTTCTCCCATTTTTATAAGTACCTGTTCTAGGAGACTACAGAATGGATAAAGAGAAATGAATCTAAATTTCCAAGAAAAACTAAGAAAAATCATATCACCGTATTTTGTCTCTTTCTTGATTATCACCACTTGCACATTGGTCATCCCTTTGGATAGAAGTCTTGGCTCACAGTCCAGGTTTGCAGTTACTAACCCATCTCGGGTGTAGGGGTTCTCAACACACCTTTACCACAGAGCAGGCGACATCTTCTCACATGAATGCTGAGAACGTCCCACATACTCAAGCCGAAGTACTTAGAACATTTCACATTCAAATAGGCCCTCGCCATTTACAAAAGGCATGTTCTCATTATTCTTCTTAATAGCCCTGTGAGGAAAACTACGTCTTTCTTTGAAACACAAGGAACCCCCAGAGCTAGAGGTAGAAGTCAAGGCATTTGTTGGTCATTAACTCAGGTCATCTGCTTCAAAATGTGAACATCATAAAGGGGAGGGATTTCTGTTGTCATATTTACTACCTAAGAAACCTAATGCAAAAATAATATAATTCTTGAAAATGAGGGTATTATGTAAGTTATGTCAGTGTAAAGTACCTGACTGGAAGAACATCTCTTGTATCATTAAAAGAGTGTTATGAAATATGAAGAGTAGTTTCATTCAATGATTTCATAAAATATTGGCCGTGACCATGTGTTAATAAGAATATGATTGTCTTCTTGAAAAGGAAGGCAATGTCCTTGGTGCATAGTAAAAGATAAATGTACATCTGAGAGAAGTACTGTTATAGGTTTCACTCACATAATTATGTATGGAGTGTAAGTTGGAGCTCTACAATGTAGCCATGCCAGTCATTTGACCATGGGAAGTAACTACCAATTGTGCAAATATATGTCATCCTTGATAAAGAAAACTATTGCTAATTATATAACTCTCCACCTTAAAATTAAGATACTAATAATTTTTGCATATTTTCAGAAAAAAACATTAAGGAGAAATTCAAATGCATTTTTAATGCTTTGAAAATACCTAGTATTTGCTAACTTAAACATCCAGGGCAAATAAATTCATTTTATTCATATAGCTGACTTGATTGTTTAGTAAAAATATTGTATCAATGGAGAACTTTTTAGGAACTTTACAGCAACATTTCAGTATTTCCCTATAAAATCTTTATTATATGTTAAACTGGGACCATGTAAAGATAATGGTAATTAAAATAGAACAAATCTTTTATGGTCTTCTTTCAGGGTCAGGAGACACACATGATATTCAAAGACTTTCATCTTCTTCACCCATTTGGCTAAATATTTTTTTTCTTTTTGGAAAATTTCTAATATTAGGGGAATGTTAACAATATGTATTTCCTTTTAAAAGATTTATAACCATTGAAATTCCTCTCCAAGGCTATGGGGGACTTTAAATGTTTAAAAAATATAATAGATTTTAGTTTTGTCAGGCATACTCTGGGGAATGAATGCACTTTTCAATTTTGTTCATATAAATTATTTTCGTATTCATGTTTAGAAATCAGTCCATAAATGAATATTGTATATGTAATCTTCATTTTTAATCTAATCACACGGCAAACTTATTAGCTTACCGGAAAGATATTAATTTTGCAACACAGCTCTACATTCTCATTTTGAATTGTTTTATATATTTAGTTTTTGCCTTAATCAGAAGTTGGAAGTGAGTCTAGGAAAAGATGAATTATAAATTTAGATTTTTTTATATTTCATACAAAGAAATTTACAATTGTACTTTTGCCAATATGCTATTATGCTATTGCTTTGTGAGACATCTTTTATTTAATTAAAACACTGCAATTTTAACAATAGCATAAAATTCAAATAGGGTACTTGTCTTTCAAATGTTATTTATTTTGACATACAGTATTCATTCCCTGTGCTAAATATAGATGGATCCCTCTGCATCCAAACTTAAAACTAAAATGCATTATTTTGTATTAATAGTTAAAGAATGGGATAAGTGACTGCATGTCTGATTTTCAACCAAAAAAAAAAAAGGTTTGATCTCATGAGATATTCATTTGGGGCCCTAATAACCTTAAGTGTTCTTTCTAGGGAACATTAATATTTGCAACCAAACACAGTCATGGAGTGAGGATCTGGGTTTGATGGGAATCATGTGGGCAACAGGAAGATCAAGCTACATATTTCGTATATGTTTATGTATTTGCCACATAAAAGTCTTCCTTTCTCATTTCAGTGGGTTTGTGTTTTGGATATTGTCATCTAATTTAGGATTACTCACCCCTTGAAGATATTTCAAAAGAGTGAGGCTGAAACCAAACTTCTGTAGGAGTTATTGATCACAGAAAATCAGGCCAAATTCCAATTGTATGATATTTGCTTATGGTACTGCTAAAATGAGCTTATAAATAGAATTGTGAGATTCATTGATATCTGTGTGTCTCCATCAAGTAGGAGTATTGGTATCTGTGGACTAAATCAATGTGTACTACATTCACTAACTATGCAACATCATTTCAAGTTCTGCCATTTAATAACTGACTTGTACGGAAGTGGTGATTTCTGAGCCCAAATGATGGTGCAAAACAGTTACAGATGTAGCTACAGTTGCTTTTCTGTAAATCAGTGTTTATCATGACTCAGTGCCAAATGAAGAAAAATGCCAGCTGAAATGCCTATATATTAATAGATTTGTTCAAGATATTTGTTTTTATATTTTGATTTTTGTATCAGCTAAAAATTCAAGAAACATAGAACTAGAAAGTAGGACATATAGAATAGTGGAAGAGAAATACCAGAGATCATTGATGCCTTCCTCCCTAGATATGAGCTTATCTATAGAAATTTATAGCATGAATATGAATAGTTGTAACAGAGCAAAACCATGGTGATGTGGCAATTGTAAATAACTTTACTGTCACATAAGAGTCAGACAATAGAGATTTACAGGGCAGATTTATAGGGCAAAACACCTGCATATAATTTAGTAAACATACATTTACATAGAGGCAACTTACCAGGCTTTAATAGAAGCTATTTACACTCCCAATTAGGTAAGCAGAGGAAAAAGATAAAAGACCAACCATAGGCATTTGGCTATTTAATAGAAGACAAGCAGGTGGGTAGAAGACATATGATAAAGTCAGAAATTGTCCTTCACAAAAGGTATCCAAGCAATGCAGCTGTAAAGCACGTACCTTTGCCAGTAAATAGGTTAAATATCTATTCCTTCATGAGTTTTTGTTTAGAATTCATAACCTTCTAATTCTGATCAAGTAATGAGTGTCTCCATTTGCTAATAAACATTATACTGGGAATCCAAAGCCAATAGTGTCTACGAAATCCCTGGATTTCCTAAGGAGAGAGCACGTTTATTAGATGGCAGTATGTAGGGTATGTATAACAGTGTTATGGCTTGAGAGAATCACTGATGATTCCTGTGTTTGAAGCTTGATTCCTAGAGGAAAATCTACTCTGGATTCACAAGCTAATGAGTTGACAAAGTAGGAGAAAAGCTACAAATGAAAATGAGAGTTTGGCTTCTTTATGAAAGAAAAAAAAAAACGAGAGATAGAAAACCAGCAGCAAATCTTCAATCCTGAATTTAAATTGCTGCTTTGGATTCTTTCTCCTTTTTTGCCTCCCCTTTTCTTTTGGTGAAAAGTTGAAAACTTAAAGCACAAAGGTTCACCAGCCCAGCAGCAGATTCATGGTCTAAGTAAGTCCCTGACATTTTTCCAGGTTTCCATTCTTCTCTAACACTAGAAGAGGCCAGACCGAGGGCAGTCGTTTCATGGAAGCCTCAGATCTTTGCCACGTTATTCATATTGTGTGGGAAAAGAGCCTTGCTGGATAAAAGGTTCAAGTTAATTTATAATGGTGGTGATGCTTTCCATTCAGCATGCGAGATGCACACAGACAGGTCTGCTGTTTCTTGATTCCTACTCTCCAACACATTGCATGCAATGCTTTGCCCTGGATTCCTGGTGGTCGAGGTAGAAAGGAGATTTTTTTTTCATGCTACTTAAGGAAGCTGCAGGATAATAACTCAGAAAGAGTCACTTAACAAAGTTCGGGGAGCACTGGTGGCTGCTTCATTGTTCTTTTCACAGCAGGCTAGAGGCCAAAAGTTTATCAGGAGGGGAGAAAAAAAACTTAGGGTTAAATGGAAATCAGTAGAACTTCAAATATGCTTAAATAAAATTTTCTCTTGGGCTTTAATTCTGGTCTTTGATTTGTATTCTTCTAAAAATATTAAATGATGTTTTAAATATGGCAGTCTTTTTTGTATCCTTCATTTAATCACAAACCTTTGACTTGGGGCATGGTTAATAACATTAAATATTAGGCTTACATTGTTAGCTTAATAGCAAGTGGAAAGGATGGCTTTGTAATTGTATGATTTTTCTCACTCAAGCCTATGCTTTTAATAAGTCAGTTTAAAAATTCAACAGACAGTCTAATATTAGGGTACTTACTAGAGGAACTGCTCAACCAAGAAAGAGGCATAGCCAGTACAAATCACTTAAAATTTAGAAATTAATGAGTTCTACTCAGTTTATCCTTAAAAAATATTTAAATACCACCTAAGAAGTGTGTTAATTAGACAAATAGTATTTTAGCTTCCCTGAATATTGCAAGCTAGTTTTTAAATAATATTTAAAACAGAATGAACATCATTAACTCTCATTAGAACCTTCTTCTATCAAAAAAACAAATCAAGTTAGATGGCTCATACATGAAAGTAATTGTGTTGAATACAGTTACACAAAATTTAGCAATATATTATTAGTAATATTAGTAATTTAATATTTACATTTTTTTCCACATTTTGGCTTCTCAAATTTATTTGTGTATGTTACATAAACTAGAATCTACATATTTCCTCTTGAATCTCTGTGGACCCAGGTAACTAGCCTGATATCATAGATACTTTCTAGTTTGGGGTGCTTTCTATTCAAGTCAGTTTCATAAGAAATGGCTCAAAAGTAAGAAATGATCTCAAAGTAGATTATAACAAGAGTTCTTAGGGATATTCAGTGGTTTGAGTACAAGATTGTAGAGGTACTGATATCAGAATATCCAGTTTATCTGAGCATATTTATATTTATACATTTTCTTTAGGTAAAAGGGAAAAAAGTTTATGTTCATGTCAATTTATCTTGATTGGTCAAGACAGTTAGGTAGATAGATAAAACTGGTAGTGCCATTTCTGTAACAAAGACTATTACTTATCTATCTATATCCATTCTCTCCTTTTTTTATATAATAGGGCTGACTTAAGCTAGCCAATGACCCTTTCACGTACAGTCTATGTACTCTAGCATTAGTGTGGCTATGTGCCCAGATTCAAAGTAATAGGATGACCACAGAAGTGATAGATATGCTAACTTGAGGCCCTCTTACTAAAAGAAAATGTGAGTGCATGCCCAGCCCCTTGCTGTCTCAGGTTGGAAGACAACAAGTTGGGAACTGTCCATGAGGACCTAGGAAAGACAGCTGTGTGTTGAGGATCATTGTGTCTTCTCTTCACCTTTGGATCTCTGAACTCTGTAATACAGTAAGAGAAATAGATAATTCAATCATTTTAAACCACTAGTTAGGATTCTCTTTGTTATAGGATTTTAGCATATATCCAATTTAACACATCATTTAGGGAGAATAAATAATGGGAGTGGTTATCAAGGATACTTAGTGAATGAGAAATTGTATAAGGCTGGAATTACCAAGAAATGTCATACGAATTTTGCCATAGTCCATGTTTCTACTTATGCAAAAAAGAAATGGGAAAATGGACACATGTTTTTTGATGAATTCATCCATAAAAGTTTTTAAAAATAGAATTCTAATAACCTGTGCTATTGCTTTTAAGTATTAAAGTCAAGCAACAGCCTTTCATTTTGCATCTATAAATTCGCACCAACACTTTTTGATATCAGAATAGGAAAAACTAGTAATGTTCTAGATTGCTTTGCCTCTATTTTAGCTGTCTTCATACTAAATCCATGAGTGAAGCAAAGTTTTAAAGTATGTTCCACTCTTGGGGTATAGCTCAGTGGTAGAGCACGTCCTTAGGAATGTGAGGCCCTGGGCTGGAAAATCAATCAATCAATACAGAAAGTAGGGTAGGTTTTCATGATGTATGTGACAAATTTTTTTTTTTTAAATAAAGAATACAATATACTTCAAAACTATACAGGGCTATTCATATTATCAGTATTATTGTTATCATTATTCATAACCTTTTTTCCTTTTCAAATTGTGGGATCTACATAACTAAAACTTGAGGACCAAGATAGGGAAAAGTATATAGAAGAATAAAAAAAGAATACTTCTGAAAATCTTAATAGATTAATAGCATAACCTATTAATAAAATAATTGTACCTGCAAAAAGTCTGAATTTATAATTTATATTTTAAGTGCTCTGCCCTTAAAAAAAGTTTTAGCTATACATATTTATGTCATTTTTAAGGCTACATAAATGAGAGCAATCAGGAAAAATGTGGGAAAGCTTTCAGACAAATCTTTGAAATAAGAACTACTGAATCTGACATTAAGGAATGTATGTTTTACCTAATACTAATTCATTCTCTTGTTGGGAGATTTGATTTAAAACTACATAGCTTATGACCTTAGAATCATGACTGATAGTAAATAAACTAAAGATAATTTTTAGTTAAGAAGGAGACTAAAGTATGCATAAAGTAATTTATCTTGATTCTCTCAAGAGCAAAACCTTATTTTATTTAGTCTCATTTCTTTTATTTAAAACTGTTGTTGGCAAATGCCCTATAACAGAACAAACAGTCAATGTTTTAAGGTTTCTGGGCTTCTGCATCTATCCAGCTCTGCCATTCAGAGCAAAATCAGCCATGGATGATATGGAAATGAATGAAAATAACTATATTTCAATATTACTATTATGGACACTGAAATTTGATTTTTTTAATGCTTTTCAAATATCATAAACTGTTAGTATTAGGGTTGCTTTGAAACATTAAAAACAACAAGTCCATGTTTAATTCCCCGGCCTTACCAAAATGGGCAATGAGCCAGATTTTGCTTAAAGTCCATAGTTTGCCAGTGGCTGATTTAGAATGATTCCAAAACTAAAGCAATAAATACAAACACATTTACCTAAATTCATCCTATATCAAATCAATCTTAAGTATTTATCATAATTACACCAATTAAAATGGCAACAAGAGGTAATTGAAACACATTCATTCAACAAATATTAGTGAGATCCCATCATGTACTAAAAATACAATACAAATACAGTCTCTCCCCTCGTGGAAATTATTCCCCAGTATATGAAACAGATATTAACAAATACCTTATGCAAATAAATTGAAAATGTCCATAAATTAGAATGTCTGGATTAATTCAAATATTAAATAAAGCTATGATTCCCAATACAGTTTTTAGTTTAATTATAAATTTAAATCTTCTAGATTTCAATGACAGTGTTCCAATAATCTGAAGTTGAGCACATTGAACTGTAAAGTTTTAGACTTGTAACTCAAAAGTGAAGACTGAATAGAGTTAACTGTTAGAAAAATATATAAATTACTCTGTATTTTCAGCTCTTGACCACATTTTCATTGATTGAATTGACAATTTCAATTTTAGTGGTTTCATATTAAATCCATGAGACCCTGCAGATTACTACTACAATATGGAGATACACCTGAGCATTCCCAAACTAAGCTAGTCTCCTCCAAATCAAAAGGAGTCAAATTACTTATCAAACTTCAAAAACTTTATGTGTCCAAAGGCACTATTAGTACAAAAATAACAATAATAGTAGTAACAGATACTACTTGGAAAATTTACTGTTTTCATTAAATAATATTATAACTACACAATGTATTATATTATCATGCTTTATTCTCACACAGCTCTATGAAAGAGATATTATATTATTCTGTCTTTTTGAAACATGAAATATTAAATGTCAGAGGTCATGATGTGAACCCAGATCTTTCTAATGCCCAAATATGTGCTCGGTAGCATTAGCCTATATAATTTTCAGATTTTCACTGTAAGTAAAAATATGCTAAATGATATAACAAGGCACATAAAATTTAATGAGAGCTCAAGTTAATAATATTAATAGTATATAATATTTGCTGGGCAATTACACTACACTAAGCACTTTTTAAAGAGCTATCTACAAATTATAAGATTCACTCTTTACTAAATCTCCATGAGGTAGGTGTGATTATTACCCCCATTTCATAGACAAGGAAATTAAGGAAGATAAAGCTGAAGTAATTTGTCAGAAGTCAAATAGCTAATAAATAATGGAGCCACAATTTAAACTCAAAGTGACTTTCCAGGCTTGACATGTTTAAGACAGAGCCATTGCCTTGTCCTGCACTACCATTTGATCACAAAGAACTTCTCATAAGATTGCAAAGATGTTGAACTTTCTCCGTAGCTAGGGGAGAACCATTAACAGACTCTGTTTTAGAAAGAACAAATTTCTGTCTTAAAATGCTACTCTGCAGATAAGGTGAGGACAGACCCCAAAAAGTTTAGTTACTCCTATGGTAGTTGTATCCAAAAAAAAAAAAAATATTTCACATTATCTATTATACATTTGATTCTTATTTATACTTTCAGTTTCTCACACCAAGAAATTATTCTGTATTTATTTCATGTAAGAGCATGGCCTCAATGTGCATCCATTTGGGGAAGGGGAAGTAGAAGGCATAGGGGAAAGGAGAGAAGGGAAAGGAATAAATATAAGAAAAGGAAAAAATGGAAACAAAGTCTTTGTAAATAGGGAGGCCTGGAGGTGTTTCAGGGAGGGCAGGGAAATAGGGAAAGAACGCCATCATATTGTATATCTAAAATGTACCAATAAGATTAATGAATTAAAAAATGCTGGATACAGGAACTATGGAAGCAAAAACTGGGAAGAGAATAGGTCTTGATTTCATTCATTCAAACAGGCAAACGGAAGAGGATCCACAGGTTTGGGTAGAAAGCTGAAGAGTGAAATGTGTAGGTTGTTAGGAGTTCCAGATGTTGTGTCACTCCAGGAAGCAAAGGTAAGGGAATAGCTGAGCATGTGAATCATAGTAAGAGTTTAGACTGAACAGATTTATTTGGTTGTCAAAAATGGGTAGTAATTTCATTGGTTTTGGTCAGCCATTCAGAAATAGAAAAGAATGAGAAAGACAAGATTTGAATACAGAACAGTTATAGGAAGGAGATAAGCGGAGGAAGAGCAATCTCTGAAAAGGACTGATGGATATGGTCAGAGAGGGACAAGGAATATCAAGAATAAATGGTGACACAAAAGAATCAAGCACTGAAGACAAGTGAATCAGACTGGTGCCACCCAAAAATATGTCAACTAGCAGATCATTTCTGGCTCCCTGTAAGAAGTGGTGGCTCACTCCTGTGATCCCAGCACTCAGAAAGCTGAGGCAGGAGGATCGCTATAAGTTCAAGACCAACCTGGGCTACATAGTGAGTTCCAGGTGAGTCGTCAGTCTCTACTATATAGTAAGACCTTGCCTCAAAAAATAAAAAACAAAAAAAGAGAAGCAGATAGCAGCCTAGGTTACAATATATGTGCATTCCTTAATGATGTGTAACTCTTGAAGTGATCAATAAATAGTCACTGAGCTTCTATGATCTTTTCATCATGGTGTTAGGTGAAAAGATGTGACGGTAAAGAAATCACATGAACAATAGACGTAAACAGGTCTGAATCACACAGTATTTGTGCTACAGTAAGAATGAATGTAGTTTTACGAGTAGAGCACATTTGGGGAACACACATCACACCTTAGTCTGTTGCGGTAGAAGCATACAAGGGAATCATAGTGGGTGGTACAGTAATTTCTAGGATGAAGAATACATTCCAGCTTGCCAAATGTGGTAGGAAAATTAATGTGCCACCTCCTCTTCACTGGAACGCATGCTGTCTTATCCTTGCCGACAAAAAGGGACTTTGGAGATTAGACCAGAATCTTGTGGTGGGGAGATTATCTTACAGAAGTCAGCCCAAGTCCATCACAAGAGTTCTTTAAAGGGGAGCCAGGGGAATCAGAGGCAGAGAAGAGGAAGATTGATGAGGGTAACAAAGTCAGAGAGAGCCTTGAAGACGCTGCAGCGAGAAAGGGTGGAGCCTGCACTAAAGAGTGCAAGCAGCCTCTGGAGCTCATACAGGCACAAGAATTGATTTTCCTCTATAAACTACGGAAGGAAAACAGCACTGATGACTTTTCAATGTTAGCTTAGTGAAAAACAACCACACTCCTGACTTTCAGAACTAGAAGGTCATAACTTTAGATTGTTTTAAGCCACTAAGTCTGCAGCAGTTCGTTACAGCAGCTGCAGGAAACTAATCCACTATGTAAAAGTGAGGAAATTTGCATTTAACATTATGAGCCACAATTCTGAATTTGGTTGTAATAAGCACTATTTTCTGCCTGTTAGATCACTGCTGCTGAAATACTCTCTAAAACACCTTCTTAGCACTTTCTACAGAAATTGTCCAAACTTTGTCATCTATAATGCTCGCCAACCAGACTTCAGTAACATAAGGGAAGAAAAGCCTTTTTAACCAAATCACCCATGTAATCTACACCTGCTGCTCGTCTTTATCTGTTCATTTTCATCTCATTCCCACTTCTTGTGTGCTCTCAACTTATATCTTCAGGTTTGGAAAATCAGGTGTTCCGTGACTACAGAAAACTGAAACAAAAACAAGCACCACGCTTTTATTAACTTAATCAAAATGCATAATATTCAATCAATACTTTTTCTCAGTCTGAGTTAACTTTTACACCTAAGAGGGAAAAAAAATCACATTTGGATATAGACTGTGTTGTCCTTGAGCATTTCTTCTTTTGTCTATTAATTACTTCCACATAAGGAAAAATAACCCAGTAGCTAGCATTTCTCGCTGCTAAGAAAATGCTAGGTGAACCTTTAATTCTTTCAGAGCAGCTAATTACACAACTGGCTTTCAAATATTTCCTACCTGCAATGATGTGGAGAAAAAAGATCATGCAACTATATAATTGCTCAGGATAGACTATATTCAAGTTTTAAATGGTTCAAAAGAGTAAAAACAAAAAGGTTTCCTTTAAAAATAAAGTCATACATCAAAATAACCCATACTAGGATGGTGCTGAAATGGTAGACATTATATTGCACTGAATAATTTCTAACATCTAAACTAGGGAGAAAAGGAGGACTAGACAGCTGTCTCAAGCAATGAAGCAGAATTGGCAAATAGAAAATCAGTAAAGAAATATACTTGAGCATTGCTTAACGTGTGTCCCCCAGATTAGCAAACCCATATACACAGAAGAGAGGATGGTGAATTAATTGTGGGAAGTACTAAAATATTGTATTCTAAAAATGTCAAGATGTGCATGAGTATATTTACTACCCTGAAAAATCTTGCACTAAAGCAAAAATTGAATTTGTTTAACCAAATGTTTTCCTAACTATTTGACCTTTGACTAATCCTACCTCTTAAAGTCCCCTCTAACCACTGTCATATGGAAATATTTAGGGAGACACTGCATGACAGCACGGTCACCAGGTTTTTTCTGCAAAGGTCAAATAGGAAACACTTTAGGTTTCACAGTTCACACAGTCTCCATTAGCAACTATTCAACTTCACATCGGCAGTTTACACACAGCCATACATTAAGGAATGGTGGCTGTGATCCAAAAATTTATTTACAAAAACACATCAGACCAAATTTAGTCTGTGGGCCGTGGTTTGCTGACCCCTGAAATGGAAGCCTGATAATTCTTTCAGGAACAGAAGTTGAAAGTTTACCATCTTTTTTACAGGAAGATTTGTCTTCAAGGGTTCTTCAAGGAGCAATGGTCATGAGAAATTTCTTTGAACTTTATTGTGACATTAAAAAAGAGTAAGTGTAGGCAGTGATGGTGTAGTGGTGAATAAAGAAAAGTTATATCCCAAATATTAGAATATCCCCAGCATCCAGCTCAACACAAATCATTGCCTACAGTTTAGTGGAAAACCTAAAACAACAATGCAAACTTAAATAGCTCTATGTTCGCAAGCAAATGCAAAGTATTAAGCTGGGTAAATACTTCAGAGACAGAATTAAGACAAACATATTTACTAAATGTGCTAGAAAGTTAAAAAGACAGTATTTGTGCTCTTGATTTTAATTAGTAATTATGCAAGTTGCAACATTATATTTTCATAAAGTGATGCATTACTCCAGGCAAATTACTGAATTTGAGAAGTAAATTCAACTTGTCTCTTTACAAATACCTAAAGACATCTATTCTACCAAAGTTCCCATCAAGACAACTTTATCATCTGAGGGAAATAACCTCAGGGAATTAAAACATAAAATGATGATGTAAAACATAGCATTTTTCCTCATTACAGTCCTTTCTTTGCTATCATTATGCTGTTTAGAAGCTCATATAACTTATCAAATTAGCAAAATATTAGCAAGTAATACAGTCTTGAGTCCCAACATTAGTTTCGATCATTTAGTCCATTTCTTCAATTCTCTGGAGGCTTGAATGACCTTTGGCAATTCCATTAAATGATCCGTTCTTTTCTCAGCAAATGTCATTTCCCTAATCTAGTAATTAATAAGATACAAAGACTGGTTTATTCAGTGAATATTACTTGCTTTCATTTTATGCTACTATGTGCATTTTTTTTTTTTTTGCAAAATAGTGACATTAATACTGTTACTAAGATTTAATTAGGTTGTTTGCTCTTTGGTTAAACAAGTTTGCAGATTCCCACTATCCTGCTTGTGAAGACCAGTGCAACAATTTTAATGAATATTGATGTTTTCATACAGAATGGCAAAGTCCTTCATTCTTTGGCCACTGAATTACTAGACAATGATCACGCGAAAACATATGATACATCCCAAACAAGAGCACTTGATTATTCACAGCAATCAAAATTCTCATGTAAAGTTCAGGATACTAGTTTATATTGTATCATCATGATCTTATCAAGACAAAGCACAAACAAGAGATTTTTCTATTTATTCAAAGTTTAAGTGGTAATAGCTATATTCATATAGAACAGAGTTTATTTAAACTGACTGCTCATGGTATTCAGCATTTCAACAGACTGTCCATTGTAACAGGGTCTTTCACTTTGTACCTGAGGCCTTTTCTTGTATGACCCAAATGTACCATTCTATTGTCAGCCCTCCTCCTCTTTCCCTGCACCCTCTCTACCGCCCACTCTACCTTTCCCTCCTCCACTCTCTACCATTTCACTGTAGTGCACAAACATACCTACTACTATGTAAATATCGCATCCTTGTCCCTGCTTCCCCTAAAATGACCTAAAATGGCCTTTCCCATCTCATCTCTACAGTTAATGGCCATCCTTAAAGACTACCCAAACATGAGTTATTCTGCAACCTCATACACTGATGACCATCATACTGACGATCACCTATGTGCCAGGGGTTGGTTCCGTCCTGGAGAGGCACTGGTGAGCAACGTAGTTTGTACTCTCCTGGATCCTAATGTTCACACAAAACTCCACATCGTGTGCTCTTCCTTACCTCAAAACAGAATCATATGCCTTCCCAAATAAGAAAACTGTTTTCCCTCCTCTATCCCTCTACCTCCCCTCTACAGAGGGCTTCTCTAGTTTACTAGTTTACTTCATAAAATTTCTAGAAACAGGCATTTATTCATTGGTCTTTACTTCCTGATTCCCCCATCCTTCTTCAGTTCACTTTCTTTTTTTTTTCCAGCTTTAATTAAGTTTATTGGTACATTTTAGGGATACAGTAGTTACATTCATTGTTGGGATCTTGTACCTCTACATGACAAGTCT
>NW_022900945.1:15806584-15807323 GCF_012274545.1 Fukomys damarensis | reverse complement strand
CTCTTCCTACACCCATCCCACCTTCCCTACACCTTTAGCTCCTTTCTTCCCATTTCTCAATGTCAGTAATCTTATTAGAATCTTATGCATTGTTGCAGATTATTTACACCAGGGAAACTATTCGGTATTTATACATGTGTGCCTTATTTATTTCACGTAGGAGTATATGCTCAACACGTATCCATTTTCCTATGAATGAATCTAATTTCTCATTCTTTGTGGCTGAGTATTTTTCCATTTTATAGAAAAACTACATCTTCTTTACCCAGACTCCAGTTGATGGGCAATTAGTCTGTTTCCAAGTTTTAGCTATTACAAACTGTGCTGCTATAAACATGGGTGTGCATATATCACTGTGGTATGATTCTTTTAATTCTTTTGGAAAGATACCCAGCGGAGGGATGGCTGGGTCAAACGGAACCTCTAGTCCCAGATTTTTGAGGTATCTCCATATTGATTTTCATAGTGGTTGCACCAGTCTACACTCCCACCAACAATGGAGAAGGGTTCCTTTCTCCCCACAACCCCGCCAACATTTGTTATTGTGTGATTTCTTCATAGCAGCCATTCTTTGTGGGGTGAGGTGGAATCTCAGTGTTGTTTTCATCTGCATCTCTCGAATGACCAGTGATGTGGAACATTTTTTCAAATATTTTCTTGCTGCTTTTACTTCTTTGTCTGAGAAATGTCTGTTCATTTCGGATGCCCATTTTTGAATTGGGTCTTTATATTTGGGGGG
>NW_022900945.1:15689999-15806418 GCF_012274545.1 Fukomys damarensis | reverse complement strand
CAGATGTACTCAGCTACCTCATCTTTGACAAAGGAGCTCACCATCCTCAGTGGAGGAAAGATAGCCTCTTTAATAAAAGGTGTTGGAAAACCTGGATGTCAACCTGCCACAGATTAAAATTAGACCCTTATCTTTCGCCATGCATTAAATTAAAATCCAAATGGATTAAAGATCTAAATATTAAAACAGAAACATTAAACTTGCTGGAAGGTAAGTTAGGCAGAACTCTGGAAGACATTGGTATAGGAAAAGACTTTATGAACAAATCTTCAGTAGCACGGGAACTAGCAGATAGAATCAACAACTGGGATCTCATCTTACTATAAAGCTTCTGTACTTCAAAAGAAACCATCAGCAGAACTAAGTTCACTTTCTTTTTAACCTTTCAGCTTTAACAGAGCTCGGTAAGTGTCTGAATTCAGGAGTCAGTGAGCTAACTACAACAGTCCCTTTCTATCCACAGGGATTCATGCCAAGAGCCCCACCAGATGCAGAAAGCGTAGGTTGCACTGAACACTATATATAGGTTTGTCCCTATCTAAACACACCTGTAATAGAGTTTAATTTATAAATTAGACGCAAGAGGGGCTGGAGATTTAGCTCAGTGGTGCTGCCCATGCCTTGTAAGTGTAAGGTCCTGAGTTTAATCCCTGGTACTGAAAAATAAAAATGTTATCAGTCATAAAGCATGAGAAACTAGTCATTTGTAGGAAAATGGATGCATATTAAGGCCATACTCTTAAGTGAAATAAATAAGACACACGCATAAATACTGGATAGTTTCTCTGGTGTGAAAAACTAGAAGTGTAAATAAGATCCAAATTGTATAACTGACAATGAGAAATAGGAAGCGGAAAGGGTAGAGGAAAGGAAATAAGGGACAAGAAAAAATATGAGAAGTGAAAAAAAAAGGAAACAAATTCTTTTTAAATAGGGGAGGGAGTGGAGGGAGGGAGGGGCATGGGGAAAACATGAAAACCAAGATCTGTCATATAAAGGTACAAGATCCCAATGATGAATGCAACTGTACTGTATAGTTTAAAAGTACCAATAAACTCAATGAGAAAAAAACTTTTAAAAATAAAAATTTTTAAAATAAATAAGTAAATTAGGCATAAGAGAAGATCAACAATATTAACTAATGATAAAAGTAGAGCAATTGAAACAATATACTGCAATAAATGTCATTGTAAACATAAATCGTTCATTCGGGAATTTTCTGTTCATTAGTTTCCGATTGCTGTTGACCACAAGTAACTGAACCTGCGGAAAGAGGGCCACAGATGAGCAAGGGCCATGGAGTGCTTCACAAGGTGAACAGGTCACACTGCCTCGTGCGCCTCCCCAGCCTCCTCTGTGACACAAGGACAGTAACATTCACCCCTCTGGCTTGTCCCGAGGGTTGAGAGACCCACCGTGTCTCAGGTGTCGGGCAAGGTCGGTGCAACACTTTTCGCCTTGGTATTTATTTCAGAATTCCTTTTGCTTGCTCTTGTCCACCTCGCCCTCTGCCTTGAAAGCTCTCCTTCATGCAGCTTCCATATCAGCACCATCTTCATTTCCCTCCTCATTTTCTGGCTGTGCCATCTCGGTGTCACAAATCCCTTCCCTCCAGTCCCTCCTGATTGTCATCACTGTCCTCGTTTTCATTCTATATAATTCATTCGCACACATCCATTTTCTTTAGCAGGTAAATAATAATGAATCCCAGCTCTTTACTTCTAGCTTCTTGGTTTGTGTTTTTGTGGTTGTTTTTGTTTTGTTTTGTTTACTTTTAGACCTCTATGCAACAGATTCCAAACCATCTTTTATGTAGGTCCTCATCAGGACCATCAAATTCATTCCCCCAGATGGTAGGAAACAGGGCGTTAGGCTTTGTGGAGATGGGAAAAGGATCTGAGGATGGGAGAGATGTTAAGGCTGAGGGGAATGGGAGGTAAAAATGATTAAGATGTGATGTGTGCATGCATCAGTTCCCCACGATGACGTAGTTATTATGGATTGCACACATACAGGAATACAAAAGCTGAGAAAGTCAGTACCAGCACCCTGGCAATCAGCTTCTTCCCCTGAATGCTGCAAGGACCAGCACATCTACTAGGCCTCGGCTTCAGACCCACCGGATGGTCCCTGGACTTGGCCCCTCTTCTCTTTCCCTGAACCAGTAGCTTGCTTGCCGTCTTCCAGTTCTCTGAGACCTCTGCTCCCAGTGCTCTGGTGCTGCAGTGCTTCGGGGCAGAGACCACGGTCTCCTCTCTGCAGAAGTGCGCCCAGCCAATGGCCATGCCTTCGGGCTCCCAAATTTCCAATCCATCTCCACACAGCAGCCAACAAGATGTTTCAAAATGCAAATCGGATCATGCCATTGCCGTGCTTAAAATCCCGCAATGACTCCCTGAAGCTTTGGGGATACAGTTCAAACGAGGCAGTTTACTTCAAGGCCCTCTGCCCGAGCCACATCAGTGCCCTTCACAGCTCCCTTCCCACCCATTCTGGAGGCTCCAAGTGCCCTATAAAAATCTGCTGCTGCTATGTTCCGGCTGCTCAGGAAATTCCTCCAAGCTGCACATCACACCCCCACTGATGTGTCACAGCTTTGAGGCCCCTCTATCGTCTCCAGTCACGGGCTCCTCAGTGCCTCCCTCTGACATGAATGCTGCCTGTGGCCTCCTCGGACTTCAGATCTGCGGGCTTTCAAATTCTTGCTGTCTCCAAAGCAGTGTCCTCTATTCATGGCTTCTGCTTGCACGCAGTGGCCCAAGAGCCAGTGCACTCTGTCCTGACACTGCCCTCCAGGCCTGCCCAGGACCTACTCTCCCCTCTGCCTGAGAAAATCCTGAATTATCTCCATAAACTCGTGGATTCCATGCTCCATCCAGAGGGAGCGTTTGCTGCTCCCCAAACAGTTCCTGCAATTTCATACCTTGATCCCATCTTACTGGCTGTCCCCTTCACCTAGTTACACCCATTACTCCCACACCAGCCTGTACCTCAACCCGCAACATGGGCGCCCACTAGCTTACTCAAGCCAGCAAAAGGCTCATCTCTCGGAAGCTTTTGGCGATACCCACCTGGTCTCCAACAGAACCTCTCTTCTGCCGTCTACAAATCCCTCTACAAATCTAACATGATGTCTATTGTTTAAAAGTTGTTTTATTTCCCTTTCTCATAAATTAGATGGCCAGCCCCCAGAATCAGGGGAATGAGTGTTGTATCCCAATGTCTACTACTGTGTTTAATGTAGCACAAGTACCTAAAGTATGATTTTGCAATGAATGAGCAAATTAATTTCACAGTCCTTAAATAAACTGAATAAAAATCATTTTGAAAATTTTGAGGAGTATACAAATATTAGTTGCCCAGGATTTGTAAGCATAGCTTCAAGTGTACATTAATATCAGTATTCTTAAACTAGACATACTCAAAAATATCTCTAAGAATCACATGACACACTTCTACTTTTAACTTATAATGTATTGACTCCTTAAAAAATGAAATCAATGCCCATCTATTTCCTCCTGCAAAAGGCCTGTACGATGAGGCAGAGTCTCAACAGAGTTTGCCCGTGAGCAGAATTATGTAGTGTATTTGATGTGGATAGATTCCCACCAGGGAATAAATAAGATATCTTCATTCTTT
The DNA here is from genome assembly GCF_012274545.1 of Fukomys damarensis. NCBI lineage: Eukaryota > Metazoa > Chordata > Mammalia > Rodentia > Bathyergidae > Fukomys > Fukomys damarensis. The sequence goes on along the minus strand of NW_022900945.1, from coordinate 15,802,779 downwards.
CTCACTGTACATTTGCAAGGCTCTTAGGAAGGAATATTTGCATTGCAACTTTCTGAGCAACTTAGCTCCTGTAGTGTTTTTAATTGTGTCATTTATACCTGACACTATTATCCCTATGACTAAATGTAATATTACTGAACATAGATAGTTATTGGATATATTATTAAAACTGGTAAAGATAAATGTATGAAATACAGAATGTTAATATTATTTGCCTGATTTAGCGTTTGGTATTTCTAAGCTCTAACACACACATACACACACACACACACACACACACACATACACAGAGCATCTGCACATTGTAGTTTGTGATATATAATAATGTTTGTAATAGCCAACATTTACTGAGTGATGACTATGTGTCAAAATGCTATAAGAATTTTGTGTGTATGTATGTTAATATTTAGCCCATACAACAATCCTAACAATCGTAAGAACAAAATAATTATTTTTTTTTTAGTTAAAGAAACAGAGACAAATGTAAAATAGGCTAAGATCATATAGCTAGAGAGTTATCTAGCCCAAACTGAAATCTAGGCAGTCTAATCCCAGATCTCTGCTCTTGAACTCTTTGATGTCTTTGTACATACTACAGTATAATAATAATAATAAAAAAAGCTTAGCATGGCTCTACCAAGAAAAGTGTTTAAGATAAAAAAACAAAAACAAAAACAAAAATGCTGTCCTTTCCATAAATGGAATTATATGTAGGCTATAAAACTTGTATTTGACTCCAGCACATATACATTTCATGATAATTCTTGACTTGCCTTTTCACCCCGCCATCAAATGGTGCTCAACTCCATGCCTGTGAAACATGAGGGAGATGCTGGTACATAAAGTGCCAGATAAAGATCTAACAGTTATACTTATGAATACATGGCTACAAGAATGGAATTTGATCAGTGAAGCTTTAAAACCATACGTGAAGCACTGTGATACTTTGTCTTCAGTATTCCATTTAATGCTCCTTAAATGAGGTTGAAATTATTAGATCCTTTTCTCATATAACTTCTGTGGTTTAGAGATGATAAATAACTTCCCCAAGGTCACACATTTGGGATTTAGAGACATATCTGCATTATTATAAATATGTGTTGTTATAATGTTCATTAAGCACCTTTAATATACTCTTACTATTGCGAGACCAAACAGCTGGTTTTGGAGGCACATACCTGCAGTCTCATCAGCTCCTGAGAAGGCTCAGGAAGGAGAATTGCACGTTTATGGCCAGCCTTAGAAACTTTACAAGACCCTGTCTCAAGAACAATAACAAAATATTGTAAAAAAGGTCAATAGAGCACATAGTTGGCATGCAGGAGACCCCGAGTTCAACTCTCAACAGAGAAGGAAAGCACAAAGAAAGAAAAAGAAGGGAGGGAGAGATGAGAGAGACCAAGCATAGTATGGATTTGCCACAGCCCTGTCCCGTATGGAAATTGTGTGCTTTTATTAGTCTGGGTTTCTAGCTGTATGATTCTGAAACATCAACACTGCCATCCTTTCAGATATCTTTATATGAGGCTGACAGATTCCCAAATTTTTTGACCCAAATATTTACTTTCACTCTTCTTTTAAATTCATGCTTTGATGCTAATGAAAATGGTTTCAGAGGACATGATTTGAGGGTCAACAATACTGTGGCAGATGGAGGTATCTTCTGTGGGATGCGGTGTATGTGAAGCCAGAGGAGTGAGGAGTCAGGGGATCCTGGAGAATCCAAACAAAACTCGAGTCCATACAATCTCTCCAAAGTTCAAGGTAAAAAGATAAATAAATAAATATTTTTAAAAATAGTTTAGAGGGTTCACTTTTGTTATACTAGCATCAAAACAGAAACATTGTAGTGGACAGTAATGAAGTAAAAAATACGTTTTATACTAAGTAAAGGTAAAAATGGAAAAAATAGGAAATGCCACCTAAGCAAGCATCTCACCATAGGAGGCACCCAGTGAATATTTATTAAGTCAGTGAATGAGGTTTGCATTTATTTGTACAAAATAGATGATGTTCCAATAAAAGCAAGTTTTTTATGAAATACATTAAAATAATCAGATATCATTAACATCTCAAACTGTTGAACAAAGGTTAACAATGACAATTCTAATACCCTAAAATAATTTTCATCCACTTTGATCATCTAACTAATGCCTCTCTAACTGGATAAATAGTAAACGGGTTTGAAAGTACTTCTGCTACTTTCTCAGGAGCTCCAGAATTCAAATCATGTTCTGCTATTTGTTGGTGCTACAGTCCCTCCAAAACACACGCACAAAAACCAAGCATGCCAAAGTATTAAATGAAAGACGTTTTCCATTGCTGCCTAGGATCTTGTTCATTCACAGTTCTACTATTTTTCTAAAAATCAAAAATTAAAGCTTTTAAATTCATATTAGATTACATTGTGTATCAAGACAAGCTTCCTAGAAGTTCAGTGTTCTATCGAGCTGCAGTTCTCTGAGCCTGGTAGCAACTCATTAATTTTTCATATGACACTGGGCTCATTAGTCAACTGACCATATTTTACAAGGCAGAAAATATGTTGTTCTGAACATGAAATAACTTGAAGTAAACCTGACCAGAAATAAGTAATGAAGCTAGCCAAATAATTTGTGTTGCTTCTCATTCTAACAATAAAGACTGGCTCTTTCAGGACCCTGCCAAAGAATAGCCAACGCTACCATTTTTTTTCTCTACTTGGCCAATTAAATACCAGACATCAAGACCTAGTTTAATGGGAACCCCTATATCATTATTTCCTTTTATTTTGCTGCAACTTTCATGACTTTTTCTAAAATTCTGTTAAAAAGTAGAGTTGTTTTATTTCATTTATTCTCAAAGACAAAACTTTAACCATGCAGTTATTTTAGTACAAGCTTAATATTAACGTAGTAATCAAATACAAAAAGTTAATTTGATTTTTTTCCAATTAATTGACCAAAGGTAATGATAGCTAGGAAAAAATAATACATCATTAGTCAAAGTGCCCTTTCAAATGTCCTTGGTAGTCTCTTATACAGATCAATGTTGATGTGAATCAATTTCCTAATTCTGAAAATTATTAATTGAAGCAACTTGGCCTTATTTCCAAATTTAAATGTATCTCTTTAAACTATTTTTTTGATCCATGTGCAATATCCAACCTAACCATTAGAAATCCTAGTGTATTCTGGCTCTAATTCAATCTTCCAACATTTCCCCTCTGTTTACTTTGGTCTTTTGGACGAAGTCCAAGTTTGTCTTAGTCTTTGAAAAGAGATGAATGAAATTGAAATTACATTTGCTGTTCTTTTGACTCTTGTGTTTTTGCTCAAAGACAGATCTAATTTCTCTGGCAATTTTCATAAAGAGAAATTACCACATTAATTTATTTTAGCTCTCACTAAAATAGGGTTTAAGCATAACTAATATAACTTTATTCCATTCTTGTATTAAAAATAAAAATCTTTATTAAAGGATGGACTACCATTTTCCCACATATAGCTATGTACAAAGTGTAAGCAACCCCAAGCAGTTTAATGTAACTTAAACGTGAGACTATTTTAGACTTGAGGGCTGAAACAGGGAATCTTTCAAGGCCACATGGCTAATTAGTAGCTAGCCTAGGTCTGGAAAGGAAGCCTAGTATCACTTCTGATCTCTTCTCACCCCTGCAAGTCCCTGGAGTTTGGATTACTCAACTACTGATTTGATCTTCAAAGATTTTTATGGAACATTGAAACGTCAACTATTCCCCTCATTCTTTCCATTACTGTGCACTGATGTTATCTTGATCTTTTTCAAATGAGAAATAGAAACAAATAAGCATCAAAAATCATTATGTGCCATAAATAGGGAGAAAAGTATGAACTGTAAGTCCTGAGAAAATATGTAGCAAAGAGATGATTTGGCGATAAGCACTGTAGACGGAGATATCAGACTCAAAGACTGATAGAAAATTCACCCACTATTACATTTTCAATACATAATGCTTAACTCTGCAAAGGGTTTTGTGCACACACAAGCAAAATAACTCTTGGTTTAAGGGCATCTATGAATTTTTAGTAGTCCGGGCAAATATTTCAATTCAAAATGCAACATGTCAAGTACTGTCCTACAAAGATGTAAAACACTTTAAACAGCTTGAAAGAATATGATTCACACAAGAAAAAATAAAGTTACTATAATGAGTTGCTTATGGCCCATGCTCGTTCTGATTATTGGCTTATAAAGGCAACCAAGCATCCACAAAACACTGAAAAATAAATATTTGTGTGGCCTAATACAGTAGCTGTGTTTCAGAAGACTCATGAATGAATCAATTTTTCTAAGCCATAATCTTATTTTTAAATGGATTGCAAAGTTTCTATTTAAGAGAACTCAGCAGTAAATCTTACAAAGAATAATACCAAATAATCACGGTATTTTGTTCACAGAACTGGCAAAGAGAGGAGCTACCTAGATACGCAGCCAGGGCTGCGATGTTCAGCACGATGGGGTGAGAATACTCAGGAGTCTCATCCTTATTTGGATGGTGCATGGCAGTTCTCGGCCTGGCCACACCTTAACATCAACTGGACAGTTTATAAAAAACAATAAGACCCAAGACCCACATCAGGGGAACTAAATTAGAACTTTCGACAAGAACAGTTTCTTTGGAGTGAGGCTACCAAACCTTGAAACGAGAGTTCAAGAGAAAAGAGGAGAAAGAGAATTAGAGACAGTGAATACAAGCAACTCTTTCAAAGAATTCTGTGGGGAAAGGGAATCAGAGAAAAAGATTATTGAAAGTAAATTCACAAAGAAAGTTTTTATTTTTTGGCTTTTGATTTCATTTGTTTTATAGGTAGACTATAACTTATTTGTGTGTGGACAGGTATTATCCAGTAGAAACGATGTTTATACCATGGGAGAAACTGCTTTCTCTTGGACTGGCTTTGATTTAAACAAGAAAGAATGAGCTGTAGGTCCTTCCACAAGGAGGAGGTGGACTGAGACCGGAGCAGGAGAGTTCACCTCCTGAGGAAGAGCAAAGGAAGTGGGAAGGAACTCTGGCTGAGGAGGCCTAATAGTTCCCTCTGAGCTTTCATTCTCTCAGTTATTAAAGAAAGTCATCAAGAGAGAGCAAGGAACAAGGATGGGATATTATAGATCTCTAGGTAGGCAGAAGTTAGTCATGCATGCAAGCATTGGTATTTTATACCACAGAACTAAGGCCATTCAAAAAAGAAAAGTATTGTTCTCACACACTTTGCTCTTGGAGGGTTCGCACTGAGACCTAATGATGACCACTTCCTTGTGGAAGGGCATGAAAACCAGTCTTTTCCATTTCATTCTAGTCTCACCCAAGAGGTAGACATCTGGTTAGTCTCTACTTTGCAAAATATGTCAAAACTGAGAGAGCTACTTCCATACCTCAAGTTTGCTGATTCTTATTCTCCAGAATTCCTTAACAATAAAATCATTGAAAATTGTTCAGCAATCTCGTTTTTAAGCACTCTCAAGACTTCTCAGTGTAATTCCATTGAATCAGAGCATGTGAATACTACAAGCTCCAGCCCTCCAGCCCACACGTAATTCAGCCCAGTGAGAAAGTAGGTAGCAGAGCCTGGCTGACTTTCATTCCGTCAGGCTGGCCATTTAAACATCCAAAATCTTCTGTACATTAATTTTGCTTGTTTCTAAACTCTTAAATTCTCTGACAGCGTAAAAGATTATTTTAGGCAGATGAATTGTTTTCCTTCTTGATAACATTTCACATTCTATTAAATGCAGAGCTTTTTTTGTTATTGTTCATATCATGCTTTAATTTTTAAGATTATTTCATGTGTTAAAATATTATTAATTCGAAGGTATATAGACACAGAGAGTGAGTATGTGTACAGGAATTAGTATATGAGTAGATTTGGGTAAGCTTTTATATGTATGAGATTATAGGTACATATGGCTACATATGGATATAATTTTGCACACACATACAATCAATACAATATTAATTTAGGTACAATAAATCAGTGCAGCCAAAAACAAAGTCCGCTAGCCAGACAGGCAAAAACTTATCCCAGTGCCCAGGAGCCTACTCGCTCTGTGGATGGATATTCTTACATTTTCTAAGTCTCAGTTTCTTTTCCCCTGAACTCATCATTGCAGAGTTGCAGGCAAGGAAGATGTCTGTAAAATTCTGGCATGCAGTAGGTTCGCAGTGAGTTGTTTCTGCGTCCCCCCTTTCATAAGTCTTTTGTATTTTGTGCAGGGCCAGACATTTTTAATAGCAACCATAAACAAAGGCCTGCTGAGTTAGATATTGCTATGATTTGATCTTGTTAATAGTAATGAGTAAATTGGCAGGGCTGATGTTTTCAAATTTAAAAAGGAGCCATCTTTTGATGGAGTCTTGTAACATCTGTGCTACAGCTGCTATGAGTTAGTTGTTTTAAACTCGCACATCAAATAAAATAGTGGTGTAATATTATATTGCTAGAGTAGTCCATTTGCAAACACAAGCAGTTTTATGCTGAGGGACCTCAACACACCAATCTGTAATAAAGATAAAAGTAATTTTACAAAGTCCGGCTTCTATCTTTCTGTCACTCCTGCCTGTATCTGTTCTCTTCTATTCTCTCCCTTCCTCTCTCTCTCTCCCTCTCTCTCTCCCTCTCTCTCTCTCTCTCTCTCTCTCTGCCTCCCTCCCCTCCCTCTCTGTCCCATCCTTTTACTTATCTTCCTCTCTCCTCCTTGAATATATCTCTAAAATGTATTATATTTACTACTGCTGTTTGGTCAGTCAAATTTACCATGAAAGACTTTTATTATTGACTTTTATACATTTTCTCCACTTTTCTAAATGCCATGTAGAGCAAAATCTGATGGCAGTTGAGCAATTTCTTGCCTTCATATCTATTAATTTTTCATCAATAACATTTTTGTTAAAACAAGCACATCATAGAAATATATCTAGTTTGTGTCACCAAAGCTGATAGGGAAGGAATTTCAAGGCCAGGAAGACAAAGCAGAGATTATCAGCTTGACAGTCAGAGGGACTAGAAAAATCACAAGTGGCACTAGATTGGGAAGAATTACCTCTAAATTGATTCCTGAAGTAAATCAGTACTGTAGCCTTATTATATGCTGGCAAGCTAATGGAAAGAAATAGGCTTATTTATTTCTTTGACTGATATTCAAGCTAATAACATTTCAATGAGCTTTAAATAAAGAAAACTAAAGATGAAAATCGAGTGTTACTTAAAAGAAGTGGTTAAATTTTTGATAAGGTGGTTTTTCCTCTTCAAAAGAATGTTCATATATTCAAAATTAATGAAAGACTGTTTTCACATGTACCTCATTTGTCTTGTATTTCATAATATATGTTGAATCAATAAAAATGCTTATCTTAGCATTCTTCCCAGAAACTTGGAGTCCCTGGGCCCCTTTTCGTGATTTTTGTTTTTGTTTTTTGTATTCAGACATGATATTCTTTAATGAAATGCAATTTTTTAAAAAAAGCAGCATTTAGTACAAAAATCCAAACTGAACAGCAGGTGAATTCCACAATGCACAATTTTAAGCTCCCTGAACTTGATACTTGACCTCAATGAGTCTTAATTTTCTCATCAACTGAAGGGGAATAATAGTAACATCTCACAGATTATTTCAAAATTTAAATATGTATTCCATGGCAAGCAGCTGTGGTGATAGATTTATGTACTTACTTGACTATGTTTAAATATATGTAAGTAGTTGATACGATATTATTCCTCAGTGTGTCTGTGAGGATGTTTCCAGAACATATGAACTTTGAATCTGTAAACTGAGTAAAGATTTGTCCTCATCCACAAAGGACCTTATCTAATCTTTTGTGGGCCCCAAAAGAAAAGACAGAAGGAGGCAAATGTCCTCCCCCTCTGAAATCCATTGTGCACAGAGCTCCTGGTTCTCAGGCCTCCCAACTGGACTGGGCCACACCCATTTCCCCTGGGTCTCCCACTTGCACACAGCATTTGGGGGTGATGGCTTGGCCTCCATAATTGAGCCAATTTCCATAAAAATCTCCTCTATGTTTTCTGTCCATTTTTTTTTTCTGCAGAGAACCCTGACTAATACAACACATGACACACATTCTTAAGAGATGGACCATTACTCAGGCCCTTAGATCATCTAGTAAGACACACCATTGTCTTTCTTCCTACTTGTGCATGAGTATTTAAGTGTTTTGAAGTGTTTTGAAGACCTTCTCAGTAAGAGTTATGAAATGGGACTTAACAGTAATACATTTAACTTTGAATTGAAAGGGTTCTTTGTCTAAGACAGTAAAAATGTGACGAAACAATGACATGAGGAGAAATAGTAACTCTACAGGTAGCAGCAGCAACAAAAATCTGTTTAGTGTGTCTAACTGTGTCATGTATATTGTACCATAAGTACGAAAAATATATTAGGGATTTCTGTTTAAAAGGTTTTGAAAAATAAAAATCTTAAGTTTGCACAGATTAAAAAACATACTTAACATCTCACACTACTAACTAGCCTACCTGGTATTTGAATCCAGAGTATTGAATTTAGGCCTAAACACTTGACCATTGTGTTGTCAGCATCCACAATGGGGTAGGTACAGATAACCCCAAAGAAGTACTTCAGATGGGTATAGCAAAAGGAACAGAGGAAGAAATCTCTGCTTTTGTAGATTTCTAAAGAGAATACTACAATTTAAACCTCTTTCCAGAGTTTCTCTGTTTTTCCATACAATTCAACATAAGTCCGTTCTGGGACTCGTCTCTTCAATCGAAACTTTCTGTCAAGAACCGTGCACACTGTCCTGGACGATGTCAGCATCAATGAAAATATGATACAGTATGAATATTGGCAGATAAAAATTATCAGTCGGTACAAATTTTCAAGTGTAATTTTAACATAAAAGCATTCCTCAAAGTTTCAAGTCTTCTCTTCAAAGATGCAATTCTATAAATTAAGATATCAAATGGTAAAATACACTATTAAGGTATAATTGAGTTCAAAGGCCACTCCAAACACCATAGTCTGTGAAACAAAAATGGATACAATGATTTAGTATGAACAGCATACCCATTATTAGCAAGATGGAATAAAATAAAATAAATTTTCTTTTTAGCAGGTCAAAAAACAGTACATTTAGCTCTGTTAAATTAAAAGCATAAAGAGGTCTGAAAGAATTGAGCTTTGGGCACTTTGATGCATTAAAACATAAGCAGGGTAAAGTGGTCTGCCTTCCAGGGAAGAAAAGCTTTTTATTTTGAAGAACTCCAGTTGCATAAACCATGGACATTTAAGTGACACTTAGATGATATCTGAATCTTTCTAGTTGAGCGTGCAAATCAGTAAATTGTGTATATAATGGACGATTAGGTGAGCACAATTAGAGTCTGTGCTTGCAATCCAAATTGACACAGCTAGTCATTATATTTCCATTTCATTACTAATGCTTTACACACATGTATGTATTGTAAATGTTTCATTCTATATACTTTTACACTATGGCTTCTATTTCTGATACAGACAAACAATCCCTTTGTATATTTTTAAAGTCAATCTTATTTTCTGCATTATTATGTTTCATACATAAAACTCATAGACTGTTAGGCCATGCATTTATTATTTGCTGATTTCTTTGGTGTGCTTTATGTGTGCTGCATCACGTCCAGTAGCACTACATAGTAGAGTGAAGAAAGAGATCCATTTTCTTGCCTTTTGAACATGTCTGCTTTTTCCATAATATCTTTAACATTCCAAACATGCAGAACACAAATGAAATTTCTCAGAAGAAAGGACTGGTGATCTCACTCCAATCCAACTAATCCTTAAATTCACACTGTACCTACCCATTTGCTTTTGGGAGATGGCCCGTAAGTGTCATTCAGTGTCAAGTTTTCAGAGGAGGAAATGGAGGTTCAATGAGGCTTTATGTTTTTCAAAAGCTCACTGCTCCCCCACAATTTTCAGGTCTATATTACAGAAAAGAAAAAGATGACATGCTCTCTTTGTTTATTCAAAAACTTTCCACTGGTTTCAGCACAGCCCTTCGCAAGTCTCAACCTGACACCCTGCTACTTGGCCAGATATTTTTATTTAAATATCCTATACTCACAGAATGTCTCCTCTTTTTTCCTGTATCTTTTCTCATTCTTGACTTTCCATTCTCTATCACTCAGGAGTGACTATTCCCTCTGCTACACTTATCTGATCATCAGGAAGCCCTTTCCATTTTGTTTCCGTTTCATTTGTCCCTTCCATTGTATCATTATTTTCTATCTCCGATGGCTAATCTTGACTGACAACTTGAATGGATGGAGAGATGCCGAGGAGATTAGTAAAGCAAGGTTCTGGGTGTGGTTAGGTGTGGCTGTAAGGATGTTTCCAGAGATGAATGGCATCTAAGCCAACCACATGAGGGAGACTCACCCCGAATGTGGGTGGCATTAGCCATTAATGTGGGGACCCAGACAAAGCAAAAGCAGATGAAGGAGAAGTCAGCTAGCTCATTTCTGCCTGAACCTGTGTGTTGTTTGCTGCCTCCATTGCCTGTGAAAGTCAGACTCCAGCTTCTTGGACTAAGCAGCTACTATATTATCTGGCTTCCCAATGTCCAAGTGGAAATTGTGCATGCCAGTCTAATAAACCCCATCTTATAGTATGTATATCCCTCTAGAGAACAATGATGCTGACCAATGTTACACCAGTCCCCATTTTTGACCCTGTGAACACCATGTAAGATCTACTGAAAAGAAACTCACTATATATTAGCCGTGATGTTTCCACTCTTCTCGTCTTCAGTCTACCACACACAGCACCACACGATTCTTTCAAAACTCTGCCTTCCTTGTATATTTGCATTAATCCTTTGCTTAACATTGAAAAAAAAAAAAACAACCAATAAAAGAAATCAAAGGCCTATAGTGCAGCCAGATACTGTGCTAAGTGCATTCCATTAGTTATCCACATAAATTACCTCTTTTAGGAATCAAATGGAAATGTGTTCTAGTTACCTCTATCTTACAGATGAAGAATTAAAAATTTGGAGACACTGATTAATTTGCCCAAAGTGGATGTAGAAATTACATACAAAATAATATGATTCTCGCACCCAAACCTTTACTCCTACCTTCAGCACATGCACAGATGTTTCCTGTGAACCGGAAGTGGGGAAGAGAAAGCTAACTCAGCCATTTGTAAATAGCAGGGTAAGAAGTAAAGAAAACAGGAAAGCTACTCCCCAAAGTATGTTCCCAAGGTAGGTAACTCAGAGAGATGTAAGAAGCTTTCTGTGAGTGTCTTTTTATTTTGTTTTTCAGTCTTGGTATTTCTTTTCTCTAAATAGTCAATAGTTTCTTTTGGTGTAGTAGCAGTAAGGTGGTTGGCTTTCCAAAGGAATGGAAGTTTAGTGTGTAAAAAAATTCAGCTAAATGTAATAATAAAAGGAACCATCATACCACAAAGAAAAAAAAACAGTTTGTTTTATTTTCTGTGAAGAGACACTGAAATAAAATAAAGCCAACTACTAATGGCTTTTCTTCTCAGACTTTTCTGTACACTACTATATTTGACAACCAGTGGAAAGGACTCAATTACTTTTAATCATGGACAGAAGGACAGATACAAAGATTGCACTGCAAAATTCTATTTGGAGTTGTGTATTTTGTGTCAAAACCTAAGCCTGTCACACCAACTAAAAAAGCTTTTGGAAATCCACAATAAAAGCAGAAAAAAAGTATGTAGAGACTTTTCAGATGTACATTATATATATTTGACAGCATTCGAAAAGTTTGAACTCTTTGTATGTCATCTACAGTGAGATGTTGGGAACCTGCTCCATAGCTCTCTCATCAAGACCCTGGTGGATTTGGTGGAGTATGCATTGAACTGAGTCCTACACGCCACACACAAATTCTGTCCTGCATAAGCTTTCTTAATTTAAGCATCAAGACCTAAGTCAGATTAACTCAAACAAAAAGAATCCATTCAAGCACTCTTGCAAAACTTAAAAATAATGGAGAAAGAGACTGTGAGTCAGGTTTCCAGGCAGCTCAGCAGCAAACCAGAGAGAAGGCCGTCTTGGACATGGATGCCATCAGACTACCTTGACCATTTCTTCAAGAGTGAGAGAACTAGATTTTATTTTTTCATTCTTACATTCGACTCTAAATTAAGAGTTCTCAAAAAATTTTCCAAAAAAATTCTGCCTACTTTTTAGCTATACAAATTCAAAAACATTCATTTATAGCCCCCCACATGACTGAACAGAAAGTAGAAGAGGTCATTTTTCAGAAAGAAATCAATGCATTGTTCAGAAAGGGGAGTGGTTGCTTGGAACCCAAAAAGCCAAAGGGCAGGTTAATATTACAGAAGTTGCTACAGAATCACAATTTTATTATTTTATTTTTTTTGGACACATAAAAGCATTTGAGTTTGTTTTCTCTGGAGAGGAGAAATCCATGGAATCTATCCATTACAGTTTTTCAAGAATCCTTAGAATTGCTAAGAAGAGAGACTGACCAGTTGTCTGCAGGATCAGAGAAGAAGTTGAACAGGGTTTGGTTAAAGGAATCCCGGTTCCATTTAATCAAAAACATAAGCACAACAGTTTGTCTTAGGCAAAATTCCATTGTGATAAAGGTGGTAATACAAGTATTATTGTATAACTTTATTTATTTATTGTATTATAGTGAATAACTTTAAACTTTTATCCAATAAATTTTTAAAGGCACATAATCTAGAAGCTTGAAGGTATGTCAGGTGTAATCTAAGACAAACCTTTTATAGTTTAGGAAACTGAGACTAAGAATTAAGGAGACTTTCGCAATGTCACACAGGTGCTCAGTAGCAAATTTAACTCTACTGTGCAGATTTTCTAATTTCTAGTAACACCCACCATTCTCTATTATTTTCTTGGCCTTTGTGCCTCCTGGTTGAATCAGTTTCTCACTAATTGAAGATTATTTCTTAAGTTTGCTTTGGATTCTGCTATCTACATTTTATGTTTCAGAATCTTTATATCCTCAGTGTGGAAGCTTTAAACTGAATTATTTCATCGAATTAAATCACTGTTAATTTTAAGATACATCAGCATTGTTTTAATTTCCTAGCTGCTTTTGCTATTTTTATTTCCTACTTAATAAAAAAGCTCTTTCAGATTCATTTATTTTTAATCATTGTTTTTAATCCGTAAGCTAAAAACAAAATATGAGAAAAGGGTATTTGAATAACAACTTCCGGGCTTGTGAAATCCCCAACATTCATCTCAGAGTTACGAATGGCACATTCCATGGCATCAACCTCAGTGTCACACAGAGGTTTGGTGATGTGGCAGTTCTGAGAATAGTTCTCAAGAGTTTCTTTCACATTAGTGACACCCATTCTGCTCCTGAATTCCTTCCCAGATCGTCCTGATAGGTTTTCACTAAAATGTCAGGAGGTCAGCCTCGTCCAGCTGTGTCACCAAGAATAACAATGAAGCTCACACGTGCAATACACACCACCACCTTTCTTAGACATACCGTCTGGTCAACGGCAACTGTAAAATTGCACTGAGTGCCGTCACAGCCCAATTCAGCCTGTGAAACTACGAAGAAATATATGCATGGGAGCCAATAAAATGTAGTAATTTTTTAAATTAGTGGTTGAAATGAGTTTGACAAAATAGCTTACGTTTTCTAATAAAATTTGCTGAGTCTCTATATGCAACTACGTATCTGCAAATGATATGTTTTTGTGTAAGGAGAGAAAGCTTCCTGTTGTCATTTCTAACTGACATTCATGGGGACAGAGAACAGGAACTGTACTGTTATTACTCCCTGTGCTGTGTCACAGAATATGTCCTTAAACATATATCTGCCTCCATTTAATTAGATCAAAGAGTTGATTCTCAATATTCTGAAATTGTACATTTGTCATAAATAATATAACTTCCTACATCTCTGATTGCTCCCAAAATCTTCCCTTTATGAGATCATATTTTAAAATTAGCATTTCTTGGGAAAGTAAACTTAGATTATTTGACATACATTATTTCGCACACACACAGCTGAACCTACGGTTGTAAAGCCTGCCCCGCTAGCTTCCTAGGAAAGCTGCAGCCTCTCTGCAGCCCATGGAGGAGCAGCTACAGCAGCTCTTTCAAACGCATGAGAAATACAGACCCTAGCTCACCCTAGGCTGCAGAACCGGAGTCTTTCACCAAGATCCCCAGGCAAGACATATGCACACTGAACTTTGAGAAGAACTGGCCTAAAAGACGGGCTGTTCACATTTCCCAGAAACACAGGGTTGCTGTGACTGTTTTATTGCCACAGCTGACAGAAGTAGCTAATAGGCTGCTAGGCATTTCTGGTCTGACTGCCAGTTCCTAACAGTTTCCATCTTCAGAAGTGAATGTAGAGGAAAAGGAAGGGAAAGAAGGGCAGGAACAAGGAGGGGACGGAAGGGAGAGGGGAGTGAAAGGTACAAATCTTTACCAAAGTAACTGAATCTTTAAGGAGCGGTACAGTAAAGAGCGGGCTGGAGGAGAGACTCTTAGCTCAGTCAACCACCTCGTCTATTTCACCAGTGATATCGAATGTTGTCTACATGCCTCAGTGCCTCACATGTGTTCTTTTCTCCTATCTAAAACTTACCCATCCCTTCACACTTGGTCTATTCTCTTTAAGAACCCTGCAGTGATTGTGTAATCCAAGCATTCCTTAACCAGCACTTCAGGGATCACCTTGGAGTTCCTATAAATCTGAAAGAGCATGTTTAATAAAAATGGATATGAATGTAAGGCACCTACATTTACACAGGAGAAAATCCTTTGCTCATGTAAGAATTTCAAAATACTTTCAATCAATCAATGGCAAAGAACCACTAAGACCAAGTAATTCTTGCTCATATTTGTTTTTATGTTGTCAATGCAGAGTTTTTAATAGCAAACATCATCCAATTTCTTGACAATGGGCTCCTTAGGAAGAGAATGATGCCCCACATCTGTGCTGTCACTTACCTTCTTCCAGAAAGCAAAAAAAAAAAAAACAAATTCATGGAGATGAGAACACTCATTCAGAAGACCTCACTTAACTATGTCATTGTGCTGGCATCTCTTCTCACTTTTTATTCCTTCCTCCCTATATTCTCTGTTTCTGTTGTCATTCCCTCTTAAAGGATTATCTCCACTATTCCTCTCTGTGCTTTACCTCCCCTGTGATCTTCCTAAAATGTGATATCTATGTCAAAAGCTATATTGTTCTACAGTGTATCCTTTCCTCTTTGTCTCTTCCTTTTTCAAAATCCCATTCAAGAAACAGCAAAGAAAGGTCAGGATTGGCCTGGGCTGGCTATCATAATGTGCACCAACCCTTCACCTTTAGCCCAGAAGTCCACAAAAGGGATGGTACCCTTTAATGTCTTTGAAACCATCAAGGGAAATCAAAGAAACCACTTCCAATCCTATCTTTATAACCAGAAGTCCATTGATCAGTGTAGGTAAAGGGATAGCACATCAAGGGGGAAATGGCATTTACAAAGAAGTATGATTTGATCCATACAACTTAGCAATCACTGCAAACTCAAATCCCATCTGAGCTAGAGAATAAATCAGCACTTGTGTCAGCTCTGAAATGCCTCATTCAAGAGGCACGGGTTAGAAATCACCTCCAGTTGCAATTAATTATCAAACGCATTTGAATTAAGTAACTGCTTCACCTATGCAGTGATCCATGCATAGAGCTGAGCAATGCAGCCACAGAAATTCAGTACCTTCTGATATCTAACTTCAGAGACCAGGCCTTACCTTTGCTAACAAATGTCTGGGAAATTTGGTGCCGCTTGATTTGTCTGGGACTCAGTTTATCTAAAAACTTGGAGGTGGAAAAGCAACTCTCAAAAGAGGTTAAAGTTGAAATCTGGAACTCTAGAATGAATACCACCTTGTGATCTTAATCAAGTTACCCAAATACTCTAAGCCTCGCTTTTATCTGTGTCTATAAAAATAGGGATAATAATTGCACCAGCTCAATAGGTAGATTTAAATATGTGATATGACTCAAAATATGTCCAGAATTATAAAAATGTATTTCAGTTTTTAATTACTACCAAAATTGCATTTACTCTGAGACCTACTGTCCTTGCTTAGAAAGGTTATTGTAAATATTAGCCTAGGTGATTTTTTCAATGTACTTAAAAACTATATATAGATGTGAGGAAATATTATTCACATTGTTTCAGTCATTACTCAGGAGTGATAAAAAAGAACAATCCTTATCATGATTTTATTCCAAATATCAGACTGAGGAATAAAGGCTTGAAATTAAAGAGAAAAACCACCCTATTCCTAAGCAAAATGACTGTACAGAGATTTAAGAGAACATATCCTTAAAAATTTGTAAAAGTGAGAACAAACTATCATGAAATAGTAGTGCAACTAATTACTACTGTAATTACAGTGACTCAGCACTGTTCAGTGAAATGGGCTTGTTTTCTGTTTGTTTCTATTTTCTGAATTTGATTATTTTTACTAGATACAAATTTTAGTCATAGTTTCTATATCCAAGGCAAAATGGAAACAAAACAAATAGATTTTACCCAGGTTTGGGAAACCTGAAAATAATGATTAACAATGAAGAAAAGTACAGCTAAAAAACTGTCACATTACACTGTTTTTATCTCTCCTCCTAATACTTGAGTCTGCTTGCTCCATGTTTCTTATATTTATCATTTTTCCTCCTCGACCATTTTACACACCCACAAAAGGGTCTACTCCTTAGAAAACAACAAATCAAACCAAACACTTGCATGACTCGTTAGTATCAATAAATCTCCATAATGTGGGGTTGGAAAACGCTTTCATAGCTGTTTAAACCACCCCTACTATTATTAAAATTTTTTAAAGCAATTCATTAAAAATTGAGCTTTACCAAGACAGTATAAAGTGATATTTTTTGTTTCATTCAATTTCGTCTTCTTGAAGGTCCTGCTGATCAAGCATGTGGTGGGGGTGGTGGTAAAAGTAAGTCTTACGAAAGGGTTTTATTTCAACCACTGAGGTACCACTGCACAAAAATGATGTTGACCTGTCAGTTACGCCTTCCTTTCTCTGTGGGAATGCCTCCTTTGTAAAGGGGAGATATACATATTGGCATGTATTAAAATAGTCTGAATCAAATTACCATCTACTTGAGGTGGGGATATAGCAAGGGGATGTCTCCATGACTCAAAATTCCTCAGAGAGGAACTGCAGTGTCAAACTTGTGATATGGTGTCAAGATGAAATATGCTTTGAATTTTATTAATAGCATGGAGCGTATTTCACTGCTCATTCAAGTGTCATGCTAGAACTCGGTGAGTGTTGCCAACAGAAGCGGATGGAGATCAACACTTTTTTTAGACTCTTGCTACCAAGTGCCTATAAAATGTTTATACCTATAATTGTGTCAAATTATGTTAATTGAGCACTGAAAAGACACTAGTAAGCTGAAGTATTCAAAAAGTATATTTCTCAGAATCTCATGGGGCTCTTCAATTTAGGCACTTGGAAGACCTGTTTTCCCTCTAAAGTACAATGTCTTAAAGTGTCATCTTGGTTTTAATTTAATTTTGAAAAGTAGGTACTATGAAAACAAACTCATTTAAATTCTTGATCATACGTGAAATATTATGGGTTTTACTTTCCCATAGGTTTTTCTTTCTTCACTCAGTTGCATTACTATTAGTTAAGAATATTTATTATAAGTGTGTGTGTGTGTGTGTGTGTGTGATAAAGACACTTCAAGCTCAGCTCAGGGTCTGTAATAGTCTCTGCCACTGGTAGATGTAAACAATAAATTAAGTATAATTGTGAGTTAGAAAGAAAATGAAATAAAATATTGGTTCCTAGGAGAGATTTTTTTTTTTTCCTAACTTTGTCAGGTCAAAATAAATAGAGATTTTTCTGAACTTCATTACAACTTCAATGACTTCTAGACTTTATGTGAGAATATTCTACTTTCAGGAACACAGATAATAATCCATGAGTTCCAAAATTCTGACCATATTCTATTAAAATCATTTTCCACTTTTCTGTCAAACTGTATTTAATCCTTTGTGTCAATGTGGCGAGGAAGATAGTAAAGATATATCTGAACTTTGCCTTAAACTTCTTTAATCTTTTTTTAAGCTCTCATTCATGTTAACACAACTTTAGCAATCTGATTTCAACATCCCATCTCCTGGGGTAAAACTACTAAGATTCCCAAGTTCAGAGACCAGTGTGAAAATGGTTCTGCTCAACTCAAAGGCCTTTAATTCTAACCACAGATTCTCCACAGTGCCTCCTGGAGGCCTCTCAAGTCCTTTGAATTCCAGTGGTAGTGAAGAGGTCTTTTGTAGTGGCTGAAGAGTCCTAGAGCTGAGGGCATTGGTATTGACAGGAGGCACAGGTGGTCACAGAGGATTTTTCTCCTCAGGCCTCTTGCAAGGGCAGCACATGCCACCAAGAACACATTTACCCATACCCCTTGTGCTTTGTGCTGGCTACAAGCACAGTTTAGCAACCATTTTATATTCTGTTTCATTTTCAAGGCCCTTAATGATGTAGGCTTCAGCTGTGGAAGAAGCCAACTGAGACGGCCTGTTCAGCTACATCCTTGCAGTTTCCTATAGCACAAATGGAAAGATAAATCCCTCCAGAAATGTCCACTTGCAGGCCGGAGAGTCTATTCCTGGCCCTCGTCTCTTCCTTCCCAGTTCCAAGAGTGCTCTCTAGTGTGAAGTAGGCCTGAACTGTTCTGCCTGCGAACAACGAACCCACTGTTTTCGACATCTCACAGTCTCCATGCACTGTCTGTTATCTCTGTTACAATAAAAGTCACTTTATCCCATGCCCCTTTGGTATACTTCTAATACTTTTCATACAAGAAATTATGTATTCCAATAGCAGAGATATTCCCCTGCCTAAGGGTATCTGCTGGCAGATGGAGAGCAAGCCGGAGCTCTCTAGGCCTGAACTGACTATTAAAGCATCTAGCCCAGATTGGTGGTGATTACTGTCTACCAGTTATCCAAAGGCTTTATGACCCAAGCTGACAATGACGGTCCACGCTATGGCAACAAAACCAAATCACACTGAAGCACATACTTGATAAAGAGCCTTTCATTTATATGAGCAGCTTTAGTAATTAGTTTCTTTGTAACAGAAAGAACAAGAGAGATAAATTGCACTCGACTACTATCATGTGACAAAAACGGTGGAATTTTTTTTAAAAGCCTTCTCCCTCCAAAACCAAGATGAAAATTATTATCATTCTTATGAACAATGTATTTAATTGTATTGCTGATCATCTTTCACAGAAGCTGAAAGAACATTATGCCACACTGGAGAAAATGTAATCAGTATACGCAATATCTCAGTTTCCGCTGCCTGGAAATTGCCTTGACAGTGGAGAACGTTAGGCTATTGTCCCCCAACTATTACTACTTCTAGAAGAGAGCAGAACCAACAGGGCTAACCCAACTTAGATATTTCACCACTGCACATTGCTTCTCTTTGGAAACCTGTAATCCCTCCTGGCAAAGGGTCTCTGTCATCCACTGCACTTCAAGTCAGCAGCACTTTTAAATGATCATCTTATCAGATAGACACCTTCCTGTCTTTCTTAGAAAGTAAAGACCAGGCCGCAAGTTGGAAAGAAAAACATGAAATAATCACAATGATTTTAATAAGTTTGAACTGTTAACTTTCTGGAGGATTAATCTGTACAACTGTGTCAGAGACTAAGGAAAGGCCTTTTGAAAACAAATGATGATAGCGGTGTCTAAAGGAGACAATCAGGCTCTCAATGGACCTAAGGTGGAACAATTTGAGAAAAAAAATTATGTAGCATTGGATTATAGCTCAAAGCATAAAATAAATATGAATCCATGTCGATATAAATAAGTGTTCAAATAACTAAATAAAAACAGGAAGGATACTAATCTGTCATTGAAAATAATTATAAATAATTTGTGTTGCTATATGATGTTTAAGGACAGGGAGTATAATTCCTTATCCCATAAGTATACTCATAATAACTTTTCTAAAGGTTCAGTGTGGAAATACAGAAACATGACAGAAAACTATGTCAGCTGAATAATCAAGGTTAACATTAGCAGTGACAGATCGTGTTGATATTATACACCCTTCATATTTTGTAATGAAATGGCATTTACCCTCTGTGGCTTTCCTCCCTACAATCCATAACCCTAGTCTAATTATGAGAAAGACATCAGATAAATCCCGTGTAAGAGTTATCCCACAAAAATACCTGCCAAATATTCTTCACTTTCAAATACTCTTTGCTGCAAAGGTCACCCAAAAAAAAGGAACATATGAAAATCTGGCACAATTAAGAGCCAAAGAAAGAATCACTAGTGAATTTAATGTGTTATTCAGGATGAGATCTTGAGAAAGAATAAGGACAATAAGAAAAAATTAGGGAAATCTATGGACTTTTGTTAAAAATAAGTGTTATTGTTTTGATATTAAAATACTATATATCACATAGTAATACAGTAATATATAGTGCATAATACTAATGATGCTATGTAATATACAATAGTAGAAAAACTAGATGCGGGTTGTATGGGAACTCTTTATAATAGTTTCACATTTTTTTTCTGTAAACCTAAAAATCTTTTAAAATAGTTAATCTCTGCTTGTTTTATCTTACCTAGGCCAGCTTGCCTTCTATCAAGATTTATACTGCCTTTCTCTCTCTCTCTCTCTCACACACACACGCACGCACACACACACACACCATGCTGTCATAGAACACGCTACTATTTAACATAGTTCTTGTTCTCCTGTCCCCTCTGAAGTTAGGCATAACCTTATTACTTTCCCTGCCCAAGAAAACACACAAGAAAGCAGCATGCATCACTTTCAGGTGCAGGATTTACTAGCCAGTGCCAAATTCACCACCGTCCCTGTTGTCTACCATAGTGGGAGTAGAAACACAGCTGCAATGGAACCTCTGCAGCCAAGGTCTCTAAGAAATTCCTGTGAGCAGATCTTGCTGCTATGCTGCATTAGGAAAGAAATAGACTTAAATATATGTGTTAGTGAGAACTTGGAGCACAAGTTGGCCATCCTGTCAGATACACGTGCGCACACATCCGTCACCTAAAAACACAGCAACTTTAAAAAAAAATCGCAACAGAAAGTCATTGTTTCCTATAGGGAACGTATGTTTATTGCAATGCGATTGTGTTGCAGGAGTAAAACAAGCACTTTCGGTAGAAACTAAATAGAGAGAGGCTCTTCTTAAATGACTGGCTTGTTGCCAATTTAGAATTTTAAAACCTTTCACAGTGATTCTTTTACACTGCAGGTACAGAGAGTTATTGCCAGCTGTGAATAGGAAACTCCATCATGTTGTAGCCAGTACCAGATTTTGCAGGTACATTTGGAGTTAAATTCACTGTGGCTGGAGATGATTCTCGAGCTTGCTCTCTTCCTGAAGCAATCTTAACACTGGCTCTTTTTTCCTTAATGAGAAAGGACAAGTAAAGTGGTTAATATTTTTTTAAGAGAAAATAAATGTTTTGCAAAAAGAAAAAAAAATTAAAATCTTGAAAACATATCCGGCAATAAAGCTGTGGGAAGATTCATTTTTTACAACATAATTTTAAGAGGAAAACAATCTTTTATGATCCTTATAAATAGGTTACTTAGATATTCCTTCCACACTGATGTACATTAAAAGACATAAAAATTGTTGTAGAGAAATAGACTAATGATCCTCTTGAGGAGGAATAAAACCACCATAATGCACTTGACAATATAGTACTCTAGGGTACCAAAAAAGCCTTTTGGAGCTCAGTTTATGCAGGAAACATTAGGGTTTTAAGATTCTGGGGCCCTCAACCAGACCCCACTTATGGCTCTAAGTTTCCACCTACAGTGACTACAGCTTCTAAACTCAAAATTTGGTTTATTTAAAATATATTTGTCAATTCAGAGGCATTATCAGACTTCTCTTTCTTTGCTCAGTGTGCAGATTTGGCCTGGGGAACTTGGTCATTATCCCGTGAACTGCTCTTTCTTAAATATAGAATACTGGGTCTATGGCGTTCTTTCATGATTCTAAGTGAAATCAGACACAGAAGGTTAAATAATGCATAGTTTCTCTAACAAGAGAGGCCCAAAATATGAATAATTTAAAAAGCAAAATAAAAGAAAGACTGTGAGAAACAGGGAAGCAAACTCTGGAAATGGAAAGGGGACTTGAGGAAGGAAGGAAGAGAAGTGTGTAGGGAGACGGGGTGGGAAGGGGATTGAACACATTTAAGAGCCACATGTATATGCACTGATTCTCCAAGATGAATGAAATTACTATGTATTGCAAATATATTCTAATGAAAAAATGTAAATAAAAACTCTAAGCAAACTTCATTTTTATAAAAATGGCCTTTCTAAAAGACTAACTCAAAAGGCATTAAAGCACCTGGCTTATTGTCCAGAAAAGTAAAATTTAAAGTATATATATCCTACTTATATGAATACATACAGAGATATTTTTCATGTAATATTTAATAAGATGATGAGTCTGTTCAACTCAACAGAATTCTTACTTGAATGAGCCTGACAAAGTATTTTGATTTCCTCTATAACAGCAAATTTATCAGGTTATATTTACTTGAAGTTGTGGAAGAAAGTGAGAAACTTCTTGCTTATTTCACAAAGCAGTTTTGCTATACAATCATGCTTGACACCAGACAAGTATTAGTGATGGAATAAAAATTTTCTCAAAGGAAGAAAAAACATTTTCAATGGGCCCAAATATTAAGACTAGATACCTTTAAAAGATGAGGGTTTGTTTGTTTGGTTTTTTTACAGCTATATAGGCTCATATATACACCTAATAAATTTCAAGTAGAACTGTTATGAGAAGGTAACTGCGTTTCGGTGGTAGAATTATATGAATATGGTTTCATGTGCTCTAAAATAACTACTAAGAAAATACTCTAAGGAAGAAGATAAATTGATCAACAAAGGCAATAAAAGTAAAGTGTAAAAAACATAGGCAGAATACACAAAAGTTTAAATATTTACAAATAAATTTATTTTCCTTAGCACCTCAAACTCCTTAAAAATAAGCAAATGTGGGGATTTTCCTCCTGAAAAAGCCACATAGAGCATGTGACACCCAGGAATCCCACTGAGCTTATCTTTTTTGAAAACTGCCACGTACACTTTAAGTCGTCAGAGTATTGATGCTATGGTTGGATTTACAATCTTCAGCAACACTCTTCTCCTTAGGACTCACAGGAAAGGCATCTTCCATGATGACTCACAGACACCTCTCTCCCTAACCATTCCTGCCGCACCTAGTTAAGGTCTCCATGGTGTCCTCCCCTTGGAATGACAAGGAGCAGGTACCACAAGCTGCAGAGGCCCGGTAAGAAGCTGGGCACTGCTTTGGTGACTACAGGGAAGATGCCGAGGTCCTGCTGCACAGCTGGACAACAGGAAGCTTCCAGAAGCAGAGAGCTACAACACAAGAACCTGAGGCTCTCATAAGAAGGAATTAGACACTGGGAAATGTCTCGGGCTATAGATTTCCAGATACTCTGCCCCTAGGGACTTCCATAAGTAGAACAATGCCTATGTTAGTTCTTTGAGAGTCCTGTAGACTAAAGAACCATGTGTGGTGCATTCATTCTCTGCGTCTCCTCATGTGATCTGAATGCTGTCACACATTCTGTTGTTTCAAGGACAGGAGAAGGAGGAGGAGGAGGAGGAGAAGGAGGGGGAGGGGGGAGGAGGAAGAGGAAGAGGAGGAGGAGGAGGAGTAGGAAGAGGAGGAGGAGGAAGTTCCCTGAACAGTCTACTGAGATCAAATTCATTATGGCACAACATAACATTTTAAAATTCTCTTAAACACTCCATCCTTTTGGACACTGTGATGGCTAATTACATGTGTCGCTTGATTGGGCCAAAGGCTACCTGGGTGTTTATGGGAGAATGAGATTAAACTTTATATCAATGAAATGAATAAGCAGATAGCCTGGCATAATATGGGCGAGCTTCCTCAAATCAGCTGGAGGCTTGAATACAGATTCAAGGAATCCTGAGTTAGATTCAACCTTTAAAACTCCATAAATGGACTCTGGGAAGATGTTGGAATGATGATAGCGGAGAAACAGCCTCTCTGATATTTGTAATCCAAATGCTGGGATACAGGAACACGAGGGAGAGAAGGAAGAAGAAAATGGATCCCTGGGACCCAGAAAGGACCTGAAGTAACAATTAGAGCCCACAGAGAGAGCAAAGAGAGGGACACAGCACAGAGCAGGGAGGTGTCAAGTGGTATTTTCTCCCTGAGCCCTGGCTCTTGGCATGGGAAGTACAGCTCAGACCTGCTGAGGCATAGTAGTTGCTGGCAACCTCAGAGGCCTGCACAGAGATTTGCACTAGCGGAAGGAAGCAGTGGACTCTGTGAACTGCAGTGGCTGGTGAGTTATTCGGGTTCAGACACCCACACTCCCAGGCCATTGATTAGTAGCCATTTTGGAAAGGGACCGACAGAAGCCAGAAGTCAGAACTCAGAACAGCCACTGTGTTGGCTCAAACTAGCATCTCCAAGTGTCAGGGTGAGCTGCAAACAAGTTCTAGGTGGCAGGAGGTCAGGGAGCCAAGTTCAAGACAGTAGGAGTCTCAGCCTCACAGCCAGAAACCAGAAGCAGCCTGAACTTCGTGTAACTAAAGGCCCAGGTTTGCTGTAATTATCCAGCTGCCATAATTCTACTTTTTGGGACGAATCAACACAAATCTGGGCTTTATCTGACTCCTCTGTCAACCAGTGACAGAAAATAATGCCCTAAAGTGGACATTTTTCTTTTCCACTTTTTTTTTTGCTTTTTGGGGGGCAGGGGTGAGACAGGGTCTCACTATGTAGTCGAGACTGACCTGGAACTCACTATGTAGCCCCAGCTGGTCTGGAACTCACAGCAATCCTCCTGCCTCAGCCTCCCTAGTGCTGGGATTACAGGCATGCGCCACCACGCCTGGCTAAAATCGTGTCCTTGTTTTTATATGTCAGAACATTGTTTCTACTTTTTTATTTTTGTTTGTTTTGTTCTGTTCTTGTTTCTGTTTCCTCCAGTCTTCTTTACCAGTTCCCAAGGCTTGCATAATCATCCTTTGTTCTCTAGACTTATTTCTAACCCCTTTCTCTTCCTCTATTTCTTTATTTTTTTCCCAACCCCTTTTAAATTTTTCCCCTGAGGGTAAAATCTACATATTAAGGGAATGTTTACTGTACATAATATTCTGGTTTGGTTTAGACTTCATTGTACAACTACAAATCTAGTTTGTATGTACCTCAAGCTGTAAAGGAAAATAACCTCCCACCCAGATTGATGTACCCCACAAAATTATCTTTCAAAACTGATGCAGAAATAAGATACTTCCATGACAAAGAATACCTGAAGAATTCATGGTCAAACCAGCACTCCAAAATATTTCAAAAGAGATAACAAATACCACAACTCCATGAACCACAATAGAATGAATCCACCAGGCAAGGCAAGTAATTAAACACAGGGGAGAAAATGACAACCAACAAAAGGAAAATAATATGACAAGAATAAGTCAAGTAATAATCATCAATGTAAATGGTCTAAATTCACCAATCAAAAGAAATAGACTGGCAATTAAAAGAGATCTAGATTTTAGCAAAGAAACACAGTGATGCCCCAAGGTAGGACTACACCAGCTAGAGATGTCCTGGAAGGAACCAAATCTTCATCTGCATAGTTCCTCATTGTTCTAAGATCTCACCACATCCTCTAAATCAGTTGCTACTTTTGTTTTGCTCATGTTCTGAATAAAGGTGTGGCAAGCTCCAGGTCTGGGGTTTTTGCTGTCCAGAGCAGCATGGATCAGGCCAAAGCTCAGCTTCTCTAAGTCTCATTTTCTGTCTATATATTAATTAACTATCCTTGTGCAGTCATGGCTCGCAGGAGACTAGGGCCTGATTCAGAGGTTCTAGTAATGCCCCCTTTCCTGTTCTCCACACATCAGTGTAGGTAAAGATTTTATGAACAAAACCCCAATCATACAGAAAATATCACAAAGAATCAATAACTTGCATCTCATCTTATTAAAAAGCTTTTGTACAGAAACAAACACAAAGTGGGAAAAATTTTTGTTAGCTATTCCTCAGACAAATGACTAATATCTAGAATATATCAAGAATTCAAAAAAATCAGACTCCTCCCAAATGTAAAGACGCAGTTCAAAATTAGGCATCTGAAATGAACAGGCATTTCTCAGATTAAGTCGAAATGGCAAACAAATATACAAAAAAAAGTTCAGCATCACTAAACATCATTGGAGAAATGCCAATGAAAACAACAGTAAGATTACATCTCACACCAGAAAGAATAGCTATTATTTAGAAATCAACCAATAACAGATGCTGGTAGGGCTTGGGTGGGGGGGACACTTTTCCACTGTTGCTAGGAGTGTAGACTGGTGCAACCACTGTTGAAAGCAATATGGAAATTCTTCAAAAAACTAAAATTACAGTTTCATTTGAGACAGCTATTTCCCTTCTTGGTATCTTCCCAAAAGAATCAATAGCATCATGCCACAGTGATAGATGCACACTCATGTTTAAAGCAGCACAGTGGGTAATAGCTAAACCTTTGGAAACAGGTCAAATGCTCACCAACTAATGAATGGATAAATAAAATGGGGACTATAAAGATGCAATCTTAATAAAGAACAATGGAGTACTGCTCTGCCATAAATAAGGATAAACTCACAACATTTCTCAGTAAAAGGATGCAATTTTAGACCACATTCTTAAGTGGAATAAATCAGACACATGCATTCACACAAAGCATGGTTTCTCTGGTGAGAGAAGTGTAAATAAGAACCAGAATGTATAATAGATATTCTGAAGTAGGATGAAAATATTCACATGGGAAGGAGAATTAAGGAAGGGGAGAAGGAAAGGAAGGAAAAGGGAGAAAAGAGACTAGAAGAAAAATCTTGGAAGCACAAAGCTTTTGTAAATAAGGAGAGAAAGAGGAGTTGAAGGGAGGGGACAGAAAGGGCAAAAAATAAGAACTAAGGTTATATCATGTACAAGTACAAATTCCATATGATGAATGTTATTATGTGTATCTAAAATGTATCAATAAAATTATTTCGTTTTTTTAAAAATTTATAAATGATAATATCATCTTATATTAGTTAATACCTGAAATTGGGAGTCAAAGCATTGTTATAAAGTATGTGTTAGTGAATAAATACCAATATAAATATATACATTCAACAAAAGTTATGAAAATATATAGATTATTTTTAAAAGTTCGGAGAAATACAAAGCAGTTAGAACATTTGCAGAGTCCAATAGCCCTAGCATTTAGAAACCAAGAAATTCTCCAATAGCTGAAACACATGTCAGAAACATCATGCCTTGAATAAAAGGATTGCGAATGAAAGGCACCCTTTAGATATCTAAAGTTCCCCATGCAGTGGATCTGGCAGAATATCAGACACAGGAATGATCTGACACATAATCTGTTAGCTGCTCTCAGAAGGATCTTTGTTCCAAGGTTGCATGGATTTCCTGATGGCCAACCCTGGGGATGTCAATAAAGCCATTTAGACAAAGAATGCATAACCCAGCAGACACAGGAAACACTCCAGGGAGGCTGTGATTTTTCAATGATCTAGTTCAAAAGGAATAAAAGTGTACCTATCCGAATATGTGTAACTATAATTTAATAACGACATAATCTTGTGGTTGTAATCTCATCCAAGAGCATTTCTGAGTGCCCATGACAACTTTGGCAGGTTTTTTAAGTAGTTATAATTTGTCTAAATTTATAATTTCTCTGTATTTTTCTCTATCATTGGCACAGAATTAATCAGTTGTAGTAACATATTTAGCCTCCTTAACTAATTCAGTTAAAATCCAAACCAGTTCTAAAATGTCCTTTGTGATTCGAAGTAGCAAACATGACTGAAAACTTTACAGGTCCTAGAAGCAAATTCCAGTGTTGTTATTGCTCTTATATTTATTTTTTTCACTTTAAAACCTTAATTAGATCATTTAATTAATTTTTGCTTCCTTAATTTGTGGCCCATTTGATCCATCTGTGGCTGTGTTTTACCCTTCAGATCTGATTGGCCATTCCAAGGCTTCCAGTGTTAATGTTTAATAGAAAAGCAGGTAATAGATAATAGAAAAATAAGAAGGTGTTGCATCAGAGGGAAATTTTACCATTTTTTATTTCTTTGCCACAAATTCTAGATCAAAATTTTTAAGAGAGAGAAGGAACTAAGTTTAAAAATCAATGAATAAAATTCCAACTCTGCTATCCATTGGGTACACAGATTACTTAAAACCTCTGATTCTTAGCTTCCACTACTGAAAAATAGAGACAATGAAACCAATCTCAATATAAAATACTGAGTATATCAAACAGTAGAAAGAGATCAAGGACCCCTACTAATACCATATTCCTATTACTCACAGAATTAGTCACCTACTAACGAAGTTAATATCATCAGTCCCTCAGCAAATGTAGTAAGCCAAATAATGATGTGCCCCATCAAAGATGCATATGTTTGTTTGCTAGAACCTATGTTTTCTAGAACCTATATATGATAAAAGGGATCTTGCAGGTGGAATAAAGACTATAGATTGCATTGGATTCCTTTTGCTGATGTTGAAAACAATCGCTAAAATATTAGTGAGTTAAAACAATGCAAATTTGTTATACTAAAGTTTGGAAAGTCAGAAGCTCAAAATTGATTTCACCAGGTATTAACAAGTCTGAGGTCCTTTCTAGCTTTCTATTGGAGATTGGCTTGCTTTCTTCAGATTCTAGAGGCTGTCAACATTCTTTAGCTTGAAGCCACTTCTGTGTTCAGCACTGGCAATGGCTGATGGCAGTTGTCATATTTCATTACTCTGTCATTACCTCTACCACACTTGCAGATCTTTGTGATTCAGTTGTACCTACCTGAATGGCACTTGTTAATCTTGCTATTTTAAAGTAAGCAAATACACAAAGTTAATTTCATCCACTACTTTAATTCCCCTTTGCTATGTAATATAACATATTTTTAGATTTCAGGGATTAGGTTGCAGACATCTTTGAGAGATAATTATTCTGTTGGCCACACAGACCTTAAAGTATACAGATTATGTGGATTATTTCAGTGAGCTAAATGTAACCAGGTGAGTCCTAAAAGTAGAAGAGAAAGAAAGACGTCTCTGAGGGATGCAACAATGGGAAAATGGGTAAGAGATTCCAACTGAACACGTTACTCTGCATTTGAAGATGGGAGAAGAGCTATGAGTTAAGGTATGGACAAGGACAGCTATAGAACTGACAGCCAGCACTGAGTAGGAACCTCCATTAGGCTCAGAAGGAACTGACTTCTGCCAATAACCTCCTGAAAGGGCCTCCTAAAAGGAACAGAGCCCTTCCAATTCCTTGATGTTAACCAAGTGAGATCTGATTTAGACCTCTGATCATCGCTGTAGGTTAAAAAATTTGTATTGTTTTAAGCCACTAAATTCATGGTTATTTTTCTGACACCAATTAATACAGCCAACTCTGTTGTTACCTAAAATGTTCTGTGCAGCTGTTATAGGAGTTATGGGGGGAAAAAAAGCAATAAACTGGATACATGTAGTCATTTCCATCAGCAAATTTATAAGACATGCTCTATCTATCGTGATATATGTATCATGATTTCCTAATCCTAGCCTGTCTTGCCCTCATTAGTCATGAGTATATTTGGTAGCACGCTGGTCCCTCTAATTTTTGTCTTCTCCTTTCTGGGCATACATTCTTCTACTTGATAAACCTATATTATTCATCCATACAGCAGGTATTTTGCCATCTATGGGAGTTATATATATATATATATATGGGTAAGTTGTACAGATTAGTTACTTTAGATCCTTACAGCAAAGTAGCATAGACTAAATGGCTTATGAACAACAGAAATCTATTTCTTACAGTCCTGGAAGATGGAAGTCTGAGATCAGAGACCAGTCAAGTATTGGTGATATCTCTATTCTGGATATAAACTGCCAACTCCTCATGGTATCGTATATATATATATATATGGGTAAGTTGTACAGATTAGTTACTTTAGATCCTTACAGCAAAGTAGCATAGACTAAATGGCTTATGAACAACAGAAATCTATTTCTTACAGTCCTGGAAGATGGAAGTCTGAGATCAGAGACCAGTCAAGTATTGGTGATATCTCTATTCTGGATATAAACTGCCAACTCCTCATGGTATCGTCATAAAGCAGAAAGAGGGTAAGAGAGCTTCTTAGGGTCTTTTTCATAAGGGTACTAGTCCCATTCATAAGAGCTTCACGGCCA
Source organism: Fukomys damarensis (assembly GCF_012274545.1). Taxonomy (NCBI): domain Eukaryota; kingdom Metazoa; phylum Chordata; class Mammalia; order Rodentia; family Bathyergidae; genus Fukomys; species Fukomys damarensis. The sequence continues at coordinate 15,772,414 of NW_022900945.1, read as the reverse complement.
GGGATTTAACTCAGCATTTCAAGCCACCTGCCTTCCAAGTGTGAGGACACGAGTTCAATCCCCTGTACCAAAAAAAAACGTAAGTGCTCCACCCTCATGAAATAATTATTTTCCCAAAGCCCCACCTACTAATACCATCATGCTAGGGGATAGGATCTCAACACATGAGTTTGAAGAATTGCAAAGATCAGTTTATAAAGGGATGCCCAGATTAGTTGATAAAACCTTACTTCTGGGTGTCCCTGGGAAGGTGTTTCCAGAAACAGTTGAATCTATAGAATAAGTAGAGAAGACCCAGAAATGTGGGCGGGTATCAACTAATTTGTGGAGGGCTTCCATAGAACAAGAAAGGTTCAGGGAAGTAAACTGTCTCTCTTCTTCAGTTGATTACATCTGTGTTCTCCTGCTCTTAGACACTGAAGCTTCTGGGTCTTGGCCCTTCAAGGTTAGGGACTTAGACAAACATTTATCCCTGTACTGAGACTTTTAGAACTGAACTGAGTGTTATACTAACAGCTCTATGGTCCCAGGGTCTCTCAGTTCAGACTGAATTACACTGCACCTTTGCAATTTGCAGGAAGCTTATGGTGGGACTTCTTGGTCTCTGTCATCAAACATGTGGGTTGATCCCTATACTTTCTCTAGATAAATACAGATACAGACACAGATATAGATAGAGATGTAGACATATCCTACTGTCCTCTGGAGAACCCTGATAAATACAGGAATACCAGACTTTCAGTCCACACTGTTAGTGAAATTACATGGACCTCCGAATACAGTACAAATTGCTGGCCCAGCAATTTATGCCAATATCTCCTATTGACCCAGGTTCATAGATTTTCTTCATCTCTTAGTCTAGATTGTGAACTTACCTTGTGCTCCTACTCCAGTATTACAGTTCTGGTTATAGGATCACAGCACCAAAACTTATTTTACTTCAGTTATGTGGGCATTGCAATAGGCTGAATATTTGTTATCTTCACAAAATTCATATTTTAAAATCCTAAGCCTCTAATGCTGATATTAGGAAGTGAGCCTTTCAGAAGCACATGCAATTAGAAGAAAGTGGAATCCTTGTGAATGACATTAATATTCTAACAGAGAAAGCAGAGCACTGACCGGCTTTCTTTCTAGCTTCTGAAAATACAATAAGAAGTGAATGATCTGAACCCAGACTCTGACCTTGTTGGCTCCCTGGCCGTAGATTCCTAGCCTCCAGAACTCTGAGAAATAAACTTCTGCTATTTATAAACTTCTGGTGTTATATTTTGTTGTAACTGCCCAAACTAAGGTGCAGTCATAGCAGAATACCAGAGATTGTTTGAAACAAATTAAATTCAGTCTTACTTAAATGGAAAACTTTGAACGGTAGCTCTCGTTTCACTCAAAGCAATGTATCTTCGGCCAAGGACTTTAGAATTTGGATGGTGAAAACTACTATAGTAAGAAGAGCATAGTAACTTTACAGTGGAGAAACCCAGCAGATGCACTCGTGGTCAACATCGTTAGGAACAAGATACCTCTGTCAATTTATCTGTGTGGTGAACAGAAGATACAACTTCCCACGGTGGTGTTCTGGTCAAAATGTACAACCATTATCCAGTGATAAAAAGATATGCAACAACTAAGCTTCTGCAAACTTTCCCAGGGGACCGACCTATACCTGGGAACATGTTGAGATTGTAAAGACTAGAAAACACTGAGGATCTGTCGCAGATGAGAAGAAGCTAGGAAGGCGTGACATGCACTGGAGATTTCAACGTTGGCTCCTGGAATACACAAAAGAAATGAAATGTGAATAATCTTGAATTTGAAGACATTTGAGTAAACTACTATTCATTTAATAATATGGCAATTGTAAATTTCTCCTTTCAATCGTTGTGTTATGGTTACTTAATTTATTAAAATTAGAGGAAGCTGAGTGGGGTGTAGGCAAGCTGCCTGTACAGTTGTTACAAATGTTCTGGAAGCCTAACGTTGTTTCCAAATAAAAAGTTAAAAATCAAAACCAATCGAACCTGGAAGTAGAGACTCCCAAATAGACTTTCCTACAAATCACTTTCCCTTCCTGTTAATCATATTCAGGGTTAAGGTCCCTGAGTCTTCTCTCTAAAGTGGCCAATTAGGGACCATGGAAAGCACAAGCCTGAGCTGACAAAATGTTCTGATTGGGCAGACAGGGAAAGCTGGGAACTGAGTTGAGAAAAGCCTGCTAATTTCACTTGGACCACCCGCCTGCCAAGGATACAAGCCAATGACCTAAACATGATGGGCCGTTACCAGCCCTCTGCTGGCATTCTGAAATGACAACAGGGGAGATGAGTTCGGGACACTGAGATTTGCAAATGGCATGAGAACAGCAGAGAAATAATGACTTTTCATGAGCATTCTGAGACCCTCACACTCATACACGAAGTCGCCGGGAGCTTTGCTACATAAATTAACAGGATTATTCACCCGAAATAGAACTTTTTCTTAATAAGTTGTGACATTCAATGTGATGCATTATTCCTCCCCTCCCCCAATATCTCTAAATAGAACCTTTCATCACATTCCCTGTGGCAACAGAATGGAAACTTTTAAAATACAATTATTTCTTAGTTTGCTCTTTTTCTGTCAGGCATGTGACTGCTTTTCTTTTCCTCTAAAGCAGCTCATAGTATGATGAGTGAAGGAAAAGAAAGAAAAGAGCTACGATCATGTCGCCCATAACTGAACAAACACATTTATTAAGAACTCCCACCAGAAATATGAGAAGCCTCACAAGGTCTCCTTTTGTTTTCCTACACTAACACTATTATAAGCGGAAATGTCCCTCTCTTTTATTTTAAATTATCATCATAGTTCCCTGTGCATGTACCAACCAGTGATTTATACTGCATCAGATGATAGTACACTAGTAAATTTGGTATCTTAATGGCTATAATAGCTATAATAAAGAAATTAAATCAGATGTCATATGCAGAATGTACTTTTTTTTTTGCCACTAACGATAAGCTGAATTATAGCAGGCTAAATACTAGAAAGCAAATATGCATCCATTTGCAACTGTAAGTGCCTGTTGAAACAAGGCTAAGATAAGCAGCAGAGGCTCTGGAGGCACGGGGAAGCAGGCAACAACTGCTGGTGTCCTTTACCATCCTTCTCTCCCCTGTTCTTTCACCGTCATCCCCTAGGATGATTCATTCTGAGCTCCATCCTGAAGCCTGCGGCTCCATACCCTTCCCTTCCTCTGGTCCCTCTGAATCCTAGAACCCAGGTCCATAATTTTAATGTGCATATCATTTCCCACCGTTGATGAATAGAAGCCACCGGGGGTAAACAGCAGGGAGGGGCTAAATGGAAAAGTCATTCGTTAGTTTTCACACTTGGAGGTGGTTATTTTTTAAATTACTGATATTGGACACTGTGGGAGTGCCCCTTTTCAAACACGCCAAGGCACTCCACTGGCCCCAGGAGTCACTAAGACTAGTGGATTTTAATAGTTATAGATCTTAAATGGAGGGTTAGAAATTGTTTCTTTTCATTACAATTACAACAAGGAATTAACCCCAAGGGTATCCACTTAATTTCATAATATATAGACTGGAACGCTAATGTGGCTCTTCTACAGTGTAATAAAGAGGCAACTGGCCCTTCTCTCCCCAGGGTGGGTTTCTGTAAAATGTATTACACACACGCAAAAAAAAAAAAAATGTAAGAGGAAGAAGATTTGAAGTTAACAAGCTCCATAATTTCACCAGCTCCAGTGCCCAGTGTGAGTGGGCCCTCCTAGGCCCTGAGCTGTTCTTTCTTTTTTCTTTCTTCTTTTTTTTTTTTTTCTTCCAGTGGGAGCTCAGTCCCACTTTGAATCGCTTCATTGACACAAGGAAAATGGAAAATGAGAGAAGGAAAGATAATTTACAATTAAGGAGAGAAAGTCACAAAGCTGGTGGAGAGACTGGAGCGAGACTTGTTAATTACCTCGTTTCTGAGATGGGACCAGCAGTGCATGCTGGCCAATGCGGTCATGTGGATTTAACCCCCTGCGCTCTGCCAGCAACCTCAGTTCTATTTTATGGGAACTCACTCCCTATTTGCTGGAAACTGAAGCATCACCAAGGGTTAGGATTTTCCATCTTCCGGCTCCAAGTGTCTGAAGCCACTTCCTGGCAAAGATTTGAAATCCTGGATCCCTGCTGATTAGCCCTCTCAGTTAAAGGCATTTTTATTTCTCAACGCTTTTTCATGATATTTGACGACGGCTCTGTGGGACACGTGAGAGAAAGGAGACTATTTCAGAAATAGAGCTCTAGACCAAGGTGGGATCAGGCCAGCGGGAGAAGCAAATGGCAATTCAGTAAAAGCACAACCCTGAGCGGAGAGTGTTGTGCTCTTATATTATACATTTCCAACATCTATTGTAACATTTGGCCTACTGCAGGCCTCCAGCCAGCCATAACCCGAGACTCACTTCTTCTTTTCCACTGAAGTGTCAGCTCGGTAGAAATCTGCAGATTTCCTAGTCAGCTGGGGAAAAAACTGATGATCCAAAGAGAAGAAATAGCAGGTCACCCAACTCATTTGTTCACATCTATCATGCAGATCCCATTTCCAGAGACAGATAAGGTTACATACAAAAGCCACAGAGGAACTCTGGCTTCAGTGAAAAGTCGCCTTTTACAAATCAAACTTCCCAGCTTTCCTCTCCACACAGGAAGCAGCCCTCGAAGCAGTCGTGAGGGCTGCCGGGCAGCACCACAGTTGAGAGCTCTCAGGGGAGCACCAAGGAAGGCATTTATCCTGAGAGAAAGCTGAAGCAGCCTTGTGTTCACTTTGCCTGCTTGAAGACACAGAAACCAATCTTAGAAGAGTTCAGCGTTGTTCGGAAACTCACAAGGAGCAGAAAGAGGAGAGAAGACTGTTGCCGTCCCTGTCCCCAAATAAATCCATCCAATCAACCATCTACCAGCAAACCAGTGAGATGCTGGAACGGATTTTGCGTTGATCCCCAGAGTAGCCAAGGCACCACGCCTCTGTGAGCAAAACCCACGAACTGTGTGTCAGGGAGGACGGAGAAGCGCAAAAGCCACTCCGTGGTCACCTTTCCTCATCCCCTGCTCACCCTCCAGAAACCACGTCACGAGCTAAGTTTTCCGAATACATCAAACTGGAGCTCATTAAAAGTTGTGTGTATCTCAAAATTGTGCCTGAATGTTTCTTCCTCCAATGACTTCAATTGTGTTTGTTCCAGGCTCATAAACTTTTGGAACTTGAAAGCACTTAAAAACCGCGCACATCGATGTGATACCAAGTGCTTTGGTTTTTCTAACCTCAATGCATCCTAATTGGCTCTTTCCTTTTTAAATTATAATTAAAAGAATTAAGCTCACCTAGGTAGAAATTTCTCATTTCTTTCTTTATTTTAAATCTTTTCATGCAGTAAACTGTTAGTGTTCTTTGTTTTGCTTCCATATTAAATAGAAGTAGAATACATTTAGGATTGCATGTCATATATATCTTACAAGTTTGATCTTCTGAATTTCCCCTTGATATTAGAAAATTGAAATATCATTTTCAACATCAACCTAGCCAGTAGAAAGCAATTTAATTCTTATAATGAACCAAATGAATATCTAAATGTGGTATATCAGACAGTTTTCATCTCCGCTGAATTGTTTTAGGAGAGGTTTTAGCCAAAGTGACTTAGAATTTTTATTTATTTATGTATTTATTTATTTATTTAGCGTGCGTGCGTGTGTGTGTGTGTGTGTGTGTGTGTGTGGTACCGGAGATAGAACTCGGGTCCTTGGGTTTGCAAGGCAGGCAGTGGGCCACTGAGCTAAATCCCCAGCCCCTACATCTTTCAAGTATTAAAGATTGTAGTCCCCTAGCTTATTATTGTTACCTAGGGTTAAACCTTACTCAGATCAAATCATATTAAGCAAAATCTCCTGAAATATCTGCCACATATTCTGCTTATAACACCATTCTCTTTGTAACTCTTCTTAGAGACTGTCATCTTTACATGTCAGATGCAACATCATAGTATTTGATATGTTCAATATTCCTACGTTAGTGATTATTTGAAGTTCAACCAAAACTTAAGTAGTTTAATATTCCTTAACTGATATAAATTTATACTAGAGCATAAATAGGCGAGACAAACTATTCATCATGCATTGCCTCCCTCAAATGGTAGGAGCTGTTTCAGAAGTGGAACACACACACACACACACACACACACACACACACACATGCACGTGCACACTTGCTCCATAAACCTTTGGATTCTTTCTAGATTCCCAAGATAACAGTAGCAGACAGCTAAAGGAGAACAAAAATCACATTTCTAACAGCTCTACTACTGTGAAAATCAGAAACATTCTTCTAATACAGTTTTGAAATTTGTCCTGAATGACCAATAATCGTGAGGACTGAGGTCAGTTCATCTCACAGCACTGTTTCTTCTCTCCTGTTTCCCCTTTGGTCTGTGAGCCAAATCGTTTTCTAAGGCTTCAGGAACTTTTTTTTAACATGTTAAATTAGATAGCATTGAACTTGCATTTGGGTATATTAAGCAAAAGGCTACTGAGGTAGGTTAGGGAACCACCAACACAGAGAAGAAAAAAAAAATTTTTTTTTTTTTGAGACAGGGTCTCACTATGTAGTTGAGGCAGACCTGGAACTCATTATGTAGCCAGGCTGGTCTGGAACTCAGTGATCCTCCTGCCTCAGCCTCCTGTGTGCTGGGATTACAGGTGTGCACCACAATGCCCGGCTTTTTGTTTTTTTGTTTTTTGTTGTTGGTGGTGTTTTTCAAAGAAATTTAAAGCCATGACATTACCTAAGTGGTGAATGTGAATGGAGAAAAGTTGAAGTGTGAGGTGACCCACAGAGATCTCCAAACGTGGTGTCCAAGGCCAAGAAAAGGAGCAGTCAGTAAGGTTGGCAAGAATCTAGACACGCCTAGTATCCAACTTCTCATTGAATCAGATGGTTCAAAGAGGGTAATCAACTCCCTGAGTCTCAGGGTTAACTGGCCACCAACTGGATCAACACTGTGATTATCAGTGACATTGGTAAGAGCTGTTTCAGTGGGGGCTGAGGGTGAAAGCGTAGTTGGAGTGGCTCCAAAAGAGAACGGAAGAACAGAGAGGAAAGATTTGAAGGAGCTTCCAATCAAAGGAAGCAGATACTTGAGGTGGTAAATGGAGAGGGAACAAAGTATTTTTCAAAACAGAAAAAAAGTTGTAATACGATTAGTATCCATGAAACTGAACTACAGAATTAGGAAGTAGGTGGGCGGGTGGCTTTACAGTAGAGCAAGGAAATAACTGAGTGACTTCCTTGAGTGGGAAACAGAGGACGGGGACAAAGGAGGGTGACAAACCTGGAGGGGTCAGCGTGTGCCAGGTGGAGATGTGGTGACGGGAGCAGGTAGGAGCGTCGCACGGACACTCTGCTTTCTCACCATTCAGGACTCGGGGCAGCTGCTGCTCTTCTGAGAGCTACTCAGGCCCAGTAGCTCTCCCTTCCTTAGAGGCTGATGCAACCCTACTTTATTCTTGTTATGGCGCTTACAGCCTTTTGACATCGTTGTAGACTTTGTTTACTTGCTCATATGTCTCCCAGCTAAGAGCATAAACCCTACTTTTCTTTACTGCCATATTCTTAATTCTCAAAACAGAAAAGCAGGGCACACAAAAAGTAAGCTTTATAGATAAATGTCGAGTGAATAAATCAACGAAAGCTTTGCGAACAAGCCTTTTCTAGAATCCAAATGATTTAAAATGAGCTATTTCCATTATCAAGTATTCTTTTCTAGATTTTTTTCACGTAGATAACAAAATCTGTGGGGCACCAGCTGGGCCCGTACTTGCTCTACTGGACATACACAGGCCCGAGAATCTGTGTCATGGTGAAGTGCACCACCACGCACACGGGGTTGCAGCCTGCGGGCTGAGAGCACTGAAGAGGGAGAGCAGGGAAGTCCCCACTGCAGAGTCAGCTCGTCTCGCTGAGATACTACAGTCTGTGCACACAGGCTGGCAGAAGAAAGAGAAAAGCATGCAGAGAGCAGGGCAGGGCCCAAGATTAAAAATCATCAACAGGAGAAAGCTATCCTTAAGCGCTTGTCAACCACTTGATATTTGTTTTCCATTATTTTTCTTAGTAGTCCACTAAATCACTTCAGAGGTCTGCTAATAGTGCTGCATGCATTTTTACATTTTTCCAGAGCAAAATGTAAACTGAAACTGTAAGGGATTAAGTGCTCTATCCAGAGAAAGTTAACTGCAGCTGCTGCAAAAGAACTCATATTCGTGCTGACTGCTTCCCTTAGCCTGCCTAACGCTGCCATCCCTGCATGCTCAACAGGGTAACAGTTAATGAGCAGATGATTACTAACAGAAATAACTGGTCTATATATGCATGTATTATACATATTTATAGTATAAAACTGCTTATACTCCTCTGTGCTCACTTGTATTGACCTGCCTTGAGAATATTTATGGAGGGAAAAAAGTTAATTCATTAATATCAAGTCCAAATCCGGGTAAGAATGCTTATGCCTTGGCTGAGCGGTGCCAAAAAGCAATTAGACATTATCCATTGGCCCTGCATTTAACCTGTTATTTATACCAGTTAGGCGCAGAGAATCCATGAAATTATCTATGGCCAGGCTTCTTGGAGATTTTCCCAGGCTATTTTTCAAAGGTTAACTGGTTACTCTTGCCAAATAGAAATAAAGGAGAGAGAGAGAGAGAGAGATAGAGAGAGAGAGAGAGAGAGAGAGAGAGAGAGAGAGAAACTGGAGGAACTGAAGAACAGGGCACACTGTGAAGGAAAAAAAAAAGAAGTTTGGTAGAAGGTGAAGGAGTTTTGATAAAAGAAAAAAAAAAAACACAAAGTGAAATCTAAGAGTTTGGCCTTTTCCTTAAGTCTTCCAATTTTTACTAACGGAAGAAGTTTTATTTTGAAAAGTTGGGTCATTCTTTCAAAACCAAGTTCCCAAATGAGAAATAACATTCCTTTCTCCTCTGTTCCAGTGGAGAAGAATTTCACACCTCAGTTCCAAACCACATATTAGAATAATAATATTCTGCCTGGGTGTAGAAGGACTTCCATAATCTTCCCTCTTATTCACCACACAGACTTGCAAAAATAGATATAAAGCAATTGCTTGTTTCCCCCCAAAATGAGGTGTCATGTAGTAAGAGGGGAAAATCGATCAATTTACAAGATCTATAATTGGTTAAGAATATTCAGGTGTGTTCATTCTTTTGTAGTTTTTTTCCTCTCCTCCTCTCTCTTTTCTTCTCTATTTTTTTTTTTTCTTGCTTGCCAATCTTGAACCTCTAAGAGGACCGGGCTATCCTCTTGACATTACTAAATGTCATCCTCCCACAGATATAGAGCAGGCAGTCCTGGCCATGAAACAACATCTTTCCAGATTTGTCTCTTCTGTTACTCTGATCTTTTCAACCGCTTTCCCTTAACCTTGAAACCTGCTTCATTTTTCACTTCTGGGATTCTGTCCTAAAATATCATCTAAATTTGACAGAAACTTTGGAGACAAGGCTACATCTGCTAAGCAACACTAAAAAACAGAAATACAATAGCTCTCCCAAATTAGAGGTAAATTCAGATTTAGTTTGTGTGGGACATAGTATAAAGATATTTAAACATTACAAAGACCATTAAATACACAAGAGTGCTTTGTATATTCAATATTAAATGAGCATAAGATACAAAAGTGTTTAATTATAGAATTGCATAATATAGAAAGAGAGAACTGCAAGTAAATACTAACATATTTCTTAAGTATTTATCATTTGCTCTGAATTCCGAATTTCCTATAAAATTAAAATATTAATATTAAATTAAAATTTCCTAATAAATTAAAATGTTAATTTAGTTAACATTTTTCACTTGAGATATTCTGTGTAAAACAAAATTCCACAATAATTCCTATTCTTCTTTTTCCTTTTATGTATTTCTTGATTCTTGGAATAGATGTTTGTGGGGGGGATCATATATTTGGACCAGGCCAAGTTTCTGTTCTCTGAGCCAGTTGATAAGGCAGGGATTTAGAAGGAGAAAGAGTTACATAATCAGAATTTTATTAAAACTGTCTGGGATTTTATAGATCATCTGTTTGAAACCCTGCATTTTCATAACGGAGAAACTGAGAAGGATAAAGCTAGAAAAATATAAAGAGCAGAAATGTGGATGGAAGTATGAGACGTGCGCTGAGTGAAGTTTTGCGTTCATGATCATTTCAGAGGGCTGTGGATGCGGGCACCAGCGGCTCCGGTAACGGAAGGCTGCAGTTCCCCCAAATCTCTCCCTGCCCCTCGCTGTTTTCTAGCGTCTCCCAGCTCTCTGTGCCAAAGTGTCTGCTTTTATCAGGAATCTGCAGAGCTGGTGTTCACAAATCTCAGAGATGGTGCTGAAGATGTTTTTTAAAATTATCTCCGTCCTAGAGCACGGTGGGTAACAGATGTGCGGAGCCCGGGCGGCCTCCGCCTTGTCAAGGAGCCCACTGGCCCAGCTTCTGGGAGGGCGGCTGCCCACTGCCTGCAGCTGTGTCCCTCCCTGAACTGTCCTTAGTCCGTACTGCGTTGTCCGAGTTACACCCCTGTCCTAGCGGGGAGCCTATGGTCTGCCTCGTGACTGTGGATTCGGGACAACTGCGACGCCTTTTACTACCGGAGCTCCCCGCAGCACCCCGGGTGAGACCCTGCAGCCCTGCGGTGGATATGCAGGTCTTCTCCCCTCGGTATGCCTAGGTCCCTCATGCCCCAGTAAACCTGCGGACAAATCTGTCTGTTTCCCAATACAACCTCGACAAAATGTCTAGTTCACTTTAACTGAAAGTGTATTACTGATAATAAAAACAAAAATATCTGGGCGTGGTGGCACATGCCTGTAATCCCAGCACTCGGGAGGCTGAGGCAGAAGGATCGCTGTGAGTTCAAGACCAGCCTGGGCTACACAGTGAGTTCCAGGTCAGTCTCAACTACATAGTGAGACCCTGTCTCAAAAAAAAAAAAAAAAAAGGAATGGGTATCAGAGTTATAGACCCTCTCTTCCCAGAAGCAAAAATTAGAGAATTGAACAATTATCTATTGCATTTCCTCAATCTAGACAACTAATGTCTTTGTGCCGATTAACATTCTTTATTTCTACTTTATTTCTTTATTGATGAGGTAAGTATATAGAGTAGGAAAATTGATCTGTGGGCTAAACTCTACGTTGCTATTCAGAGTCTGGTCTCTGTACTCACAACCTAGGCAGTGTATAGGAGCTTTGAAGAAATTCAGGCTCAAGCCCAGCCAGCAAGATTCCCTAGAGCTACCCTACTGTTAACCATAGTCCAGTCAGCCTGGTCCTTGAGACTGGGCACTGAGCAGAGGGAAGAAAGCACTGGAATAAGGAGAAATAAGTTTCTCCCCACATACTACTGAGAACCTTGGGCAAGTAAATAATCATCTCAGCATCTATCTGTTAACCCTTAAAAACACAACAACAAAAAAGAATTAGTATGTGTTATGTACATGCACCAACTCCCTACATTAAATATAATTGTTATGTACTGAAAACATGCACTAATAAAAATTTTTTAAATACATATAACAATATGGACCATTGAGGATTTTCATGAGAAGATAGAGGTATGTGCTTTTATTCAAATATATTTTCCTGAAGTATTATAAAGAATAAGACAGATTCAACTCCAGCCCGTCAATCATTCCACAAACATGAAGTGAGCCTGTACCATACGTGTGGGTGTTATTGTTATAGCAATAAACAAGGTAGACTGGTTTAGAGCCAACAGTTGAAGACAAGACAAACATTGAATAAATTAATACCAAAACTTGTCAGTGCTACTGAAGAAAACTGCAGGCAGAGTGAGAGCTCATATTAAGAAAATTAGTCTACGTTAAAGAACAACATAGGCTCTTTCCCTTCCTGCTGCTTCCTGATTCACATGGGTGGACAGACAAAAATAAGCTGGAAACCTCAAAACTGTGGTATGAGTGACCCAAACAGTGATGTGTAGGCACAAAGGGGCCCTTACCTCAAGGCAAGTGAGGGAAAAGAGCACAGGCAACGAAGGGTGGTAAGGACAGAGTTCTCCCAAAGCAAATGCCACTTGTCAAGATCTTGCAAAATGAATGGGATTTTTCCTCTAATATATATGGAGGCTAGAAGGACCCAAACAGGGAGAAGAGCATGTATTCGAGTTTTCAAAAAGAGAAATGACATTATAAAAATCACATGTTAAAGGAATCTCTTTGCAGAATAGAGAATGGATCAATAATGCACCCTATAAACACCTCCTAAATAGTCTCCTAGGTTGCTGATTTGCTCCATTTCAAGTGATGTTTAAAGTAATCTTGGACTCTATTCTGGCCCAGACTCTCACTTAGGTACTTTTCCTTTATACTGGTGCATTAACTATGTCTTTTCATTCTCGATACATAACCACTACAGCCTTGTTCATAAGGTACTGTCCCTCCTAAAGCTAGATAATCCCTAAAAACCGTAGTAGAATGGGTTGGCAAACTAACCAGCCAAAGTGCAGGCACCAAATGCTTTGTGTGAGTCATTATTCCACTTCCATAGTCATCTCCTGTCCAGAACCAGGCAGTGAGATGCAGTCTCTGCAAACACATCGGAGACGTTTTTTGAGCTAACCAATCATAAGCCTGTTTGCTTTGCTTTGTCCATTTCTTCCCATGGAAACAACAATAATGATTTGTGTGCATGTTTTTCCTCACACCTTCTGCCCTCACATCAACCCTGGTAGCACTGTGTAGTGTGACATGTCCTCTTTACTTGGGAGCTGTGAATAACAAGCTCTTTTCTACAGTAATTATCTTCCTATTTGTTGACCTTAAAATTTTTGAACAAAAATAAAACCTACATTTTAAAACAGTTATCCCATTTAGATTTTATAACATTGCCATAGAGTAAGGTCTATGCTCCCCATGTTTTTACACGACAAAGCTGAAATTCAACCATCTCAGAGCGTTCTGCTTTCTCCAACCTGATATGCTTTGGTGAGAACAGTAGCATTTCTAGTGTAACAGACTGGCCAAGATTCAAATTCACCCTGATACAAGTCTGACAGTCACAAGAACCTCAAGAATCTTAGCTGTTTTATACATAAAAAGTTATGGTTTACTCACCAACCCCTGTGCAAGTCAAAATGCTCTCCAGCTAACTTCCCAGCAGCAAATCACGGACACTTTCAGATTCTGTTTTGTGGCTCTGCCATCCCTACACATGGCTTTCAGGGTCTCGAGGTAGGCAAAACAGAGCAAAAAGAATCTAAGACTGACCAAAAGTACACTAGTCTGGAAGTGACAGGGCTGTGGCAGACCATCTACGGATGACTAGCCAGAACTCCCATCTAACCTCACTACAAGGAAAGTTGTAACGTAGAGTGGGTATATGACTGCCTGGCGAGTACTTCTGCCTGTGATGGACACATTCACTATTTTTTAGCCTTTTTACTTTGGGAAATAACTTTACATTCCAGCAGCATGTTATACAGTCCCAAGTGCAGAGTTCAATAGCCACTGTATTAGGAAAATCAGTTGTGAATCATTCCTCCCATTTTTACCACATGGACACATTTAGAGCTTCATAGTTCACTCCCTTTATAGCCACTCAGAGCACTAATATACTTTCATTGGTAGAATTAACTTCTCTGTTTATTTACACTTACAATGTAAATTACTAGAATTGGATTCTATTTTGTTTTCATAACTACTTTCAACTTTGATTTGGAGCTTCTTGTATGCCTTGTTTTCATAGGTGTTTGCATTTTTTTAAATTTATATTCTAGAAATAAAATCATGCACAGATAACTGTCTCATTATTCAAGTACTGTAGGCTAAAGAAAAGTGGAATCTTCTTTACGATATCACAAACAAGTGTATCACCCTATCATTTCCTATTTCAGTCACTTTATTCTTCATCTTTCTATCCTCTGACTCTTGCTCTTCCCTTGCTGAATGTCTGTATACCTCAAGAGCCCCAAATATATGATTCGGCTGGTTCAGTTAATTATTTTCCAATTGTAGCACCTCTCCGGGCCAAGTTCTCATATGAGAGCTTCACTAATCACTGCTCAGTCTCTGTAAGACTCCCATGTTCAGTCCCATAGTCCTGATGTAACATGACACTGAGTTGTTTCAGGACAACCAAAGCTATTTTCTCTATAACTCACCTTTTTTTTCCTCATTGGGTTTATTGGTACATTTTAGGTATACAGCACAGTTACATTCATCATTGGGATCTTGTACCTTTACATGACAGGTCTTGGTTTTCATTTTTCCCCTTGTTCCTGCCCTCCCTTCACCCCCTCCTCCCTTCCCTATTTACAAATACTTTGTTTCCATCTTTTCATTTTTTCATATTTTTTTCTTTGCCTTTATTACCTCACCTTTTGCATCTCAGTTCACAAGAGATCCGAGGGTGTCGCCAAAGCTCATAATTTTATAGTTTCCTCTCCAAAACAGCATTGTGAAGAATTTTTTGAAATAACTAAAAACTATACTTTTTTCATCTACAGTTTAATGCTGTTTTGCATTCTAGAGGCTAGAACAATATTGAACCATAGGACGTGCCACCCATGGCATAGCTAACGAATGAGTCTTTCAAGTTCCTCTTGCCAACCCTATTTTATTCTGTAACTCTTATATTTAAAAAAATGATACCTGCAACCTTTTACAGATTTTTCCTGTTTGTGGTAGTACTGGCATTTGTTTCTGTACATTTTGAGTTGCTATAGAAGTTATACTCTTACTATCACAAAAATGCCAACTAAGTAACAATAAAAGAAAAGCATGATTACCGTAAATTTAAACAAGAAGAGAAAACAGATCAATAATGAGCAAAGAGCAAGACTAATCTATAAGTTGTATTTCTACTGTGGAGCATTATTTAAAATAGTAACGGGTTTTCTTAAGGGTAAAAGAAGAATCTAGAATTTATTTCATAAAATCGGTTTTCTATGAGATAAAGAGAAAAGTTAATTAGTTGGTAAACACATTTTCCAAAGACAGCATTACTTAGGATTGAGAGAGGGGACACTGGAGACATTTGTGTCCTTCTCTAGGTAAAAAGACAAGCAAGGTGTGCTGGCTGTATGTGGACACCAGAAACAACAAAAGACTTTAAAAATAATGGCAAGAAATAGTGAGATCTATACCTGATATCACTTACATATTATAAGATGGGCATGTATAAAACAAAAGACAAATGAAACTAAATGATACACACTGAATTTCTCGCCTATAGTAATAGAATGAACACTTTTCAGTAAAAAATCTGAACTCAAGTATGCACTGGCACCCATTCAAACTATCTGCATGGATAATTCCATTTTCATTGGCCCAAACTCTGAGTCATCAGATTCCCAAATTGAGGCTCAAGTGCCCATTTCATCCTGACCACCTCTGCTCTGAGGAGAATGGTTCCAGCACACAAATAGAAAGGTCTTTGTGTTGGACAGATGTTAATTTACCTGCTGCGAATTAGAAAGTATGATTAACTCAATGCTCTGCATGTGAGATCCCAAAGAAAAGGAGACACAGCCCACTTCATTCATGACATGCTTCATCGGATTGTATGTTACAGTTCATGTAGGGCTTTTTGGTTTGGTTTTGCTTTGCATTGCATTGTCTGTAATCATAGCTTATCCTACCATCAACAGATTGAAGAGAACATACATGCAAACAGCCAAGAAAAGTGTTACAGTCAAGAATCGAGTGTTAGCAGTCTTTCAATTAATTGCTTAACCCTCAGCCAAATCAACTGAAAAGCAATAAACTCAACATTCCATAGAGATGTGGATTAATTATCAGCACTACATCCACCACTTGGTTAGGCTGAGGTTCTGTGAACAACATATATGATATCCCAACAGCTAGGATTTGACAAGGAGACAGGAAAATAAAAGGCAGTCGTGGTACTGAGTATTACAGGTGAGCAGATGTCAGGTCCCAAGTCTTTGCACAATTGAAAATGATTAGAGAGTATTACCAGTGATAAAGGTTCAGGGCACTAGATGCTGGTAAGCCAAGCAAAGGCAACTTTTCAAACGTACCTAAGGGAAAGTTAGAAGGACTTAAGTAATAGAAAATAGCCAAGACCCATTTGGAAGCTTCCAATCACGTATAGCAAAGAACATCCTTTTTTTCTGAGGATTGTAGCCAGGCAAGGAATTGGCTTATGAAGGCAGTCTCAGTATGATACGTGATTTATCTAGGGGCCCACAAACTCACTGACACTATTCCACACAGTGGCATGCTGGACAAGTTATGTGGCTTTCGGAACAAGATGGAAGATTGTAGGATTCAGGGAACAAATCACAGCCCTTTCTCAGGTGTGTGTCCAATATTTCATCTCTAAATTATTACAACCGGAGAAACCAACATTTTCATTCCTGCAGAATCACTGACACGTGGTTTAATGTTCCTCTCCCCTCCTGGGAATGCAGTTTCCCCATGAGCCCAATGAAAAGAGGCTTGTCTGGTCATATCTCTGGAAGGAGATCATTGACGATGCCAGCTTTGATGTTTATTGCCTTCCTACAGTGAAGCTACAAAAATTACCAAGGAAAATTAGAAGCGAAACAAAGACTGTCTCAATATATTCTCACAGAACAAGTTCTGTTTTGGCAACATTCTTTCTTCTCCTAAGGCCAGAGGTGACATTCAACATATGAAGCAGCCAAAGTGACATAGGCACAGACCAATCAAACTGTGTAAAAATCAACTACAGTCGTGCTGGTCCATATTGACAGAACATGGCCTAAAGCTAGGGGAAATAACAGCCAAATATTAAAGACTGCCTTTCTATTTTGTATTGGAGGAAATCCAAGAGCTAGTTTTGTTTTCCTGGATCACATCAAAAAATATGCCAAAGGTCCCTACAACCCCCATGGTCCCAGCTGTAGTTTCATTTTAGGGGGATCCCCAGGCCTTTGCCAACTATCATTCAAACTCACACACAGGGCAAGAGCAGTCCTTCAGAATGACACTCTGAACTTGAATGTAGCCCAACAGAGATGGTCACTCGATTCCGTACTCTGCTAACGGATGAAGAAATCTTCCACTCCACCTTCTAAGTGCACCAGGCTCCAGGAATGCGTGTCTGTCTGAGAAGGGCTAGGGCAGGGACTCAGCCAGGCACAGCAATGCCACCCTCGTGGGTTCCTTACTTCCTCTTCCATCACCCAAAAGACTCTACCCAGACAGAAAGCCAAGACTTCCCCAGAACCGTGCCTGGTATAAGGCCACAGGCCAGGCCACTGCCGTGAGGACTCTGCCAGAAAGAACAAAGGAGAGGCTCCACCTTCTCCCTGACCTCACTAGGATCCTCAGGCCTGAAAGAAACAAGTCAACATTGACAATATCCTTGCAGTATTTTTCTTATTGGTGCAAAGAAATCTTATATTATACTTATGTTAAACCTTCTGTTATCCTTTCCACATTTCTGGAAAAGATTCATGTCATTATTGAAACACGCTATGGCCGCACTAATGCCAAAATTTAAGTATTCATCCCTTGGTACCCACGGGGGAGTGCCTGCAAGACCCTTCCCCACAGGTATCAGAACCCATGCATATGCATGCCTGACCCACATACGTTCTCCTATATGTTGTAAATCATCATCTCTATGTCACCTGCAATGTAAGCTCTATGTAAATACTGATTATGTGCATTACTCAGGGGATAATGACAAGAAATGAATCTATACATATTAAGTTCAAGTAAAATTTGTTTACAAACATATTTTATCTATAGTTGGTTGGATCTACAGACGTGAGACCCACAGGCAACAAGGGCTAACTGTACAAATGTACAATACACATTTCTAAAATGTTCTACTGTCACTGTTCTCTAACATAAATATTCCAATCACTTCCATAGGAGGACATTCATATACATTTGGTCAGATGTTATAAAGTGGCTGGCAACACAGGCTAGAGCCAGTCTCAAATCCTGACACATCCACCAAGAAACTTTCGAATATTAGATGTGTTTTACCCTCTTCAGGTTTCAGTCTCATCTATAAAACCTTATCGGGTCCTTGGAAGTACTAAATGATTTGTATGTAAAGGTACTTAGGGTATTGCAAGCAGTAGGGATTCTACAATCATTAAAATGGGGAAAAGGTTGCCACAGCACAGAAAAATGGTCAATTGATTTAATAACTCGGTTTAATAATCCTCATGTTTTCTAGAATCCTACAGGTAATTTTTTAAAAGTGTTCACAATTCACCAAACTTTTTATTATTATGAATATATTTCTTAAGAAGATAGTGCCAGACTCTACCTCAGCAGCTGGAAATATAAAAAGGAAAGAAGTATGGTCTTTGCCATCATAAAGTTTCCAGTCAAGTGGGGGAGACAGACACACACCTAGCACAGCACAGAGTGGTATTAGAGAGGGTACATGGAAAGAAACGGTTTGCCCACATCACGGGAACAAATCGGTATATTCTCCACACTAAACTTTGAATAATGAAATTGCACGATCAACACTTAGAAAGTAAGATATAGAGCAAGATTTATCACTCTCAGTGAGACTTCATTTTCATAGGTGGCCGAAGCAAAAATCAGATCCCCAACGTTACTTGCCTATCTGTGGGGGACATAGGAACTGACCTATCTTTAGGTAGATTGGCCTATCTGGCCCTTGCTTGGTCCCTGAACACTGACCAGCCTCGGGTACTGCACTGTGTGGATACAAATCTGTGATCTGGTCTCTCCTTGCAGGGACAGAGGCAGTTGCTTTCAGGGTGATCAACCTTCCTCCCACGGCCACCTGAATCCCACACCTCCACACTAGCACACTCAGCAGACCTTCTGAAATTTAGCCACAGTCTCCCTATAAGCCCAGCTTTGGGCTATCCAATCCATCCCTTCCTGCTGAAGCTGTGGCAGCCTCCTGAGAGAAATTCTGCTTTCCAGTTCTCACATACCATATCACACCCCAACTGGAAGGACTTGGGAACTTTTCTAGATCTGCTCTGTGACCCCTAATCCTGGTTTTTCAACTTCATTAGATTAAGAAGTGCTTAGCAGTCTAGTAGAGAAAACTGCTGGGTATGTCAGAGTGCATACCAGAGGAATGGCTTTGGGTACTAAATCTGACACACAGCATGTTCCTCTCCAGCCCTGTTCCCTTCTCTCCTCCCCAGTCATCATGAACTAAGTATCTTTGCTCCACTGTGCTCTTCCGCATGATGTTCCTTGGAGCCTTGGAGCCGGCTGACTATGAATTGAACCCTTTGATCTGTGAGCTAAATTAAATCTGTCCTCCTTTAAATTATGGTGTCAGGTACTGTGTCCCAGCAATGAAAAACTGACTGATACATGCTGTCTAGCTCCAAAGGAGACTTCGGGGTGGCAGAGGGAGGCTACCTCAGGCCTAATCATTTTATATGCATAAAACCATGATTTGTGCTCTTCATAGACATCGCTTTTTAGGTTACCATCTCCATCCAAAGTTCCAGACAAAGTGTGGGAACCCAGTCCCCTCTAATCAGACTTCCAAAATCATCTGCTTCTCTGTCTCCAGGCTGAGGAACATGGTCCAGTTTAGGGCTCAGTGACCTGGCTTTCTTCTCCATCTCCAGCCTCTGGCCCAGCAGTTTTCTTCTTTCCAGAGTATTGGAGCATTACCTTTGTGTCATATGCTACATATTCTCTGTCTAGTGGATTACAGTAAATCTTTCTTCCTTCAGTCCTTTAACTTCTTAATATTTTAAGGGACTGGTTAATATTTAAAGGAAAGCTTCTGATTTCTCTTTCAGTAAGTCCAGATATTGCAAAGTGAATACTTTGGCTTTACACTACTGTTGACTTTGAAATTAGATTCAGGAGTAGGTTTTGGAATTCAAATCTGAACATTGTCTCCTTTGTTCTTGGCTGGGTTCTGCCTCTCCCTGAAGCAATGAATGCCAGGTCTGAACAGGTAGGAACCATGTACCCAATGAACTAATGGGAATTAAAATTACAGAGCAGAGAAATTCAAAATATTATCATGCCTTCTTGGCCCCTACTTTTGAAAAATCCTTAATTCCCAAAGATGAAAGAACAAAATAGCATTGGGCACATCTGTTCTCTAACACACCTTTGCCATGCAATAGCCTAGAGCATGTCACAGGAATATAAAACAGGAACATTCACAAACAGGTGACGCTGCGTCGTCACCTTGATCCGCAGGGTGAGTGAACATTCCAACCTCAGCAAAAAAGACAGCTTTGCCTCTGACTGCAATAAGCAAGGTTGTTCTGCAGGTGGGGAGAAGGACATCAGGGGAGACTGTCATAAACGACAGCGGCCAGGGTTTAAAAAAAAGAGAAAAACTTCCATAGAACTTTGCATGAGCTGGTGATCAAAAATTACCTGGTTATGGTTTCTCATATCCACCATGGGTAAGAAGAGTCATCGCTCTAGCCTTCTACAATTAACTGAGTGACATCCTGTCCGTTATCTGATTTGACTGCCTGTGTGAGACAAGAACCAGATGCTCACCGACTTTCTTAAAATTAAAAAGGGTGGTAGAAGAAAGTAAATTCAGACCTCCACATTCTGCAATAGAAGGTCCATTCACCTTCTTCATCCTCATAGGCAGTGCTTCTAAATTTTTGTTAAGATCAATTCTGATCTTTTATCTCATGGCTTACAGTTATTTGCTTATGATGTTTATTTGTTCTTCTCAAATACTGATGGACTTTAATTGATAACTCACCCATGCAGGCTCCTCGCACTGTATATGGGAAGGCTTTCTTCCTTTGTTGTGTATCAAGTCATCTCTCCTTTATGGTTCGTCTGTCTTCTGGCTTTACACTACTTTGCCTCCAATTCAGTGGAAGTTTACGATTTTCACAAGATGCCCCATGGAGTCTACTTATTAATCACTGATTATTCCCTGACGAAGATGTTTTCCTTTGTGACTTTCCAGTCCATTCAGGTTATCTAATGGTGGTTGCATCTAAGAGTCTCCTTTCCAAGGAATAACCTACATTTTGGTCAAATTTTACCACCCTGCTTCTTGGAAAAATAGCCTATCAGCTACTTCAGTAAATAAAAAGTTACATACCAGCGCCAATTAATTTTTGCTAGATAATAATCCAAAAATGCATTGTCTTAAAACAGCATTTATTTAGTTTATGATTCTGAAGGTCAGCAAGTTGAGTTGGGCATAGCTGGTCTCAGCTCAGTTCAATTCATGTAGATTGTCACCTGACAAGACAGCTAAGAACTCATTGGTCCAGAATAACCTCAAGTACAATGGCTGCCCAAACATATCCACAAAGAAATAGAGCAGAAGTTCACAGGTCTGGGTATAGAACAGGAATGCTATCATTTCTACCAGTGATGGTGAAACTTTTAGAGCTTTTCGTGATTAAAAAAAACAAAACAAACAAACAAAAACAACCTTCTCTTGCACGTGTGCCATAGATTCCCCCACCACACCAAATTCTAAGACCAGCCAAGATTTAAAGATTGGGTGAAGAAATTCCATCTTTTGAGGGCACATTATTGTAAGGTCACATTGCAGAGAACACAAATACAGGGAAATCTGAACAACTGTATCTATTTTTGTAATCAACCTACCAAAGGACCTATGAGTGAAAATGGTCAAATAACAAAACTATATTGTCTCAACTATATAGCCTACTCTGCTAAGCATCAATTGCATGAATATACATTTAACCATTTCCAACCAATGTATTTACTTGGTAAAATGAATTCAATTAAATTTGCTAAACACTTCTCAAGTATATAAATGCTAGGCATTAAAGTAGTCATAGTTCTTTCACTAAGAAGCTAGTAGCTGGGCATGGTGGTACATGCTATAATTGGGAGGCTAAGGCAGGAAGATTGCAAGTTCAAAAAAAATTTTAAAGCCCAGTACATAGCTCAGTGGTAAAACACTTTGCCTAATATAGACAAAGTCTTGGGTTCAATACCTAGTGCCGGAAAAAAAGAAAATAAGCTTTTAATCTAGTCAAATAAATGAATAAGTAAATCTATGTGATGATAGAGCCCCTGGTGTTACATAAAAAGGGCACATCACTTAAACAAGTGTCCCAGAGAACATCAGATATCAGAGAAACCCAAAGGATGGGGAATCTGGCATTCCATGTGTGTATGTATACAGATAACACTGAGTGTGTAGTCCCCAGTCTTTGTCAGAAGGCAAAGAATTACTTCACTAATGGATCCAGGTTGCCATGAATAGTGTTTTTGATACTAAGGACCTTTAATAAATGTACCATTAAACTGATTCTGCCTATCGGTCCCTTTCTGTTATCTGTATGTAATGATACCAGGTACATTTTCGTCTTTACTCTCTGCCTGAGTCCCAGTCATCATTACTTGTTTTCTGTCTCTCCTCATCCCTCAATGAATGTTCAACATCCAAGTTCCTCTACTTTGGGCATTTGGAATCCTATGGCTATTTTGGTCCCAGGGTTGAGATATGGGATTCACTTCAGTTGCATCCAGCAAAGAAGTACTCATCCCATTTTTGAAATCCCAGGACTAATCACACATCTACTCAAACAATTATTTTTCAAGGACTTGCTACAGCTCAGAACTAGTATATAATGCTAAACAAGATAATTACAGCCACTATTCTCAGGACTCTTCTGATCTGCAGAGAGAACGTGGGTATTAAAGCAGGAATTACACACATGACTTTCAATTAGGGTTGTATTTTCTATTAAAAATATATAATATGTCTTAGAACAAAACAAGAAACATTTAACCAGAAACACCTGACAGATAAACAGAAACTAAATGTGAAAGGAGTTGAAGAGATCCTGGAAAAACATCCTGGTCTGAGGGACTGGAGGGACATAAGGTGGCCAGTGTGGCTGGATCCAACTGAGGAAGGAGGATGCACCAGCAGTGGACCAGGGGGACAGAAAATATTCAGAAGGGAGGGAAGGGGGAGGCTGAGGAGAAGAGAGAAGAGGAAGGAAGGGAAGCAGGGAAGGAAAGAAAACCCAAAAATCAAAGCTCTGGGTTTAGTTGGTTGGTTGTGAGCATGTGTGTTGTGTGTTGGGTAGAGTGGAGAGTTTTATGAAGAGTAAATCCAGAAGGAGAACCAAACTTCTTCGTACTGCTTTGAAGCTTAATATTCCATCACATTGAGGTCTTTTTTTTTCTTTTTTCCTGTATTTTGTCAAGCAAAGAACTAATGCGCGAACAACCGGTGTTCTTTGGCCCCATTCTCCTGAGCTGCCCCTTCCCCTACCGGCAGCAAAATTGCCCTGCTCTAAACTTCATGGCGGTTGTGAGTGTTGCTGTCATAACACACGACTTCATCGTCTATTTAATTTAACAGCATTTTTCCTACACTTGCTCGGCATGCAACACCCCTGAGTTTAAGAATACCTGTGTGAACTTTGGGGTCCAAAGTTTCTAGGTCACTCCCTTTCCTTGGAGGTCACTTTCTCAAAGGAGGCAGCTCCCTCCATTATCAATTATCAGGGTTGAAAACATTGAATTGAAGCACTCTGCATTCCAGGAGCTCCATCACTACCCTGGGCTCTGCTATTTTAAATCTTTGGCTAAGCATTTCCCCAGCGGTGAAGAGTTCTCTCAGTCCCTGGGGGAAGCTGCTCTGAATGACTTTTCACAGTACTTTTCCTGAGAGTTGCCAAGTTCTCTTTTGCAACCTAAGTGGTCTTCTGAGCAGAAATGCATGCCAGGGGTATTCAAATTAGAGGCAAGAGTAGAAATTCTATATGGAAAGTTTCAACATAAATAGAGAAAGCATAAGGAAAAGGAGTAAAATAGAAAACAAAACTTGGAGTTCTGACCTCACCCTAAGCAGGGGACGCTCAGCAAGCTGCTCCTGCCTCCACTTGTCACTGAGGCCTTGCAGCAATCTTTCCAAGATGAATGAATTTGCATACATTAAGTGCCGAGTACGCAGTCAGTACTCATTTTCCTTAGAGTCTTGCCTTTAGCCTTCTTAATACTGAACTAGCCAGCATGACAAGACAGGGAGTAACTCACGTTCTGTGTGTGTGTGTGTGTGTGTGTGTGTGTGTGTGTGTGTGTGTTTAATGAACTAATGGAGATTCATTGATTTATGCAGTCAATTATAAGTGTGAGCAACAGCCAAATAGGCAAGTTACTTCAGGAAAAAAAAAATCCTCAGGTCACTGAAGTGGCAATTAGCAAGTATTGTGGGGAACGGGAGGGGAAGAGGAAAAAGGAGGAGAAAACGGCTGAGGAGGCAAATTGCCTTTAATTATCCTTAAACATTTTCTCTCTTCTTTTGATGCCATAAGACCCCCTGCAGTTCCAAAATAAAATAAGCCTGAGTTTTGTTTTGCTCTTTTAAATGGGAACATAATAGCCACTGTGGAAACATGTTCTTAATCAAAGGTATTAAACTCCTGGCTGCTCTTCTTCGTCTGAAATTGCCCGGGTTCATTATTATCAAGGGGAAGAGAAGTCTAGTCACCATTTAGCTCCCTTCTTAGTAAATTAAAATATTAATTACAAAATACGTTATTTTTATCTTATATCTCGAGCTATTAGTTACTGCAGCTGCAGAAAAGGCGGCTTCGTTCCACACTGAAGTAATTTTCCTAACAAAACATTCGTAGTTACTCTCCAGTTCCTGGAAATCAAATCAGTACATGAAATGCTGCATTTTGAACGCCATCCGAATAAATTAGATAGCAACTTCATTTATTTTCTGTCTCAGAGATAAGTGTGCAATTACAGTTGCTGTGTCCATGCGCCCAAGCCATGTGACCAGTCCGGCGTGGCCATTTCCTAAGTGAGGGCTGTGGCCAGTGCCAGGCAGAGCTGGAGAGGAAAGAAAGAATGTTTCCCTCTCATTTCCACCACACAATGCAGTAATCGATCATATGCCCATAGACACAAATGCCCAATCTCTGGGAAAGAGGCAAACAGAGCCACAGAATAGACAGCAGAGCCAACTAAAACCCTCATTGTCTGACTCTTCAAAGACTCGAATTACCAGCCAGGTATTGAGGTGAGAGTAGAAAATTCAGGCCAGTTGCCAGAAAGCATATGAAGATCACCTGGAACCAAGGTAGCTGTAGTCACCACAAAATAATATAAAGCTGGAGTCACTTGTGCAGGTGAGAGCCCCATAGAGCAATCGTACCTTTAGGGGAATTTTGGAAGAGGGTCTATAAACTGCCATCCGCCTTGTAAAATGTTTTCTCTTTTTCCTACTCATTGGATGGTTCCTGAAATTCGATTTTACCCCCTCACACTTGGAAGGACACTTAGTTTAGGAGGTCACTATTTAATTTCAAAAACAGATAAGAAGGTAAAACTTTAGTACATTTTTCATATCATCACATTAATCAGCAAGGATTAAGCAACTTGAACAATGCTCTGTAATACAGGGCAGATCTAGATCCGGGTGTCTGATCCTAAAGCCTTTGCTTTACTTGCTTTCTCTCTCCGTCAACTTCTAACTTTGGTTATGTTTGGGGTGTAGGAGACAAGGTGCTTAAGCTTTTGAAAAAAGCGAGAGCACAACGAAGGGAGGCGAAGGGCTGTCAGGGAAGAGAATGCACCCTCCCGGGACATCCCCTCTACACAGGGGCCCCTCGGTGCTTGCCCTGCCCATCCCTCCACTTGACGTCATCTGAACCGAACCTCTTTTTGGGTATTTTTACACATGTCTCCCCAAATTGCAGAAAACCCAGGGTCCTGGAGGACGAGTAAAGCACTTTTCATTCTTCCACATGCACTTTTTTTTTTTTTTTTTTTTTTTTTTTTTTTTTAGGAATTTAAAGGGCAAACCCATGGGTCTCAGAGACATCAGAGCCTCTGGGAGACAGGAGGCTGCGAGGCAATGTCACGCACCACCTTGGCTCCACTGCCTGTCCTGGTAACTTAAGGAAAACGACGTCACCCTCTGTGCCTCAGATTTCCCATGGAAGGAAGGTTAATAATGAGGCTCCTTCATAGGCATTGCAGGGAAGATCCCACAGAGTGTTTACAGGCATTGAATGGAGGTAAAAATGTGCCATCATTTGATTTAGCTGGGTAGAGTAACATTCCTCCAAGGTGTCCATAAAACAGTTTCCAAGCACGCAAGTTTGGAAAATCTTAGCTACTGCACCTGCTCTTGCACATGCACAATATACCTTAGCATCTAAAACACTCTCCCAAACCCTCATAATAAACCTGTTTTAATATAGTTAACAAGATAGTCGGTGAAACACACATTAGGGATTAGCATTCCAAAGAATTCCCTCCAGGAATACTGCACCACGAAATGAAAGCAAACACTAGTCCAGTGAACTGCGTGGGGTTTCTCCACATGTCACAGTGTGAAGAAGGGATGGTGGAAAGTCTCATACTTTGGAAGCAAGACACTTTTATTTGATTCACAACTTCACTGGTTACTTGGTAGACTGCTTGAAACAGGTTGCTCAGTCTCAGTTTCCACGTGCCTGTCTCAGCATCTGTCTTGGAGATGAGTTAGTCTTACACATCTTTGAATTCAGAGCCCACTGTATCTTCGCTGAGAATATCTACAGAGTGAATGAAATAAGGCCCAGCCTGGAATCAGGCAACGCAGAATGGATGAGCCAGGGACAACTTATGAGCCACTCCATTCCATTCCATGAAGTTGGTTTGATCCACACCAAGTACTCCTGGAGGCAGACACTGAAATGAAGCCAAGAGTGCAAGAGATGGACATGAAGATAACCCCGCCTGTGGACATTTATAAAGAGGAGGAAGCACAACTGGACCAGAAAAGTCTCAGACTGCAGTGCAGAGCTCAGGACCACTCGGCCAAGCCAACAACACGCGCAGAGCCAAGCACACAAAAATGGCCATCTTATTTCCCCCAGGGTGCTCAGTCAGTACTTGGGGGCTGCCTGAGGAGCATGGCCTGGGCTCAGACAGCACAGCTAAAGATCCCTGTGGCCCTGCAGCTGCAGACTCTCTGCTAACTGCATTCCTGAAGGCCGACTAGGAAGTTCTTTCTTGAAGCAAGATCCAATAGTGTACCTCTGTGGTTGCCATGGTGCGAATCTTCTCTCTGGCAGGCTCAGAGAGAACATAGATAGGCAAAGCCTGACCTGTACACTAGAGTAGCCCATAGTCTAGTGAGGAACTAAGGTAAATTTTTAAGTGAATAAAAGAAAGCTGACTGTGAACAATCTTCTGAGGAAAGAAAAATCTGCTGTAGGGTGATTAACAATGTCTGCCATACGCAAAGAAAGAGAAATTTGCAGAGACACATAGGCACCATTCTGGCCTAGCCTTCCTTTCTACAAATTTAAATCTCAATATTCTCTTGAAGTCTCACATTCTGTATACTTTTCTTGAATACTCCTATCCCTAAAAGTCTCTCCTTTCATAGCCAGCTGCATTTATTACCTCCTCACAATATATCACACAATTAACTGTCCATATTATCCACCAGTTATTTCTTTCTATTACAGTTAGCCTTGTCAACCAAACCATAAACATCTTGGTGGCAGGGACAGCGCTGCAGATTCTCCTACCCTCACCTTCTTTGAATAGCACACACCACTTAACACATCACAGAGAAAATGGCACTGCTCAGTGTCTCCATGTGGTCATACAGATCAAATGACCGGACTCATAATTCTGAAACCTTGCTCAAAAAATCCATATATTTCCTTTCCTTTAGAACGAGTGGTCCAGAGGGAAAGAGCATCTTTCCCAGCTGTGTCTGTGTCTGGAAATGTCCATTTCTGCTTCACACATATGCTGTGAGTGCACCTCACACACAGGCAGCTTCAGGATGTCGAGCAGTGGGGGCTGAGGGTTTGTGGACACAGCATGAGCACTGGACTGACTCCACCTACTTTGAAATGCATGCGTATAATAGAATGGAGGCTCCACTCTGTTTTCTCTGTCGAAGTCCTCTAGGGACCGGTGAAGTCAACTCGACTTCCTTAACTCTCCACTTCTGCTATTTTGGTTCACATCCAACCTCCCTCCAAGGCTCAGCTTTCCAGTTAACTCTCTGTAGAGACCAACACTGCACCATGGGGGAAAGCAAAAGTGGGCAGGAATCATCATTTCTTTTTCTTTTATTTTTTTATAAGGTAGTTTCCCTTTTATGTATCTGGCTTGATTTGCCAGAGAAAAGAGACATTTGCATCTAAACTCACTGAAGTTAAATATTCACATTTAGATGAGTTTATCTCTTTCTTTGTTTTATTAACATGACCAGTTTGCCAGTTCATAATGTTTACAGTGTGTAAAGTACTAACAGCTTTTATGAAAATCTCCTTGGGCGGGGAATTTAGCTCAGTGGTTCGGTGGCCTGCCTTGCAAGAACAAGCATCTGAGTTCAATCCCCGATACCAAAAAAAAAGAAAAGAAAATCTCCTTAAACACTTACTTAAAAATTAGTTCTCATCACATTTCACATGTTTACACGGTCTCAAAAGCTATCTTTATTTTAAAGCTCACTTAAAAGTGCATTAGGAGGTAAGGGATTTGCCAGAGGTCATAGTGAATCCAGGCTGGTTCAGGAATAGAAGCCAGCTGCTGGGCTCTCATCACCTCAACAGCCCTCATTCCTACACACCCCATCATGACACAAACACTTGTCCCAGGGCCCTTCTAGAAAAGGTCTTGAAAAGGCTCAAACTGTTGCAAGAAAATATGAAATATATCTCCCAACCTGTTAACTATATGATACGCTGAGTTCTTTTCTTCCCCCCAAGTTGTTGCTTTCTAGAAATCAAAAAATGAGACCTGGGAAAGACAGAGGTTAAAAATAGGAAGATATTTATTGATAGGAAAGCTCCTGAGGGGCAGGAAGGGTCCTGAGCGGGGAGACCAGGGACCCCATTTTACCGAGAAGTTTTATAGGGTGAAACCCATGTGGGTACAACGGGGGCCACAGCCATGAACATCCAATAAGGTTACAAGTGCAGTCACTTAGGTAGTGGTGGTCCAATTGGGAAGCAAATCACGTAGCAAGCATGGATAGAAAGAACAAGGGTTCTCCTAGGAGGTCGTGGGTCCAGAGGTCTCCGGTCACCCCCAGGGTGGTTGATGTCTATGCTTCACTGAGCCCAGTTCTTTGAAGAAGTATGTGGGTCTGGTCATCTTGTTTCCACCGAGAGGCCTGGGTTTCAGTCAACGCACAGCTGTGGTGTGTTTCACCTTTGTCCTGGCCCTCTTGAGGACTGAGCCCTATCTGACCGCCTAAAATATTTCTGCCTAGCTCATCTATCTATAATAAAACCACCTCTCACTACTCATATCGAAACTTTTTTTTATCACCCCACATACTGCTCATGTGACTTCAGGGAGGGTTCCTTGACTGCTCACCTTCCTGCTTGGCACAGTGATAGCTCCTAGGGGCTCTGAGCATGGCTGTTGGCGTCAAGAAGTTTCCCATTTGTTGTGGAGGAATATTAAACAAAAAACACAGTAAGTAAAGTCTCCCCAAAGGAGCAAGTACCAAGGGTTGAAGACATTCATGGGCAGAGTATTTCATCTCAGCTTGGGAAACACAAAGATGGCTTGGAAACTGAGTCCTCAGAGGTAACGCTAGCCAGTTTTTGTGGGATAAATTGGGTCCTCTGAAAACCAAACAAAACAACAACAATGACAACAAAATAACAAACAAACAAAAAAGCAAAGTTGAGGTCCTAGCCCTCGATGTCCAAAATTTGACTTTATCTGGTAATCAAGTCTTCGCAAGGATAATTAAGTCAAAATTGGATCATTAGATTGCTCTCCTTATCCAGTGTGACCAGTGTCCTTATAAAAAGGGGGACTTGGACACAGACAGACACATGGTGCATTTACAGACCGAGGACAGCTAAAGATCACCAGTAAATCAATAGCAGCTGGAAGAAGAAGGGAGAATCCCCCACGTGCTTCATTCAATACCTCCCACCCCCCAGTTGGTACCTTGATCTTGGCCTTCAGGCCTCCAGAGACACAAGGCAGTAAATTCCTGATGCTTTGAGCAGCCCAGTTTTTGCTCTGGTGCAGCAGTCAGGACCAGCTCTTTGGAGTCCATTCTCTGTGTAACATCTTTTGCTTGCCCCTTGACATCACAGAATCTATGAGAGCCCTCATGTTTCTGCTCTGAGGGGAAAGGGGCCTGGATACTATATGATCTGTACATTAGCTGATAAGCTGTAAGCCCTGCATTTCCTCTGCAGCCAGCAGTCTGAAGCATCAAAGCTTCTGTTTCAACACCACATCAAAACTCAGGAAGCTTTCAACTTCATCCAAACCCCCAGCCCTTGCTGAAAGAAGACACAGGGACTCTCGAGACAAGCAGTGCCCTGTCTGGAGGATCCCTTCTGAAAATAAATATGACGTAAGTGGACCTTTATTTACATCCGGGAATGTCCTTTCCCGTTCCAGGTCTACTCCAGCCAAAGAGCCAGAGGCTGTGTCAATCTCACCTCAGGGAGGGCAGGAAGCAGCCCTGAGTCTGAAGACCAAGGGAGCTGAGTGGTGACACTAAGTCCACAACGGCAACATTGCTTTCCTCTTGTGAAGACACCAAGTCTAAAGGGTGCCCTGGGCCATGTAAACACATTGTCTTAGAATGGACCCAAATTAACAGCTTCCATTCCTCTTTGAACAAGACCCACCTTAAGGAAGGCATTGTTTTATTTTTGTTGTTGTTGTTTTGGTACCGGGGATCGAACTTGGGTCCTTGCCCTTGCAAGGCAGGCGGAACCGCTGAGCTAAATCCCCTTGTTTTGTTTTGTTTTGTTTTGTGTTTAGCAGACTTCCCACCAAGTCCAGCCTGATGTATTTCCTGCCAGACACTTGAATGGAGAATCGTTCATCTGATCACCAAATTGGGGAAATCTAACAATGGAGAAAGTCTTCAAAGTCCCTTTGCTGAACCAATAGCGGAAGAGAAGGGAAAGGGAGCGACAGCCGCGGGGATGGCGTGTGAGCAGCCCGGGCTCCCTTGTTCCCTGGAGGTGGGTGGATGCCACCTTAAGGAGAGGAGCTGAGCTGCCTCCTGAAATACAAAAAAGACAGCGAGCCAACAAAGACTCCAGGGCTGCCTGGCTTCCTCTTTCAGGTCCTCACTAAGTGTGTGTTGGAGCAGAGGTGTCAGGTTTCGACTTTTTTGTGCAGATGGTGCTGGATTGTGAAAGCCCTGCCGGCTGAAGGCGGAAAAAATCGGAGTCAGAAATCCGAGTTCTTCAATCCACTCTAAGCACTTGTCTGGGTTGAATTTTCACCGTTTTTCACTGTAGCTGGCGTTGCTTGCCCTCTTTTCCCCACACTGAAGTCAGGGAAAGTTATGTGAGTTCATTTCTAGATGTAGTGCTAGATTTGTACAATATCCAAAGAGCAGCCATTTTACTTTAGTACCTTGGCAGTTTTTTACTCACAGTAGTCCACATTACCCCGTCCCTAAAACCTCAGGATAGGTATAATCCCTAACGCACTCTGCCCTTTCCAGAGCCTTTGTCCACAGTTTTGCAATGAACTTACCCCCACTTTGTTGTGATTTGCTGTCATATTTCTCTGAAGGCGACAACTACAACCTAATTATTCAAATCCCCAGCTCTGAACATTGACAAGCTATATAATCTCTCTTGGGCAGCCAGAACTGTGCGGGACCAAATTAGCCATTTGGGGTAACCATCGCCTGCCCTGAGAGATGCCGGGGTGCTGCTGGCAGATATAGAAATGATGGTGCCCAGTTGGCCACCCCAAGAATCCGGTCACCCATGCCACGCTTTCCCACCTTTCGTCCTTCTGCAAGCCTTTCTCAGGGAGAACATAGAAAACAGCCACTCAGGTAAGCAGATCAGACAATATTGTTTTGCACATGTAAAGCACGGGCACTGTAACTTCACAGCGCTTTCTATTATACAGATGTTAACATTCACAGAGCTTAAGACTGTATTTATACAAACTGTGCATGTGAGACACAATTTCTGCTCTTTATTTAAACTTGTTCTTTGCAGTAAATTCCTTTATAATTATGGTAGCTTGACTAATAATAGCTTTTCTCAGGAATTAAAAGTTTTTAATTGGCTTTCCCATATAACTACTTAACAGCCAACTTATCTAGGGATATCAAGGCAGAGTATTGTCTACGCAGAGCCATGACTGAGTTTAAAAAGCAAAGCTCCAGAACCACCCTGGAATGAACGTGCAAATTTTAGCATAAGGCTGGACTGTCTTGGCATTCATCCAAGAAGGGTTTTGCTAGGAAAGGGTTGTAATATCTCTATTAATGAGAAGGTTATGCTCAAACCACATACTTTATAGTCCAAAACTTTATTGCCAGAGCTCAAAATAGATGAGGCATTAGGGATGTATTCTAGAATGGCAGGAAAGAAGCCAATTATGGTCTGATCATGTCAACAGAAGTGGAAAAAATATCAAATGCTCTAGAAAATAAAATTAAGGTTCAGTGATCCTCATGGAAAAGAAAGGTAAAGTGTGAGTTAGGGAAGTCTGAAAACAGTTAGGTTTCTGGGTTTTGAAAGAAATGTGTACAAGTACAAAAATAGATTACCAGTATCCTCATTTCAAGACCCAGGAAATGAGTCTCTGAGAATCACGACTACAGCCAGGACTCCCCCCAGCCCCGTGATTTAGCAGTTAGCCTAGGGTTGATGTCATGAGCCAAATGCCAATTTTGCAATTCTTTGCTTTTTTTTTTGAGGCAAGGCCTCACTATGTAATTCATGCTGGCCTTGAACTCACAGGGATCTACCTTCCTCAGTCTCCTGAGTGCTGGGATTACAGGTTTTGTAATTCTAACTACTTAAGAAAGACGGTTTAGGAGAGGGGGAAATAAGCAGATTTGGGGACAAGACAAGCAGAAAGAGGGAGAATCTTACTATAAACTTTCACAAACTGCCTCAACTAAAGAAGCCTTAGTTTTTCTTACAAATAAAATAAAGGCAACATAATATTTTACCCTACCTTGGGGCTATGGAGTTTTGAAACGAATGCAGGGAAAACATTCAACATGCTACCTGGCAAATACCAGGTATTCAACTGAAGGCAGCTATTATTATAGCTAAGATATTAAATTACAATTGCCATCAGCATAGACTGGCAGAAAATGAGATTCAGTAGTGTTTATGCCCGAAAGCAATTTGTCACCTATTAAAAGGATTTCAAATGTCAGCAAACAAAGGGGAGAAAGTCTTCCTTTTTTATGTAACAGAAAAAAATATGTAAAAGGTAAGTGACTGAAAGATTAAAATTACACAAAAATGTAATAAATACATCTATCACAAAGTGTAAATTGTGATGCTTTATTCTCTCCATTTTTAAAAGCAGGAGAGGGAAAGGATAGTAAAAACAGAGAAGTACAAGGAGGGGAAGGAAAGAGTAAAACCAGTAAAAAGAAAGAAGAAAGAGGTGAAAAGGGTACCTAAATTAAGTTTAAATTATTAAAATGGGTAAAAGATAAATTTAGAGGGAAAATGGGAGCCAAGAACTGTTTCTAATATCATGAGTGCTACATATTTGGTTTGTAGCACACAGAAAAAATCTAAAGTGGTCCAAAGCAGAGAGTCTAGTAGAAAATAACTTCATTGAATAGAATCTCAAAGATCTTTACCTTCAATATAAGAGTAAACTTGAAATAAAATATGCTGTGTAGTAAGGGACCAGTAAAAAGATTTTTATTCCATAATCTTGATTCTGGGTAGATGAAATAAAAATTTCTCCTGAGAGTTTGTAAACGTGGCTGGCCCAAATACAGGTTAGTGACTAAATTTGTGTTTCCTTTCTGGCCATACAATCCAAAAGTGGATAATTTAATTTAATTTAATGTAACATTTCAGAGTTGGTAGTGCCAACAGGTAACTGCCAGAAGAAATATAAATCTTGTCTAAGGGAATTAAAATTTAACTCAATCCTTGGAGAACAGAACAGAATGTGTGAGGTATAAGGAAAATATGTCAATCACTGTGGAGGAAAATTACAAAATATTCTAAAGACAAGAGACTATAAATGAGAACCAGGAGAAACAGATAAATATATAAAAGGACTTTAGAACATGATAGTCACATACAGAATATAAAATGGAAAAAGATTGATCTGTTCAAAGAAAAATGAAAAGTATGAAAATATGATTGTTGAATGAAAGAGTATGAGGGATGACCACATAGGTTGGAAAAGAAATCGAAGTAGGACTCCTATAAATTGAAAATATAATTATTTAGGTTAAAGGAATCAGTAGACTGAATAACCACTGAAGAAAGAATTGGTGAACTGGAAGATAAATTGCAAATAATTATCAAGAGTATACTTCAGAGGGACCAAGAAGCAGAAAATGTGGATACAGATTGACCAAAATAGAAATGAGACGACAAAATCTGTGCTGGAATTAAAAGGGAAAATAGGAAAAAGGCAATGTTCAAACACAAAAAAGCAGGGGTACTTCCAGAGTTGAGGGAGCAAAGCCAGTAATCAGATCCAGGAGGCCCCCAAATTCCACAATAGAAAGTCACAAGGATATTTCATTAGGATAGATCAAAGTGAAACTATCAGGTATGACATATTGAAAAAAAAGATCTTGAGCGTGGTCAGAGAAAAATGACAAGTCATCTACAAGGAACAAAACCAACATAATGAAAAGCTAATTTATCCACATTACCAGTAGAATAATATCCTAAGTGTTTTGAGGAAAAATAATCTTCATATTCATTTATTAATTCATCCATCCGTACATTCATTAAAGTGCTGGGGATCAAACAGAGATCTTTATACACTAGGCAATGGCTCTATCATCCCTATCCCAAAAATACATTTCAACTTAGAATTATATTTGTGTGGAAATATGGACAGAATCTTTTGAGAACTGGAGATAGGAGAAGACAGAGATTTTTGTCAGAAAAACAAAAATGGAGATTTTTAACCACAAAATAGGCCTTCACTAGGGGAAATTGCAACAGACCAGTTGCAAATATTTTTTCTAAGTGTGATATCTTTATACTTTCTTATTTGAGATATTTGGATCTTCCTATACCTATATCTGAACATCAATGTTACTTCATCAATTCTGGAAATTTTAAAAGAAAATCAATTCTTCATCAATGCTGGAAATTTTGAAGGGAAGTAATTCAAGAAATAGGAAGGGATGTTAAAATGTTATTAGAAAACATGTAAGTATTTTATAATAAAAATATGATAAATGTTTAAGTTTAAAATTTTTATTACAGTAAAAGACACACTGTCATTAATCTGCCTCATAAAATACTCCCTTGCCTCGAACATACTTATCTTTGCATTCTTGCCACTTTCTGAAGTGGCTCTGAAGTGCCCTTTTTCATTTTCAGTTGCACTGTGGTAACTATCTACTGTCATTCATAAGGAATAAATTAAGACCTGAGAACCAGAGAAGTCAATGATTTAAATCACAGTCTGGAGACAGGAAACAATGAGATGAGGCCCCCCACTCAAGCAATGATGAAAGGCATAAAGAAATGAATTTTTCCTTCCTCTCTGTTTTGTTCTACTCAGGCTCTGGACAGATTGGCTGATGGACAGTCCCATTGGAGAAGGCAATCAACAATGGACTTACTTAAATCCACCTGGCTAAATGCTAATCTCATCCAGAAATCCTCAGTGATACACCCAGAAACTATGTTTTAATTTGGGCACCTGGGAAACCCACTCAACTTTTAGCATAAAACAAACCAGCACAGTTGAGAAGTTGATAGAGTTTAAGCTTTCTATAGTCACTTTACTGCATGAGTAATGAGTAAAGCATGAGTAACTTTAGGCTTAAGTGTATATGTTGAAATATCTATGTGATGGGTCATTCTCCAAGATAGATCACATACTAGCTCACAAAACAGGTTTGAATAAATGCAAAAGAATTGAAGTTATTCCCTGTACATTATCAGATCACAGTGCAATAAAGCCAGACATCAATAGCATAAGAAACTTTAGGAACTTCACAAACACATGGAAATTGAACAACACTCTCCTGAACAATCAATGGATCACAGAGGAAATCAAAGAAGAAATTGGACAGATTTTACAAAGAAACGAAAACGTGAATACAACATACAGGAACCTATGGGAAACAATGAAAGCAGTTCTACGTGGAAAATTCATAGCACTGAATGCCCACACTAGGAAAACAGAGCAAGCTCAAATAAACAACTTAACAATGACTCTTAGACTCCTACAAAAACAAGAGCAAGAAAAACCCAAAGCTCAAACTAGAGAGGAAATTATAAAGATTAGAGCAGAAATCAATGCAATGGAAACTAAGAAAATGATACAAAAAATAAATGAATCGAAGAGTTGGTTTTTTGAAAGACTAAATAAAATTGATAAACCCTTAGCAAACCTTTTCAAAAAAAGGAAAGAAAAGGCTCAGATCCATGCAATCAGGAATGAAAAAGGTGAAGTCACAACAGATTCCACAGAAATCCAGAGGATCATCAGAATATACTATGAGAACCTGTACTCTAATAAAGTGGAAAACACAGAAGAAATGGACAGATTTCTAGATACCTATGAATTACCAAAGTTGAACGAAGAAGATAAAAACATTTTAAACACCCCAATCACAATCAGTGAAATTGAAAATGTAATTAAAACTTACCAACAAAGAAAAGCCCAGGTCCTGATGGATTCATTGCTGAATTTTACAAGACATTTAGAGAAGATCTATTGCCATTACTCTTCAGACTTTTCAACGAAATTGAAAGAGAAGCAATACTTCCAAATTCATTCCTGGAAGCAAATATCACTTTGGTTCCCAAACCTGGGAAAGATGTAACAAAAAAAAGAGAACTAACTACAGGCCAATCTCCTTAATGAATATAGATGCAAAAATCCTCAATAAGATACTAGCAAACAGAATACAGAGGATCATCAAGAAGATCATTCCTCCCGACCAAGTCGGATTTATTCCAGGGATGCAAGGATGGTTCAACATACTTAAATCAATTAATGTAATACACTATATTAACAAAGTCAAGGACAAGAACCACATGATCCTCTCGATAGATGCAGAAAAAGCATTTGACAAAATTCAACACCCATTCATGATAAAAACTCTGCAAAAAATTGGAATAGATGGTCTATGTCTCAACTTAATAAAGGTTTTCTATGAAAAACCAACAGCCAACATCATATTAAATGGCCAAAAACTGAAAACCTTCATGTTGTTGTCAGGAACAAGACAAGGATGCCCACTACCACCACTCCTCTTCAATAAGGTTCTGAAAACATTAGCCATAGCAATTAGACAAGAGAAATAAATTAAAGTAATAAAGATAGGAAAGGAAGAAGTTAAACTGTCATTATTTGCTGATGATATGACACTCTACATTGAAGACTCAAAAAACTCCACCAAAAAACTTCTCAACTTAATTGACATTTTTGGCAGAGTAGCTGGATACAAGGTCAACACCCAAAAATCAATAGCCTTCTTGTACACAAATAACAGACTCACTGAGAAAGAAATTAGGGAAACAATTCCTTTCACAATAGCACCCAAAAAAATGAAGTATCTGGGAATCAACCTAACAAAAGAAGCAAAAGACCTCTATACTGAAAACTACA
This sequence comes from Fukomys damarensis, assembly GCF_012274545.1. NCBI lineage: Eukaryota > Metazoa > Chordata > Mammalia > Rodentia > Bathyergidae > Fukomys > Fukomys damarensis. The sequence goes on along the minus strand of NW_022900945.1, from coordinate 15,734,840 downwards.
GCACTCTGAAAAAAGAAGTCGAGGAGGATTTAAGAAAATGGAAAGATGCCCCCTGCTCCTGGGTAGGAAGAATCAACATAGTGAAAATGGCCATACTACCAAAACTGCTATACAGATTCAATGCAATACCAATTGAAATCCCAACACTACACTTCACAGAACTAGAAAGAAGAATCCAAAAATTCATTTGTAACCATAAGAGACCTAGAATGGCAAAAGCCATACTAGGCAGCAGACACATGGCAGTGGGTATAACAATTCCCAATTTGAAACTATACTTCAAAGCCACTGTGATAAAAACATCATGGTACTGGCAAAGAGACAGACCTGAGGATCAGTGGAACAGATTGGAAGACACAAAAACAAATCCAGATGCACTCAGCTACCTCATCTTCGACAAAGAAGCTGCCAGTCCCCACTGGAGGAAAGATAGCCTCTTTATAAATGGTGTTGGAAAAATTGGATCTGCGAAAGATTAAAACTAGACCCTTATCTGTCACCATGCACTAAATTAAAATCCAAGTGGATTAAAATTCTAAACATAAAAACAAAAACACTAAACTTCTTGGAAGATAAGTTAGGCAGAACTCTGGAAGACATTGGCATAGGAAAAGACTTTATGAACAAATCCTGAGAACAAACAAGATAAGTAACATGCCCCACAAGGCTATGGGGCTCTAAGCACTGCTTTGTCTGATGCCAACACCAGTTGTTTTCCACTATGTTGTGCCCCTTCCTGAGCTTGGGGTCCCTGTCTCACTGATTTTTGTGTATCCATCACCTGCAGAGTGACAGCTTTATCTCTTGAATTCATGAAATCAAAACTATACTAGTGTGCGATTTGTCACAAACATGTTGAGCCTTCTCAAAGAGAATGACGATATTCCGTATAATTTATGAAGACTGATTGGAGTAGTTCTTTCATAACAAATGATCTTTATTTCTCCCTGGATGATAAAATCAAGGCATCACTCAACTAAGAAAACACAGACATGATTGGTCATTTACAAGGTGACAGGCATGTCCGTGCAGGATGGCTTTCGTTCATTCGATTATTCTACTTGTATTTACCCACCTAATCTGTACCAGACATGGCATAGACACTGTAGATACAGTGATAAACATGATACACACAGTCCCCGCAAAGCTTTAATCAAAACTATGCTAACATATGAGTTGCAGTTTAAATTGTATTTCTTTTAGATTGCATTACTTGTAAGAAGTTCCTTGAATAAAAAGTAAAATTTCAACTTGACTTAATATGATTAATTGAATAATTGGGGGCATATAATTTAGCCACTTGCATCATTTGCTGCTCTGAAGTTCAGGTTTTGTATCTCAAAATTTGAAAACAATCTCTACCTCTTATTGTGACAGTGACCTCAGATAATAGGTGAGGTGTGGTGATGTTTAAGAAATGCCAATTCTTTTTAGCATCATATTGTTACTACCATGCCCAAAGTTAATGCATACCATATCCCTTTTGTAAATATTAGGCATTATTCATGCCAGGTGTCCAATTTCAGAAAAAGGGAGCTGTCTAGATGTAGAATGACTGTTATTTATTAGAAACAGGTTTATTGAGATCCAAACAGGAATGTAATGCATACATATTTATTCATACTTTGTATCTGTTACATAGATGGTGGACGAGCAACTATGCCTTGAATAATTTACTTATTATCACGATCCTCTTATATCCTGTATAGTTAAGTCCTGTGATTTGGGACACTGCCTTCCAACCCCTCTACCTCCAGAAGCATGAAATCTAATGAAAACCTACAAAGCACTATTTGACTCTTACCGCCAAGCTCCCTCTTCCCATAAGCAGATGGAAAACTGTGTTACTGGATATGCTGCTTAAAGCTAAAGACTTTGAAATTAATAGAGACATGGTTGCAGCAGGATACAACTATACCGAATGGACTATTAAAAAATGATTAATATATGTCCCAGTGGGCCAGCAAAAAGAAGGGCCATGATTGTGAATGAGAAGGAAGAACTCATCTGACCTATCACCGCAACACAAAGGGCGAGTCCAAGTGTGAAGAGGCCAGAAGATTTGACCAGCTACATTAGCTTCTTCAAGAATATGTTTTAAAGAAAACTCGGCAGCGTTTACTAGAATGAGCTTCCTGTTTGGTCTTGCTGCAGCAGCTCAGTCTTTCAGTGTTAAATGGTATTTTGCCTTCGATTCACCAGGTCGGTTTGCTGCAAGTCAGTTGCATGAGAGGAACGCTAAGCAGCGCCTTTGGGAAAAATATCCAAATCCTAAGGATGTGGGGATGAAAGATGCTTTGTAATTGGAATAATTTATTATTAATTATTATTATTATTCAGACTCTCATTTCCAGTAGTTCCGATTTTAGATGAACAATATAAAGAGCCATCTCTGCCTCCAAAAATACAAACTAAAGATGCTTGAAATATTACAGAGCTTTGCCTCTGTGCTATTCTGTATTCAGGGCCACAGATGAATAGATTATTTCTTCCTTCACAGCAGCTATAAGATGAGCCATTAAATCTCCAAGATAGTTTGGATGTTTCAGTTGTAAAATGAAACATTTTAAACATTGAGATTCTTTTAAAACACTCCTTCTCTAGCTTCATCTCACATTTACTGATTATTTTTCTCATTATTATTATATTCTAAATACAGTTAGTCAAATAATGAACATCTCCACAAACTATATAAACAAAAGCACTGATCAAGAAATTAGTAAAATTTTTAAAATACTGATTAAGTATCTTTGAAATAAATGACTGAAGATGGTTAGTTCTTCGTTAGTTCTTAGCTGACTGTTTCAGGCAATAGAAAATCCCATTAGAGATGCCTGGGTCCTAAATCTCCAAGAGTTTTGTTTTTTTTCCATTAGACAAATACTGCACTAGTTATGAGAAAGAACATCTATGGTGCTTGGGAAGATTGGGGCAGGGTGGGAAATTTGGGGCAGGGACAATTTCTAGAAAATGCTGGATGACCTGGTCCATAGACAGTTGTACTGACCATGGTCAGTGTCAGTTACACAAATATAAATTTTTACATTCATGTAGTCACAGGGGAAAGGGGAGCTATAACATTTACGAGACAATTCATATGTTTACTTTTTTATAGGAACCCTAAAAAGCGGGTATTGTTATTATTCTTAATCCCCTTTTACAAATGCATGAAGTCACATGGATAATAAAGTTGGATAATTTTCCCACACAAATCTGATTGAATGTATGGTAAGCTCTTTTCACTATTTTCATTCACTATTTCATAATTCATGCATTTTATTGACCACTAGAAAGTCAAGAGTTCCACTCTGGAAGTCTATAGGAAGCAGAAGTGTCTGCGCTACCAGGCAACGAGGAAACGGGTTGAACGGATCAGATGAAAGATTTGAAGCAAAGGAAGTTAAACCCAAGTAAGGGCGGTTAAGCAAGCAAGGAGACAGGCTTCCCAGGTAGAGAACAGCATGGACAGAGGCAGCTTTGCCTGGAATTTTACACTTAGGAAAAATTTCTAGAGTGCGAGATTCAAAGACTGGTTTGGGGACCAGGAGAAAGCTTATGACTTGGATCAAGTTGGTGGACAAAACACATTGCTTTCAATGGGAACATGAGAAAATTTTCAAGTGTCTTTTTCTCTCACAGAGAGGTAAAATATTCATAAAACAGTGAAATTTATGTGGGGGGTCAAATAAAATCAATATTCATCAAAATTTGTCAAGAATGGAATTAAGAAGCATTGTCATTAGGGGAAGCATGGAGGAGCTGACCTTTTTCTAACAATGCTGTGTCTTCTTGATCTGTGCACACAGTCTGGACCCGGGGGCTTTGTGCCAGTGTACCCTGAGATTTTATCAAGAGCTCAGTTAACTTTGGAGAGGCACTTGAAATCAGCGAACATATCGATGGATCAGCGTAAGCCCATAAAGAGGGATATTGTGTAGGATTTCTCTGTCTTGGCTCTAACTACATCTACAATAGGACAAAGAGCTATTCCTTCTCAGTACACTTCCCTCTCTACGTATTGTGTGGGGCAGCTTACAGGACCTCTCCTTGGTCTTTGGACTTATGGTGATAAGGTGATGAGAAGGGAGGATGAGGGTGAGGTATGCTGATTAGGATGCTCTGAGTGTAACCCTAGATTGGACCAAACACTGACAGATTGGCTCGAGCTGGCACTGGGCTCCCTGAGATCCTTACAGAAGCAGCTGTAGTGCTCTCTTCAAACATCCTGATTGCCAGCCTCTGGGAGACTCCCAAGGGTTTGACCAAGTGAGCCAGGCATGAGACAGACTTCTCAGTAATAAGCTGCAGCCTCTGGACTTTTAGGAGAACCACAGCATAGCACTGTGCTTGATTCTGGGGCTGGGTGGCTGGAGGATGTAGAATGCATTCTTCTCCACTTTCCATTTTCTCTCAGTATCTTCTGCTGTGCAGATGAAGCCAAAGATGATTGGTGAGCAAAAGACTGACATACCAAGCTGTCCATAAAATATATTCATAATCATCAGATAACCAAAAATGGGAATCAGGCCACCAATCACATTAAATGTGTGCTGCCTTGGCAAGAATTGTTAAATTAACCTTGAAATCAACAATAATCCCCTGGTGACTCACCGGAAAGATTTTTGGCATTTCCTGTCTCTCTTTCATTATCCCTCTGCCTCTATTGCCTCTCTGCTTAGTCTCTCTTTGTCCGTCCCTGCCTCTTTGTCTGTGTCTTCTCTGTCACTCTGTCTTTCCCTGCCTCTCTATCAATGTTTGTGTGATTTCTCCAGAATTCTGCCTCAATCCTGAGATGCCCGGGGGTTTATATCATTGGCATAATGGCTTCATCTGATAAAAAGATGCCAGTGGATTCTTGACCAAAGTAGAACATACTCTCAGCATTAAACTATCGCTAGCAATAAAATGAGCCTCCAACATCATTTTCTTTTATTGCTCTCTAAAAATCGAGAACAATCTACTACAATGAATTTTTGTGTCAAAAGATAAAGATGTTGACCAACCAATCCATCACGCAGCCTCTCCATTTCTTTCAAGCAATATTTCTTCATGCCAAATTTTCTTTTGCTTTCTTTGGAAAGGTGGAAGTTAGCAAACTGCTACGAGCAGATATTGCTTCTCACTCAGGGGAAAGAACTTTCTTGTGCTGCACACATAGCATATTTAGAAATAATAAAAAAGAAGTTCTTTACTTACCTCCTAAACTTCATGAATGAACCCATTATACAACCAATTCCATACTTTCTCCAAAACAGATTTCTAATGAACTATATTATGCCTTTTAAATAATTTAAAATCCCAAAGTTGCAGTGCTCAGCAGAGTCTTAGCACAGGCATTGGTACATGGTACATACATTAGATTGCATTCTTTTCCATATTCAGTCACAGGTATGCGTCAGTATTTGGATATTTTGAGCAGGGTTTGGAAAGAGCTATTTATTATCACAGTGTCACCTCACCAGTAAATATTTATGGGCAGTTTTATTTCAGTTTAGGATTTGAGTGTTGTGTGCTACAGTACCTAAAAAAGACACTGTTGATTTGCTATTTTAGCGTTTGATAGAGAATGTGTTTACTGCATGGCTGTGGGAGGTTTCTTCTTTAATAATTTACAAAATTACCTGCAGTAAAGTCTTCACCTGTTCTTTGTTTTCTTAGTGCCACAAAATCAGAATTACATATAAAACCTTTCCTCCAGGAGATTTACGTGTACCACAAAAAGAAAATCTCCACTTAAATTTTTATGAAACATCAAAATTACGGTCGGCTTTAGCAAAACAATACAAAGGAGCCTTCATTGGATGAGAGCATTTTCAATATTTGAAGACATCATTCTTTATTTCCCATTTAATCTTTATTGTCCTGTGGTGGCTTCTTTTTGGGTTTCATTGATTCCACTGTATGTATGCGTAGTGTGTGCTAATTTGTCTTTCTTTACAGAAAGTTCCAAATGCCCACAACAGGGCCCTCTTTCAGAGAGCAGTGCTTTTCATGGCGTAATTTTAAGTTGTTACATAAAAGAGGTGAGATCCAGGGTCTTTCTTTCCGCAGGACTGACCACCCCATCCTTGAAGAGGGCAAGGAGGAGGCTGGCTGGCCCCAAGGTAGTGTAGTGGAGAAGCCCAAACACTGTCCTTCACTGTGATTCAGCTTTCAATCTCTCTTCATTGAATTATGTTTTAATAAAGGGTTTATATAACATCCACAGAGCAGTTATCAATTAATTACCCATGGAAATTTAGGGGATGTTACACAGTGGTAGTTATTACACCCAGAGCATTAGACATATGTTACATAAAAGATGCAGTCACCTTGAAATTATATTGGCAAGAGTGCCTTTTCCTATAGAATATTATATATTCTAATGTGAAAATTGAGTTAAAAAACTATTCAGATGTGGGAATGGCATGTTCCAAATGGTTTAAGGCAGGCTTACACACATTTCTGGTAAGCTCAGCAGAATTTTAGCAATTGTGCTCCTTGTTTGAGAAATTTCTTATGTTCTTTGGGAATTTCTGCTTTGTGTGCATTGTGGCTTTGTGTTTAGAGAGCAAATAGAACCCTTCAAATTCACCCCATGGAGTAATCCAAGTGGCCTGCAGACGCTACCTCAGCCTGGCGGAGATGTGTGGCCCCCGCGGTGCAGTCCTAGGTACCAGAAGCTGTGCGCCAGTTTACCAGCACCCAGATTCAGGAGCCAGAAAGGCACAAGCATGAATGGCAGGAGGACAGATGCATGGCAGTAAGGTCCCGGGATCTGGCTGACAAAGCGGGGGACAAGGGAGAGCTTCCAGGTCCCAATGGTAGTGGCAAACATGGAGAGTGGCAAGGCCGTGGGGCAGGGTGACAGAGAGTAGACCCTGGTACTTTCAAGTCAGTGAGAAAGGGTTGACAGATATAAAGTAGCCCTCCTCCCATCCACCTGCCCTGAGGACCACGGAAACCTTCAGCCTCCAAATAGTCTGTCACCTTTGGGACAAAAGCTGAGCTTATCATTTGGGGGCTTAGGTATTTTTGTATGTTTATATTGTTTTTAAAGTTATCAAGCATAAAAATTATCTTCTTGCCAAGCTGAAGAAATTAAGGATTGTGTTAGCTGTTTTTGAAGCTATAATCTAAAATATCAAAAAAATCAAAGTCATTACTTTGAGGCATTGTACTACATTGATTTTTAGAAAAATTACCTCTGCAGTTATACTTAATTTAAAAATACCAGAAACCTGTTTTCATTTAATTGCTCGTTAAATGCAAAATCTAAGTCAAAAATGTACCCAAATGCCTTGCTACTATAAAAAAAAATAATATATTCATCCATTCAGCCTTCATTTCTGATGCATCCATTCCCAGACAGGTGTTACTAGGGAAATGTAGACAAAGGACCCAGCCCTGCCTTCAGGGAGTAAAGGGAGAAGCAGAATGAAAACAAGTACACACAATCCAAATTCACAAAGTTGGTAAGCAGGGACCCATAAGAAGTGTTGTGAACTTCTAGAGGTTTGAGGTCTAACTCTGCAAGTGCAAAATTCTGGCCAAAGAAGGTACTTAGAAGTGACTTAGATGACAATTCAGAGCCATTCTCCCTGGTGGAGACACACAAATTGCCTAGTAAACCCCAGTGCCCATTCTCCCTTCCTAAAAATGATTCCCAAAGGCATCCGCAGGGTGCTGGTCTGTGGTTAGTGTAGCTGAAGGTGTTCAGGACATAGAGGAAACCCCTCTCTTGCCTACGAGGCAAAATTTTCTCTGAAAAAAATCTACTGGCTCTATCTTGGGAATAAATAATCAAGGTTCTAAGGGAACCAGAAATGCCCTAAATTTTGTATGAGAAACTTTTCATCCAAGACATAATTTTCCCTATTGGAGCTTTGGTCATCTATGGCTGTCAAAAATAGCTTCCATGAAATTTCAGCTAGGTTTATATGATTAGTTTTTAAATGAACTACAATTGACCTATTAAACATGAAAGATCATTACACTTGAGAATGAAATTAATCTGCTGAGTAGAGTGTTCTGAAGCTAAAAACACACATTTGGTCTCACAGTCAGATTAACTGCCACATGGCAGTAACCCCTTAATATTCAATTATAGTACTGACTCATTTCTGAGAGTCTTTAAAAAATACTCAGTAGCTAGTAAAGTAGGTATGTTTTAGGTATTTATTTTACCACACAGGAAGGCTGTCCACAACAGCCTGTATTATCAATGGCAAATGTGTATAATCCTAAATGCAACATTTGAGACGTTTATTAGTGTTCTCTGGAGGGACAGAACCAATACAATGGATGGATGGATGGATGGATGGATGGGTGGGTGGATGGATGGAGAGAGATGGTAGAAGATGGATAGATAGATAGACAGAGAGACAGAAAGACACACAGACAGAGAATAGCTGTAGAGGCCTATATGTCAATGACAGGCCATCTACAAGCTGGAGACTCTGGGATGCTGGTAGTGTGGCTCAGTTCAAGTCAAAAGGCTAAGCATCAAGGAGCCAGGGTTGCTAATTCCAGGCTGAGATGGAAGGCCTGAGACCTGGCAGGCTACTGGTCTAAGTCCTAAAGTCCAAAGACAGTAGCAGAGCCTGGAGTTCAGTTGCTCAAGGGCAGGAGAAGGGTGTCTCAGCTCCATCCCGGAGAAAGGATTCACATTTCTTGTCTTTTTGCTTCTGTCCAGGCCCTGGCCAATTTGATGCTGCACCTTACCTTGGGGGAAGATCTTCCCCTCTGTTACTGATGCCCATGTCAGTCTCCCCTAGCAATACCCTCCCACACACCCAGATACAATGCTTTACCGGCTCTCTAGGTATTGCTTAATCTAGTCATGCTGACTTCTAAAAATTAACTGTCAAAAGCCTTTATTCTGAGGTATAGACATCATCCAAATAAAATGACACCGACAATTTTCAAATGTAAATTTTAAATCATGTTTGATAGATTGATTGATTTTTTGGTACCAGGGATTGAACTCAGGATCTTGTGCTTTAAAGGCAGTCGGTGGAATCACTGAGCTGAATCCTCGGCATAAGCCATGATTTTTTAATTGTCTTGTTTAAAGATAATTCTTTCATTCTACTTCCAAACGAAGGAGATCCACTGGTTTAATCTTCTCCTCTTTTGTATATAGTATTCACTATTGCTTGTTAGTTTCCTAGTCTAGAATGACCAAAAAGTGACAAGAAAACTCAGAGCTTTGTGATATTCTGAGGCTGCCCTGGGCAATGGCTGGTAAACTCTCCTTATGACATTTTACAAAGACTTGGAAGATGGAAGGAAATTAAAGCATATGTTTAAAAAATAATGAATATATAAAATTAGTGGAAGTTAAGAAAGCATAATTCAAGTTGATAATAAATTTAAATAAGTTGGATTACTAGAATAACCCATCCATTCCCCTACATTTTTTTTCTATTTTGTTTTGTTTCTTGAGACAGGATCTCACTATGTAGTCCATGGAGGCCTTGAACTCACTATGTAGCCAGGCTGACAAAATTTGCAGCAGTCCTCCTGCCTCAGCCTCCCAAGTGCTGGGATCACAGGAACACACCACCATAGCCAAAATTAACCTATACATTCCCAACACATTAATTATTTGGTTTCAGGTTATTTTTTGAATAATTGTCAAATTTGCATTAAATTTGGTGTAGATAGCAGTGGTTTAACATTAATTGTAAATTTTAAAGCTTTATTTTTAAGAAAATTTAACTATTACCTCGTGTTCCACTGTTGAAATATAAATGCATTGCCAGTTTATAAAATAAGAACTTTTTCCTTTATTCTACATTTAAAAGGAATGATTAGGAAGTAAATTCAAACCAACTAAAAATATTCATGTAGCTTTTCTAAATATTATATAGATAATATCTTGTGTGTATTAACTAGACAATAGATTCATTCTTCTTGTCCTATTGTTATGACTTCTCAATTTTGACAGCATATTTTGTTCTGTGTGCTACTCATTCAGCCTGTAATATGAACAGTTAGTTGTCAGAACTGAAAGGGTAATTGCCACTAGACATCTGTGAATTAATTAATATATTTTGTAACGTAAGGGAAATTTTTTTTCAAATCCCTTGCTTTCATGTACTTACATGGTCACTGCATTGGTTTCTAGGTCAATTATAACAAATTAGCAAACTCAGTGTCTTAAAATAGCAGAAATGTATTCTCTCCCGTTTAGAAGGGCGGAAGTCTGAAAGCAAGGGGTCAACAGGGCCGGGCTTCTCTCACAGGCTTTCAGGGAGAATCATTCCTGGCCTCTTCCGGCTTCTGGTGCTTCAACATTCGGTGGCCACATCGCTCCAGTCTTTGCCTCTGTCTGCACATGGCTTGATATCTGTGCACCTCTCCCATGTCTCACGAGGATACTCGTCATTGTGTTTAGGGTAAGTCATTGGCTAACCAGGACGGTCCCACTTTTAAATCTTTAACTGAATCACATCTTCAATGTAATTTTTGCAAATGAGATCAATTCCAGGTTCCTGGGAGTAGAAAGTAGATGTGTCTTTGAGGAGGGCACCAACAAGACCCTCCAAGCGATTCCAGCCCTCTGACTCTCACAGCCATCACACTCAGTGGTTATTCTGCACAGTGAGGGCAGCAATGCTCTGACTCACTAATCCCATTGCGAAGTCCTAATTGCAGTGACCTTGTGACTGGGGAGAAAAAACTCAACTTCCTTCTGTTCCTCTCCGTCTTGGGAAAGCAAACTCAGGGGCAGACTCTGATGTCCTCAGATATCAATTATTGCTGGTTTTCCCTTTCGGCACACATTCTACTTAGGAGTTTTACCAACTGTGCCTTCTCTAGGGAAACTACAGCAGCAACTACAAAAATCACATCATCTGTGTGTTTCCCTATGTGCCTGGAAAACAACTTTTTCCTATTAGGTTGGCTCAACAGGCTCTGCTTTGTTTATTTTGTTTTGTTTTCATAAGTCTGGGCTTCAGTCAGAAATCAGGAAGTCATTGCTGTTCTGGGACACTTTCCAGTGATGGCTCTTATCACCTCTTCTTCAAATAAGAATGTATCTTTGGGGGACAAAATCCTACTTCTTGAAACTATTTGTTCAATTTGAGCTCTTTTTATGAGGATAAAATAGACAAAATGGAGAGTTCAATATTTTTTCACTTGTGTAGTTAGTCCCTGAAATACTTTATTGACTTTTCTTTTAAAGGTTAGGAGAAGTTTGAGGATGCCATAGTGACCAAGAACAATTCCTCTTTCTTCCTGGCCACTTACACAACTTAGCCAAAGATGGAAGATCAGTGAACTTCCATGTTTAAGAGTTAATATTACACTTGTAATCCCAACACTCCAGGAGGCTGAGATAGAAGGAACACAAGTTTGACCCCAGCCTGGGCATCTGGGCAACTTAGTGAGACCCTGTCTCAAAATTTAAAAAATAAAAAACAACATACGAAAGAAGTAGGGGTATATAGCTGAGTAAAGTCCCTGGTTTGATCTCCAGTTCTACCAATCTTACTACTGCTGATCCTGAGTTTCAGTATGTTTAAGATACGAAAGCAATGCGGCTGGACCCCACAGAGAGAAGACAACAAGCTTCAATTCTGAGACCTTTCTAGACCTCACCCTGGGCATTCCCCCTTATACTGATGCTGATTTGTATCATTTTGCTATAGTAAGATAGTAATATAAAGACTTGCCTGTGTTTTCTGTGTTGTTCCAGTGAATTACTGAGCTCAAGGCTAATGAGAACCCCTGAATTTGTAGACAGTTGATCAGAACCCCCGGCTTCCCAAGCCCGTGGCTGTAGTGGGGGTCATCTTTTGCCCCTAACCTGTGAAGCTCAGCCCATTCCACATAGTTGGGATGGAAAGCCATGGCAACTCCAAATCCACTTCCTGTTTCCAGGTGTGTCACACTGTGTGTAGTTTTCTCTTGCTGCTGTCACAGACTAAACGACTAAAAGCAACACAAATTTATTATCCCACACTTTTGGAGGTTAGACGTTGGAATGGGATAGTAAGTGCCGCATTCCTTGTGGGGCGTCTAGCGGAGTACATCCCCGTCTTTCTTAGGGTCTAGAGAACCGCCCTCTTTCCTGGGCTCAAGGGTACCATATGTTGTCATCATGTCACCCTCCTCTCTGCTTTTATTAAGCCATCCCCCTCTTACCGGTTCCTTCTGCTGCCCTCTTGTGAGGGTTTTGTGATTGCGCTGAACCTGCCCAAATAAACTACCTGGGATCCTTACCTGAAGTCTCTTTGCCACAGAAACTAGAGTATTCCCCAAGGTTCAGACATGAATGTGTTTGGGGAACCACTGCTCTGTGTGTATGGCCCAATGGACGCAGACTCAGAGCAGGAGGCTTCACTGGATTTCTGTTCCAAGCCAACCTCCTACTTTTCAAACCCCTTCTAAAGACACAAATATATATTTGCTAAATGTAATTGGTTTCTTTCTACATAGGCCTTTCTCATTAAAATTTAATTATTACTATCCTCAGGGATGTCTTTCTTTAATTTTTCTTTTTATTTCCTCTTACGTACCTATTATTATTAACCCAGATCTCTTACACTCCATGCTTAGATCCAAGAATAGAGAATAGGATTGTAAATTCTATTGCTGCCTTCATTATATTCCTTCTGAAAATGGCTTCTGATCCTAACACCCTTATTTTTCTCAGTGATAAGGGAATGAGTGGAAAAATATATCATAGTTACAAGTAAGGCTTTCCCAGCTAACTGGTTGTGTGCTCTTGGAGATGTCAGTCCCTCTAAGGTTCAGTCCCTTCATCAGTTTAATGATAATAAGGGTACTGCTGCAATAACATTAATCAGGTTTCCGCGATGAGAGACATCCAACTCAGTCCTTGGACACAGCCAGTCAGAAAATCCCTTTTGTCTTCACCTCCATCAGCGCTGCACACCTGAGATGGAGCCTACCTGCTTGTAGAGAACTGATTTACACAGGACCAAGGCGCCTATGTTCCACGGATCTACACCCACACTCATCTGCCAGTTGATGTACCTTGGAAACTTGGGTCCACGCCCAGTGTCAACACTGACTGGTTGGTAGAAACCATGCAGGTCATCCTTACCTGGCTGTGGTGCAGGAACAACCTAAAATGTGAGAGGAAGGGTTTCTCATGCCCTCACTCTGTTCTTTGAACTTTCTTGCTTTCCCCTCTGCAGCCAGCATGACCTCTCACGGTGATAGGAAGTCTCCACAAGAAAGGAGATCCATCCTATTGGCCCTGCCTCTCTAGCACCTGGCAGTGTGGCCTGCATATGCATCACTCCATAAATATTTGATAAGTTAATTGAGTAAACTAATAAATTCCTTGCTCCTTCTAGTTTTTTTCATTTGGCCTTTTGCTCGGCCCCCTTCTCCCCTGCTATTTTTCCTTCTCTCTGAACTAAGGTAATAATTCAAGGGCTAGTCCAATTACCACCCAGGGCTTGTACTTTAGGAAAGATTTTTCTTAAGACTTCACAGTAACTGTCCCACCTGTTTCTTTTTTACTTATCTGGGACTTACTTTGCACTATCTTCTTCATAACCTTTTCACCTATGTTAAATATTAACTAAAAATCCCTCGAGGGCAGAAAATGTGTCATGATCTTCTTCTACCAGTAGTACTATGATGTGCACGACACAGTAGGTACTTAATAAATATCTTCTCCCTTGGCCTTCCCTTGCTCTAAGAACTTCATGAAATAGGCCCACAGGAGTAATGGGGGGATGGAAATTAGCATAGTTAGATGTGTGTGAATATGCCAAATAAAACCCACTATTTTATAAATTTTATAAAACTAGTATGCATTTTAAAATTTAAAAAAATACTCAAGATTGCAGTTATATTTTCAACTAGTTTTAGCATTTGGACTGAACAAAACTGTTCCACTAAATTCCTTTTTTTAAAAATAAAGCGTATTGATATACTGAACTGGTTATACATAATTCAAATGCAATTCACATTGGCAGCATGCAACCACGAAGTCGTATGTTTTGGTGGCCACCAAAATGTTGTTGGTCTCCTCCAACATCTGATGGCACTCTGCGGTCACATTTTTAGAGTATTTTCGCCTCAAGTTTTGGGATTCCTTGTTGTTTCTTTCATAAAGTAATCACTTCAAGGTGTATATGGGGGCTGGATTGTTATAGCAAATGGCAAACTGTGTTAAGTGGAGTCAGCAAGGAATTTAATTATTCTTCCAATTTCCAAAGGCAATGATGTATCACATTAATACTTTTCCTTTGCTTTTCCTGCACGCTAGCAGCTGAAAGTGAAATGATGTCCTAGTCCCCAGTGTGTTTGCAAAGGTGTCATAAATTACACAGCTGCACCTCTCAGTGGAAGAGCTGTTCCTTCCTGGTGCTGCTGCCCACACATGCCACAGACTTACTGGCAGAGGCTAAGTTTGGGGATTTTTCCTAAATGAGTTCTATTCTGCAGGGCCCATGGATGGTCCTTACCAGATCTTCTCTGGGCATAGCTTTTGTTTGCATATTCAATTTTAGTAGCATTCTCAAATTCTAAAAATGGTGACACCTTTAACTTTTCAATACAGATGCTCTTCAATTCAGGATGGAATCATGTCCCAATGAAGATAATCACGAACTGAAAATATCATGTTGAAAATACATTTAATACACCTGACTGTCACACATCCTACCTTAGCCACACGGTGCACTGTAGCTTCATGTCCCAATGAAGATAATCACGAACTGAAAATATCATGTTGAAAATACATTTAATACACCTGTCACACATCCTACCTTAGCCACACGGTGCACTGTAGCGTGTTGGCTGTTCACCCTGGTGACCCTGAGACTCCCGGAAAGCTGTGGCGTAGTGACCAGCAGCTCACGAGATAACCTGACTGCTCAGGGTGAGCCTAGAAAAAAAGATGACAATTTTAGTTGAAAATTTCTAATTCAAACCTTTGAGAATGAAGTTGGTTGGTACTGTGGTGTGGCAAATTAACATTTAATCTTCGAAGAATAGAAACCCTGGGTGTTTCTTAATGGTGTGCGACCAGGGCCAGTGTTTCCATGTCACCCACTGAGCAGTGTGGACGAGGTAGACTCAAGTGAGCCGATGATTCTCATCGCGTGATCCACCTCACCCGTGTTCTCAGAAGGTCATGTGACGCGACCTTCCGCAAAATACTCTCTGAGGGTAGGCTGCGTGGATAGAGGTGCAACCCTATTCCTAGATATGTTCTGAGAATCACTGGGTAAAATTGTTAAAGCAGTAGAAACTTGTAGAAATAAAATTTTCCCCTGAATTAAAAATGTTATGGGCTCAACAATGTCCAGTATTAAAATCCAGTTAAAAGTGAGATTTTCTTTAATATAGGAAAGAGAAAAACAAAGGAAAAAGAAGAAAGAAGGGTGGAAAAGAGGAAGGAAAGGAAGAGGAAGGTGAGAGAGAAAGAAAAGACGGGGAGGAAATTAATTCATTAATTCAGCTAAGTTAAATCAATCCTGGCTTTGGAAATTGTGTATCAATTTATTTTCTTTTTAATTACCTTTGTTTATTTTCTGTTATAACTATAAATGATTTATAAGCAAAAATTTAATTTTATGAAAAACTGGTATACTTAGAAGTGACCACAGTGCCAGAATTCTGATAAGACATTTTTTTCCCAAATACCCAAGATTTATCTTTATTTGCCCAAAGAATAGTCACTGATTTCTTTAGTTTCTTTTTTATGAAAATGCAGCTGAACTTCCATTTCCATGTTATTTATTTAATTAATCTCTCCAGACATGTTACCTTTACATGTCAGACATGCATTAATGGTTCAATTGCTTTTAAGCTCTAAGAGAAGTAGAAGAATTTTCTTTTTAGGAAGGTGATATTATGGCTAGTTATGGCTGTCAAAAGTTGAGGTGTTAAGTAAAAGATGAAATATTAGCATTATTGTCAAGCTGAGTTTTGTCTCTTTTTTTTGGTTGGTGGTGATGGCCTTTGTTTTCATTTTGCTTGTTTTGGATTTGCCCTTTTGATTTTCAAATAACTGAAGTGTGTGTGTGTGTGTGTGTGTGTGTGTGTGTGTGTGTGTGATTTAAGAATTAAAGTAACCTAATAGAAAGAAAGCTGAACACATTGGAAAAGGGAAATTGTGCTTCTAGGCCTGGATCAGAATTCCAGTTTTACCACCCAGGCCAGAGTGGATCTGGGAAGGTAATTTAATGCCTCGGTTGTCTTTATTTCTTCAACAGTAAAACAGGAATGAAAGCAGCCTTTCCTGCTGCTCAGGGATCTAATAAAAGGACAATGGATAATAAATGTGCAAAAGTCCATCTCAAACCCTTGCCTCCATCCTTGACAATGAAGGGAGAGAGAGAGTGCAAAATTATGCAAACATCATTGCCACCGAACTCCGTGAAACACACATGATTTTTAGGTATGCCTTCATACCTAAATTTTATGGCTTCTCCCTGTCATAAGAAAACTGGTAAGCATATCCTTCCTCGGTATAAAAATACAGAACTTTATGTTGAAAGGCTTCATGATGTATAACTTACACATATAAGGCAACTCCTGCTTGTAATGTTTTGTGCTACAACAAATACCAGAGGTTTAACAAAATCGAAATCTGAAATGTTTTCAGCGTTCATTGATGCTATTTAATCTAACAATGTGTTGCAAGAGTCAGGTTGACTCAATTCCCAACAGAACTGCATGGAATGGGGCAAGTCATTTCAGTCCTATGGGCCTTGGTTTCTTAATTTATAAATAGAAGTTACCCTGGACATCAGTGAATGTGCCTTCCCCATTACTATGCCATAATTCTGGCCTCAATTACACAGGGAAAATGGAAGCCCAACAGAAGAGATGGCCCAGAGTTTTTGTACGATCCTTTACTGCCATCTCACAGACGGTAGTGCAGGCACCATGCACCCAAGGTTGGAGCTGGAGAACACTGCTCATGTCTGTTTCAGGGCTGAGGATGCTGGATCGCACCTGCTTGAGATTCTTGCTGTGCTAGAGTAAGTGTCTGGATGTCAAAGGAAAACTTAGTGCATGACTCCTAACACAGAAAATAGTGCACTAAATTTTGTCATTTTCCCCACTGTTTTATTATCATTACCTGTTGAGAGAAGAGTGATTAAGCAGTGAGTGTTAGCTTTACTTGCAGAGTTAGACGAAGCAGTGCATGCTGGTGGGACAGTGCCTGCTCTATGATTAGCTAATGAAGCAGAGGGGAGAGGGCGGGGAAAGAGAAATGGCCAGCAGCATAAAGCAGGATGTAGAGGGAATTATCATCTTCCTGGGGGGGTTCCAGGCCAGATTTACTAGGGGCAGTTATTTGAGATGTGCTTGATTGCCCTCTTTTATTATTATTTTTAATCCTTTCTCTTGCCCCACTCTCTGACCTTGAAAGAATCATTTTAAGAATCCCGTAGCTCAAACTTGGTACCCCTGAAACAAAATATACAAGCCAGACTATGACCATAACACACCAAGCCTTAGTCTGACTCCTAGTACCCGTGGTACCAAATCATGCCCATGACAGTACTTATTAGCAGTGTACTTAGCTCCATTGTGTTGGGCTTATGCTTTTCTGAGTCAGTTGAGTAGAATCAGTTGCTCTTGTCTGTCTACCTTCATCGCAGACCACACAATATTAATGCAGTCAAAACAGAATTGTCCAGACTGGGTGATATTAAAGCAAAAGCAAGTCTGTTCTACATAAGTATTAACGTGATGTTTTGAGTTCAGCAATTGTGGTTTTTGTGGAGCGAACAAGTAGCTACTGTGAATAAAGGAAGGATTCAGTATCACACATGCTTAGGAGTGATGGGTTTTAGAAGAAAGGAAAATGAAAGAGATCTTTGAAGGCTGTAAGCTAAGGTATTTGACAAAGCCAGAGAAGGGAAACACTCTAGACAGGGAGTGGAAGACATAAAGGTGTGCAATTAGAAGAAAATGAGGGCGTCTCCAGAGGGAAAGGCATAAAATTCAAGTGAGTGGTAAGATTAATACAGGAGGAGAGAGAACGACAGCAGAGATCAAGATGCCAAGAATAATGACCAGAAGACAGTACAAAACAGCAGATCCTAATACTTAACTCACATGAATCCGTATGGTGCTATTTCCTTGTATGTACAGTTAACAATACTGATTCTCCAATTTATACTTATCTCTATTTTCTTGGGAGCTGTGAGCTTTAAATTCCTATAAATAGTGTTTTTGTCATTTGAGTGTTTGGTTATACTCCCCCAAAAATTACTACCAAGTCTTCAATGTTATCATACTGATCTGGATCAACTTTCTTGCTCTATTCATTCATTTAAGGAGCAGGTATTGTACTAACCTAATAAATAAACTGCCCAAATTTATGTGCATCTCTTTGTTATTTAGTCACATGTTCAAAACTGCTCAGCTGTGTTTTTCATGTTTTAAAAGATCTGAGATTTTGGCAGGGTATTTGAAAGCTGAATAAACAAATTAAAAACTTATGAAAGTTAATGACCAGGATAATCAATGCATTTCAGAAATTATGATCAACTGTGTGCAGACATTAGTCATGAAATGCAATCTTCATTTTAAAAATTAAATTTATAAAAATATCCTCCATATTTTCCCCTTTTGGACACTTAACAATCAAGCTCAGTTAATTCTTCCTCTACAATATCTCAAAATAAGTGCTCCTTCCTATCTCTAGTACTCTTTTTTACCTAATATCTGAATTATTTCAGTGTCTCAAAACTACAATTCTCATCTCTGGCACTTGTATACCATTGAAATAAGAACCATGTACAATGCTATGCACACACACGTGATTGGCCATTCCTCATCTCAGAAACTCCGAAGCCTGTCTAGAATGAAATACAGTATTTTCCAGGGGGTTCTAGAGATGTTCACCACCATGTCTTCGGGCTGTTTTCCAACTTGATTGGCTCTCTGTGCCTTCATATCCCCACACTTCACCTCTCAACGCCTTAGTTTCATCTTAAGGAATAATAACAGCACCTCTTTTGCAGGATATATGTACATCTATGTATATGTACATCTATATATCTATATATATGTTCCTCTAACTCTCATCTATATTTCTGTTAGTGTGTAATGTCTTACTTGCTGTGCTATCGCCTCTGATCAGTTTCTGAGTTTGCATTTCCACACTGTAATCTCATTTAATCTGTTTTGTACAAACCTTTCAGAGACCCAAAACACAGTCCTTTTGGAGGAGCAAATAACTTGCTCCATTCACTTGATCTCATGACAAATCAAGTGCTATGTGTAAGTGGACCAGTAGCAGTAGAGGAATATTTCAGTTGAGAGCATGAAAGCAGATTTTATCGAGCAGTGAGATCTATTTAAAACATGCTTTTTTATTGCATAAAGTCTGGCTTTGGAGTCGCAGCTCTAAAGAGGTCCTTGAGAAAGACTTTTAGCGAGAGTTTCTATCTTAAAACAGAACCACCTGAGATAGAAGAAAATCTCTTTTGCTTTAAAATATCATACCGAAAGATATTCAAGCCACCTTTCATAACTTACAGCAAAATTGGTGTTTCACAATATCCAAAATAACTTTGCCATAATATAATTACCTTTTAATATCTACCTCCTGTTTTTCTTCTCTCTGTGTATTACAAATCAATTAGTACCAATTGCTATAATAATTCTATTTTATAGTTTTAAGTATGTCTTTGTCTTAGATGAAATAAATGCCATTTTCTTTGAATTTGCTGTGTAGGTCTGAACAATCTAATTATCTCTGAGCCTTTTCACTGAGCTTGTCCATAAATTTCTCACATAAATTTGTGAAAGCCAAAATAGCATAAACTACTCTAGTTTCGCTATTGATAAATTTAGTGAAAATAGTAGCTCAGGTGTTTTAGTTAATACATTCTGCCATGAGGGTTGAGATTGTCTGTTTTACTAAACTACCAGATGTCCTTGCAAATACTTTATATAGTTTATATTTCTTTTCATATTAGTACATGTATGAATACATAATGATTGCAATTATTGTAGGGAATCGGTACATCAATATAATACATCTTAGATATGTCTTTCCTCCCCCCCTCTGTCTCTCTCTCTCTCTCTCTGTCTCTCCCTTCAATCTGCCTTCATCTCTTACCCTTCTCCTACCTCCCTGATCCTTCTAAATGTTGGTCCCTTTCCCATTTGCAAAAGCTCTATTATTGTCATTTTTCCATCCCCTTTTCCTCACCTCTTGCCCTCTTCCTCCGTCTCTTGTTCCTCCATCCATTTAAAAAGATATCATGATTGCCTCTTATCTATCTTCTGTCTCGCTCTTTACTTAAATATATATATATACATGTTTTAAAATTTCTCAAAATGCGCTATTTATACAATGGAATACTATTTGAGCCATAAAGAAAGATAAACTCAAGTCATGCATAGTAAATGTGTACGACTAGGTACCATAAGATCAAGTGAAATAAGGCAGACACCCAAGCTTAAGTAACAGGTAGTTTTTCTTATATGAGAAACTCAAAAACTTTATATCTCTTTGATACTAGACTTGAACAAATTTTAGTGGCTTTTAGATAGTGCTTAACATTTTTTATTATTTGCATTTCTTTTTATTCATTAATTTCTCATAAAGCACAAAGGTCTACTTTAGAAAAAGAAATCATTTTATTTGATCTCTGGGTCTATTTTATAGCTGTGGTAAATAGGTAAAATAAAAATTTTATTTAGATAATTAATACTTTGTATTAAATAAGGGTTTAGGCAAGTCTACATAACTTTTAAAAATAGTGGTCAAATATATGACATAAAATTTAGCATTAATTGAGTATGTTTAAGTGCATCATTCAGAGGTATTAAGTACATTCATAAGTAATAAGTACATAATGTAATAAGTACATTATTGTACAACCATTCATCTCCAGAATTTTTTTCCACTGTCAGAAACTGAAACAAAAATAGTTTAGTAAGAAAGAAGGTTGACTTCTTTTAACTTATTCTATAACATTTTATCTTACCATAGTATCATGTTTTCCTAATTCATTCAATAAGGTATATGAATATCATTGACCCTGATCATCTGCTTTCCTAGAAGAAATCTTTTGAGTCCCTCACCTAGCAGGCAAATTAATATAAATACTTTCTAGCCAGAATCTCAGTAACTAATATGGGTTCTTGAGACACAGTTCCTGTTACGGCTTTTATCTAGATGTCTGCCCAAATCCTCATGCAGGCATAGGTGGAGATTTTTGGAGATGGCTGGATCTAGATTGTGTGATGCTGGGCTTAAGGATGTGATGCTGGGATTGATTCTTGGTACAATGCTAGGATTAAGGGTGCCCTACCCTGAGTGAGTGCTACCTGCCCTCAGAAAAGGTAGCTTAGATAGAAGATAAAGGATGGAAAGAGGGCTGCTGTTGTCACTGATTTCACTTGCTACTTCACTGCTTTGCTGCCTTCTGTTCACCATGAACTGTTTCTCTTCTGTGATGCTCCTCTGTCATACCCCCCCCCTTAGATGCAGCTGACTATTGAATGAAACCTCTACAGATTATGAACTACAACAAACTTTTCCTCCTTTAAATGTGGATACAGCTGACTACGGACTGAAACCTCTACAAACTGTGAGCTAAAATAAATTTTCCTCTTTTAACTTTGAATGTTGGGTGTTTCAGCTCAGCAATGAGAAAAGTAACTATGACAGCTCCCCTGGATGCAGGCAAGATCAAATGAAACAAGGTGCTCTGATGTTTCAGTTTGATGAGGTTCATGACAAGGTAGTCACCAGGATTTACCATTGCCAGAGCCGTTCTTGCCCTTCGTCCACAAACAGCCCTTAACGTACGGATGCTATATTTCCCAAAATCCAATATGCTCTTTTTATTTCAACTTTCTTTTTCTTTATAGATTGGATTTAGAAGAAGAAATAAAAATGAGGATGAGTTGAGTATTCAAAATATAATTTAAAAACAAGACCTATGGTAAATTTCTAGGTTAATTATCAATGGTTCAGAGACACCTTTGGAGAATGGCAAGTTTTTACTGTTCTTCCATGCAATCAGACCGTCTTTGTTGCTGTTGTTGCTATGGTTGCTTGTGCTGCTGATGGAACTCATGGCCTGAGGCATGCTAGACAAGTGTTCGCCTCTGAACTACAATCCAGCCCTAGGAGAATCTGTCTAAAATACTTACAAACCTGAAATTGTTCCCTGTATGTGTTTGAGGAATAAGCCCACTAAGGGCAACTTGAAGTTATGAATTCCTGGGAATGACCCTTGGAAACTGTCTTCTAATTCCTGTGCATCAAAAACCAAACTTCTCGGGTTCCGTAAATGTTCCTCAGGGCCAGAGTGGGTTTCTGGGTGTCCCTTCACTTCACTGATCTCCATAGTCTTTATCCGTGTTACTTTTTTTTACTTTCCTTTCTTACCAGTTTAACACTGCATTTTAAAAGTTACTTTCTATTTTCCTAAGCATTCCTAAGAGTTTCAGTTAGCACAACTAGCTCTCCTCTGCACGAAACAGAGGTTCATTCACTTATCTACTGATTTGTAAAGAGATCTGGTGTTAGTATCTGTGAAAAACACTGCAAGAAACTAGGGATATAATTGGGAAAAGGCAGACAAGTTACTTGCCCTGATGGGAGTTATATTCTCTTAGAATTTAAAAACTACAAATAAGAAATATAGGCCTGAGAACATTTAATCTTCATTTATACTGAGACAAATCCTATAAGCAGGTGTTGCTTAGATCACAGTATCTGGAAGCAGAGAACCCCTGGAATAAACATAGTGGATGGGATGTGGACAGATGCAAGGACAGGCAGAGCAAGGCTGAAAGGAGGAAACCTCCAGCACCTCCACTGGACTAGAGGCCCAGGGTCATCAGAGGGAGGTCATGTGAAGTTCGGTCACCTTGGGCAGGGCCAGGGCATGGACAAGAATGAAGATTTGGGGCTGCTGTCCCTGTGAAGCAAGGGAGAGGGAAGAAGTTGCGAAGGCTTGGAAGAAAGGAACCTGGTGATAATGCAGGCACTGCCTACGGGGTAGAGAGGAGACAGAGCCTCTCCCTGGGAAAGAGGGGTGGACAGAAGCTGCACTGAAGATGTATGAGCATGATCAAAGGTGGGTCATCACTTCTTGAAGATCACAGGTGCTAATAAACATGAACATTTTTAAAAAATATTCCTTTGTAGAAATGGATTTAACCGAGAATGGAGGGACTCTCCAATATAAAGACAAAAGCAGGGAGCGCGGTGTCTTCACTGAAGTCTTCATGTTATGAATTATGTGTTTCATGTCCTCCCAGTTACCTTTTAAACTTTTTGCCTGTTCCTAAAATCCCAGCCCATTTCCCTATCAATTATAATTTATCCTGAAATAGAACGTTTTCAGATTTAAAATAGTTTTAAAACAAGATCCCAGTAATGAATGTAACTGTACTGTCTACCTAGAATGTACCAATAAATTAAATTTTTAAAAATAAATAAATAAAATATTTAAAAAAATAAAGCAAAACCAAACAGGGCAAAATAAAAGAAATGCTTTGAAAATACCTCCATTTAAATGTACTGCTAGGAACCCTAAAACTTGTTGATAACTATGACGGTTAACCTTATATGTCCATTTGGCCTGGCCATGGTGCCAAATGAGTGTTTAAACATTATTCTCAATGCTTGTGTGTGAGTGTTTTGGGATTAAGACTAACATTTTTAGTTGATGAGCTTAGATTGTCCTTCATAACATGGGTGGACCTTATCCAATCAGTTGAAGTTTTCATAGAACAAAAGACTGACCTTTTCTGAGCAACCAAGAAAAAAATGCTTGAGCTTGAAGGCCTTGGAACTTGAACTGTAGCCTTGCCTGCTATGGAGTTCCCAGTGTATTTTGGCCTTGTCAGCCTCTGTAATCTTGAGAACCAGTTCTTCAAAATCTCTCTCTTTGTCCCTCTTCCTCCCACTTTTCCTCCCTCCTGCTAAATAAACACACAAGCACTCATATACATGTGAAGACCCTATTAGTTTTATTTATCTGGAGAATCTTAATGCAACAAATATCAAGCATTAGTTTTACTCAGGAGAAACCTTGTCCTTACTTACACTGTTCATTTAGGGCAAAGCTTGTACTGACCTCCTGATGATCAAACTCAACTCTAGGATAAACAGGCTGCCCTGGCATTCGTGGGTGATAAAATTCTTCAGGGCTACTCTACCTCATCCCAAGCACTTCGTGAAACTGAATCTTCCTTCTGTTCAATTTGGTCCTAGGAACATTAAACTGCATCAACTTGTTACTCTTAAATATTCATATTTGCACTTCCAAGCAATTTTGTATGTTAATACCAATGACATTTTTTCAGGAAGAAAAAAGCCTGATTTTGCTGGAACCAATTACATTCTTGAAACTTTCAAACTTCTGTCAGACACCTTCAGCTCTTTTAGCTTAGCACACGCTCCGCTCTTCCACTCTCACTGGCACTGTTTGTGTGTTAGTCAATGTAAGTCAAGATGATGATAATTAAATTTCACTTGAAGTTCAGAGACAAAGTGATTAAATTTGAACTTAAGTCTTTCTGAAATAGGTACCTCTCTTGTATTGCACAGAGGGGAAATTCTACTTGTGTATTAGTAGGAACATAATTATCTTGTTCAAGATACTAGATCTTTCAAGAAACAATACAATATTATCTTAGGTAAAAAGAGGGTAATCAGAAATTCAAAGCAGGTTTTTCTTACAATTACTTTATGTATTCAAGAAGTAATTGTTCTCATTTCATACACAGACATTTACCACAGAACTTTCAGAGAAGCCTTTCTTTACTGCCTTCAGTGCAAAAGTAATCAGGGAGCTAACTTAAATTCCCTGTGTGGTGGGGACAGAGAGGCAGCCCAAGCAGCAAAGGCTGCCACAACCCAGCAGTGACACCTGTCATTTATTTTGTTAAGCTGCAAGCAATGAAGACCTCAGGAGTCAAACATGGAATACATCGGTGACCCCAGCACTCTAAAAGGCTGAAGCAGGAGGATAACAAGTTCAAGCGTATCCTGCGCTATTTAGCTAGACTGTCTCCAAATTTTAAAAATGCAGAAAAGGACAGGGTATGTAGCTCAGTGCTAAGACCTCGGGGCCTTCCCATTTGTGCAGGGACCTCTTTGACATGCAGTTCTGGAGCCTTCCGATTGGGTCTGTGTGTGAGAGGATGATGATCTTTATCCAAAATCAGGCACAGTGGATAAATGGCCCTGGATTGTCAAATCCAGCAATGCCTACCAGCAATCTAATTCAAATTCACCTCCTAAATTGAAGAGCTGTTCAATTTCCTATTGCACTGCAACTTTAATTCAACGGTTCCCCTTATCCTACATCCAGCATTGATTAAGGAATCTGAATGCAAAGCTCCAAGTTGCATTACAAGCGAAGGCTGTGCATCAGTGCTGAAGTGACAATCATCCCTATTCTCAGTGTTAACTGGCAGCAAGTGCTAATTAAAATTATAAGCTAGAGAGGACATGCATTGAGAAAAAGAAGTCATCCCTAAGCAATAATTCCAGAGATAAATCATACTTGATTTGCTAACATATAGATGTGTCCAGGAACTATGATCTACAAATGTCTTGAATATGGTTCTAATCAATCTGCAGAACAATAATCAAGCAGGCATATAATTAGTACAGGCTCCTGACGATGAGCGGCACATAACAGTGTGTCACCTTGAGACAGTGCAGAGCATCCTGCCCACCCCCAGCCCAGTGATAACCAGTTCCAAACAGAAGCAGTTTCTTCATCTGAAAGGCATCCTGGCAGACTCCTCCTGTTTCTGAAAGAGCAGTTGCAGACTTCCAACTTGTCCCGGTCAAGTTTTATTGAGACCCCTCCACCTTTTGGCCTCTACTACTTTCACTCTGACCCTGGCCCCATCTGATAAGGGAATGCAGAAAGCATTTGGACTTCAGAGGCCCCTCATGACAGCTCTAAACCCCAGTTGGTAGTTGGCAGTCAGTAGTGAAAAGCCAGACAGGAAATGGTGAGGATATGAATCAATTGCATTTTTCCCCAGGCTACCCGCCTCCAGTGTTTCCTGATGACCAGCTCCATCAGGGGAGGAGCCTCCCTGGAGAAGAACAAGAGCAAGAAGAATTCAAACATGGACACCTTGCCTTTCTGGTGTTTTAGGTCTTCTTATGGATCGTAAAATTCACTCCACGTAAGCAGAGACAGAGAACTATGCACTCACTTTGGAAACAGCAGCACAGAGAAAAAAGCAGCATCTGGTACAAACTGATGAGGATCTTGCAACCCATGTCTCTACCACTCCCATCTTCATGTTCCTTCTTTTTTATCCTTAAGTATCCCAAGTCATTCCTGACTCAAGTAGATTATTGCATTTACTGCTGCTTATGCATGCAGGTTCTATTTCCAGATCTTTAAACAAATATCTCCTCTTCACTGCTGGAGCCTCCATCTCAAACATCTCCTGTGCACTTCACAATGTCTTTCCTACTCTCCCAGTTAGGGATGGACTGCTTACTGCAGTGTGCTTTGTCAAGTTGCTTTTCCTGAAGATGCAGTTAAGTGCCCAGCTCATAAGCCAGACTAACTGGATTTGAATGCAATCCTGCTAGTGTGTTTAGCCCTGTGGGACATGAAATAGGTACTGCAACTCTTGGTCTTTCAGTATCTTCATATGTGAGCCAAAGGTGACAGGGCAACTGTGTACCTACCCGTGTATTTGATTTGTAAATCACATGAAGTAAGACAAGGACTTACAATAAAATAGGGCCCTCTATTACCAAAGTCAGTACTCTGGCAAGGGTACTGTTATGATTTATATCTAGAATGCTTCCCCAAAGTCTCATGTGTTTGGAAATAGGACCTTGTCAGAGGGGCAAATTAATGTGTTCTTGCCTCCAGCTTTTGTTCTTTCTCTCTTTAATTTCTGGTCACCATGATGTGAGTTTTTTGTTTTTTTTTTCCACCAGGCCCTTCCTCTATGTCATTTCTGACTTAGTGCCAACCAATCACAGACTGAACCCACAGAAACTGTGAGCCAAAATGAGCCTCTCTCTTTTAAGTTGTGGTGGGTGTCAGATATTTTTTCCCCAGTGTCAGAAAATAACTACTACAGAAAATTTCTACTGAGTGTGAGTTCATTGTGACTGTACTGGACCATGGGTTGAAGGGAGGGCAGGGAAATGGGGAAAGAATAAGAACCAAGATGGATTATGTTAAAGGTGAAAATTTCCAATGATGAACATCATTATATTGTATACCTTAAATGTACCAATAAAATTAATTTTTAAAAAGGAAAGAAATGTTTGGAACTCCTTTGCAGCAAGAATGTGTAAATGTTTGGAGATGTCAGAGAAGTTCTAGAATGCTGTAAAGCAAGACTGATGGGTGGCTCTTGTTGAAGCTTGGAGGATCACAGCAATGACTGGAATGCAGAGAGTCAAGGCCAGGCTTGAGATGGGAATGAGGATGGTTTGGAAATTGGACTGTAGGTCACTTGTTTCATTCTGGCAGAAAGTTTATCTACATTTTTTGCTTATATTGTGAAACTTTGAGAGAGCCTGAGGTTAAGGGTCCTGGACTAATTAATCTGTTGGAGGAAATGATAAGGCAGAAAAATACTCACTGTGGCATGAGGACGCTGGCTGCTCTCAGCCAGATTTATGTGAAAATCAAGAGCAAAAAGTTGAGCCAAAATGGAAGTACTGGTAAAGCTGGGGCAAAAGAGAATGTTGTTGCTCAAAAAGGATTAGCATTAAGAAGAAGCCAAATACCTTAGG
This sequence comes from Fukomys damarensis, assembly GCF_012274545.1. NCBI lineage: Eukaryota > Metazoa > Chordata > Mammalia > Rodentia > Bathyergidae > Fukomys > Fukomys damarensis. The sequence continues at coordinate 15,707,131 of NW_022900945.1, read as the reverse complement.
TCAGAACAATAGAAAAAATGCTTTAAAAGCATCATAGAAGTTGAACAGGCCCCACCCCTCACAAGCTCAAGTCTGAAAATAAACTTTGCTTTCAGAAGAGAGTCCCAGATTGTCTAGATCTTTCAAGGCCACCTACAGAGTTATTTCTCTGAGTTCAGCAATGCAAATACTCAGAGGTTGTTGCAGCCATGGTCCAAGGGGGCCTGACTACTGTTCAAGCCATCAGCAGACCTTCGCAACATCCACGTGGTGCTAAATTTTCAGGTATGCAAATGTAAGAGCGGTGGGGACACAGAAGCTACCAGCTCCTGGGTCAGGCAATGGAGACCCATAGAAATCAGGAATGTGGAACATCTGCTGAGAACTGTGGAGAGCAAGCAGAGCTAGCCCAAGGAGAGGCCATGTGGGCTGCAACATAGAAGGTAGCAGTTATGGGACTTCCTACACCCTTTTAAAATAATACTTTGCCACACCATGACCTCAGTGCTGAGCATAAAGCTATGGAATTGAATGTTTTTTCCTGCCAGGTTTTGCTCTTGTTTTGGTCTGATTCCTTTCTGTCATCTTATTCTTCCCTTTTGGCTATGAGAATGTTTACCGTGTACCATTTTATGTTGTAAGTTTTTTCCTTTCATTTTGATATTTACAGGGACTCACAACTAATGGTTTGCTTTGAGTCTCAGAAGAGATTTTGAACTTCAATTTTACAGTAGTGCTGTAATGATTAAGAATTTGGCAGCTCTCAGTAATAGATGAAGCATTTTATATCATTTTACATAATGAGATAGACATGAACTTTTTGAAAGCCAAGGATGGTATGTTATGGTTTAGATCTAAAATGTACCTTAAAAGTCTCATGTTGGAAGAGGTGGGTCACTGTGCCACTGGAAGAGTGTACACTTTTCCTTAGCTCCCCCACCCCCATTTTCTAGCTACCATGACATGAGCCACTTTCCTCCAACAGGCCCTTTCTACCATGTTATTTCTCCCTGGAGCCAGCCAACCATAGACTAAACCCACTGAAACCACAAGCTAAAATAAACCTCTCCTTCTTTGAGTTATTATCTTGTATTTCGCTCCAGAGATAGAAAATGGCTAATATGGGTACTTCATGTGTGGTTCTTAGTGTTGTCTTCATAGCACCTATCAGGAGCTGAAGTTATCTTTGTTCATGCCTAAATGTTTCATAAAGAAATCAGAATCTTCTTTATTCCTAACTATGCCCTTGAAAGCTAGAAACGTACTTGGAACACAAACCATTGTGGCATTTATTGGAAAATATTCAATAAATTATTGTTGTTTAGACACTGAGTGATTCAAACTTCATATTATACTGCCCTTTAGGCTTTCAAATAAGATGATATTAGACCAGAGTTTTAGCTCTGCAACTCACTATCTCTGTGACATAAAACTGATTCTTTAACCTATTCAACACTTTATCATTTTTGAAAGGGATAATAATAATTACTCCTACACTGAAAAATAGTATGATATAGTCATTATTGGTACATTAAAAGGCAAAGAAAAGGAATGCTCTTGAACAACATATGTCTGCACAAACCAATTTCACAATTTTTGTGTTCCATCACCTACTTTTGCAAATTAAATACACAGGAGATTCCCAACCAGTGTTTACCAGATGAAGAAAGATGAGGCAATCAAACAAGAGACCTGTCTCCAGCTTTTTAGGAAAGAAAGAGAAGGCAAAAAGAAAGACAAGGAAAAAGAGAAGGGGAAAAGCTGTGTGACACACTTCTCTGTGTAAGATAAATACTTTAATCGGTGAAATTAATATTCCAGAATGATCTAAGGGCTGCCCCCTCTGCCCTTATTAACTGGGGGCTGAGCATCCCGGAGTCACAGTGGTGGCTTGTCATTCACACGCCTGAGCCTGGCTCTATGGGCCTTGTTCTTAGAACATCACTGAAAACATTTCCTGGCCACGTGGCTTGAGGAAGAGAATGACAATCCAACTGGAGTCCTGATGGCTAATTATTATTCTAAAACTTAAAGCCATGAAATGTTTATGCTGCTTACCATGTCTCTCTAAAGAAAAAAGCAAGTGCCTGTCACATGCCAGATGTTGTGCAAAGGCCTTATCCATATATACCATACTTCTAATCCTCAGGCCAATCCTTGGCTAGGTGGGCTGATTCCAGTCTTACATAGGAGGAAACAATTTGAGAGAGGTTAAGTAATTTGCCCAAAACAGAGAAAAGTCTTAAATTTAAGTCTATGTGAATCCAAAGTTTCCCTAACCACAATATTTCTACTTCATGAAATTATTTATGCATCTTGTCAAGTAAAATGAACACTAAAACTGGGATGAGTATATAATAAGTGGGTACATATTCATGGATCTGTTACTTTACCTTTACTTTTGTTAAAAATATGTGATAAATATGTTAGGTAATATAAACATTAAGTTGGACAGTTAACTATAGGGATTTATTTATTTTTTGAATTAATTTCTTACTCAGCAAAAAGCACGCATGTTCAGTGTAAAGACATTGACTAGTTAATGAAAAAGTTGATTTCTGCAGGGCCAAAGATTTCCAAGAATGGGTTTGTTGGTTGGAGTCCCAAATTGTTTATGTTGCAAATACCCAACCTAGAATACAATAACTCCAGTGTTGTTTCTCTTTTTTTAAACAGGAGCAAAATTCTGTATTTGTAGGGTGATCAGAGTATAGATTCCTTTTGTTTTATTACTTTTTGTCTAAACTTTTTGTTATTTTTGTCCATAAGCGATAGCAGTGAATATCTCATGTTTCAAGCTTACTCTTACTTTTTCTCTACACTCATCTAGGCAATATATAATGTTTAATTATTTAATTACAGCATGCAACACAACAGCAAATGTTTGGTGAAAAATATAATGCAGCAGACTCCTGGTAAATAGTCACCTGGTAAACAAGGAGACTAAAGAGGGGCATAGCCTTCTGGTGTGCCGTGTGTGCTGAGGGCTGTCCACCATTTACCAGGGAGACTGGTGAGGCCCAGTCATTCGGAAGGTTAAGTGGGGTCAGTCTGAGGAGTTCTCATTGTACTAATATTGCTCTTTAGTGAAGAGGCACATGTAACATTTGCAATTACTTTTGTTTTAGAATTGGTGTAACTGAAGGAGCTCGGAGTGACATATGTCCAAGGTCACAGAGCTTTTGGGTGGAGTTGCTGGAAGTAGAAGGCAGGGTTCTTTCAGTGAGCACACTGGTAAGGTGATGAAGAACATAGGATGTCATTTTCCACTTCTGCCATTTATATTGTTGCAGTACGGCTTAGAGGATACGGACAGGAATAAATCCCATTTCACCATGATGTGGAATGAACTTAACTAGTAACTTGTGTGTGCTACTAGAATTTTGAAGTTTAATTAAATAGTACATTAAATGGATATACTAAAATAAAAGAATCGTTAAGGTGACTCTTGAAAAGACTCAATAGGGAGAAAAATGCAAAGAAAATGTCAAGTTGGGTGTGAGAAAGATAACTACAAGTATTAGAGAAAAGTCTTAAAGGAGCATCCTATTTCCATCGCATTTTCTTCCTAGATTCTTTTTGAAAGTCTACATAGCTTCTAAAATTTGAGATGTCTTCCCCTCCTTACACAGCACTTGAGTTACAGGCAGGAATGAAAGGCCTGAGACCATCAGTCTTGCTATCTGTGTGGATGTACTCTTTCTAATGAAAAAGAAAAGAAGAAAGGAAGGCAGTAGAAAGGAAAGTGTGTAAAGAAATAGATGTTTAAAAACCATGAAAGGATAAGTATAAAATTAGAAGGAAATTAAAAAATAGAATTGGGCTGGGAATTTAGCTCGGTGGTTCCGCCACCTGCCTCTCAAGCGCAAGGACCCAAGTTCGATCCCTGGTACCAAAAAAAAAAAAGTAGAATTAAGGAGAAATTTAAATATGAGCAAGTTTATAGTCCAATAATATTAAAAGTTACTGATAAAATAACAAAATAAGTGATTTTAAAAGAGCAAATAAAGCCATAAGACAATAAGACAAAACTGATAATTTGAAAGGCAAAAACTACAAAATGAAGATATTTAAAGGTAGTGTGATTAAGAACTAAAATGGATATTAACATGAAATAAGCAACAAAAATTAAGAAAAAACAGAAAAAAAAAGTTTGAAAAGGAAAATATGGAGTAGGGAAAGTAAAGAATGGAGGGAGGCAGGCACAGCAGGGCCACCCAGAAAGCAGACAGAAAGGCCAGCAGAGACAGCTCTGCCTTGCCCTGGAGCCTCAATCCAAAGGACTTAACCAGCAGTCCCTGAAGCCAAGCTCCTGGGGGCTTTGGCAGGGCCGACCTGTTCCCAGAGCTGGAATTGAGAAGAGCCTACTTGGTAGGCTCAAGCTGAATTCAGATTTCTACTCCACCACTTTGTTGAAGTACTTAGGTACTCAGTTTCCTTACTTGTCATAATACTTACCTTGGGCAATTCTGAGAATTCCTGTAACCAATTGGAAAGGTCAAAGGCTGAGTGTATAGTTCAGAGAGGCCCTGATTTTCATCCCAGGCACTGGAAAAATCCCACACATCAGCACATTGCCTCCCTTAGCAGACTGTATTTCCAGTGGCTGAACTCACAGCACCCCCTAACCAGCTTGCCTTACTGAGCCTCCCTTCTAGGTCACAGACCCTGCACGACACATTATGAAACAAAATAATATTATTTTACAAACTCTTCACTTTTTTGATCAAGAGTAGGTATCTGGCTAGATGTTAAAGACAGAAAAAAGATTGTAAAATTTAAGCCTTAACCATAAAGCACGTATGTAACTTAATTTGAAATTATTAATTTTAAAAGAGAATAAGGAAACTTATACTTTTTATTTTTCACATGGCTGTTTTGTTGTTCTGGCTGAGTTATTCAGGGAAATAAAATACTTAAATGAACTGATTCTCATTTTTCATAGCTTTTGGGTCCCACTGCTACCCAGGTGAGGCAGCATTATCTTACTAGTCAGGTAAAGACTAGAAAGCTCTGAATCAAATCAGTTTTCTTTTCCCATCACAAAACCTCCCTCCTGATAGGCTTTTCTTTAAATCCTATCTAAAGGAGACATCAATAACCAATAAACAATCAACTCTACATTTGGCTACCACCCAGCTGACAGGCCCACTTCTGCCAATATTTTATCTTTTAGAGGTTAAGATTATCTTTTTCCAGGGTTGTCTTCTGAAACACTTTGGCTTACTTAAACTGACTTCTTTACTTCATTTCCCTCTTCAGCTCTAGAGACTCAGAAATGAGAAGCCTTCTATGACTGGCAGCAAAGAAAGAATCCATAATATATTAGGAATATTTTTGGAACTCCAAGCAAAACACATGTTTGGTCAAATGTTCAAACTCTGCAGGCTCTGCCACTCACCAGTTGGGAGAGTTTGAGGAAATTTTCTTTTGCAGTAATGGATAGTAAGTACTCTCCTCTGATGACAGTTGAGAGGATTAAATGCAACAAAGCATGTAACTTTTAGTACAGAGCCTGGCATATATTTAAGTATCTACTAAAAGGTAGTTGCTAGCCATTTTTTTTCCTGTTACAATTGTAAATAGCCCGTGGGACAAAGTCATTTTAGTCTATTGTAATATTAAGCAATTCTTGTTTGGTAGTACCTTATTATTATATTGTTAAAAGAACTCACTGTATGTTAATACCATTTTGGCATAAAAGCTATCTATTTTTTAGGATTAATATTCTAGCAGAAAAAGTAAATGAATCTTTCATTTGATCAGTATCTCTGATGCTTATCATTATTCCTGGGCCCTTCATGCTAGATTGTAGCTGTCAGCCTTTTTGAGAAAATATCAAAATGTTAGTCATTTTTGCTTTGCAAAAATCAAACAAGAAAGCCATGTTGGTGTGACTGCCAAAATGCTTTTTAAGGAGCTTAGTTCTGACATATGATTTTAAAATTTTTGTGAAAAACTATTCATAAACTGATCATTCATCACTAGTCTCTTATGCTCACACAACATTGCTTAAGATTAGCTTTGCCTTTTAAATGTTTCTAAGAGATTTTTTTTTTGTCTTATAGCTTCAATAAGCATGTAACAGAAAATATGTGAAAATTCATGGGGCAACCCTCACCCAGCAATAGCAGGTAGTCTTTGGTGAACTCAGTTTTCCCAAGTTACCCTTTTTACCATTTGTTGTGATCTACAATGTTAAATTCCAGCTTTGATGTCTGACAGTGTTTCACAATGCATTCATTCAGAAAATTTTCATGAGTGAAAACAATAGGCTTTAAAAACTAAACTGAGCTCTGATGATATCTGAGAAACTGCACACTTAGTGAATAGTAATGCCATCAGGAGTGAGATGAAGTCTCCAAGGAAGACATTTATGAAGACATAAGGAGTCAGTCATCTGTTGCCAATATTTGAAAAACACTTATAGAATATTTAATTAGCACAATTACACGGTGCACTTATAGCTTATTGTTAATGCCCTTTGACAGAGATGTTACTCTGGCCTTGAGAGCTTCGTGGCCATAGTGCCTTCAGGTGAACTTGGGTAACTTCCAAAGGTTTCCATTAGTGTCATACATTTTGCAAGAAAGCTCAAGTACTAAGTAAAAACATATCGTCTAGAAATGTGATATCCTTCTTAAACATTCTGAATTTTCTGCTTAGTGCATACAGCTGATGTAATGTGTTTCTGTTATCATTTAGAGAAGAAATCAAACTGAAATATGTTGTTTTTTTATAAAATGGAGTACTACTCAGCCATAACAAGAAACCAGACACACTTATAGTTAAATGGATGCACATTGAAGACATACTCCTTTTTTTTGGTACTGGGGATCAAACTCAGGCCCTTGCGCTTGTGAGGCAGGTGGCAGAACCACTGAGCTAAATCCTCAGCTTGAGGCCATACTCTTAATTGAAATGAAAAGGACATATATGTGTAAATACTGAATAGTTTCTCTGGTGTGAGAAACTGAAAGTTTAAATAAGGATCAAAATGTATAACGTGAAATAGGAAGAAAAGATCCAAAGGGGAAGGGGAAGTGGGAGGGGTAGGGGAAAGGAAAGAAGAGGAAGGAATAATTATGAGAAAAGGAAAAAATGAAAAGTCTTTGTAAATAGAGAGGAGTGGAGGGATTGAAGGCAGGACAGGGGAGTAGGGAAAAAAATAAGGTACAAATTCCCAATGATGAATGCCATCATGTTGTATATCTAAAATGTACCAATAAAGTGAATAATAAAAGAATCAAATAGAAAATTCTCATTCCTAGCCATTCAAGTGATTATCAAGATTGTCACAAATTATCTCTAAACACACTTGCACTAGTGCTTCCAGTCTGCCTATGCATACTATTTTACTACTCACAATCACCATGGTAGTCACTACCAGAAAGCATACGACACAGCCTTTCACCAAAAGCGTACTAATGTTTTAATGCTATGAAGCAATTCTCGTCTATTTTCAACATCCCAGTAACTTTTATACTGATGTTGTAACTTAAAGCAATAATTTCTTGGAAAGAGAAAGACTTGGTACACAGAACTCTGTGAACTCTTGGTACTCTTCTATTTGTAAGATCCTGCAAAAAATAGTCTTTAAAGAAAATTTCAGTTATAAATATGAAGAGCTTTTCAGAAATTCAGCGAGTATATTTTTTCAAGTCTTTTTTTTTACTTAAGACAGTTGTACCTAATAAAAATTTTTACAAAGCTAAAAGTATTATATGAAACTTCCTATCCTACCGGAATATATTAAAGGTATTTATTTATTTATTTATTTGTACCGGAGATCGAACTCAGGTCTTTGTGCTTGTGAGGCAGGCACCAGAACTACTGAGCTAAATCCCCAGCCTTATTAAAGGTATTTTAAGCCTGAAGTTCAAAGTTCAAATTGGAAAATACATGGTGTCCTTTCTCTTTTCAATAAACATGAAAAGCATCGTGAATATATCCATAAAACAAGTGCGCACAAATTTTCTCTTGAAATTTGCAAGAAATTTAGTTTATTTATTTATTTGTTTTGGTACTGGGGATCAAACTCAGGACCTTGCGCTTGGGAGGCAGGTGGCAGCACCACTGAGCTAAACCCCCAGCCCTCTGGCAAGAAATTTGGGCATGATGCTTCTTTCTTTAGAGGAAGAGCACAAGGATGACTTCTGGCCAAATGTTATTTTACCGGTTAAAATAGTACATGTAAGTACTCTCTGATGTAAGCTGAAATTTACAACATTTTTAAGTGACATATTTGCTTATATATTAAGTGACTCTAAAAGTCTGTACGGTGAGTATATACAGATTATAAAACACTTTCTTTTGCAAATAGAACACACATTTTTAGAAATTAAAAGATTCATCTAGAGTAAGCTGTAGTGCATTAAGTCACATCTAAGATCAATGGACCCAAGACATCCTAATTGTTAGTAGACTGATAGATTCGCTGTCCCTGGGAAGAACAACAGCAGTGACTATCAAGGGTGTGAAAACTGCATGTCCAGGTGAAGTCTGGGACCCCCCTCAACAATACACTGAATTAATGAGTGCACTAGCCCTAAAAGATAGTCCGTAGTTCAGTAATGTTAAGCCTAAAATACTACCTGGTAGTAGGGAGACTCCTACCTGGGATTTAAGGCAACGGTAACATTTTTATCAAGAAAGTGGACATAAAACCTATCCTTTGTGGTGGCAAAGATGCATGAAAACTTCTAAATTGTACTCTATAGGATAAAGCTCATTTAAAAAACTTACTTTAGCTAAACAGAAAATTAATCATCTGGTGCCATGTACTTGTTTATATCGTAACCAAGCTTTGAAAAATACCTCAAAGAAAGAAATGGGACTGACTGAATAATCAGTGCTGCCTTTTAAACGTTTAAGTTCATTACTGAAAGAGCCCAACCCCAGCTAGGTTATATGTGCATTTATTGCACATTATACAGTTTCAGATGCTGGCAAGAAAGTATAACAAGATAGAGAGTTAAAATGTTTGATTTTATAATGCCCCCTTACAGCAAATAAAGTTTTACAAATTCTTGAAGAATTCTAGCAAAAGCAGTTACATGTACTTTCTCAGAGGATTCTTAAATCTGTTTGAACATTATTCCCTCCCGAGAAATGAGAAAATAATGTCTTGTAACTTGTTCGATTATCTATGTGCACAATTGAAAATTATGGTAACTGTTTAAAAAGGTTTTTTTTATTACAGTAAAAGACACATTGCCCTTAATTCCCCTCAAAATCCTCACTTGAGACGCACGGATCCTACTTTTCTGGCCACTTTCTGAAGTAGTTCTGTAAGTCCTCTTTCGTAAGTGCCTTTAGTTGTGCTGTCATTGACTTCCACAATGTCCTGAGCAGATTCAAAATCACTCATCATTAGTGGTCACTTGGACTCTGGGAAAGAGTCAGGAGTTGTACCGTGCCAAGCCATGTGAATAAGGTGGACAGAGACGCAGCACAATGTTTCCGCTGAACGGCAGGATTCACGGTAGTTTCTATCACACTTTGTAAAGACACTCACGAAACTCTGAAAGGGTCTCAGGGTGCTAGAATGGCGGGATAAGCGTTTCAAGTGAGGGGAGGAGTCCTGAGGGGGATTAATGCCAATGTGTCTTTTACTGTAATATTTTAAAAATGTAAACACGTACTGTATTTTGGGATCGGCCCTCATAGGTACCTCTTATTCTTACTGCAAGATGTTTATAATACATCATTACTTAGCAACTACTTCGCTGCATCCAATTTTAGATAGAGGAATATAAACTTTAAAAAATTTTCCTTGTTCTTTTAAAATTCAATAGTTAATACCAAGTGTGTTCATGTGAAGTGATTTCTAACTTGGTGGAAGCAATCGAGAACCACCAAGCTTTAGAAGAATTTGTTACGAATGCTTATGATATAAATAGGAAAAAATCTATTTGTTGAGATTCAATTATATGATTTTTGAACTTGGAGTAAAACTTTTCCATGATAACAAAAATTGTCATTCACAGCAGCCTCTAAGGATACTTATCCTCAAACTGCAAAAGTATGTTTTAGGAAGTTCTCCTCAACATACTGCTGAAAAATCAGTTTACAAAAATCATTTTTATTCTGCCCAACTTTGATGGCAAAACCTCTACTTATTTTTAGTTTGCATACAATGCAACAAACTAAAATACTTTCAGATTATTTCCCTGTCAAAGCTTTTCAGACAGATTTGGTGCATATGTAATGGTAACGAGAATACAGTATATTCTTTTCATCATAAAGAATAAACAGGCCACTTAATTACATTCTTTTACATATCCATGGTTTATGGTTTGAAGTCACCTAAACTGAAGGAGATGAAGAAAGGGATCAATATATTAAAGCCGGTCATGTAACATACATAAAAGTGCACGTTAACTACTTGAAAAAATTCACATTTATTTACTGTCAAACCGTGTTAAACTTTACACTGGATATTAGTGATGGGCTCATTATTAACAGGTTTACACAAAGGGATGAAAAGAAAAGCAGAATTTTGCTGAAACAAATTTACATTTCATTAGAACTTTATCATAAAATAAATTAATTACTAAATATAGGCAGAAGGAATATGGAAGAGTAATATTTATGTTTTATTTTATTTTTAAAAAAAGAATAGGCACCTTTTGTTCACTAGAAAGTTTGTGAGAAGTGCCCAGTGCCCTCTTTGCCCTCTGTTCAAGAATAAACAGAAGGATTGACACACAATCTTTTCTAGGTTTCACCACACTTGTGCAAGGCATGACGTACTGGCTTCAAAGGGTTTTTTTCTCTCCATAAAACATGTTCTTTTGGCAATAAGAAATTTAAGTGTAAGAATAAAGACTAACAGGTCAAAGCAGAACACTGTATACAGTGGAAAATAAGTGAAAATGGGTAGAACTTACTATGACAAAGTGTAAGAAAAAAAAAACCATTTTGTAACATATGTGCAACCAAGAGCTTTTCACAATATTTTCTTCAAATTTTTAAAATTATTTTAATGACAACTATATTTCAGTTGGACACAAATGTATTTATTTCACCCTAGCAATAGAACAAAATATAATTTCTTTAGCCATTTCTCATGAGAATAGTTCATTGTACAGTTGAGGAAACATATGAAATAAGGCCTGTGGCTTGATTGCTAGTGGTTAAACATGTTTTCAATCTTTGCCTCAATGTAAAAGACTTGCAGTGAACTGCAAACTGACGCAGGATATCTCTCCTGCTTTTCCAAGTCTTGTCAGGAATAGTAAGGTACAGTAAATTTGTCCCACAGGATTTTAAAGCCTACGTCTTGTATATAATACAATGCAGGCCTACAAAAATGGTGCAGCCATATGTACAAATTTAGTTCACAAACTGCTGCAGTAAAATGGCTGGAAAGTTGTGTTTTGCTTGTTTCACAATTTCTCTAAACAGCAGCAGAACCTTAAAATACCTGGTTGGCATCTCTTTTCTTTGTAACAAATAATTCATTTAGTATACTCTGTGTATATACAAAGTTTCTGTATGTTTTATAAAAATTCACAGAACTGCAAGGTTCAGTCATCTCTTTTTACACCGGAGAACCACAGGTCAACAGCACAGCCGTCTCTTCAAGCAGAATTTGAGGAAACCGCCGTGGGCCAGGGTTCTCTGTCTGTTCCATAATACGCGAGCGTGGCCCTTGGCATGCCTCAGCAGTCCCCTTACAGACTTGTGACCAGCTGCATCTGACCTTCCCGAACGTCCCCTTCGGGGATGCAGCCTTCCTTGTGGATGGGGATTATGTAACCGTCGCTGTTGCCCCTGCTGATCTGGTAGCACATCTGGAGCTGATGGTGGCCAGACCCGAGATTTGGCATGCTTTTGTAGTAAACGTCCTCGTTCTCGCTCCTCCGGGAGGGAGAAAGGTCTTCCTCCGTGTCGGGGCTGCTCTCCGGGTAGGGAGAGTCTCTGAGGTTGGGCATGCTCGTGTACAGAGAGTCTCTGTTGGGGGACTGCAGGTGATCCTCGGCCTCGGCCGTCAGCTGGGAGACGTAGCTGTCAGTTCCCTCCGGCTTCACTTTCTTCTGGGGTTGGTACAGAAGGGAGTGAGTCCGCTGGGGAATGAGCGGCGCCTCGAGCTCTCGGTGATGGAGCTCCAGCCCTGGATTGTCGCCGTGCATTAAAGATGAGGCGTCTGGCACCAGCGCGTCATCTTCGCTGCCGCCGCCTCCAAGCACGGGTTTGACCGGCAGAGCCAGCTCGAGGTTGTGGGTCTTGCCGCCGCCCCGCAGGTTGTTGTGCACTAATTCTGAAATGATCATTTTCTCAAAAGCGGTATCATTCAGACTCAGTCCACAGTCCACCACTTGCACTCCGTCAGAATAGTCCCCCTTGCGCAGCGAGTAGCTGTTGTTAAAATTACCATTTAGCGGTAGAGTATCCATGGCACTTGTATCCCTGGCATTGTTCAGTGAATGTCCTGAAACCGAAAAGGAGGGGTCACCGTTACTGCCTCGGCTCCTTGGCAGAGAAACGTTATATATTTTTTTTATTTTTTACTTTTTTTTGCACAAAACTTTTTAATGTCGTTCAGGACAAAGTTGTATTTGAAAGCTAACACTTGAACAGTGCCACGCTTTCCCGCATTCCCAACTGTAAACAGTTACAACCCCTTAGGTAATAGGAAAAAGTGTTAAAAAAAATAGTACTGTTTTCCAGGGAAGGAAAATGGCATTCAGAATATTACTGCTTCAATTTCAGGGAGATGGTAGTTATTAATTGAGTTTTGGTCGAATCTCTGACACGCTTACAAACAAGACTTCACTCCATGCCCTTGCATAGTTAATGCAAAGCAATTCATTAGTGACATTTACAGTTTAAAGTACAAGACTATGGTTTATAAAAAGAAAATTAACAGAATTTGTCCTAAACAACACTAAATTAAAAAAAAAAGGAATAAGTCACATACAAAACCGAAAGGTAAATGTACAACATAAACCCACATAATTTGCAAGCAACTTTTAAAAACAACATTCTAACATTTCCTTTTGCTGGAGATGAAATTTAAAAAAAAAAGAATGAAAAAATGGACAGAGACAAAAGAATTCATGTTAAACAGAGACAGCCACCTCTCATACTGACTGGACCAGGGGCCCACAAGCAGCATCCAACCACACGGTAGACAGCAGGTGGAATGACTCACTTTGAACAACTCACATCATGTCTGTCTGCTCAGGCTATCTGGCCTAAGAGTAGCTGATATATAAAAGAAAGTAAAATGATTTATTGTAACATGATGAAGAATTTCTAAGCTTCTCAGCAACTTAGTCAGAGCAAGGGTTCAACAAATTAAGATTACCAGCAAAAGCAGCCTTTACTTTTCATTTAAGATTTCTTATGATTTCGATTTCTTTTGGTGCTAATCACCTCTCTAATAGCAATGGCTTCTCATGGTCCAAGTTGGCCTGCAGCCCTGCAATCTGCATCAGTCACAGTGACAGCAGTGAATGAACCGGCAGAGTCTACTGTACAAGACTGGCCCAAGGACACCATGGGCATGGAAGTCAAACGCAGAAATGTTAGAGATTTCTCAAGTATGGGTCACAGAAATTAAACCAAGAATAGATATTAACTATGGAATGGGAGAAGGGTGTCAGCCTTGGCTAATATAATTTTATTTCTAAAGGAATGAAGGATTGGATAAATCTGCTTGAGATATGAAAAGAAGTTTAGGAGGAAAAAAAAACATGGTGACATGCTCTATTTGAATCAGAGTTGCATTTGCTACAGACACATAAACATGTAAACTAGGACATCACAGTGCTTCTCAAGCAAATGGAAAAAAAAGTCAAGAGAAAATTAAATGGTCTGCACGATGGAAAGTTTAGGTTATTCATTCTCAAAATCCTAGAGGAAAAAAAAAATCACTTGTCTACAAATCGGTCTGTAAAAAAATAAAAAGGAATGAATGATGTTACTGAAATGAAACTGACCACTGTGAAGCTGCTGCATTGTATGCAAGGCTTGGAGGAGTTTAGGGAAAACTTTAATTCTTGGAAAAGAATAGGAAATTGTCCTTTTTAGGGCTCACTCCATGCTTAAAGCTGCAGATATCCTAGAAAACTCAATTTCTTTCATGAAAAAGAAAAACCCAATCTCGATATGGCACAATTTCATAACCAATGATCCAATCTGATTATCGGATAAATTCTGCTCGGGAGGGTACTGGATTTGTTACTCATGTTATTTTAAAACTTCCGTCCCAGTTCTACATTTGAAAAATGCCCAATTCAGTCTATATCATGCTGCTCCCTGGGAAAATGAGCTTACAGTGGTTTATTTGTAAGGGCTCTAGTTTATAAATTAGTATGCTCGTGCCACCTTATTATTTATAAAGCTCTACCACCAGAAAGCACGTGGCACTTTTCAATGCAGGTGATGGATAGATAACAAGCTACCGTTCATTTCCTTGGCAGAGGCTCAAACTTTTCACTTTATTTTCTGTTTATCATCACTGCTTAACAAGTATAAGATTATATATTGGATATAATCCCAAAGGTGTTTTCTATGATATACTGCAGATTTAAGGTGTCTTTGGTTTTGAAGAGGCATCTTTTTCTGCCCAAGTTCAGGTAATTCACTTGAAGACTTTCCATAGCCTGTAGCAAGATTACTGTGGGAATGCAGAAATGATAAGTCAATTATTAAGCATTTCGGCTGACAGTACTTCAGCCTTGATAGAGCAAATTATTTCAGCATTGAATGTACTTAAGTGCGGACAGCATTTGCTACAGACCTCTATCCCTGACAAAAGGCAGCACAGATAGGTGAACGGTTTGAATTTGGTAACGTTTTAGTTGCAAATTGTGAACCACTTGCCCGCTGAGTCTACCCCATGACTGCTAGTTATGTTTTAATTGCGCCCGTTAAAAATCATGCTGAAAAAATTTACATTTGATAGGCAAAGTTAAGTTTTACTCCCATACTTGTCTCTCTGTAGGTTGCTAGAGGAAAGCGTAAGGAAAGTAAGAAAACAAGAGAATGAAAAGAGAAGCTGCAGTTACGTTGAAAAGGAATTTTAAGAAAAAAAAAACCAGAAACGAAGTTCTGTTTATTTAAGCAGCAAATAATATTCACAAATAAAATTTCTATGCTAGCAGTAATTATCACTTTTACTAAAATCTTGAAAATTCTGTTAATATTAAATACATATATTTAAATAAGCTATTAGAAAATGTGGTAAACAGGACAGGTTAGGGACTATCTTTCCCCCTCCCCCAATGAAGAACCATGGGTATAAACTGGCTAAGATTAACTGTATTCTCAAAGTTTCCTTAAGACAAAAGGACAGCTACCAAAAAGCTGCACTATACTATAGTTTGGTTATATCGATAAGGCCGGATGTAGTTTTCTACACCTAGACATCCAGATGATCTTTATTAGCTAGTTCATTCTAGAAACAAATTTTGTCAGCAAGCTTTAGAGTCAACTGAACAATATATTATATAGATAGGATACCTCTAAATGATATAAATCTTGAAGATGGGCTCTCGGACCATGTGGTGTCAGTCCTGTAATAATATATTAAGATTTATGCCACCTGTATTAAAAACATGGATAATTATTGTAAATACTACCATGACTGAGATTTCACTATAATATAGTGCAGTTTTAGAAGCCTGGCATGGGCAATACCATAATTTCCTTTGTAACTGAGAAATTAAAGATGTAATAATATATATGGCAATTTGAGCATTTTACAGACAGGGCAAAGATCAGAGCTCTGTTTAGCAGCAAATAAAAGTAGTTTTATTTGTAAGTATAAGCACACCTGGTGAGTTAAACACAGGAGCGGAAGGGGCATTACATACAACTGTTTCAGCGAGCAATGTGTTATAGGGGTTGTTAGTGCCGTGGGGTCGAAGAAGAGGGTTTGTTAGTAGGTAATTGCCAGTCATTCCTAAAGCGAAAAACAAACAAAAAAGAAAACAAAAAAATAGAAAAAATATATTAGTTTTCTTATTTTAGTATTTATTACAGTTGTATATTTTCTTTCTTTCTCTCTCTTCTTTTTTTTTAGTGTATCAGGATACTGGACAAACTGGCAATGGAAAATCTGCCGAAATTTTCTGTCTGTATTTGAACTACTAATTTGAAGGAGAAACGGGAGAGGGAAGTTAAATCTCAGTAATTCACAGGTGCTTTCTAAGTCCCCCAAGTAAACACCTGCTGAGGATGACATTTACTAATTTATACAAAATCACTGTTAAACAAAAATGGCAATTAAATGCATAGAGTTCAACATTATGTTTCAAGATGTTACTGCTTAATATTAAAAATGGAACCACTGAAGCCCAGAAGAGGGAATCTCACGCTTTCCAATTTACAGGTGTGGGATTATCCCTCATGAAAACATCTGTGTTAATACCAACTCTGATACAAGCAGGAGGAAAGGCAACTTTCACAAACAGATAAAATTATGACACACTGCAAAAAGCTTCCCTTAGTAAACGCAAAAGCGTGCATGCTGAGGGGAAAAATAGTGTAAAATGAATGATTAGACCATTCCCAAACTCTACAGAAGAATTTTGCTTCTGTAATCTCATTAGCCAGGTTTCAAAAGTTAATCTCTGCGTAATTCATTTATTTTTTGATGGGATCTTAGCAGAAACAGGCAAAACATCAAAGCAAAGGGATAAGCACACACATTTCACTCATTCTAATTGGTAATCATCAACCTTTACATAGCCATCCATGGCTAATGTAATTTGACTAACAATATTTTAAAATTCAGGCTCATTGTGATACCATATATACTGCTTTTTTTCCATCCTAGCCCAGAATCTTGCCAGAACAATGTCAACAACTAAAATACCACATTTCATTGTGATAAGCTATACTTTTGTTATATTACACATCAGTATATCAAACTGAAAGTACCTGTATAAATTATCTTTCCAAGGATCTAAACAATAATAATCTTTTCATATTAGATTAAAATCTATTAAGCTTTTATTCAGGAATACCTCTGTGTACACACTTGTGCTTGTATCTTGCAAAATTATCTCATTCTTCAGGATATTTTAAGTGTTACATTGATTTGTATGACAAATTTAAAGTTGCCACTCAAGACATATCAAGCAATGCTGGAAAAGATTTCTCTCCCTCTCCCTCTCCCTCTCCCTCTCTCTCTCTCT
>NW_022900945.1:15686207-15689889 GCF_012274545.1 Fukomys damarensis | reverse complement strand
CTCTCCCTCTCTCTCTCTCTCTCTCTCTATGGGTACTGGAGATCAAACTCGGAGCCTTGCCACGTGGGAGTCAGGCAGTTTCAAAACCACTGAGCTAAATTCCCGGCCCTGGAAAAGCTTACTTTATATATACATTTTTATATTCTTTCAGTCAAGATCTACTACAAATTTTTTAGCAGTGATTATTTACTTTTTGAAAATAAAATGTTATAAAAATTTTACAATTTTTTCACTGCAAAATTGGCACTGTTTTACATGAATAGTAGTTATTCTAGTTATGTTAATGTTTTAAGAAGAAAACTTTCAGAAATTCCTTGGTTAGGAAGGAAAAAATGTGTACAAGGAAAACATCTTCATCTGTGGCAAAATATGTTAATCAATAATCACTTTTTTCTAGGCTTCTTCAACCATTAATGTGGACTTTAAAGTTAAATTGTTTGCATTACATTATTGAATAAAATTACTGATTTTTATGTAAAAGATGACTCAAGAGGTTTAAGAACCTGTGATATAAACTCAAAAGAAAGTTCAGCATTTTCTCTAAAACTATTGTAAATTGGCAAAAAGTATAAAATTCATACTATATATTATAAACTCAAATTTTCCTAGTAACTGACCTTGATTAAGTGTTGAAGTGCTATTGATGTCACCTGAGATAAAAGAAGATTCAGATTGTTTTCTCACAGTGTCGTTCCACATCCTTCTTATACGACTCTATTAACATAAAACAGCAAGACACATATGTTAGTTTTCTCAAACTTGTAATCTTATTGAGAAGAACACACAAGGACTTACTCTAAACAATCTATGCAAGATTATCGATTGGCCTTTTAAAGAATGTGTGGTTGTTTCCAGTCTAAAACTAAAGGTATCTACATTGTTTCATTGCTTTGTTGATAAGAAGCATAACTTTTCCACTCTTCAAAATGTGTTATTTTACTGTTTTTCAAAATAAATATTGGAGAGGATGACTGATTGGTCAACTAATGTTTATTGAGTATGTGCTAAGAGCCCTGTGTTAATGACTTTAGGATTTTAACAGAGTACGATAGATTTAACAAACTTGGCTCTTCAAAGAAAAAAAGGAAGTTTACACTTAAATTCTTTGAGTAGACATTTAAGAAGGAATTAAAATCAAAATACTAAAGAACCAGGTATATACTACCTAGATCATTATAATGAGGAAACAATTAGAGCATCTAAACAGAACAGGTCTCAGTAGGCTTTCTATAAATAAGGTTAATTAAAGATGTTGTCAAACTCTTTGTTACCTGGGTGCCAGAGGAATACCGAGCACTGGTTCTCGTGGTTGATGCCTTCACAGAACTGTGAGGGCTCTCAGTCGGGAGGCCGCCACAGCAATACGAGTGTCTGAAGCACTTGCCATATTCTTTTCGTACCTGTTTTGAATACATAATCACAAGACCAAGGGATTAATATGAATGTACTTAGCTTTTCTCGCTCTAATAAAATGAACAGGGAAGACAAGTGAGAAGAATTAAAAGTTCTTGTAAGACATATGGGTGGAGAAGATACACTGAACTTACAAAACCAAGTTCGCTGAAATTGCCGAAGTAGTATCAGAAATATTTGTCTGCTAGAAGAGCTAATGTGATCTTTAAAATTTGCTAAAACATACGGAAATGCTTTTTACGCTGTTGTTAAATGCGAGTGTTGTTAATACAAGGGCAACACATTTAAAGATTTAGTCTATGTTTATATAGTTCACACTTACACTTTTGTATTTTGTGCTAAGAAAATCAAAATGCTGTATTTTCCTACCTTTCTTGATGTAAAAATTCTTGTTAATTTTTAAAATTTTATTTTATATTGAAACAGGATCTTGCTAAATTGTCTATTC
The DNA here is from genome assembly GCF_012274545.1 of Fukomys damarensis. Taxonomy (NCBI): domain Eukaryota; kingdom Metazoa; phylum Chordata; class Mammalia; order Rodentia; family Bathyergidae; genus Fukomys; species Fukomys damarensis. The sequence continues at coordinate 15,688,028 of NW_022900945.1, read as the reverse complement.
TGGCCTCCAATTTGTAATTTTTCTGCCAGAGTAGGTGGGATTATAGGCATGCACCACCATGCTCAGGGCTCGATTATATCTAACCAATCTCTAACTCAGACCTTTAAGTTCTACATGATTCACATCTTCTAGCTAGAGTAATACAATGCCTCTTTGATTGAATTGCTAAGTCTCATGGGTAACCTGTTGGTAATGACAAGACTCTTTTGGCACAAGAACAAGGGTAAAAAAGTACTTTGATACATTTGCCAATAATTAGGATGGAATGTTTTCTTCATTTTCTGATATGTCTAGTTTTAATGTTTAGTGTACAGGGTCTAAGATGTCTGCACTCACTACATTAGCATACAACAGAGCTATTTATGCAATTTCCATTCATGTTAATGATTTACTCATGTAATTTCCCTTCCCCTTGAAAGCCTGGATATAATGAATAGACAGAAAAGTTGTTAGGCTTAAAGGGAAGTTTAAACCAATCTTTAAGAAGTGAAGTCCAAACAAATGTTAAATAATGGGCCTTGTCTTGAGCATTTGTGTAGAGGGCTGGGAGGAGGGGAGAGGCTTCTGGATTGCTTATATACTGGCATGTGTGAATGTTTCACTACACATCACAGCCAGCCTTTAACTTACAAGACAAACCAGGAGCAGAAATTGCATAAGAAATTATTTTCTTTTAGATAGTAGAAAAGTATGCCAAATTATAATTCTAAGCTACTGCCTACAGGGACCATGACTGTGACACTTATTCCTTGAACAAGCAGAAAACTTAAAGTTACTAGATGACCTTTTAAATCTAAGTGCACTTGCATTTTCACCTTTGTGGCTTTATTTAATTATGTCTATTAGAACAAACAACAATGTGGTTAAGCTTTTTCATGGCCTAAATATGCTCATCCAAGCAGTAAGAACCAGTTTTAATTTAACCATTTTATAGCATACCCTTAACAATTTATCCTGAAAGCAACTAGTAAGATGTACCCAAGACTAAGTACAACGTGGTAGAAAGAAGGGCAACATGTTTTCAAAAGGTAGTTGTTAACATTATAGGCATAATAAAGACTCCTTGATCAACCCAATTTTGGAACTATGTGAAGAAACAATGACTCTATTTCACGCTTTTTTTGTTAAATGTATACTTTATGGCAAAGACATTTGGTGCAATGGATCATAAATTATGAATATTTGAACATGTGCATGTATACAGAATGCCCATTTACATAAGAACTACATAAAACCCAAGTCATTACTGAGGTGACCCCTGTACAATGACGAGAAAGTTAAAGCTCACTGTTACTGCATAATACAGGATACCTCACAAAATTTTTCTACACATTTAATGGCTATTAATTGCCCTAAAATGCTGTATAGCCCAAGACAATGGCAATTTTATCCAAATAAATGGTATTTTATCCAAACACTACCCTCCGGCGTTGGTTTTGCCTAACGCCTGCACTGTCGGGAACCTGCATCATCTGTCAGCGCTGCACATCCCACTGTCATTATCTCAAAATTACAGCTTATGTAAAACCGATGGAAGTAACAACACTATCATCTTGTCAGGACTGAACACATAATAGTTTCCACTTTCACAATTCTACTTCTCTGTTCAATTTAGTGACCAACTAGTAGTAACAGAATAAAAAGACTGCATTAGCCACACGGGCAGAGAAGGGATGATGCTTGAAAAAGGCCAGGCATTTTAAGGTTGAATGGTAGATGAGCAGTAATTTTAGAGTGGCCATCTCCCTGCAGATTAGAGGTTTTTTTAATCATCAACCTTAGTTTATGAATCTCTCTTCTTTTTTTTTTTTTTTTTTTTTT
>NW_022900945.1:15587336-15685821 GCF_012274545.1 Fukomys damarensis | reverse complement strand
TTTTTTTTTTTTTTTTTTTTTTTTTTTTTTTGCTGACTTTCATTTAACATCAAATCAGGGACAAAGTAAGAGGTGAGGTCTAAACTGGTGGCTTTTCAAAAGTACTCAAGGGGCAAAATTATTATTAATTCTTTGTATGTCTCGTGCTTTAAAAATTAACAGGATTTATTCTTGATACTCAAATTCATTTTGGACCACCACATTCTTGTCAGCAAGCAAAGAATGGACTTAATTGTTTTGGTTTTTTTAACCTTGTGCACTTTGCGAAGGAAGCATTTTACAGAAGCTAAGGGAGCAAAGCCAGAATCTTAACCTAAGTATCTGGTTTACTGCATTCCCAAAATGAGATCCAAAGGTTGACAGGTGGTGTCCAGTTCTATATATGCATTTCCACATGGGTATTAAAAGGAATTTGCAATTAAAATATGATGTCATCAGTTAAATATCAACTACATCTTCAAAATCTGTTCTATCATTTCTATTATTTTCAAATGAAAGCATGAGCGAGCTGAGCCCCTAGATGTTTTCATTCACTTACTTTCTTTTGGAGAGCACAGTGAAAGATGAAAATGAACACTCCCTGGAAAGCATTAAAGATGGTGAAGAGATACGCCATCACAATAGTCTCCTCATTAACAAAAAGCAACCCAAATGACCAGGTTAGGCCAAGAAGACACAGAAGAGCAAAAGCGCCAAGCACCCAAGACCTGAAAAAATAAAGTGAATTTTTTAACAGGTTCCACGAGGGGAAAAACACTTATCAAGCTTATTTATTAACATATCAGTAGTAGCAGTTGACTTTCTCTATGTTCACATTCAAATTCAACAGCATTTGGACTTTAACCTTTCATTGGTTAAGAAAGAACAATCACATTTAGTACTGCAGCCTCCAGTGAAAACAGCAACAGCAGGTATGACCTTTTCTTACTCCAAAACAAACAGGTATCCGGACTACATTAAAATACAAGGTGTAAAATATCCCCCAAGATTTTCTTGTCTTTTATGTACATTTTGGTTAAAGAAATTAAGGAGCCTTTAATTAGCTTACTTCTATGTTTTTATCCCTGTGGTGCACTCATGATACTGAATAATGTGACACAGACAGAAAGGTTAAATGGCAGATAATCACTGAACACCTCAATTTCAGAGTCTAATAAACTAGTCTTAGGTGAACCTAAGGTTTTATAACTAAAGCATGAAGAAGTCTGGCTGAAATGAGATTAAAAACATGAGCACAACTTCAAAATAAAATAACTTTGGAGAGATTTCATCATGAATAGCTTAAGGAGAAAAGAACTGCAGAAAATAGGACGGAATGAGAAGGGTTTAAAGTCAGTACATTCCAGATCTAACTAATGATCTTACTTGATAAATGGCTTATTATCTTCATAGCTAGAAAGCATTATAAGCAGAAAAGAGAAACAAAATTATTAGACAGAATTAAAATAGAAAGTAATAAGAAAGCATTTATATATTTTATAAATTAGTCAAAATTAAGAAAGTCAAAATGCAGAGGCAAGCAATTAAAAATAAAGGCATATTATAGTTTAAAAATACTACAGCAAATTAGATATTCCAAAATAATTATAAAAATTAAGGGCAATTCATGATATTGACGAATTTGTAAAAAATAGAAATCATGCCATAAATTTGTTAATGTAGGGTTCTACCTTACCCAGGTAAGTCCGTATTATAGTAGCCATCACAAACACGGTAATTACTGGTGTAGATGAGAAGACAGAAAGAGGAAAAGGAAGAAAAGAGAGAGATGCTAAAGATTAGCTCTCTCTCTTACCATGCAACATGCAATGAAGCTGGCACTAACCTATCCAAACCAAAACATCTAATTCTTTTAAAAAAAAAACTTATCCTTACTATATAGATCTGCCATTTTTACATTAAAAATAGTATTCTCAATACTTATAATCCTATTATAACCAACTCGAATACCCCTTCAATCTCTAAATCGACTCATATTTTAAAAAATAATTTGGAAAATGCTTCCTTAAGATCATTTAATGAATCAACAGCTATCAATTTTGTTAATTAGATAGCATCTTTCCATTGATAGAATATTTTAGTTTTTACTCAACACTGAGGTAAAATAAATATTTGTTTAATCAGCATGAAAACAACAGATAATCTGTAAGTTAGCAATAGTAATAGAGTAAATTCTCTTAGGAAAAGGGGATTAGGAGGAGAATCTGATCAGAATCCTTAAATCAAAAAGTCATTTAACAAAACAAACTTAATCCAATCATATCAGTCATGCAAACAGGAACATCATTTTGAACTGCATTTTCAATTCAAATGAAATTGCTACAGTGATATGAAATTTCCACAAAGCCACTGAAACAATTTCTTTTCTCTAGATCATTATTGAATTATCTAATTTTTGACCAATGTCTGTAACATGGCAACAGTGACACTCAACCTTGATCAGTAAAACTTCATTCTGAATAATTTACAGTTGACAGAAGGCAGAAATACTTGTGTTCCCTGTGGGGAATATCTTTGACTTAGCTTGTCAAGTATTAAAATTAAAATACAAAATACTTACTTAATGTTTTCCAACCTGCTAGAATCTGGTTTCAAAGTGTTCGAATGTTTCACCATTTTGCACAATGTGATCACAAGGAAGATGATATTTAGCTGTCATAAAAAAGAATGAATTAGATCACTCACTATAAACAGTGAAAATATTATTTGCAAATATAGTCAGTGCAGGTAAATATCAGTAACGCATGACGAGGGCAGACACTGGTTCAATTTTAGTTTATGTACGTAACCATCAAGTCCAGTCTATGTAAAAAACATTCTGGCTATGTATGATCAATTCTTTAATAGATCATTTGACATGAAATTGCAACCTCATTAAGTCAGTACCATGTGGTAATGATTAAACAAATTAGAAAACCTAAATTAGTTTCTTCAGCTAGATGTACTCCAGGGCCTAAAAGTCATTTAATGAACACTGAAGTGAATTTCTTAGAAGGACCATTTCTATCATGTAACCTGTAACAGAAGAATCACTGGGTTTGGAATCATAATACTTGAGTGTAGCTTGATTTTGACCGATTAAATGAGATTAATAACATCTGCAGACTATTTCCAAGGTAATTGTGAGGAGCAAATGAAATACAATAGATGAAAACTGTTCATTGGTTTTATGAAGGTAAACTTTTAACACACACGTGCACACACATGCGCCCGCGCGCGCTCCTCTATTTCCACTCCATCCTGGGGGATCCAGCACAGGACCTCGTGCACGCTTACAAGTGCTCTAATATTGACTATAACCCAAGTCCTGAGATTTTCTACTTAACTGTAAGAAGCCTTCCAATCTTTCCCTCTATGTCTCTGTATTATATGACAGTGGGAAAATGCTGACAAAAGGTTGTTTTAAGTCCATCTGAACTCAGCAATGGAATCTAGGTGCACACAAAACCAACCCAGGGAAGATGGAACTGTACACAGAAGGTCTGGAATTCCAAGAGGTCAACAGGAGTAAACTCAGAAGAAAAGGGTTATGTTTTCATTGAGGAGGGACAAAGGTTAGTAATTTGCATGTGCTTCCACAGATACCTGCTAGAATGTTGGAGGGGATGCAGCTCCATTTTTATGCTGTAAAAACAGAACTAAGCTAGACTGCCTTTGGATTTTTTGGCTTTTTATTTATTGTGGATTCTTTTTTTGGGGGGGTACTGGGGATGGAACTTGGGACCTTGCGTTTGTGAGGCAGGTGCTGGAACCACTGAGCTAAATCCCCGGCCCTGGATTCTTATTTTAAAAGGAACAAAAACATTATTTTGAGAGCTTTACATGACTCGGAGCACAAGCCCCAAACAAAATACTTAATGGAGGATCCATTTGAAGTAGGGTTGGATACATGGCAGATAATCCACTAACTTTTTTAGAGTAACATGATCCTTTTTACTGAGCTACAACTCTGTGATCAAATGATAGCATTATTGTTCTCATTCATCACTACTTCTGATTTTATAATTCAGAAAGATTATATAGGGCAATAAATTAAAATTTCCAAAGTCTTTTCTAATGATGAGTTTGGGAACAACAAAAGCTTCAATCTGTTTATCATTTTGTCTACTGTGCCTTATTATTTCTTTTAGGTGTAGAACTTCCTCTTAAGGGATAAAAGGAGGTTAATGGGCATAGCTTGCAAGTATTGCTAGATAACATCCTACCCCTCAATGTTAATTACCTAAGGACAAAAGCAGATCTGTTTCAAAGAATTTAAAAATTAATTTCTTAAAATACACATCTAGAGAAAAAGTACATTAAATTGTAGAAACATTTCCTTGCTCTATTTTCTAAAGGTCATTCTACCTCATCAAAATATTAAAAAAAAAATGCTTGATTTTTCAGGGCTGTTTCAGTATGTTAACATTTTATTCAACAAATCCATGCTGACTTGTTTGCACCACACAAAGGTGTGCTCATATTATTGTGGAGAAGACAGTTTCAGCCTTTGAAAAATTAGAGATTTATCTGATAATACCATAAATACCGATTATCTTTGTAGAATCCTGTTGCTAGATAACATCCTACCCCTCAATGTTAATTACCTAAGGACAAAAGCAGATCTGTTTCAAAGAATTTAAAAATTAATTTCTTAAAATACACATCTAGAGAAAAAGTACATTAAATTGTAGAAACATTTCCTTGCTCTATTTTCTAAAGGTCATTCTACCTCATCAAAATATTAAAAAAAAAATGCTTGATTTTTCAGGGCTGTTTCAGTATGTTAACATTTTATTCAACAAATCCATGCTGACTTGTTTGCACCACACAAAGGTGTGCTCATATTATTGTGGAGAAGACAGTTTCAGCCTTTGAAAAATTAGAGATTTATCTGATAATACCATAAATACCGATTATCTTTGTAAAGAATCCTGTTTGAAAAATAGAAGAGTATTTCTAGTTTTAACAAGTAAAATCACCAGTGTTATTATTTTTATGTTTTACAGCAGTAGCTTTTACTTGTAAGATTAAGAAAGGAGTAAAGAGAAGAATTCTACATATAGCCTAAAAAAATCAACCAACCAAAATCCATGTAAACAAACGGACCACAACTGTTCGGGAAGATGACAGTTAAAATCCTTTTACTCCCCTGCTCCTCATTCTTTTCGAACGTTCGGTAATATTTTTCATTATGAACTTTTAAATCTAGGACTCCCCCTGCCCCATAGCTCAATGCTTATTGAGCTAGCAATTTGTTAATCATTATTTTCTGAGCATATTCATTATCCCCTCATCAACTTAGGAACAAAACATAGCAGTAGCATATTAGCGAAAGGAGAAAAGCTACTAAGTGTTGACTATGATGTATAAAATCATAAGCATGTGAAAAACGTGGCTACAGAAAGCATTTTGCTATAAAAAGAAAAAAATAATTATAAAATATTAATGCCCTGTGGATGAAATCATTGGAATGAATGAGCAAAGTCAGATAAAAACAAATTACTTAAGAAGGAAAATATTTTCCAATACAACCAAAACAAGAAAATGATATCTACTTATATAGAAACAAAATTAAAGAATGCATGATAAAATCTATTTTTAAGACTGAAAACTAGCCAAATCGAATATGTGACAAAAACCATTCTCATTTAATTCTTTGAAAGTGAGGTTATTCGATGGTTTTCTCTCCTTCAACTTCTTTCACCCCACTATAATTTTTAACATTGCATGTTCTATGTACTACACTGACAAATTCAGAAAATTCCAAGGAAAAACAGCCAACTACACTCTTGCTGTCAGAGGTAGCAGGCAGCGTTTGTATGCCCAATTTGCAAATTATTGAGATGTATCTTGCCAAAGATTACTTAGCTACTACAATGTCAGTGCCACGATTCAATATACTGTGGTCTGGCTCCACAGCCCAAAGTATTTCCAAATAAAATTAACCAATTTGTTCTGGGAAAGAAAGTTAGGAATCTTCAAAACAAAGATATACAAGCTCTCCATATGAAAGCTGCTTTTAAAAAAAAAGAGTAATGCAGTTTAAAAATAACTCATAGATGACGATAAATAGAAGATAACTAATAAATTAATATGTAAAAATATCGCCTTGAAGAAATCCTGAATAAAATACCAGGTGCACTCTTCCAATGACTTCCAACTCATGGACCTGTCAGACTTAATGAATCTCCATTTCCTTTGTAAAACTCGTCCTGCCCACCGTTAAAACACAGTAAGCAACTGGCCAAAACACACACAGTTCTCGGCACCAGTCAGGCTACAAGCTTCCAAACAGTTCATCTTGTCCGCTTACTTATACTCTCACATAGCTAGACAACGTACAAACTTACAATACTCAAGTGTGTATACAAAAATATACCTTTAAAAAGCTGTCCTTTTAATATACTTGGAATGTTTTGAAAAGATGTAGATGTGTTTTTAAAGACAACTAAAAATACTGGAAAATCGAATCATTAAAACTGAGAAGGGGGGCTGGGGATGTAGCTCAGGGGCAGTGCACCTTCCTTGCAAGCGCAAGGTCCAGAGTTCGATCCCTGACAAGAGTGTTTGCACTCAGATTATGTTGCAAGTGTCTGAATAAAAATTGTTAGCAAGGGCACAGACTGTAAAAAATTCAGTTAGACTGTGTGCTAATTTAGCTTCTGAAATATGACCAGAAAGCATCCAAACAATCTTACGCTTTGTAGGACAAAACACCATCAATGCAAGACAAAGTGCTTATGAAAAAGTGCGCACGACTTACTGTAAATCATAAGATGGCCAAAAAACCTAAATAAGCTTTCTCTTTACCAACTAATTAAAAAGAGGAATTTCACTCACATATTATTTGCTAGTTATGGGAAAAATGAAAGTATTTCTATCATGCGAATATTGAACAATTTAATGTATTTTTGCCCCCATATAGAATAGTGCAGCATATCCTAGAATGAAACAGAACTTATACTGAAGCAGAAACACGTTTTTAAAATTTGGTTTTTACACTTCTCTTATTTTCTTCAATGCTTAAAAAATGTACTCTAACAGTAAATTTAAATTTTACAGCATAGGCATTGTTGCTGTGATCTTTCTGTGGAGGTAATACACTTTTGTAAGAGTTACAACGGCTCGCTTTGCTTTTTCTATTTTCTTGTTTTCTTAAACTACAATTATGGAAATCCAAACTAGAGATAGAGGAAAAAAGAAAGATATCTTTGATTAAATCTGTATTCCAAAATAATAGTCACTCTCTGACCACAAACAAATAAATCAATAAATAAAGGTTGGTTTCACATGAACTATTATCTGCAAATCCGAGTTCCCTTCTCCTTTGTATTTTTCTCAGGACATAAACGCTTTGCCTGGCAGATGCTTCTCTTTCCTCCTTTTTTTCTCCAGTTAGAATATGTGACTTCTTTTTCCTGCTGATTTTGCCCTCAATGTATTTTCCTGCCTTTGGCCTGCAGAAGTAGGGGAGGGCTCTCCACCATCTGAGTTCTAGTTCTCTCATTTACATTGCAACGAGGCCAGTTTTTCACTCCTTCTCCCCTAAAACAAATACTACCAAGATCAAACTGAATACTTTGGGATAGGCTGGAAGTTTCCATGCACTAGTTGGAGATGAAAAAGCAGAGCTAAAATTATACACACGAAGATTTGTCCAAACTTGGCAAGTATAAGTAGTTGCTCAATAATTCACACAGAGACCACAGTGGGCACATGGACTGTACCAGGGTTCTATTAAATATACACCTGGATGTCAATCCCCCCAGGCTCAGCACCCAGGGCGATGATTAATTCTGGAGATGAAGCAACATATTCAGGAATTAATCACATATTAACTACTCGGTGTGTGTGTGTGTCTGTGTGTACACAGGTGCAGACAGGTAAGTCTGTTTTAGGTTCTGGAGATGAAGCAACATATTCAGGAATTAATCACATATTAACTACTCGGTGTGTGTGTGTGTGTCTGTGTGTACACAGGTGCAGACAGGTAAGTCTGTTTTAGACTTTTATGTAAGGCTGGCAGCAAATCGGAAAGGCAAAGTTTTTCCTCTTCAGCTAAAAGAGTGAATTGCCAAACTGAATCATCCTTTCTTTTCCAACAGCCAATATCATTCTTTCACCTGTCCCAAATAACAATTACATAAATTATCATTCAAGTAATTTCCGGTGAAATTTGATGATGTCAGAGTCACCTAATGACACAGCATAGTTAAATATGAACTTGCATTGATAAGGATGAAGATACAAAGAAGCTTTCAAAAGCAAAACGGTACCACAGTCTATAGAGTGCTCAGTTTGTTTTATGGTCATCAACCTGCTCAACTGAATCACATCCATCTGAGTTTAGCAGCTTAAAATTCATTCCACAGCTTGCAGTGCTGACATGGATATGATAAGACAGAAGAACAGAAACCACTCTGAAGTAACCTAGCTGAACTGCACATGTTCTGACCCTTTTTGTCCTCCCTGGAGCTTTTGCTACCTGGCAAAGGCAACTCTAAAACCCTGCTTGTATCTCCAGATCTTTGCTGTTAGCCAAGCAGAAATCTATTTCTCCTTGGGACTAGCAGCCAGAGAGGTGTTCTCTGAAGAAGACTTCTAAATGAGCGTGTGAGCTGAACTCTTACTGAACTGAATTAATTATTAATGATGCAGATGGAGCTGTCCAAATGATAAGAACAGCTCCTGACGTGTCATGATCCAAGCTTTCATTAAACCATTTCAAGCATACTAATGGTTTCCCACTGCTCATTACTTACCAGCACTTTTCTCATAGATATAATGACTCTAGTGCCTGTAGGCAAGACATGCTATGGAAACGCAGAAGTTGAAAGTTTTATCTTCCTTAGCATACTATTTTTCTCCATAGAACATTATTATTAAAAATGTACATCCATTTAATACTGTGCTAAATTGTCTCAATTCAGAAAAATTGGAAATGCTAAACCATGTTTTCTAGGAATAACAGTAGGGAAGTTTTGTTAAAAGAATATTCCCTATAAAGGTTGTAGATAATGAAGCGGATGTTATTAAGATTTCTGCCTACATTGCTTGTTAAAAGTCTCGGATGTATTTTCAACAAACATGTGGTACTATTATATTTCAATTTATGTTAGACATTATTTTGCAAGAAATTATTTTGCATTTCTCTATCATTCTGAGTCTCTCTGTGTTCCTATCGTTAGAGTGCAGAGCAACTGGGGAAGAATTCCAGGATCTATACTGTGATTGCTGGGGTTTTGTTTTGTTATTGTTTTTAATTGGGAACAATGTTCAAAAAGCCCTTTATGCCTTATCTCAAAGGATTTAGTTGAGGATAATATAGACACCATTGAGTAATAGTATGATCTCATTTTCTACGGGCAATGACATGTCCTTTGTCTTTTTTCTTACTTGAAACTGAGTATGCGTGAACATTAACTACCTTTGCCAAGTGAAAAAAATTTTTTGATGCTCTATACTTAACACCTCAAACGATACAAAATAAACAGAACTGAAGTATAACAGAGGTAAATACATAGCATTTTCATAGACCTAATATTTTTCAAAGCATAATTCATTTAGAATTAGGTTTAGGGGAAAAAGGAAGCCTGTGTTTTTAACAGTAATATTTCTTTAGGTCAGCTCTTTGTCATTTAATTCTAGAGAGGTTTAGGCTCTTAACAGACATGAACTAAGAACAGAAACTGTACAATGATCTGGATTAAATAATTATCATCAGAAATCACTTTTCCCAGAAAACTTGAGAATACACTACCCGTATGATTCATATAAGTATTCATCTCTTTGAAAAGTAATTGTGTAAAATTACTAAATTTAATGACAAAATGTACAAACACGAGGTAATTTAAAGTTCCTTTCACTGCTAATTCATGGGTTGCTTTTCTATAAAAAATTCTTAAATGAGAATAAAAAGATATAAATAATATGTGAACTATTTTTATTTCCTTTACAACCTTACAATGGTTATACAACCATTTCTATCCGCATAATGCAACAACTTAGAAAAAACTGTAAATACTAAAGTCCTGATAATTTAGCTATACCCTTTTTTGACTATTTCAAATACACATAAAGGTAGTGTAAGAAGCTCAAAAATGCCTAATGACACTATTTTTAAACTTCTTAAAAACCAATATTTGGGGAATTTTAAGTCAGAAAAGTAATTTTATTTCTAATTATTAAAATTCACTTAATATTCCTTTATTAAGTTTTAAAACCTTTTTGTACCCTTAAGAATTTAGGGTGTGACAATTTTGGGGGGGGTGGTACCTGGGATCAAACTCCGGTCCTTGTGCTTGGGAGACAGGAAGCAGCACCACTGAGCTAAATCCCTGGCTCAGGGTGTGCTTATTTAAAAGTACTAAATAACTATGTGGAAGTTAAGACAGAATAGTAATTCTAACTGCTTTTCTAAAACATTTACTGAATTCATAACATGGCTTGTAAGAAAGTTATGTTTTTTGATTCTGATATGACATTGAGTTAGAAATAGGAAATGGTATTTTTCACAAGATAATTTTCAGAAATAGCAAGTCTATAAATTATGAACAATGGTTACCATAATTAAAGCATACTACATAATATTATCCTGTCTCGCAAGCATTTGTACATTTGTGAATGCTTAACTAATAAACAACAAAATAAATTATATTTGCTTAAGTAAAAATGCTAAAACAGCAGATAAATGAAAGAAACACAGAGTCTGCTTACCAGAATAATGAAGGTAACAGGTCCAATAAAACTCCATATAAAGTAGTTGTCAACGTGAAGCCAGCAACTATTGTGAAAAGAAAAGAGCATGCATTAAGTAGTTTCACTGGATCCTTAAAATAGCAACAAAAATAGAATCCTAAAAAGCTAACAAAATTATCTCTTCATTTGCCTGTGAAAATTTATTTATTATGGGCAAGAACAATTGTAATAATTCTGACCTGGTTTTTGACTCAACAAAGGATAGCAATTTATTTACTTCAACTTGCTGTTTTTCATTTCAGGTCTTATTTTTGAGGAAAACAACACAAAATTATGCTTTTTGAGGAGAAAAAAAGAAGTAGCACCCCACTCCTAAAATTCTTAAGACTTCTTTTTATTGAGAAATGTTTGAAACTTATTATTACAAATTATTTCATCATTTTGCATAAAATCTTCAGAAATTGCCTTTCATATAACTTTCAAAATCTGCCTTCACCCTATGGAACATAGCATACATGCATACCAAAAAATTGCTATTTAGATATTGTGTTTATTGCAAAACAGTACGGTACTCATATAATAACTCCATTAGGAGTGGATGAATACAAGGAAAAAAAAATCAAGTACAGAACGCATGAAGTATTGAAGTAAATGATGCATGAACTTAGTAAGGCTGATTTTACTTAGTGGTTCATTTTTCATATAACATTGAATCCCTGTTGAATTTGTTTTATTTGTCTTTCATCATCTGTGTAGTTGAAAAGCATTCTTTACTCCAAAAGAATTGTCATACAACTTATTTTATAAAAGACAAAAAAAAAAAAAAAAACACACCAGAAATGGAAGGCCAATTCATGCCTCTAGCAAATACAATCTACAGAAACATGGCCATGTCTACCTCCTGTCATTTTCCATAAACATCTGTAGTTCTACAAATTAAAGACAGTGACTTATTTTAATCCTTTCAAATGGCCAGATGAAATATTATCACAGTAACATATGGGGTGGAATGTGCTACTGTCACAATTCCGAAGGAGAGTTAGCCACAAGGTCGCTGCGCAGAGATAGCTAATGAAGCATTAGCTTAAAACTGAGTAGTTAAACCTGTCAGATGCTTTAAGTTCAGAAGAATTTTTATTTAATATCTTTCTAAGGCCAAAAAGTTATTTACTTTCTCAATTTGTTTCAGGTCACTCTTTTGTGCCAAAAAGAAAGTCCACAATTTAGAATCTGCCTTGCCAGAGTACAAATCCTCTGAAACTAGAAAATTACAAAAGACTTGATTGTAATTTGTGCATGGCATGCCCATTCTCTTACCAATAAAGCTTTCAAATGCTATTTTAGTCTGTCAGGGACCCTCACTGACAGCTAACAGGCTTTAAAAAATTATTCACTTGAAAAACACTCAGGTCGCTTGCAATTACTTACGCTTTTTCTGTTCCATAGCTCTTATAGTCAATAGCAGCTGAAACTCCAACCACTGTGGCAGGAAACAAGTAACCCGCAACATAGTAATATTTCTTCCTTGAATATTCACTTTCAAAAACTTCCACTAACATTAAATAGAGCTGCACCCCTTCTAGGCACATCCAAGCAAAAGCCGCCAAAAAGAAAAAGTGTAGGAGGCCTGCAAATATTGGGCACGCAATCTAGAGAGGAAAAGAATAACAAATAAAAAAGGAGACTCATGAATGGAAACAGCCCACACCAAAACTACAAAATAGGCACTGACAGAAATCACTATTGTTTTAAAAATGGAATATTACTCAGCCATAAAGAGAGAATAGATTCATTCATAGGAAAATGGATACATATCTGGTGTGAATATTCTGCAACAATGCATAAGATTCTAATAAGATTACTGACATTTAGAAATGGGAGGAAAGGAGCTAAAGGTGTAGGGAAGGTGTGATACGTAGGGGAAGAACAAAAAGGGAAAAGAAAAAAATGTGAGAGAATGAAAAGATGAAAATAAAGTGTTTGTAGATGGGGAGGGGAGGAGGGGGTGAAGGGAGGGCAGAGGTAAGGGAAAAAAATGAGAATCAAGACTTGCCATGTAAAGGTACATGATCCCAACAATGAATGTAACTGTACTGTATCCCTAAATGTACCAATAAACTCAATAAAAAAAAAAATTTCGATATTTAAAGTACTTTTTCCACTGAATGCATTTTGTTCACAAATGGAAAAAGAATTCAAAACACTGCCAAACACAAAGAGTACAATGCTTGCAGAGTATTAACACCAAATGTGTGAGATTTCATTACTGGTAGGACTTTACTATTTTCACTGAAATTAAATATCAAATAAGAAAATATATCTCAATTTCTCTTCTCAAATTAACCAGCATGAAATCTAAGTATTCTATGTGATGATTTGCTTCACAAGTCTTTAAGACAGCTGTTTGCAAATACGTTATTTCTGTTTCCTATAATAGAATTTCAGAACTTTGCTTTAAGGATAAATGAACTCACTCTAATTATATGAGTATTTTTCCTATTATATCGGGAGCACTTCTAAAGTCATCCCACAGCATGTGAACAGAGGGTGATGCATTAATTAATTAAGTTCTGTTTCTGACCCTGATCTCACATGATGATGAATAAATCGCTTTAAATATGAAAAAAGAGGATCAATGGTCAGAAAGACTACATAGCCAAAATAGTATTTTTTTAAAAAAATCTTCTTTTCATTTCAGAATCCCCATAACCCAAATTATGTGTCTTGATAACAACCCGGAGACATGTAACTTACAAGTACACATGAAATAAATTCATTTATAACATCACTTCATGATCGAGCTGCCCTTTACTTTATTGCAAATCGTCTTTCCACATTGCCAGGTTCATTTTATCAAGTTCTAATGTCAAATATTAGCATCAGCATCACATGAGGACTCAGCTCTATTAAAATAATTTTCAGAGATCCCAGGTCAATAAACCTTACAGGTGTACTTACCGTGTATTTGGTCTTATCAATGCCTATCAGAAAAATAAATTCAGCAATGAAAAGGTTGATACAAAGGTTCTTGTGAATAGTATTACGGTCACTCTGTAGACCACGGAAAAAGCAGAAGGTAAAGACGCAGATGGCCAGACAAACGAGAGAAATGACGATCCCCACCCAGGTGATGACTGTAAGAAGTAATTCATGAACTCCATCTTTATACTGAAAATTAAAAAGATATGAAGAACATTAGCATTCCTGCATCATTATAGGAAAATAGTTTTCACACATTTTTAATACTGAATTTTCTGAAGAATAATATTCATGTGTGTTCAAACAGGGTCTGTTACTGAAAAGAAATTTTGACCATACAACACAGTTCAGCATTATTTTATTAACTTTAATGTTTAAAAACTAATCTAAGAAAGGTGAAGGTTTACCTGGGCAATAATATAAGAATATATGAATTTTAAAATAATGACTGAAATAATTACCTACAAAAATATGCAAAAAGTGTTTACATGATAAACAAACTTAATTTATGATTAACCATAATGGACATTTTTTTTTTTTTGGGGTACTGGGGATCGAACTCAGGACCTTGTGCTTATGAGGCAGGTGGCGGAACCACTGAGCGAAATCCCCAGCCCAAAATGGACATTTTAATGGTTTTCTAGCTAACATATAAGCCAGGTTTTAAAGTTTCATTTTCTCCTTAGGTTTTATGTTTACATATTGAGAGCTGAGTAAAAATAAAGCTTAAAATTTCACATTATACTTAAAATATTTATCTTCTGGCTATCATTCTCTCAAACACAAGAAGAAACACTAAAATACACTCCAGCAACCATTCTGAGTTTTCAAAGTCTGCAACTTTACCTAGTGTGCAAAATATTTAGGAAACTTAGAGTCAAAGTCGTAAAGTGAGACCCCCAACACTTGAGATGGAAAGGGAAGGTTAAATCTGAGAGTCTTTGTCTCTGTTCTATGACCCACTGATAATCACTTCTTAAAATTCTTGGTTGCCTCTGACAACACCTGCCCAAAGCAGAAAAACTTTAGAGATCAAGTATGTAAAGTGACACTCAAGTACATGATTTTGAGAAGTACAATGACAGAGGGCCAAGACTCCCTAAAATATATGGGCAATGTGGAAACAATCAGACAGCCACATTACTATTTACTTTTTACTTACGATAAGCACCCAGAGATGGGACCATTACACAAGCTGTTTGGAATCTCTGAGGTTTTTCTTTGCTACTAATTAGAAGTGCAGATACTTACTACAATTTCCCTGTGGGCCATGAGAATGGCAAAATTGGTTAGGTGGCTGCAGGCACACGTTGTACGAGTTTTATTCGTGTCGACCAGCTTGCAGCCTTGGGTAGACCAGTATCCCATCATAGTTCTTTCTGAGTAGTTCCAGAAGGAGCAATTTGCATTGAAATAATTGTCAGGCTAGGAAAGAAAATGACAAGATAAAGTTAGGATTTTACAGTCTAAGATGGCAACAGCAACTGTTTGATATGTGTAAAAGGTAATTTAGATGAAACTTTGCATGTTTTGGACTATAAAGTTTTTCATCAGCAAAATTGTGGACTATGTTATACAAGGCAGATATCTATCTTAAAAGGGGCTTTCTAGTCTGAAACACTCTAAAGTGTACGCTAAATTACCAAAGACCCATTTTACACAATTACAATTTCCATCTATGATTTTACATACTGATGGTACATTAGAATCATTGTTTTTCTCTCTTCTGACAATAATTAGCGCCGAGAATTTGTTCTGACAAAGTTCTTTAAAATCTTTAAGTGTCTTAAAAATCCATTTTCAATTTTGGTTGGTTCCAAGTGACACATTAGTAACCATTTGAAGTCAGGTCCCTTAAGAATAAATCAACTGAAGCAGATAAGATCTATGAGGGCCATAACCGCACAAATTTACTTTTGTCACTTCTGGAATTCATTTAGTTATTATGGGCACTTATTCACTTTACATTTTTTTAATAGCCAACCTTCCAAAATAGTGTACTTAATGTACATCTTATTAAGAGTCACATCTCCTCAATTCTACATTGTACTTTTAGGATATATATCTATAGATCTATAGCTATAAATAGATCTATAGCTATAGATCTATAGATATATATATAGATCTATAGCTATAGATCTATATATATGTATATGTATATATCTATATATCTATATATATATCTATATATATATATATTTTTTTTTTTTAGACAGGATCTCACTATTCAGCCTTGGCTGGTCTTGAACTCGTGGCACTCATCCAGCCTCAACCTCCAAAGTGCTGGGATAACAGGCATTTGCCACCATGCCCAGCCACACTACAGTACTGGATAACAGTTGTGCTGAACGTAATCGGTTAAAATCAAAGAGAGAGAGAGAGAGAGAGAGAGAGAGAGGGAGAGATTTGCCACACTCAAAGGCAGAGTACAAAGAGTTAATACTAAGTTATCCTGCTGCTAAGGTAAGAGTTAATTTTCATTGGAAAACAGATTAGAGTCATTTACATTTTGCTGTTGATTACTGAATTAGCTTTCATTAAGAATACACTTAAGTTTTAATAATCACTGAACCAGGCTCATTTAATTTTATGTTCACAGACTTAAATAAACTTATGTCTCTGACCTAGCCCAACATTTAAAATTCAAATGGAAAGGCCTTTCCTCCCTTCCATCTTCCCTCTCTCTGCAACCCTAGCCTTTCAGCCTTGTTTTCCTTCCTCTCTGGTTTTATAACCTTCCCCTACTGCATTAGCATACATTAACTTACATCAATGTGTGGCAGGGTAAAAAGCACAGGATCAGTCAGGTATACTCTGCTAGACTCCTTATTGATTGAAACGGAAATGACGTGAGAGTTCACTGCGATGGTGCTATTGCGACCAATAAAGTCAGCACCCAGTTTTATGGTCGCATTTTCTGTACTCAGGAACTGTCCCAGACTCCGGTAAATGATGAACACCAACTTTGCAAGCCCTTTGGAAGGTAAAAAGAGTGTCATGCCTGACAGGTAATATGCTAAGGAATAAAATAAGATATAACAAAATAAGAATAAAACAGAAAAGTACTATGAAATCTTTAGGTTAAGTTTATGGGGAAGGAATACAGTATTATTATCAAAATTTAAAAGTTCAGCCATTTTTATTTCACTCAGGGTCACACAGCCATTTTAAGGTAGGTTTAAATGAACAACCAGAAGCCCCCAGAGTCACCTTTTCCAGGCTGTCCTCTTACCATTCCTGCTGTTCTGTTTGACAGTGTTCGCAGAGAGCTGAATAGAGCTGCCCGCTCCCTTGATGCCCAAAGGAAATTTGAAGTCCTGGATCTGCCCTTCTGTGCTGAGTACAGCAACTTCCAGAACTGAATGAGGCAAAGGACAAAGGAGGAGAAGAGACCACAAATGGTAAGGGTAAGGAACTACTGTTTCTTTCTGTCTACTTAATGCAACTATTACAGTTAGATGTGAACAGACTTATGAACAGGAACCTAAATTACCCCTAAAGTCTTAAACTGATTTCTCTTTTAAAAAGCCTGTACCATCCTTTAAAATTTTTTCTTCACATTTTTATATCTTTTGTCATAAACTAATCCAAACTTTAAGCCTATGAGTATGAACAGGGTACAGAATTTTATTTAAACCATAAATTTAAACAGAAATATTTCAAAATGGTATTTTGGGAGGCTCTTTATGTTAAGTAATATTTCAATGACCATTAGTTGGTGGCAGTAAAAGTAAGAAGTATAAATTTGGATGCCTTTATTGCATATGTACATTTATGAATTTGGTATAAAAATTACACGAATTTCAAGGACTAAATTATTTAATTTCTAAAATTAGTGAGGCCAACAAAGTATATTTATGAAAAAACATCTGTCATTATGTTAAAACTTCCCATTAATCCTCACGGGTAGCTATCAATGCTTACCTACTCCAAACTGGGAAAAATAAAATCGGTGAGCCACATCTGACCAGTAACTATTTTTGTAAATAAAGTTTTATTAGAACACAATCATGCTCACTCATTTATATACTGGCTTCTTTAGTGCTACAATGCCAGATAAGGATTTGCCAAAGAGACCACATGGGCCTGCAAACCCAAAGCACACACTATCTGTGCCTTCAGAAAAAGTTTGCCGACCACTGCAATCTAATCTGAACTTCAAAACAAGCTACAAATATGTCAGGTAAACAAGTCAACACATAAAACTGAGAAATTTATCTGATCAACAATGTTGTTTAACTGTGTTTCAAAAATATACTTTAGAGCAAGTGCTATCAACACAAACGTCTGCTGTTTAGGACTTATTGTAAAAATCGTAATATTTTACAATATTCATGTACTTTTTAAAAAGAAAAGTGCTATTTCTACAAAAGGTAACTGTCTTATATTAATAACTGCAACATGTCATTTTACTGAGGAAATGAGAGGAATTGTATGAAACATTTCTTAAATTTAAGATGGAAAGTACCATATATTTTAATAATTCAAAAACTCAACCACTATATTTTCTCGGAATTTCACCTTAATATGTACATTATTGCGGAACTATTTCTATACCTCCACATACATCTATATATGTTTGTACGAGCAAAAACACATATACTGGATGACCTCAGCCCGCCCCTCATTTCTTACAAAGATGAGCTCATACCACCGAATTCCTAAAATCTGTTGCATATTTATCTCCCACAACTTCATTTTTAAAAAGTAAATGACTTTAGCTGTAAATGTGGAATCACTGACATTCAGAGTTTCTTAAAAGTAATTAAACCACAGATCAACCCGCTAAACCTCAACTGTATGAGGAGACTCATGTAACTTCTGGAGTTCTACCAACTGCAGAAACTGGTGGACATGCTCATTTTATTGATTCATGTTTGGAAAGATTAAGCACTAGGTAGGGGGCTAATTTGTGTTCCTTCATCAGAATCCACATGTGTGGGCAGAAGATAAGGGGAAAATAAGAGTGACAGGAAGATACACCCCATAGACAGTTGTTTCGTCCCCACAACAAAAGCGGTTGTAAGCCTTAATTATTCTTAACACAAACAACAGAAGAAGAAAATCCTCCAGTTTTCACAAAACATTCAAAGACTTCATACACGTGAACAAGGCAGGCACGGTAGCACACACAGGAAGCCCTGGCACTTAGGAGGCTGAGGCAGAAAGATGGCTGCGCACAAGAGTTTGATACCAGCCTAGGCATCAAAGCAAGAAATGCTCTCAGAGGAAAAATATCTTTTTTAAATGAAAAGGGAATCTAGAGATGGAGGGAGGGTAGAAAGAAGGGAGAAGGGAGGGTAGGAGAAGTAAAAAGAATTATGATTTATTATATAAGTGTACCAACTCCCCATGGTGAATGTAATCATTATGTACTGCAAACATGGAATAATAAAACATTAAAAAAATTTGGCAAAAGTGTCCTCCAAAAAAAATGCATAAGTAGACATGTAAAAAGAGATACTTTTATTTAAGAAATATTTACTTACTGGAGTTTAAAAATTATATCCAGATCAAGGATAAGTAAACCCTTTGAATTTTCGAATTCACAGGATCATTACTACACACATTGGCTGATATATTTTAAGCCATGTGAAAATGCAATGATTCTCTTTATGCTAATAAAATTTGTATCAAATATCTTTGCCTTCTGTAGAAAATAGAAATTTTCCCAGAAAAATAAACCTCGATGCAAGAAATGTTAAAACTACAATAATTTCTAACCATTAAAGAAACTCACAGTTAAATATGTTCTGACTTTTAAACCATATCATGTATTTTCTGTGTCAGAGAATAAGATGGTGCCAACTCATTTCTCAGTATAGTCCAGACTGGCCTTGAATTCATGATCCTCTGGCCTCAGCCTCTCACACTGCACCTAGCTAAAAATCTTTAACACAATTGACATAAATGATTGTGGTTAAAATATATGATATTCACCGAACTCCTCCCCAAAAAGTGAAACTGGGGCAAGAGGAGTGAAAATAGTCAGTGTATTATACAAATGTCCAAATCTGCAAAAAATAAAGCCCATTAATCTGTGTAACTGAACATGGACTAATAAAAAAGATGTGAAAAATAAAATAGACATACTTTAAATGAAATATCATGAACAATTTTTCAACTCAGAAAGGTATACAGAAATTGACACATTAGAAAAAAGGATAATTCACCACATGAGAGCACTAAAAATGATTAAGAAAAACATTTCTAATGAAAGCCAGTGGCCATTCAGTGAAAATTCCTTGACTAGATAAAGGTTTTTGTCGTCAAATAGAGGTTATCTATCCAAAATCTATAGCACACAATGTTGAGATACTGATTTTAAAGTCAGAATGAACACTATCAATAGGTTTATTGCACTGGAGGATTGCTAAATCAAAACAAAACAATAATTCAAGAAAACAAAAAATATCAAGGCTGCAAGATATCAACTTACTGGTAGTAAGCATAATTACCACATAGTAACCTGGGGACTCTTATGTAAACTATCACAAATAAGAAGTTTGCAAAGCTGCCATCAGCAAAATTATGTTCCTATGTATGAAACAACAATCAACCAGAATATGTAATTCAAAAAGATTATCTATAACAAAACAAAAAGTACAAGACACCTAGGCATACATTTAGTTTTTTTTTTTTAAGTTCAAGACATTAAAGACAAAAATATTTAACTTTTAGAACAAATTGAGAATTACATAACGGTCTTATTTGGAAGAACTCAATAGATCAATCCAATACTTCTTTCAAAATCAATCTATAATAAAAATTCCAAAAAAGATTTTGTTTGAGTACGTACGTAAATTGACAAATGGATTTTAAAATTCCTATGAAAGAGATGTACCAAAAATCAGCCAAGCCAACTCAAGGAGCAAGGTTAAAAGGCTTAAGGGATACTAGCATTATTGAAATCACAGCAATGAAAAATTGGCAAACAGTAGACACTCCTGGCATTCAGGTACATGTACAGAAACTTGATAAATGACAAAGATATTACAAATCACAAGAGAAAAGAATAGATTATGAGCTAATATGAGTACACAAAGAACTGGTTATTCATATAGTAAAATGAAGTTAATTGCCTTCTTCTCACACTGTATTGTAGTTAAAAACAAAATTTAAATGGATTAAAGGTAAAAGCTTACTTTGCCTTTAATAAAGTAATATTCTTACAAAGGCTGGGTGTTATGGCGCACACCTGTAATCCCAGCACTTGGGGAGGCTGAGGCAGGAGGATCACTGCGAGTTTGAGACCAGCCTGGGCTACACAGTGAGTTCCAGGTCAGTCTCAACTGCATAGTGAGACCCTGTCTCAAAAAACGGAAAAAAAAAAAAAAAGAAAAAAAAAGAAAAAGTAATATCCTTACAAATTGTGGAATAAAGACAACTTTCTTAATCTGGAAACTAAAAGGAAAAAATCTTACAAAATACCCAAAACACTAACCCAAAGATAATGGACTGCTAATTTTGATTTCATTAGAAAAAGTAAAAAAATTAAAAAAAAAGAAGAAAGTATAAAGAGATTCATTATTCTTAACACATATAATCTTGAAAGAATTAGTATCCAGGATGTAGGAAGAAGTACAAAGAAATACAAAACTAGAAAAATGTTGTGGACAAAAATTCACAGGAGAGAAAACTAAAACAGGCAAATAAATGCATTAAAAAAGAATCAAAAGCATTAAGTAATCAGGGGAACTGCAAATTAAAACAGTTAATGGGATCAATTCAAACTCATTAGATTAACGATATTTATGTCAATAATAAAGTGTTAGCAAAGACAGTGATTGTATTACTGTTATTACTTGTGAGAATGTAAACTGGCAAAACAAGGTTAGAGCACAATTTGGACTTATTTAGTAAACTAAGGACAGACAAGCTCTATCACTCAAAAATTCTATTTCAGTATGTGTATATGTGTATTTAGAAAGGCACATGTATGAACAAGTAAATATACAAAAACTTCCCCTGTACTTTTCTTTGTATTAGCAGATAAATGGAAGCCACGAATGTCTGTTATTAGATGCATAAGTAATTGTCTATTCTTGGATCCAATACATAAATTAGAGATGTATATGGTAATAGGTATAAATGTGCCAAATATAATGGCAAGAAAAAATTACACAAAAATATGAAAATATTAACATACTGATCTGTAGAGCAAAATTTTAGAAGTTTTTTAAAGATCTTATCAATGTTAAAAAATAAATTAAGGATGAAGCTTTTCTTGATCTGATCAGAAATGAGAGAACTGAATGGACTTCAACATTATCTGTGACTGTATTTTCCAAACACTTTTTAAGTGAACACAGTAAAACACCATGAGGTAGCTGAAGTGGCTGACCAGCACACAGATGTTTATGCCAGCATTGGTGCTGTCCATGTGTTTGAAACAGTAAATGCCTTATTCAATAGATTTCTGGAAGTCAATGTACTTGGTTCATGGGAGAGCCATCCAGGGCCTCAATGAGAGCCAAAATTGTAGAGGGAAGTTTAAAATAATTCTCCATCCTTCTTATTTTAAAAATTTCACCAGAGTGCTGGCTGCAATGAGATGAAAGGAGAACAGTATAGAAGAGCCTCTGAGAACAACAGTGCCCTCTTCCAGGAGCCTGTGACGTCCTGCGTGGAAGCCGCTCTGTCTGCCTGAGTCCCAGGGAAAAAACAGCAAGGAGGAGAACGGAAAATGACATGAAGCAGAGCCAAAGCCCAGCCATCTGGGTTGTGCAGTATGGAGTAAGAATAAGCTGTCGTTTGGAAACTCTTAGGACTGTGGAGTTTTTGTTACTACAGTATTCCTAGGCCTTAAGTGACAGACACGGTCATGCTAGCTACTGGGGCCATTCAGAAAATAAATAAAAAGAATGTTATAATGAACTGATCAGGCCGGTAGAGCTTAAACCATCTAATTAATCTTCAGGTCACAAGGAAAGACAACCAAACCTTTAGGGCCTCACAGTATGATGCAAGATGGTGCAACAAAGTTCTTGGGGGAAAAAAATGAAACGTCTGACCAAGCCTCTAGATCACCAGTGCAACAAGCACAGTTAAATACTGCAAGCAGATGAAGTCAGTCAAATGTAGAACGTGGGAAACTGTACAGGATACTTTACCCTCTGATTTCTCCTACAAAAACGAACAAGTATCAACAAATTGATTTAGCCTTTTCATTAGAAGAAACTCAACAACATAGGAAAGGATCCAGGTTTTGTTTGTATCCTGGTTCAAACAAATCAGGTAAAAATTTACAAAAATTCAGCAAATGTGCTCATAATTTTGTTATCTTTTAATATATATTTTTTTAAATTTTTATGCATGATACTGATATTGTGGTTTTTAAAATTGGTATTGAACACATATTTTTCCACAATAGTAAAGATGGGATGTAATGATTTACTGTAAAGTAATTGCAGGGGTGAGGAGAATAAATGAAATAGCATTAGCTACATGTTGAAACTAGATGATAGGAATTTTTAAAATAAAAAACAGACAATTCCGCTCTTCCCAAGATAATAAGAAAAAATAAGCAAAGTTACATACTGAGGGATCATAATCTGAATACACATCATATGACAAATACACAAAGGATATATTAAGAATACTTACTTCTCGTTAATAAGACAATTTGAACAAACAAAATGAACCACACTACACAGAGACATGTGAATGTCAAATAAACACATGAAGTTATAAGTAAATGGTTACTCAGCAACCAAAATAACCCCACAATAAAATTCCACGATAAAACAGCAAACTGGCTAAAAATAAGAAGACTGTGATACCAGTGAGAATGTAGCGCAAGTGGAACTCTCACACTGCTGCTGGGGACCAATTGGGAATTCAGCAGCCAAAAAGTGGCAATAACCAAGTGTTTAAAAGGCAAGTGGTGTGTACAAATACAATGGGATGATACTCAGTAAATGTAAGTAAACTAATGCCACTCCCGCCGTATGAATAATCTCAAAAAAAATCATTTTGCATGAGGAGGCAAGATCAAAAAAGAACCCATTCAGAGGGCCATGGAGAAGCATGCCTGGTCCCAGCACTCTTGGAAATTGAGGCAGGAGGGCTGCAATTTCAAGGGTGGTCTGGGCAGCTAAGCAACGTAGTGAGACTCTGTCTCAAAATTAAAAATAAAAAATGCAAAAGGGATGCAGTCCAGTGTGAAGAACCTGGATTCAATCCCACTACTACAAAAATAAACAAAAAAACGAGAACCAAGACCTGTCATGTAAAGGTACAAGATCCCCATGATGAATGTAACTGTACTGTCGACCTAAAATGTACCAATACACTCAATAAGAGAGAGAAAAAAAGAAATCCCCAGGCTCAACCTAAAGCAAAAAACAAAAACCAAAAAATGAAAAAAACACCTTTTCAACTGAAGGTCTAGAAAAGCTATCCATAATCATAGAAAACAAATCTTTCGTGGAGCTGACAGAAAATGAGATTGACTTTTGAGTAACAAACTGTTGACCATACGATAATTACAGTGATATACAATGTTCGATACTCTTCAAACTGCAGACGTCGTAAGTACCCTTATCGTATGTAAGTTATACCTCAAAGTAGATTGTAAAATATCATGGCAGATACAATTATACCACTTTCGTGCGTCGTGTATCATAAGGGTAAATGGTGCTACTATGTTAAATTAAGGATATAGGGAGAAATCACTAAAGGGGGTAAATCAAGCTGCTTTGATAATTTAAGCTCTTGTAGCTATGCTCCAAATTTAGATAAGAGCTTCATAAGAGTGAGGACATGAAGGAATAATAGGCTATTTTAGTGCGCAAATCTAAAAAGACTACAAGTCCTAGGAAATGAATGGTTCCTTCCTTTACTCTAAATCTGTGTCACAATATGCAAAATGACTTTCATAGTGATAAATCTGGGGTATTTACGACATAGAGTAAGTTCCACAGATTATTTTAGGGATGCCAGTAAAATGTTCATTACATTCTGGTAGAATCTCCATAAGGTTGCATTTTAATTAAAAAATAAAGAAAATCAATACCAAGAACAATCTTTTAAATTTCTGAAAAACACCGAATAACTGCAAAAATACATCCTGGTGTTTCATTTTCTTTGGAATATATCTTGAACTACGATAAAAGTATCTTGGATACTTAGTAACTGGGGATCTGGCCAGCACATAGAACATTGACAGAGCTCATCAAATCCTCTAAGAGCAGAGGAGGAAAATTATGTTCCAGTTTTTTAACTTGTTTTTTATTTTTAATAACGTTCCAAAAATTTAGGAAACAATAATACCTTCCATGACTCTTTTTTTTTTTTTTTTTTTTTGGTACCAGGGATTGAACTCGGGTCCTTGCACTTGCAAGGCATGTCACTGAACCGCTTTCCCGTGCTTTTTTTTTTTTTTTTTTTTTTTTTGGTACCAGGGATTGAACTCGGGTCCTTGCACTTGCAAGGCATGTCACTGAACCGCTGAGCTAAATCCGGCCCTCCATGACCATTTTCTAAATTGATCAACTCCATACCCCTCTGATCTAGTACAGGTCTCCAGAAATAATTGAGAATTACTGTTCTGTGTATATCTCAGAAATTTTATTAGATCTATAATTAAATTAACCTCAAAAATAGGTAAGAAAGAGAGAGAGAGAAAGTTTCATTCATTGTCATATTACTCCTAAAGCTACTCTGAAAAATCCTTTTCCTTGTGATGAAGTGTGCCAGGCCACAGCAGGCCAAATTATTTTGACTTTGTTTACTTAGAAGCTACTAAATGAGAGCTACTACATTTACTTTGATAGCTACTAAGCTACACCACAGAAGAAATTTTAATATTTTTTCTTAAAAATTCACTTATTTAAAATAAGGCTTAAAGTCAGATATCATAATATGATTTATGTCCATTTTGACATTATTTTAATTTCTTATTGTTTTCATTATATTATCATTTTATTTTTTAATTAAAATTTCCATGACACCTTCAGATACAATTAAGTGAATGACGTGGCATCTTTGACAAAAAGACTTCATTCACTCAGTGTCTACTGTCCTTGTCCATAAGAGTAGTCTATGTCCTTCTCATTGTGTGTGTGTGCTGAAACGTACAGACGAGACTTTTTACTAAGGGATACAGCAAAAGTCATCAGAGTTCAATGATATCGATCATTAACAATTCTAAATCAGTTAAGCTTAAATTAATAAAAATTTTACTTCTTGAAAATATTTTCAAAAGTGAATTTCTATCTCTGTGGCAGCCTTTAAATTCTAATTTATGCTTCAAAAGTATTTGTAGTTACTTTCTAATGTATGAAACATGAATATCTTGCATTATACGAGATGTAGTTCACTGACCACACTTTCACCTGAGGGCAATTTTGTTTAATATAAATATTTTGCTCAAGTTCTGTGAGCTGAAATATAGGAGTGGGAGAACACATTCCATAAAGTAATTTAAATTAATTAGGAGCACGTTATATAAAATGGAAAAGCTTTTGCCACTGTTTCATACAAGCACTTTTCCTAACTTAAGCAATCCATATTTTGGCATTTAAGTACTCTTACACTTCATTTTTTGATTTTTCAGTTGGAAAGGAACATACATACATACACATAAACCCATTTTTTTTTACAAAGAGTAGATTTTGGCTTTTGCATTATTTTTATTAAGTATGATCGACAATTTTTTCTTCTAACAGACGAAAATAATTTAACCAAAGAGAAATTTCACACTGGAACAACACACTCAAAATGAAAAAAAAAAAAAAATCATTCTCTCAAGTATCTATGTTCTAAATCAAAGTCAAGCCCAACAGCAGACTGACTTACCAATATTTTCTGTGGGCATGGAGACCCTTGTTGGTTCTAAGAGATTGTCTGCCAGGACGAAAGCCCCTTCTTCCAAGGTGTCCAGTAACATTGTTGCTGTGTGAGCTTGTTCTGAAGAATTCATATGCTTCCAGGACTCCAAAGCCTCAGGTCTCAGAAGATTGTCCACTGTGTCGACAATTGCCTGCATCCATTGGAAAATTATCATCAGTTCTGACTGTTTTTGCAACAAAAGTGACTTTCACCTGCTGACCAGTGTCAACTGTAATACTCATCTGGCATCATGATCTAGTGCTACTTCAAAATGGAAGAAGATTTGAGCAATGAATAACTGATCACTTCATAAGACTAACTAAAGACTAGCAGACTTGGCTTAGATTATTGCTATGAGTAGAAAGGTGGCTTGCTTATGTTTACCTAATCATACCTCAAAATCTGGAAGAAAAACATGACAAACATTAGCAGCTGCTAACCTGAGGCATGACTCTCACATTGATGGTTCCGACTAAGGTCATCCTATTTACAATCTCAAGACTTGAATCTTCTAAATAGAAAATGATGTCTCCAGAGCAGACTGATATTTATGCCTGAAATTTGAATCATATTGCTTTTTGGAACCTATATTAAAATAGTAACTGAAAATATGTCTGATAGACATTAATCTATTCATTATTATTTGTTAAATAAAAAGGTACTTTTAAAGTTTAAATTATTTGCTAACATTTTCACTCTTCGAGTTCCCTGTCCAGATAAAAAAGTATCTTAATTTATAAATAAAGGACTACTCTCAAAGAAATCAACCAGAATATGTCATGCCTGCACTGATAATTTAAGGAAAATAACAAAATCCCAGTAATGAATGTAACTGTACTGTAGACCTCGAATGTACCAAAAAACTCAATAAAAAGAAAAAAAATTTCAGGAAAATAGAAAAACAAAGTCATGACAAACATTCAAATTGCAAATATTCACATAGATGGGCTTAATTTATTGCCATGCAAAGTTAACATTAATTTAGAAAAACAGTTTTTTGTAGCTAGTCAGCTGAAGGTAGACTCCTACTGAGTTCTGCTGTACGTCTGCCCTGAGTATGACCCAGAGATCTGGGATCACTACACTTACTTACTACTCCATTTACCCAGTCATACTCTATCATCAAACTCAAAGACGACCTATTGGTAATCACCAAGGGGGAAAAAAGATATATACATTATATAAAAACAACAATGCAAACTGCTAAGTTAGGGTAGACTACTGAAATGAGCAGAGAAAAGTTGTTTGAGGCTACTGTCAGAGTAAGATTCATTAGCTTAATCCATCTTAATATCCTCGTTCTGTCTGCCTTGTGAGCCCCATGACCTCCTGGCAGGTGGAAGATACGTTCAAGTTGGCAGCATTTCTCGCTCTCTAACGGGAGATGGGATGGGCAAAATGGTCACACGGACGCTGCTGCAGCCATTAACTAGCGTGGAACAGAAATTGGTCTGCTGAGGCCAGATTCATTCATTAGTCACCAAGAAATACAGACTGGAGCCTCTAATCTAAGTCACAAATGAATCCTCTGTCACAAAGTAGGAACTTACTTCATTTGTGCTATGTAAGTCAGCTTCTGATTGGTAATTTAGGGAGCTTTATTAGTCTTATCTGAACAGAGGAGCTCATCTGAGACATTCTGAAAGTGACACTGGCAAGAAATTAAGGTCATACGGAAATTTACTCTTATACATATAACTCGCGGATGGCATGCTTTATTAATTCAAAACCCTGCTTATTTATTGCCATTTGTACTTTTCTAGTGGGATCAAAATGATCATTAGCCTAATCATATTTCTGAAACAGTCTTCCTGCTACAGAAAAAAAAGCAATCCTTTTCCCACTGAGACATATGTCCTGGACAACATACCAATTATTACATTTCACACATTAACTGAAAGCTCAAAGGTGATCTGAACATTTGCACTTGCAGAATTCTATAGATTGCAGCAGTTATTTCTTTGCCCCATTAAGCAGGCTAGAAAGGGAAAACATGAAAACAGACTTTGTCACCACACTATCTTAAAAAGTTCCCATGTCGTTTGACAGTCTCTTTTACTAACTAGTGAGATGCTGTTCTGTTTTTTCCCCCTAGACTTCGCCAATCAAGATCAATGGAATTATGGATTCTGAATAATCTGTTTGAAATTACAAAAGTTCTTTTTTTTTCTTGTCACTGGATACAGATTAATTCTTCAAGGTTTGGTTTAGCATGGTAATTGTCCCCAGGACAATAAGCTTAGAAAATTACTAACCCCTGAAGAGGAACTTTTAAAATTCACAGCTCATCACAAAATGGTTTTAATACTCTGAGCTAGCAACCAGATTAGCGTGGCATAATTCTACTGTTAGCCTCAGCATAGTTCCTGTCAGTTGGATATTGTACCAAGAAGAAAATAACAGCTGGAGTGGAGGACACTGAACCTAACAGTGGCTTTCTGTTCTCAGTATTGGCTGGTTAAAGCCCATATGTAATACATACTGATATATCATGGGCACATTACATTTTATTTCATCTTTAGTAACCCATTCCATATCTATCTGCTACTAGAAATGACTCCTCAATTTTTTAGGACAAAGCCTATTTCATTTAAGAGTATGCCACAGAGGTAAGAAAGCAGTGACTTTTTCATGCACATACATTATGACTACACAGTCTTTGATATGATAAACTGCCAAGGATATATCATAGCTGCTTTGCTGAAGTTGTTTCTTAATCGAGAAATGACAACAGAAAACATCTGAGGCTATGTGATTACTTTCCAATTCAGAGTATATTTCATTAAAAATTCTTGTACTTTTGGATGAATGGAAAAACAGCAAAACTTATCAAAGTAAATTGAATGTTTGTTCTGAGAGTAATATACCTGTGCAAAGCCAACATTGCACAGCTGATATGGGGCACATTATATAATTATCAAAGACTGAAATACATTGGATCATGCAGCAAGATGATAAAGCGTGGCAGGTAGCTGGAGAAAGGAGAAAGCAGGGAGACAGCACAGGAGAGATACCTTAAGGTAAGCCCTGCATGTCTTCTCTCGTTTTTGGAGCTTTCGAGTAAAAGAAAAGAAAATCAGAGGTTAGATTATATCTGTTGAAAATGAGGAAAGAAGAAATCCTCAAAAAAATGAGCTGGTGTTCCAGAGCTCAGTTCATTATTTACGGAGTCCTCTGGATGTCTGTCCGTCTACACCAACTGTCCAGACTGATTACGCACATGTTTTAGCTGAATGGATTAAACATATTAAGCCAAAGCATGTTGACTAAGAAAAAAAAAAAAAAGGGATCAAATACATATTGTAGTTTTTTTCTTTTTTTAAGGCTCATATTTAACCTTGAAAAAACATATTGCCACAGCTTTGGGGTTCAAAGGAACACAATATAAATACAGTGTTACTTCTTATCACATTTTAGTCATAGCAGAAAAAATTAAGAGCAATGATACAATTTTTTCTTGCAGAGACAAACTTGACCTGCATATTCCCACGTGTGTTAACAGTTTTGCTGCAACAGTCACAGTCGCAATACTGAATTAGCATACAAAGTGTATCAGCTGCGCAACCGTAATCTCTGCAGTGCAACGCATGAGTTCGGAAACGAAGAGCGCTGACCACAGTCAGAGGAATGAAATTTGCCACCAACTAGGATCCCTTAGGGAATCAGTGTCATTTTCATTGGTTGGCCAAATGCTGTTCCTTTCTAAACTAACTCTTCATTTGGGAAAGGAACCAAATTTTTTGGCTCTAGAGGTCTGTCCAGGGGACCGGGGCTTTGGCAGTCAATTGCTGGAACAGCGGGTGAGCTGCCATAGAAAATACCTAATTTTAAACAGGGAAGAGTTTCCTACCTTGTTATAACTCCGGCCGGCTGAATCCTTTTCACTAGGTTTCAGCTCCTGCAGCTGTGCATCCAGGATGTCCACCAACTGCTCCATCAGCCTCACGGAGGAGCTCACATCACCAGCAAACACTGGCCCTTTGGTGTGTTTAGCCAGTTCATTGGCAAGACTAGCAGCATTTTCTCCACTTCTGATCTGAAACGACAATGTGTATTATCTCAGTATGATTTCCTGTTCTGTTGGTGGCTTCTAGTACTCTAGTGGCTTCTTTTCTTTTACTTCTAGCACCTCTGTCGGGGTGAAAAGAAATTATTTGCAAGGATGTGAAAAAAGTATGCAACTAATAACTTTGTCTTCATCTCAGAAGATTAAAGGGTTTTAGATCCTCAGCACACAAAAGAAATTCCTAACCAGACACTTAAAAGAAACAAAAGGAAAAAAATTTTTAAACCCTTTTCAAAAATTTCAAACAGTTCTCTCATTTTACTGTACTCACTTAAAATTGTTATTTGAAGCTCTTGTTTAGTCCAGTGATCCAGAATTTAAATCAAAGCTAATCAGTGTGATACAGCGGGTTATTATCTAGTGTTTTTACTTCAGTGAGGTGGATGGAGAAGAACATGAAAGTACACTGCATTATACTTCAATATTCAAGTCCCTGATGTCTTTTAAAGTCACTTTTTACTCCTTGTATTATAACCATGTATGATATAAACATCTGCTTGCATTCTGTGAAGTCAGTTGCAAACTTAATGATATTTGATTTATTAGGCCAATGCACTATTTGTCTCATGCACATCAAAAGAAGCAGGACAAACTAAATATGAGTGAAATTAAACAAGTATGTATTCATTAAAAAGCTTAACATAGAAAACAGCAAACCCTGAAACACATGTAACTTTCAATAAATACTTTACAGATAAAACTACACATACTTTTCTTTTCTACTGAACAAAAAGCAATGAAGCTGGTTTTAACATACAAAAGTAAATTATTTATGTTAGAAGTGAAAGCCCTAAATCACCAATGTGAATCATATTAAAATGTTCCAACCAACCTTCTGAGCCAGCTGATTTACCCAGTGTGAGGTGCAGTTGCTGAGATCAGGGCCCTTAGGGCTCCATGTTCCAGTGGAAACCACGCAGAGATATGAGGCAGTTCCTACAACAGATGGAGAAAACAGCAGTGAAATTGAAACCATTTTTTCTGCATTCATTCGGGAAATCGGCTACGAGGATCCTAGTCCGTGCGTTAAATTTTAAATAAACACTAATGGAAGCAGTTGACAATAACTGACAAAAAGGAGAGGAAAATGCAGATTATAAGCAGTAAATATAAAGTAAGCACAGAAATATCAGACATTTACAGCAAACAAACAAAAAGCCCTTGATTTTCTTGGGACTCGTCCAAAGTGATGCTTGTAATGAGAAAGGCAGCTGTAAGCCCCCTGAATCCTTGGGCAAAAAGCTCAGACTTGACCTAGGTCTTTAAGAGGGAGAGCTAACCCAGTATCTGACTTTTACAGTTTGAAAATCTTTAAGTTGCATACCGATGTAACAAAAATAATAAAATGAGCTGATGTAAATACCTCTTCCTTCATATAAAACCCCTCGAATGTCACTCAGAACCGACTTACTAAATGTATAAAGGAATGGATGGTATTTTAAAGGAAATACCTCTCGTTCCCTTGGGACATGGTCGTTCTACCATCATTCCCCTTTGTGTCTGAGGCCACTTTATCCCCCTCGCTTCTAATGCGTCGCAGAATCTCTCTGGCAGGGGGAAAATGTTTGTTACGGGAGGAATTTTGGTTGTAGAAGCTGCTGGAGGCGGTTTTGTCCCTTTGCTTCCTTCCTGTGATCCGGCTACGGTTGTGGTCACAGGACCCTTCTGTGAAGTAGTGGTCGTGGTTGATACTGTGGTTTTGAACAGCTCAGCTGAAGAAGTTATTGTCACAGCTGTGGTAGGCACTACGGAAAGAAGACGAGCATATTAATCTCACACACTCCCACTCATATACAGGCATGGAAGTACACGGGCTCAGACACTCAAAATGCTGCCCATTTGCAATCTCCCAAAAAACAACGGGCAGAATTTTTGACACAGCCACTAAGAAAGAAGACAACGAAATCTCTTCATGTCTCCCAATTTCTTCACTGGACTGCCTAAAATGATGGTAGCTTGAATTTACTATAACTTTTGTTGCGTGATTCCATTTTAGGTTTATTTCTCACTGAAATATTTGATAGTGCAGTTGACTATAGTTTCACACCGTCTAACAGGAAATGAAGGATAGTTTCATATAGGAAAACTCCTAAATTTATGGTCTATAAAAATCTGAATTGTCAATAAAAGTTTTATAATTGTATATAATTGGGACAATAGAACGATTTAAAGTCACCCATTCTACATCTTGCAGGAAAATAAATACTGTGACATCTTTCCACCCAGCAGCCATTCTTGCTTGAGAGATTTTTGAGCATGCCTGATTAGATCCAAACAGAAGATAAACTTGGCATGCTTGTTTTGTTTTAGTAAGGAAACACCTCAGTCTTTGCCCTCTTTATTTTTGAAAAAATAGGTATGAAGACTCCGGTCAAAAGTGAGAGCAATCTTTTATCAAGAAACGGTGCAAAGGGGAAGGGGAAGTGGGAGGGGTAAGAGAAAAGAAAGAAGGGATTGGAATTAATATGAGAAAAAGAGAAAAATGGAAACAATGCCTTTGTAGATAGGGAGGGGGGAGGGGTTAAAGGGAGGGCAAGGGAAAGGGGAAAAAATAAGAACTAAAATAGATTATGTAAAGGGGTCAATATATTGTATGCCTAAAATGTACCAATACAATTAATTTTAAAAAAGATACAGGGCGAGAGTAAATCATGCTTAATTGGAAACCAACCCTTCATATTTTATTGACCCTTACCAGATAATATAAAAGGAACTATGGTTACATATTTCAAAGCAGAAAGTTTTATTTTTATCTTCCAACATTAGTTTCAGTTACATTAACTATTTTAAAATAATGCTTTCTCTATTAATTATCATTTAACTAAACATTACAGCATAAGAGTCTGTCAGTAAAAATTTAATACTACCAATTAAAATCTGTTAGAAGAGATCAGACTTCATCAGTATTGATAGAATGACTCTTAAAACTTTACGTGGTACCTTAATTGAAATCACCAGTACAGCAAATTAAAAAAAAGCCATTTAAAAATTTTTATAAACACATTAAATTATTTAACCTATATAAGAAAAATAAGCTACAATAGTAAAACTAATCAGAAAAATGTTTCTATCATCATTAATAAATTTAATATTTTAAGTTCTGCTTCATAAATATTTACTTTATGCAGTTCTGGCAAAATTGAAAGTACACTCATTTTACTAGAAAAAACAGCATCTATGTAGTCCTAGGTCTTGGCAGTGACAAAATTCTTGTTAGAAATATACACTACCCACGTTCCATTTCCTTTCCTGTCTTTTTCTCAAGAGAAACTTAAGCACATGTTTTATTTCCCAGGCTTAATTTATTGACCATGGAAGAGACGCTCTTGTACATCAGTCGAACATCATACCTACCCCGCTGCTACCGAAAGCTATTCAAGCCTGTCTATCTTTTGCTGCAAAGCACTTGCCTGACATCTTGTTAAACCTCTGTAATTTTCTTTTGATTACAATGCAGCTTGGCTTTCAGTGCTTTCTCAATTAACATTTGTCAAAAGCATCACAATCTTTGGCAGAAGTGTCAAATGGCTGCTGCGGAATCAAGTCTTAAAAGGGAAATGAGGGATCAGAGCACAGAGAAAGAGGAGGAACAAAAAGGTTTAGCAGCGCACCATCTTATGTACCCCTGAACACCTCAGCACTAATTAGTACATATTTAATCGCTAAAATATGTACTAAGGCTACAATTAGTGATTTGTTACTTGGCGGAGGTAAAGATTCATAATAAATGAGTGAAGACAGATAATGAAATAACCCCCACTAAATGCATAAAACTTCATGCAGCACTGTACAGCCATGTTTCCATGTATTTTTTTGCTAACATCTTTTTGTACCTTTTGATTATCAGAAGATGTTTCAAAGGGATCAACACAACCTTTGAGGATAAAATAGTGAAATACTGGGATTTTGTGAGTATAAAAAAAGTTAAAGTGACAAAACTGGGACTTTAGGGGAGGACCAACTAGGATTTTTGAGTTCTGCAAAATTCAATTCAGCAGTACTTCCAGGAAAAAGGTTCTTCTTGTTGTTCTTTGTTGTACACTGAAGCTAGAATATTTCTAAAGATATTTCTAGAATGAAGATATTTCTAAAAATTATTATCAGTTTCCACAGAGAGATATAAGTCCCAACAGTGCATCAAGTAACGATAAAAGCTCACAATCGTTCAGCATTTATATGCCAGTTGCTGGTCATCATTGTGGACCATCTGACCTTCTTATTTAATCTTTTCCAAGACCCCACAAGTTTGGCATAAAATCATCTTCCTTTCACAGATGTGGAAACTGAGCAGGGGAGAAGTTCAGTGATTTGCTCTTTAAGGTCACTTGTCCACACACTGTGTAATGTATTGACTTTACATTTCTAAGTAAAAGAGTTTCACACTCTGAAAAACACAGATCCTACAAAGCAACTTGCCTGTATTTTGGAACATTTAGCTGACACTGCTTTGGGTAAATCTCTAAAAAGAGAAAGAATATGGGAAGATAGATCAAACTAGGACAATAAATAATAAAAAAGTTCAATAGCGAGACTTCCATAGCAAAGGTTTGAAACTCAAGACTATCTGATGAGAAGAAAACATGAGAGCTGACAATAGAATTGTAACTTAAATACAAATGCACTTTTATTTGCAACAATCAGAAATTTATTAGGACGCTGTTATCAAGCATCCAGACAAATTGACATGGTATTCCGTTTACTATTTATTATTTGAGTTCATTCACCTTAGAAGCAGTGCAATGAAGACATTTAATAGGCATTTGTGAAGATTTCCACAAGTACACAGAAGAGTTCAATGTATGATGGTAATGTTACAAAGAAGATGCTCTTTACCACCAGGCTCCTCCTGCACCGAAGAGTTCAAGGACTTCTTTCATTTATAAAGGTAATATAGCCTAACTCTCACCATGGTCCCCAAATCTTACCCACTGCTCACTGAATGAACTCTAGCTAGAGTGAGTCTGTAGCATGGTAAGGCAAAACTGAGTGCTCATCAACCTTACTCTCATTCAATGACTAAAAACACTGATCTACTCTTATAAAGCGTTTGCTGTCAGTGCAATGATATTCAGGAAATATGGACTCTCTGCTGATTATTTCCTACGTACACACAAAGCTTGCTCTCTGTTGAAAAATTTCTCTCGTGTTACCAAAGTACCTTAGCTTACAGTCAAGTGAAGGCAAATATTTAGCAGATATACATTTTGTTGTTAATTTTTGGATATCAAATTTTTAGGCAGAGTAAGTTAAAATACAGCAATTCAGATTAACAAATGCAAAATCATTAAAATAGACTGAAACAGGATGTTCTCAATCTCAAGCTAGAGACAGAAAAATTAGTTTAGAAGAATGGAGCCAATGAAGTATTCAGGCATAACGTAAAGCTAGAAATTCAAAGAAAAAAATCAGGCTGGGGGAGGGGAGGGAAAGGGGAAAAAGGAAGCAAGACGTTTCCTGTATAGGTCCAAATTCCCTATGATGAATGTTATCATTATGCATATCGAAAATGAACTAGTAAAGTAAAACGTTTTTTAAAAAGATCAGAGCATGGGAATAATATGATTGTGCTGGTAGAAATGGAAACACTTGAATTTATAAATGGGAATAGCACCAGTAAGGCTATTATCTGAGGAATAACTTCATAGCACTATGCACCCATTGGCCACACACATGGTAGCTAATTTATTAGAAAGAGTTCACAAAGGTGAACATCAGGACCAATGTTAAGGTGGAATTTACACCTTGGCCATTTATGTAATAGTTAATGGACTTTGAGTTTGAATTTTAACCAGATAAGACAATCACTGCTTTATTGAAATGAAAGAACTAATTTTTGTATTGCACTATCTGTTGCTTGGATCTTGCTTCTGGAAAGCTGACCAAGGCTTATTGGTTTGACCTGCATCAATTGGCCAGAACACTTTGGCAGAGTCCCATCTGCAGACATGCAGATAGCATGCATCTCATGAGAGAGATATGGGAGCCTCTAAAATCATAGGAAGACAAATTATAAGGAGGAAGAGAATACGAATATGGGTCAAGCACCAGCAAGAGGAATTTAGGTCAGATAAAATGTTTTATTACTTAAGGCTTAATAAGGGGTCAGCATGAATTTGCATGTTCTGGGAATACCTATAAAACTAGGCAACTATTTTTGATGAAGAAACACCATTGTAGGAACACACATATTATACATGTATATGTAGAGATAGATAGATAGATATAGATATTATAGAAATCTTCCTCATTTTGAGGTGAAATTTCTTTCCACAAAGCACATAAATTATCAAACTCTTCATCTGAAATGCATCAAAATATTTACTGGAATGTTATAGAATAGTTACCATATGCTGAAAATGGCATTATTCCTCATCCCTACATTTAATGAACAACTTTGTGACAAGCAGATGGACGGGTAATGGCTTCCTTTTGAATCGAGTCTGTGCTCAACTTTATTCACAATCCTTCACGAGCTGGCTGATTATGAATTTGCACCTCTTAAGGCATTTTTCTTTCTCTTTATTCCTAATGAGTGGGAGAGATTTACTACCACCCAAGACAAATGGAGCAGTTGTCAGGGTAATGGAGGTTACAAAAAGGTCAACACAACATCAATACAATTTTAGCCCAGGCCTGAAGTGCGTGAAGTTTGCCTTTTGATAAACATATAGGATAAAGGAGAAGCAATGTAGTAGCTTTGGGAAAAAATCAGACACCTCAAAAGTCCCAAGTGGCTGGGCTAAAGAGTAAGGAGATACTGCATGTGTGAATTTTAAAATAAATGATTCTCAGATATGATCAGAAAAGATTCTATGCTCTAAAAGAAGACTCAAATGTTAAAAAGTAACAATGGGCATTACTGCTGAATTACTAAGACTAACAAATCTCTAGTTATACCTGATTTTGGGAAAAACTAAGTCAATGCTAGTATTATTCATATTTTATAAACAAAACTCACATGTTTTTGGATTGTATAGCCTCAAATTAGAAATTCAATTAGAAACTGCTGACCTCCTGACCACAGGAGAATACTCAGAATTTAAAAGCAATTAAAACATAAGTGGGCATCAATTTGGAGATATGAGAATATTCACATGTACGTACACTGCCTTCATTGCAGAAGGAAAACGTTTCCTCTTGATGTAAAGATTGACTTATTCCAAAAATTTCTAAATTCCTAAGATTTTGAAGTAACTTACTAATTTGAAAATTCCAATTAACTTAGTAAGTTGAAATATTAATTCATATTTTAAAACCACAAGCACCACTATTCAAATAGAAAAGATCTAATTACCAACAGCTCTATAATCATATGTTAATAGTTATTCTTTTATCATGAATATGAGGTAAATATTCCTCACAGAAGTGAACCCCTTTGACAAACGTATTCAAATTTGTCCCCAAATTCAGCATTATGTTCTAGAGTAATGATCTTCAGGAAAGACACCTGAAGAGAAACAAATCAAGAGTGCTTGGACATCTTTCATCATAAATTATCACTTGGGATCTTTTGATATTCAGTCCATATATTACAGTTAGTCATAGAAATACTGATTTAAACCTGTCATTAGTCTATCAGGCAATAAAAATCTAATTTTACATGATGAACTAGAAGTATGTTTGAAATTTCCCCCTCTTTTCCAGAGAACAGATGCCAAAACTTCAGAATATTTATACTGGCATTGTACATCAAACCTAACCATTCTCTTGGGTCTTCCTAACACACACATTTCTTTTAACCACTGGCGCCAAGAAGTTAAAAGGTCTGAACATTGATTGTAATCAATTCAGAAGTCAGGTAGGGGAAAAAACTAACAGGTTTATAGTTGCTATGATATTTTTAGCACTGAAAAACTAAACTTACTAAGAATGCTACAGTTTTTTGAAGCTAACATTTCAATGAAGAAATTCAGAAAGAGAAAGCTCGACAAGATAGTGTAAGTCTAAAATACACTCAGTATGTCTGGTGGGTTAAGTATGAGAAAGCAAAAAATTAGACAGGAAATACATTAAGAAATCCTTTAAAAGTAAGCTGTTGACAAATGACACAAGCATTAACCGGTAGACAATCTTACCTTGGGCAGGATCAGGTGGACCAAACTCCAGAGAATATCGTAAAATAAAATTATTGTTCCACACATAGAGTTGGTTATCTCTTGGATTGTAATCCACTGCAGCGATGTACTGGTACTGGTTGGGGAAGGGAACATCTACATATTCTCCTCGGTTTAATCGGGTGTTGTAAATGTAATCAATTGCATTCTTGCCTGTTTCACTTTCATTGTCTTGGTAAACTGACCTCACCACATAGAGGACCCCACATACCATAAAAGCATTTGATGCAGCACGTTTGTCATAAACAGTCTCCCAGGTTGCTTCAAATCGAAGGGTGTATGGATTCAGCTGGCTGATAACTATCATTCCATTGTTCTGTTCAGTGGCATAAATGACCCACAAGCCATTTTCATCAACCGCTAGGTCGATATCAGTCTTTCCTCCCCATCTATATGGTGAGGTATCATGGTAGTTGGCATAGTTAATTATGGCCTCGCCACTTTTAATTCTAGTCCTCAAGTCAAATTTCACGATATTCCTTGTTCTTTCTTTGTTGAAGAAGACAGCACCATCATAGACTACAAATCCAGTACCATCTACTCGGTTTGGAAGTTTGTATGTTGTTGTTTGGCGACTATTTTGGAAATCTTCTATAGAAGCATACTCTATTAAAGTATCAGTGCGGTAGGGAGTCCAGGGCATGAAATAAATTTTATCTGCAGCCTGTAGAGGGTCCTTGCACCAAGCACCTGCCTTTTGTTCAGCTTCATATATACATGGTGAGTCCACAATTGCTTTCAAGGTCCCAGGGCATACAAAAACTAATAGTCACAGAGAAAAGACAAGAATTAAGTCAAGTTAAAAACTTACACCAGCAAACATGAGTTTTATTGATCACAAATAAAAAATTATTTTATTAGCATTCAACTATGCCTAAATTTACACTTAGTAGAAGCGCTACCAGTCTTTCCTGAAGCTGCCATAATCATATACCCGCATCCAAAATGGCTGGGGTTTATTTTCACAAATAAAAACCTATGTTTCAGATCATTTATAATTCAGCCGAGTGAGAATTTACAAAATTTGATGTGTTTTTAATCATATAATTTGGTCACATAGGCTTTGGAACTTTTTAGAGCTTGTGCATAACAGTGTATAAATATTTTACTTTATTCCAATATTTATACCCTCCAGCCCCTTAGCCCACTTAGCCCCCAAAAGTAAAACCAA
The DNA here is from genome assembly GCF_012274545.1 of Fukomys damarensis. NCBI lineage: Eukaryota > Metazoa > Chordata > Mammalia > Rodentia > Bathyergidae > Fukomys > Fukomys damarensis. The sequence continues at coordinate 15,645,977 of NW_022900945.1, read as the reverse complement.
ACAGAGAAACCCAACGTGAAGACTTATTTAGAGCTTTTACGAAGTTAAAGCGACTTTGATTTAAAGAATGTAAAAAATTGGAAAATGCAATTAGGAGCAGAGAAAAGTAAATACAAAGAAAGTAGAGATGAACGACCGGGAGACCCTGTAACCATGGCATGCTATGGCGTGGGTTCTGGAAGCCAGGCAAGATGACACTTCAATAATAAGAAAATATCCAAGGGCGTCAGAACAAGAGATAAAGGGGTGAAAAGGAAACAGAGAAAGGGCAGCTCCCTCTCGCCGACTTCAGAATTTTTACCCCATCACCAGATTTAGCAGTCATATAATCTCATTTTAAACAGTCGAGCTCTTTATGAGGTGCATTTATGCGATCCTGCTGATTATTTTAATACAGGAGAGTTGTAGGGAAAGGGGAGGGAGGAGGTTAACATCCATAAGGCACATGACAAGGAGCTGGGGTTCAGACTGTATACATTATTTACCTTTTTGCTCCACTTCTATTTTAAGCATCAGAAGAAAAACAAAAAAGGTGCAAGGAAAAAAGAAAAAAGATTAAAATAAATTGACTATTAGTCTAAGATTGAAATCGTAATAGATGCTAAATATAGGAAGAATACGTAGCTGTACTACTTTGGATAAAGAGAAAAACACACAGGAAAACCTAGCAGGAGAGAGATTCTAAAGTTACGTAAAAGAACATGGATCAATCATTTTAGCAGATTAAGGAGGCAATACAAATATGTTGGCATGTTGCTTCACTTAGTGTACCTGAATAAATAATGAAACTCCTCACTAATGCATGCTATACATACTCCTGCCTTTCCAGAGTCACTCAGCTTTCTTATCAAGTTCTCCTTTAGGTATGGATACAGACATAAATGCATGCACAAGTGTACCGCCCCCTTTTATCTTATGCAAACTCAATTACCAAACTGACTACATTTACAAAAGTACAACAACAGGGAAATACATTGCAAAAAGTCACTCAATTTCAGAGTTGAGGTCAAGTTCAATAATAGAGTTACATTTCCTCAAAGCTATTTATGTACGACAGAAGATTTAAATATGTATCTCAGAATGTTTCAATCATTTGGGCATTTAGTCCTCCTTCCAGAAAAAGACATTTTAAACATTAAAACAAATGCCTCCTTTCCCGGAATATATAATTTCCTTCAGCCCCAGTAGGGATTTTTGAAGCATCACATAAGATAATGGTTATCTTGCCCATTAACAGTTGGTAAATTAATTTACTTAGATCTACATATGCTTTGTATTACAAAATTCTTATTTAATTTTCTATGGAATATACATCAAACTTATAATACTAAATCTATAAAAAAAGTAAGCAAAATACATACAAGGGAAAAGCAAGCACAGTAGGCAAGGAGAAAAAGGAAGAAAGAGTTATGGTTAGCTTATTATGACATTTTCTACTATCATTAATTGACACAGAAAGCAAGCCAGCATGCAACAATCATACAGAGCATTCAAAGCAAATACCTTGACTCCACAGACCCCATAAAAGATAAATTCTTTCATAAAGCAAACCTGATTAGTAGAGTTTTATGAAGTAAAACAAAAACAAAAACAAAAACTTTATAAGTTTAAAAAAAATGGATTATACACTTAGGAAGGGTGGTATGTAAGATCTTTGTTGGGAAATAGTACTCTGATATTCAGAAATCACAGAGTCGTATTTTAGAGATCCAACGTACACTTTGAAGTATGTTGCCTGAATTTTATAAACATGACTAGATTGATGCCTGTGTTTTTCTCTCTTCGATATTAAAATGCATCGGGGTAGGCTCCTACTGTATCTCCAAACTTGAAATATAGTTGCATATTTCATTAAGAAATTAGCTGGGTCAAAATTTAAAGTGCAAATATTCATAAAGATTAAATATTGACCTTCTGAAATACCTTTGCAAACATTTTTGCCATAGAAACAGAATATCAACTTCTGCATTAAAGCCACACAGTCTCCACTAACCAACTTGGCCTGTTGAACACTTTCAGGAAACATACTTGCTCTACAGCATGTAATTCTGACTACATCTGGCAATCAGAAGGAATTCAGTGTTACTGTCTTAGGAAACATACTTGTCCTAAAAGTACTCTTCTGTCAAGAGCAAATATTATACCTGCTTACAATGAATAATGAAAGGGTGTGGTAGAAGAATGAGGGTAAGAGAAATCATTATTAGTGCTGTGACTCCTCAGACTATTTTTATAGACAGCTGCACTTCCCCCCACCCAAGGAAAGGGTGATTTTACTAAAATAAATAAATGTAAAGAATGGGAATAATAAATTGTTAAATGTTACTCAGTAAAAGTTGCAGAGGTATACTTTGTGTTTCCCATTCACTGAACTTGGCTGGACCGTATTTATTTGTTATGCTAAAAACAACAGTGCAGTTACTGAGCAAATTATCAAATAAAGAAGGCTTCATTTATCTGGGATTTAACTAAAGTAACTTATTTTATTTGCATTAAAGGAAAATAAAATTGACATGAGCTTGTACAATTCTGATTAAACAGATATATAGCACTCAAATATAAAAACAAAAGCGTTGGGTGACTGATGGTGTTACAATACAGAGCGTATAAACAAAAAGAAATCTCTCCATAATGGTATTTAAGAAAACCCAAAAGACAGAAAACTACTGAATCAGAAAAAATTCTAGCAACCATAAAAATATTTTAAAATGCAGCAAACTAAGGAAATGAGCATTCTTAGCACATGCCAAATATATACTGCAACTTAATCTTGAGACTGTATGAATTAACTTGTAACAACACATTTATTTTTCTATAAACCAAACACACACGTACAGGACCCACCAACATCAGTGGAGGACTACACAGATATGCAAGACAAGAAATTGATCCAGACTAACCACGGCCTACATACTCTGTGTCTGCAGTGACACACTATTTCATTTTTAATAATCTCACATGTTTATTCATTGATAAGGATGTCATCAATCCTTAATAAAGGCATTTTCTCCACAAATAAAACTGGTAGCTAATATTATGCTGTACTCCTTATATATAAAATGATAATTTGAAGTAAGAGGGCACAAAAAACAAGTACAGATCCAGTCTGTAGGATGAAAAATTCTAAATGGATTTCTCTCACTTATCTTCCCCAATTCTATGACTTCTTTTAAATGCACATGCATGCAGTCCCCAACATTCTATCAACAATAGAGAAAGCTCCACGTGCATGTATTTTGACACAGATACTATCTGGGCTGTGTAAGTCACTTGTGATGCATATGTGTTTATAAGTATGTTTCAGCAAATCAAACAGCACTGTTTCTAACATACTCTGCTGAGCAAATTTATTAAAAAGTTTTCTGAAGTCATAGAAAATTTCTGAAACTGTTTTTATAACAGGATAAAACAGTTTAGGATGTGTGAGCCATAAGATATGGGAGGATTTGCTGTGGATAGAAACTGACAAAAAGCCAAGTTGTACAAAAGCGATATTGTTATCTGATGGTGACAATTTTTATTAACTAAGCAAAGCCTCTAGGGGGTATGAAATGCTATGAAGTACAAATACGTTATTATAACAATGGCAAAGTGAGAGCTAGAGGCTTAAAATAAAAGTCATTGGAAGTAATGGATATAAATGGACAGGTGCATGAGGACATCAAAAGGATAAGAAAATAGCAAGAATTAAGAAATATACAGTCCTACATTAAGATTAGAATAATCCAAAGACCCTTTGCATTAACTTTGCATATTATTTGAAATCATATAATTTCATAGTGTGTCACTACACTACGGTATATAGGAATTATAATTACTTCTATTCTTCAGCAAGAAGTGGCTTAAAAACAAAGCCAAAGACTTATTTCTGCCTCGTGCAGACATCTAGAAAGGTAACAGCAAATTAATTACTGGGTTTACTTTCTGTTTTAAAGGACAAAAACTAAAAAGAACAAATACTTCTCTGAGGATAGCTATTTGCAAGCGTAGTGCACAATGTACAATACTTCTGGAGAACTGAAAAAGTAAAAATTTTGAAAGTTAGATGTTCCAGAAGATATCCACTTTTTTCTTTCATAACAGAGTAAGAAATTACTTAAGAGTCTGAAAATAATATTACACTGCTCTTGGTCTATAGACTAGGTGACAGGAACTGGCTGCAGAAAGACCCAATTCTTGGCAGCTCTGACTGATTCCACTGTTTGGGAATGGATGCTGTATTCCTTCTCTAACTTGAGGACAGAAACCATGCTGAATTCAAGTGAAAGGGACTTTATGGGATAAAATTCTGGTTAGCTCATGAATACAATGCTCCTTAGTGGCACAAAAGAATGATTACACAAGCCACCACCGACACTACACACAGGAAAAATGGCATAAAGATCGGTGCACTCAGCAGGCTTCCAGTCCTACAAATGGTATAGAAAATACTGAAAACATGGAAAGCATCCATTTCACTGTAACACAGGAACAGAACACAGAGCAGGGATGAAAGGGAAAGGTCATCTGTGTTTGGCCTTTAACTGATACCACAAAAAGCCAATTTATCAAAATTTACCAAAACTGTGGCAGAGAAGATGCCTTCACAATAGTGTAGGAATGTGCTGTTACCATTTTGGACACAATGTATCCAAAGACGGCCCCCTGGTGTTTTGTTTTCTTGAGACAGGATCTTGCTATGCTGTCCAGGGTGGCCTCAAAGAGATCCTCCTGCCTCAATTTCCCAAGTGTGTGGGGTTTTGCTATAGCACTATGCTCCAATTGATTTTTTAAGAAGAAAGTGTACAAAAACTGCTTCAAATCAATTGGGGTGGTGCGGCTAGAATACTTTCAATTTCAAATGGCTATGAATTAACATGGAATGACTTTTTGTTTTTCCAATTTAAAAAGTAAAAGAGACAATATTCCCAAAGTAGCTTGTGAAAATTAGGTAATACATTCAAACTTTTAAATTGCCCAAAATGTTAATTTTTTTTTAAAAAAATCAAAATGACTGTATAAATAAAGAGTTATACATTCTTAGATTGGAAGGAAAACTACACAGAGTTAGACTATCACCCAGAACCTACCAATAAAAATTTCTAATGAATTTCAAATATTCCTCTGTAAGATCTTAAAAATTATGTTATAAAATGAAAAACACAAGTATGTGCAAGAGATTTTGTTCAGCTTCCTTTTTTTAAGCATTAAGATTCCATCACTGAACCCAGTAAGAAAATGCTCCCTTCAAACAGTTAACACTTGCCTCAGTTTCTGCAACAGTAGCTTTTACCGGGCACTGAAGTTACCAGGGACAGCAGGTAGCCATTCAAATAGCTCACGATTAAAACTGAAGTCAATTCTTTCTTTAGAAAACTGTGAGCCAAACCAATTTGTCAGCAACTGGTATTGGGCAAAAGTACAGATTTCCATCTACCCTATTGAATAGCTAATTCAAGTTTGTTTTCTGGAAAAACACTAGCCTTAAAAGCCAAACACTTAAGAACACAGACAGACACTTGGCCAGCACTGCACTATGGCTTCCTTCCACACTTCATGAAGCTAATTGGAGTCCCGAGTCTGTTAGTGCTCTGTGTGCATAATGGTTTCGTAGGCCATAAAACATATGCTTCTTTCACATGTGTAGTCTTTCAGCATCAATGAGGAATGCCGGAGAACATGAAAAAGTATGAACTTCGTACTTACTGTAAGGGACACATTCATACTGGACTTCAAGATATTTGTATGTTCCAGGACATGGATCAGGAAATACATCTGACCCAGTAACTACTATACACTGTGTTCGATTGTTGCACCTGGAAAACAGAAGGAACCAAAGTTTTGCAATGTGGTTTACTTTTTGCTTAAGAAACATAGAACCAATCTGTACTTTTGCAAGTAACTATGTGCAGAAAGTGAAAAATTTCAACTGCCATCAGGTTGTTCTACATTATTGGATAGTTACAAAAGTTGTATTTGCTTTATACTTTCATCTCTGCATAATGTGGCACGCTAAATTGTTAGTAAAGATTAAAAAAGTGGATAGTTTTTTATTATGATTCAATTTGTATTTTTGATACATCCAATATATATATACCGGGGAAGAAAAACTTACCAGGCTACTTGATGACAGACTTATAAATTGAAGTCACTAATATTAAAAAGAAGACTACAAACAGAAACACAGAATCATAAACTGAACAGCTGAGCAAGAAGTTCTGGCAACACCTTACCTTAAAACAAATGGGGAGACAAGAGTTTAATTTTATCCTGTAAATGCCACTTGGTGTTAAATTTTCTATTACAGGCACCATCTACATCTTGAGTAGCAGATGCCAAGATAGTAGATCTCACCTCAGTGTTAGAGCCCGCAAGATAGAATGCACTGAAAACACTGCGCAGTCCCTGAACATACCACGCGCCTACAGATTGTTGTTACTGTTCACAGAGCAATGCGCTCCTACCGTCAGTGTTATGACTGTACCTCTGTCCCTCTCTGTCAGTACACCCTGACCTTCAGTATTTAAAACATGCTACTAACATAAAAAAAAATCCTATATATAATTCTATGAAAGGACAGTCTTGGGTTTTTGTTGTTTCATTAAAGTCATCAAAAGTCTCAGACTTCTAGGCAAGGTATTTTATTTAAGTTCTATAATTGGTCCAGATGGTATTTATAGAAGCTTGGTAAAGGCAGGAAAACTATTTCCTTTATAATTTGATTACAACCCAATGAAATGGAATGTTTGGAGGGACTTTCCTATGTGTTCGGAGAGGGCATACATTAAGAAGGTAAAGCAAGCGGAACAAGGGCATTATAAGGACATTTATTTAACAATTTGAATACCATACACGCTGTACTACATACAATAACTGAACTACAAAACAGCACCATAAAGAATTCTGAAAATTCAGCCCAGTTTCTCACAGAATTCACCAAAGGAAAAAAAAAAAAAAAAAAGTGGACGCAGAATCATACTAAAGAGGACAAGGATGTAAGCTCATATACGAAGGTGCCGCTTCAACTCAGAACTGGGTTGGTTATTTTTTTTAAACACACAAAGTGTGAAAACTTCTATATAATTAAATAGGTACACTTTCTAATTCAAAATACACAAAATGAACTTCAAGTAAGCTCTAAAGGTTAAATAAATTATAACAAATTAAATAAATTATTCCTGTTCAAGCAAATGTTAAAAGAGTACTGATGTCTATCTGGATTATTGTATAACACAGTGTGCTACTGTATACTATAACTCTCAAGGACATGGAAAGGGCAAATATTGTAATGTCACAGTCCTCTGTAAAATCGTGGCTTTTCATTCTTCCATATTTCTCTTAAATTAGTTCACTCATTTGAGGAAATTGTCCAGTGGCTCATCACCTAGTGTAAATGAATTATTTTAACATAAAACAGTTTTGTTTATATCTTGAAATGTAAAATGGAAGTAGATTTAATATTGCATCATAGTTCACTATACCTAATATTTCAACAAATGTAGAAGCATAATTCTGATGCTTCCTTTAGCATCTTTCTTAAACTGTGCAGCAACAAGAGAGCTCATTGCTTTTTAAAAACTGGTTTATCTCCCATGAATCTGCAATCACTAACTGGTCCTCATCAAACACTAAAGTCTTTTTATTTCCTTTCTTGAATTTATTTATACCTACGAGGATCTTCACTTTATCTCACCTCATGTATCTCAGATACAAAGAAATATAAACTTCTCTGAGTCAAATATCCCTCTCTTGGTATACATTTTATGACCATTCAACTCAATTCTTCTGTTTCCAATGGTGTGGAAATAGTTATAAAAATCCCACAAAATGGCAATTGCACTTGTGGGAAAACTTTTCATACACCTCATTACCCCTTTCTGTGCTGAAGGCTCCAGTCACATCTTCAAATTAGACACAGGTATAAGAGAAAGGGGCTTCTTTCCCCAGCTGAAATGGACCGACAGCACTAGCATTTTGGACCAAGGTAAAAGAGGAAATAGCTCAAAAGATTTCAGAATTTATGTCATTTTCTTAAAATAAAGCATACATGGAAATTTCCCCTACCTCATAGAAGTAATAAAATAAACAATTAAGATTTTAGTATGGGATGACAAACCTTTCATGTGACATTGAGAAATGTCACAGTATGTTTTACAAGAAAAGATGACCATTCCAGTTTCGTGTTCCATTTTGGTAGGAAGATCAAACCCATAAAATGAAAAATTAACTGCTCCTACTTCATCTTTTCCTGAGCAACTTTGAATTAACCTTCTAAACACAATTATAAGCTCAAATTTATGTTGAAATTGATTATGATAGTTTATAGTAATTACATAATTTTTTTATTTCTTTAAATAATCACATCATACAAAGCACTCATTTGAAGGCAGTAAATAATATCTTATTTAATGTTATGATTATAATCTCAGTTTAAATGAAAAGGAAGCAGGCTTCATGGAGTTCCTGCAGATGCATATAAATATCTAGAATCATAGTCTTCTAAAATATTAAAAATGTTCAACTTACATTTTGAAATTATTGATACACATATATTCCTGATATACACACAGATACATATATGTGAAGTACAACAAGTTAATCTTGAGAAGACTGGATTAATGTAGTAAAAGGCCTACAGAAAGGACTCCATTATTAAAAAATATAAAATCAGTGCTGAGCATATCAGCATATGGATTCATGAAGATGAATCTAAAATTTTAGAGGACTAAATTGTGAAAATTAAAAAAAAACCCGTGTATTTCTTTATGAATGAAACAAGCAGCCTCAAGTTTTTTAAATAGGATAAATGTGATCACTCAAAGGGGAAGGAAGTGGTCCAGTGTAAGCTGTTAATGCTTAAAAAACCTGATGATTCCTTTGTCAATAGGTTAAGATTCTAAAACTGTAAATTACTATCATTTAAAAAGAGGAAGAAAGAGAAGGCAATTACTTAGCCACAAAAGCAAATTTCCACCAAGGGCTCAGGTTCAAGTTTTCATTCTAATGAAGATAAAAAGACCTAAGCCAAGAAAGAAGACACGTTTAGTAGTTTGTTAGTCTCATTATTGAGCATAGTTCCTGGCATGACGTTCTCTCCCCTACACAAAAAGATTAATCAGAGAAGTTATCGTTCTATTAATAAAGTATCAATCCACATTGATAACTATATGTGGATTTACTGTAATAGTAACTTACATTTTTTTGTACAGTTAAATTCATCACAAAGAAATAGTCACTAGACATAGTCAGTATTTAAAGTTCCCCAAAATGGATCTTATGGTATTTTGTATTTATAAAAATGCAGAGACACATTAGTATAAGTGGAGTAGTGATTTTCAAACTGTGGGCCTCAGACCCGTACTGGCACCAACAGAAGGCTTGTTAGGAATTAGTAAAATAATGAGTATGTACTACAGAGCATGCTTTTCCTCCACAAAATGTAGTGCATGTGAAACAAAAAAAAAAAAGGGTGATGGATTTGATTTATAAACGAAGTATGTAGGAGTTTAAAATGCTAACACACCTTCTTTCCAATTTTAACTGTAAGATTCAACGGTCTTAGTTGCTTTGATTGTGAGCAATTCATCTAATTATCAATTCCTGACATGGGAGCCAAAATAAGTCTAACATTTAAGTACATATATGTGAATGCATAATTTTGCATATATGCCTCCATATCTTATGAGATAAGATGGAAAGCACTATCTTTCCTAAAAGTCTGCTAGCTAGTGAACATTCCAATCACTACTTGAAAATAAAAATCTTGAACAATAGGTAAAAATATACTGTTCCAGAAGAGAATGAAATTTACAAAAACTGGAAAATATGATCCACCATTATCATCACTAATAATTTTTGTAGATTTAACCTTTGACGACATACCCAAAAAGATTTTAATAAAGTGGCTCCCAGAAGGTAATAAATACAATTTTATTAAAGAAAATTCAGGAGTATAAACATGTCCTACAAATAATAGCTTATCAATTTTTGGTGTACAATTCACAAATTAATAACTACAAAATAAATTTAAAAGGATTTAGGCACCCAGTCTCAAATTCTACATATTTAATCATTTTTATTATTTTAACCACCTTTAGAAACCTCCCAAATTTGACATGCAAAACAAAAGGGTTTAATTATTTCTCATGATGAATTTTAAGGTGTTGCCAAACAATCACCTAGATATGATTTCTGTGTATTTTTTCTGGTCTGCTAACTTCTGACTACCATATTAATAGATTTATTCCTTTACTCTTCTTAACTAGTGTAAAGTATACATACAATGCCACACTCACCAATGTAATTCCACACATAATTAAAAAAAATCCAATAATAAACATTTTGTAAATTTATTATGTTAAAAATACTAGAATAAAGGTATAACTTCTGATACAAATACTTACGAAACTTACATTTTATTCACAAAATCCAAACACAAAATACTAAATCTTATCTAAAATAGGTCTAAAAGAGTAACACTTTTTAAATTCAATAAAATGAGGAAAATTCATTAAAAAATGGAGCAAAAGATTGAATTTTAGGCATTATTTAAAACTCCCTTTTTTTTTTATTTCTTTCAGTACTTAGGACTGAACCAGAATGTCACACTGTGCTACCTCTACAGCCTTTAAAATTTTTTCTTTTTAAATTTAGAAACAAGGTTTTATTAAGTCACTAAATTGCCCAAGCTAGACTTGAACTTGCTATCCTCTGCCTCAGGCTTCCCGAATGCTGGGATTATAGGCACCAACCATAATCTCTCTACCTTAAATGGGAGAGAAAAGTAATTGAAACAAAATGGAATATCTGTCTCTAACAGATGAAGGGAAAAACCCAAATAATTTTTGAGATTAATTGTGCAATTCATTTTGTAGGCATAAAAAATAGCCTACCAATTTATTTTGTGGTTAGCAAACATTAAATATTTAAAGTTAATGATATTACCTAGGAATATGCACCACATGTAAGAGACTTTGAAATACCAAATGTATCTACATGCCATCACAATTGAAAGATCTCAAAAGATTACAAAGTATTATAAACACTATATTTTATCTTCTGATATATCTATACACTATTACGGAGACAACAAAAGGAAAAATTATAAAAAGCATTATAAAAATTATAAAACGCATTATAAACAGTACATTTCATCTTTTGATGTTTTCAGATCTCAGTATTAACTTTTAGGGTATCCACAGTACTTTTTAAAATTCAATGTCCTCAGAAAATGTGTAACTGCTGAAAAAGCATTTTATAAAAACATTTTAATTTATACTGTAGTATATGAAATTACTTAGAAAAATCTCATACGCAGAATAACAACAGTCTTTTGAAGAAACATTATCTTTTGGTCCAATAAAATAATTAGGGCAACCCTGATAAGGAACTACTTACAAAAATAAATTCCTTTTCCTAAATCTTTTAAAACAAGGGAGACGTGGCACAGTATACACTCTGCTAATTATAATCTGAGAATAAATTCCATTACACAATACTACAGCATAATGCTTTTTAAAATTTGACATGATCTTTTTCCAGTTTTATTTTTTCTTACATGTTTGCACTACATAATAATGACTCTCCTTTTTGCATCCCTTTTCCTTCTCCTCCCTCCACAGGCCCCGCACCTCTTGATCTCCTTCCCTTTAGATATTATTTGTCAGATACAGCACAAGTTTAACTCTGTCCAGAATCAAAATGATTTGCTGATTGTAAGATGAGTGTTAAAAACACAGAGTTTTAAAAATCAGAAAGAAAAACAATGGAGGTTTAAGTTGCAACTTGGCTGCTTGCTTAATTGTGAATCCATTAAGGAATACATTAAACCTTTTGACCTTAGCTTTCTCATCTATAAAACGTAATACCAGTTTTAGAAGTGTATTGTTAAGGTAAAAGGATCAGGCAGGAAAGCCCTGCATAATGCCTGGAAAGTAAATCTCAATAAATATGAATTACCACCACCAGCACCACCGCAGCAAACACTCATAAAGATGCCCCAATATAAAATGGACCGAGATGTGCAAACGTTAGAGAAGCAGAACATCTTTCCCCTTTCCACAGTAGTCCCCGTTCTGTGCGTATTCTTTCCTGTGTACAGCTTTAAAAACAGGCCAACTATTCATGCAAATTTGTTTCTATTCCAACTCTAATCTTGAATTGTACAACGCTCAACAAATTGCTTTTACTCTTCTTTTGATTATCTTATGCTCATTATTACACTTTACCAAGTGCAAAGTATGGAGATGAGGTTCCATGTGTAATCTATTGTGAGAGGTGTTTTAATCAATAATCTTGTTCTGCTGATTAAGCAGGGGCTTCTGTTTTGGCAAGATAACATTAGTTTCTCCAGTCATGCTCCAAAAACCATTGGGAATCTTCAGCAGATCATTAGATATGCTAGAATAAAGCTTTGGTGCATTTTCTTTTCTTCCTTAAATTACTTCCTTACTGTCCCGTCGTTCCCCGTCACCGATGGCGCTGCATTATTATTGCAGCTCCCCTGAAACTTGCACTAGAGCTGTGTCTCCAGGCCATAGGATGCCATTTTCAATTGAAGCTTCTACTTGAAAATATAAATTAAGAAAATTTCATTATCTCCTGCCAGGGGCCATTATTCACCACAGTTCTAAGGAAGATTAAAAATGCAAAATCTACCAACTCGAACAAATACTCTAGCATTCAACAGAAAAGCTCAGAATATCATGACAGAAACGCAATTCAAGTTTGCTTAAATTTGAAATTATCTTCTAGAATTCGTGTAGTTTGTTATTGAATGTCTATGTTCAATGCAAATTGCTTTGATGATTTTCTTCTGTAATTGGCATTGGCTATTTTTAAACTTCAATTATAGAATATTAAAATAAAAAGTCTGCCCCCCCAATCTAGCATGAATCTCATTTTTTCACTTTCTGGAGATGAAAGGAGTGCGTTCAGGTGCCAGGATGTCGTGCAGTTGGGTCCAGTACACAACAGAGCATTCACAGGAGTCTCCTGGCAGAGCAGGGCCGTACCCACTGATGAATTAATCACATACGCCAAATGAGCAGAACTCCTATATTTGAGTTACTTAACACGAATCAATGGTCTAATTAACGGGATAGGAATGACATTCAGTCCTGAGCATCAATTACGACACAAATATAAATCAAACATCAAACCATACATTTGATATTGTTCAAGTATATACGTTAAAAACAGAAACCTCGCTACAAAGTGAGGGGGAGAAAACTAAAGGGAAGAAGAAAAGAGAAGCTGGTAATTAGTAAAGTATTACTGGAGGTGATAAATGCCTAGCACATAAGAACTCAGTCAGTATTTCTGTAGAAATGAAATGGCAGATGGTTCACCTGGCTTTTTCTGCTCTGTAAATAAAAAAGTGGTTAAATAAACACCAGCTCATCAATTCTGCTTCAATCAGCTGGACCTGATTCTGAAAGAATTCTATCAACTTGGACCCAAGTTTTGTATCATGAAAGCCCATAATAAACACTTAAGCTATAGATTATCAATTTAGGGGAAAGAAAGGTACCCTTTTACTTCCATCCTCTCCGTCTATACTAGCACTTTCAAAGAATCTATAAAACGTGTTTTCCTTCAAATGTAGAACAAATTGTTCTATACAAAGCAGATGACCTTGGGCCGGGGATTTAGCTCAGTGGTGCTGCCATCTGCTTCACAAGCGTAAGGTCCCGAGTTCAATCCCTGGTACCAAAACAAAACAAAACAAAGCAGACGACCTTAAAGCAGGAAAATGTAAGCTCCATGCAAACAGATTTGCTTAAGCAAATTAAACAAAGAAGGAACAGGGAGAAGTTATGCTCAAGACACAGGGTTACAATTGTTCTCCAGATACATAAAGTAAATGACTGTGAAATCAAACCTTTTTCTCTTAAAAAAAATTTCATAATGAAAAGCTTTTTTATCACCTACATTTCTGTAAGGGAAAGTAGGTCCTGGTTTATGTAAATATTTATCAAAGAAGATTTGTGATTTTAACTAATTGATCGGTAAACATAACATTAAGAAGCTAAATGGTGGGTAATTAATATTGCCAAAAATAGAGTTGTTCTATAGTAATGTCCTCATTTGTCACATAACTGGGTTCTCATCATTTATTTAATAACTTGTGCCAGGTAGTTGATTTCTAAGTATTATAGAGAAGTTAATTCTTTATGTACATTAGCATACTATACTTGACTCATTAGGCAATAGGATATTTAAGTATTTTAAAATTATTACTGCTAAAAGGCGTTACCACTACACGAGATTTGTAGTGTAATGTGCTGCAATGTCAGTACATGCACAGAAATATAAATTAGAAAATAATTTTCTTCATGTAATTTCACATATATTATTTTCAAAAGTTTTAAATATCCTGATTTTTTTTTTTTAGGATTGCCACTGTCATTAAATCTTTGAAATCTGAGACATAAAAAAACTGCAGAAAAATCCATAACAATCATAAAAATGCAAAACGCATTTTTGTACTACTGACATATGAACATAAATCTATTCAACTGAGAAAGAATACTGTGTGTCCCAACAAAGCCTGACAGTGAAATCCTGTGTAAGTCAATTTCTAGAAGGCTGTCAATTCCATTTTCTAAATGTTGAAAACAGGAATGACATAAAAAGCAAGACTTCCATGACCAATTTGTCTATGAATAAAACACTGCCAGGATTTATAACCACAAAATATGTATATTTTGATATTGATGGTTAATTTGCATCTTGGAAACTCCTAAAATCACCTCAAATTTTCACATTAATTATTAAAATAAGCATTTTGAAGTGGCAATGCTGTGCTAAAAACAACTTTCTGTGTTTTAGAGACCTCTGAAATTCCTTGCAGTTTTTACTGGACCTTAGGGTCAGTTTAATGCAAATTAGGCTTGACTCACTTGGCGTCTTATTAATGCAGTGCAAAATCTCTTGTTTGCCGAAATGCACACTCAACATAAATGTGCTTGCTTTTATTAGCAAAATAAGAAGTATTTATTTACAAAGCATGCCACTGAGACTAACTTTCATTCACAGGGTCATCAGGTCTAACTATTTAATGAAAGGAGTAAGATAATTTAGGAGAGGATAAAAACTGTAAAACTCAAAATATTTCAAAAATATTGCTTCTGTTTCAAGACCCTCACTTTTAATAATTCAAAAAATATTGCAACCTGCATCGATAAGAGCCATTATTTATAAAAACACTAACCTACTACAGTTTGCACTTGTAGAAACCATCGTATTTTTAACAAGGGAGATGGGAAATCACTATGGGATGCCCTAGTTAGATTAAATTAGCAGGAAACTTGTTACCAGACTACATAAAAGACACAACGTAATGAGACATGACCTTGCCAAGCCTTGGAACCAATATGCAATGATTTTTCTTCTTGTAACCCTTGCTAATTATCTGCAAAGTTAGAGACCCTTTTGTCGTGAGTTATTTTTCTTCAAATTGTGAGGGGATTTTGGTTTCTAAATATTTAATTAGTTTTGTTATGATATGAGAATTGTTGTACATGCCAAGCATTTCTATTTTCATATTCTATTCCTCCTAATTATCCTCATATTTAGATTGGTCATCCCAAATCTTTTCCGTTTGTAATTATTTACTTCTTAAGGATCATTCAGTGAAGAAATATTTTTCACCCTTATGGCTCTTCTTTTCCACAAATGGCTTTTCTGGTCCGTTAATTACCCGCTCAGAGGATTAGAGTTTGAAATAATGCAAAAGAACCTGCAAGTCAAAGGAGTTTTAGAGGGCAAAACGGAGTAAACTAGATTTGTGTGGCTGCTATTTTAAATTCACATTAACGATTACTCCCTTGGTTTGGATAGGATTTTGATAAACAGGAAAATTATGCCATAAGGTATTTTTTCTAACTCTCAAGATGTTATTAGGTAGGATGCTATTTAGACGACATTATAATGAATATAAGACAAACTTCTATTCTCACTGATCGCCAGTGTAAATAATCTCCATTCTTACAGAGCTCACTGACTATAGTGCAGCAGCAAATGTTGACAAACTTAGCACACAAATCAAACTCAAAGTGCACAATTAAAATCCTAACACCTTGGGCAGTGTGGCTTTTTAACGATGTGCAACTATGCAAAATTTATAACACCGGTACAGTACTTAGCCAAAAGAAGTGTCCCATTTTTTATTAAAATTACCCTTCATTCTGTAAGTAACTGGTTTTGCGACAAGAGGCACAACAGCACTAGTAGCGATTATCAAAACTGAATTCTGTCTCTTTCCTAAGGATTACATTTCTTCAAACTTGTCAGCTGAAGAGACTTTTTTAATCATTCCTTTTAATTTGAAGTAATTTATTTTCCTCACACAACTTCTAAGGTATTTTGGCAGCAAAATATTGACATGGTGCATAAGCAAATGCGTAAGAACATAAACATAAATAAGGGTAATATCTTGTGAGAAGGCTGAATTTGAGTGAGCAATATCTTAATAATATAAATTGAGCAATAAGCCAATTGGTAGGGAAAGGGAAATATGTATAGTAAATGTAATTAAGAGAAAACTTGTTCCAAGTTGTAGGCAATTACTTAAAAAATCCACAGGTATTTCTCTACCAAATGTCTAATTTTCAGTTTGCACCCCACAAAAACCATGAGCTATGTTTCCTTTTGTCATTTTTCCCAATGGAAACAGAATCACCTTATCATTAATTGTTTAGATTCTACTCCCATGGTAAAATTATATCCCAACTCAACAGGAATTTTCATAAAGATATTCTGTTCTAATAGTGGATACTAATTTCAATTTTAAAATTTTCACAGCAATCATATGCTAATAAAAAGTATAAGCAGAAATAGTATTTATCATCAACTACAGTACTACTCGGTTAGAATCAAATTTTGACAACAACTGTTCTCTGTCAAAACAATTTTTGCATAGAGAACAAACACAAAACCTGCTTCACTACACTGGACCAGAAGTGGGGAGGTAGTGGGGTCTGCAACAGAGGCAGCTACAACTCTGCTGCAAGCACCTCAGACACTCCTGTCCCCTCACCTCACTCGTTCCACAACCTGAGTGTTTCTCCAGGAAATCAGTCAAAATCTCTGATCTACTATAATCCCTCCCGAATATAGATGAACAAACAAGGCCCAGAAAATCTGGCTGAAATACCCAAACCACACCCTCAGAAAACAACTCCACTACTGTTCCATCCACTCCATGGGCACAGCTCACTACTGGTTTCAAGAAAGAAAGAAATGTGGAGGTGACCTTTTTGTGTAGATTTTGAACACTGTGATGTCTGTGGAATCTGAAAGAGCCAGCACACCGGCGAGCTGACAAAACTTGCAGAATACCTCCAAACTGAGAAATTACCACGGACACATCTCCACCTATTTATTCCTTAGTAAGCTTCATGTGACAGATCTTTGAACCCTGAGGTGGAAAGTTATCGGAGCTTTTAGGATACCGGGCTTCTGGCCTGAGGGCCTGCTGTTTGCCATTTCCCAGTGGGGCCTTGCGACTTCTTTCATACTGAAGGAAGGGCCACTTGGGCACACAAAACATTGGCCCTGCAGGTACTGAGAAAGCCAGCAGAAACCACATGGGTCCAAAAGAATCAATCTCTTCATGACTGATCACCCTAACCTAAGTGGCCTCTCTTTTTCCCCTCTCTCTTTTCCCTACAGCGGTAAAAGTCTAAATTACTTTGACAATTAATCACATTCTGCTATGTGTTGTATCTCACCTATATTTTGTATCTTAGCTGTTAATTAAATTCACCAAGAATTTCCCATGTCAAGGACTCAACTAGAAACTTCATATGTACTCGTTTTATGTTATTTCTCAAACACTCCAAAGAGAGCTGGGCACTTTGTTGTGTCAAGTTTCAAGCACTGTCCTTTACTCGTTTCCAAGACCTTAAGTTTTACCTTCCTTCTGGATGTTAGAAATCTTTTAAATTCATCAAAATACGGAGTTCCATTTCCAGCAAAAAAGTACTCACCCAACACTTTCTACATTGGAATTCTTATTCTTTCCTATTTTATCAAAGGTTCTTTTTTTTCTTAAGTTTATTGGTACTTTTAGTAAGGAGCAACTCAGTATGTCTTGTCATTCTCTTTAAAAAGAAAACTGTAGACATTTTGTATAAGTGTCTGTCTGTCTATTTGTAAGACAAGAGATGGAGAACAATAAAAGCCAAAAGCTGGAAACACAGATTCTTGGGACAGTTTGAACAGCAGAGCAAATGGAGAAAGCCAAAACACTCTTTAATACCCATAGTCTGAATATAAATAGTCAAATTCATCAGAGACTTATGAAGAGATGGATACTTTGTGGCTTGTATTCCCTCAAATTTAATGAAGTCTCACCTGACTGATAAATATACAACAAATTTCACCAGCTTACTTCTGATAAATCAGGACTAATCTTTAATCATGACAAAATATTCATAATCTAATCCTTTTATCAAATTGACTACCACTGCAGGCACCTCATGTGTTTGCACAATTAAAAACCCCATGTTAGCTGTATATAATAAGGCATTACATTTGAGGCAAATCCTTTTCTATTGAAATAAGTGCCAAGCTGACAGCAGGAAGTAGCTGATAAGAAAGCAACAAGGCATTGCTGATGGCATTCTTGATAACTGAACACCAACTCATACGCATTCACTCTTCAGCTTATTACCCGAAGAGCTCTTCAAGGGAAAAAAGTAAAAAAGGAAAGATCAAGGGAGGTATCTTTTCACAGTATCTCAGTCACAAAGGCAAGAAATTGTCAGATAGATAGATAAGCTAGATAGAAGATAGATACATGATAGGGAAAATGTAATTCTATATCCACATGTGATTCTGGTACTAAAGTAAGCCAAATATAATATCTGTGCTACTTCCTAGGTGTAAAACTATCTACAATTGTGGAAACAGTAATACCCTAAATATGTGATTTTCAAAGATATGCTGAGAAAAAACACAAAGTATATGAGACTTTGTCTTGTTGATCTCCACTGTACAAAGAATGAACTCATTACTGCTTCAGCATTAACACAAAGGCCAGCAAGCCCTAGTGCCGTTTTCGGTGTGGACATTACAGGAAGAAAATGTGGAAGGATGTGGACAGAGGTTGAATAAATCTGTTAAAGACAGCCGTGTTGCCCGAAAGTACATCTTCCCATCTCAAGCCAACACTCCCCACTTTCTCTTCTCCACCAGGATTGGAAGTCTGCTGTATAGTCAGGGATATTTCGGTATCCTCTTTTGTACTTAGCTCCTCCTCACCAGATTGTGTCTCTGAGAGGTCAGCTAAGAATCTCTGCAGCATGTACCATGCACACAGTACTGTACCCTGTTTTAAAGTTTGTTAACTCCACAAATATCAGTTTGTATGCTTGCAAATGTCTATTTTTACTGGTTTTTCATATGACAGTGCTGAGCACATTAGCCTGCCAGTCATATAACTCAGTAATCAGTCAGGAGCACAAATCAACTCTAGAATATGTGATTTTCAGAAACCACATAGGGTTCTATAACCTTATAAACCATATTAAAAATGTTCCGATTTACAGTTTGTAGGAACAATTACGTTGGTTTTTAAATATTATGACGAAGGCAGAAGGCTGCCATTCCGTATTACATTTGTAGTCTGAATTAGCTTCATATTAGCAACTTGTCTGAAAGGCTCAGCTCATCAAGACCTATAAATGTTAGACGCAAGTTCTTTAAATATCCCTGACACCATGTGCAGGCTCGGGAGAACAGGGCTGTGTGCTGTGAAGCAGCAAACAACTGTGTGCCTCCGAAAGCTCGCAGGCACTCTTATGCCACAGATCTAAACAGGGTAAGTGTATTAAATAATGAATGACCAGAAAAACATCTTGATCACTGCAGACGATAGGCATTTTGTACACACGATGACACTGTTCACATTAAACTCTCTGAAGATATTAAGATTTTTCACGGACTACAAAAGGTTCGACTAAATAAGATGCTTTCTTTAACAAACTCTTTGGGATGGCACATTTCGGTTCAGTATTTTTAGAACTAATCTTATTTGCAAAAATTACAATTGCTGAAAGTAGTACACCAACATAAAAGTACGCATTTAATGTAAAGAAATCACGGTCAATTTATTAAGCGTATTTGATGTGTCATTATTAAGCAACAAACACTAGATGTTCTTTCTACTGCTCTTCTCTTTGACCCTTAAACTTTTCCATTTCGGCAACCTCATTAATGTCAAAATGCCATTAGAATGGCTGTCCATTTTAAAACCTCTACTGCCTAGGCAAGGCTAACTCTTTGGGATTGAATCAAGAATGCTTTCCTTTTTCATTCAGCTAAAAGCTTAAGAGAGCCAAAAGTCTAAATATTACTTTATTAAAAGGGAAAAGATAACACGACAGAGATGAACTTTTAGAAGGCAAAAAGTCAATTTGCCACCTGAATGGACAGGTTTTGTTTGTTTGTTTTGCTTTAATAATTTTTGGTTTCCATGTAATTGCCAGATTCCTAAAATGTACGTCATCAACAGCACTGTCAGGCTTTGCTTTTATATTTAGAATCAATGCCTTTTTGGGGGAGAGGCTGAGAAGCATATGAAGTAGACTACGAAACAGAGTAGTAGGAATGTCCTTGAAACTATTAGAGAGGCCATGACAGAGAGGGTTTGGGTAGGAGAAAGTGGACTCCAGTGCCCTTCCAAGATGGCCTGAAATGAAGCAAAAGGACGAGGAGGCCAGTCTTTGTCTCTCAGTCAATGCTGCCCCTGGAGAGAAGGTTTTAAGATCCTCCTGTTCCTGGCAGTTCTGGCGGGAGACTCAGCTGTGAGCCCGGGTAGGGTCACTGTCCTGGCAGCTGGGAGACAGGCCCAGCTCCAAAAAGAGGAATCAGGGCTGAACACCCCATCCCCTGCTACAGAGTTCAAGGTATTGTTTTCCAAGGCAGTTCTTCTAATGTGACGTCTCATTTCCATGGCTTTTATTCTATTTTATCTTCTTGTACACACTGACATGTCAATCCTGTTTACTAAGTGATATTCAATGGGTTTTCTACAGAGCAATGAACCTTAATAGGCAGCTTTTAATTGGCCCACATAGGAAACCACATTACTATTAATTCCACAGCTACAGCATAAAATAAAACCATTGCTTCTAAAGCTCTAGAGCAATTAGACCTCTTGGCTATTTGGCTAACTCTGCTTCATGATACCCAATGCAGTTAATTATATTTTTTGATGTTAATAGTCTCTGTCAGTCTCAAGCATAACTTCTCTTTGATGAATATTTAAATTATATTTGAATAAAAGTCTTGGTTACATTTCACATTCAGTAATCATCATGGCCCAATAAAGGTCTACTTGTCAAGAGTTGAAATAAATGGCAATATACATATAAATGTCTTGAATCAACTTGCCAAATAATATTGGTTATGACCATTGTCTACTCATCTCTCAACATATTTTATATACATATCTTTCAAATATATATTTTTATTCACATAGTAACCCACAATCTCATTGCAAAAGTTTCTTTTAAACATTATTTTAAGTTATATGTACAGAATTCCAAAAATTAATGATGAGAGTATCTCAGGATTAGAATATTAATGCAATTTAATGTGTGGGACAAAAATATCAAATAACAAAATGGCAAGAGAAAATTATTTTCTCATCTTTTGTTGCTGTACAATATTGTGAAAGAACTACTATAAGAACACAGAGAAATAAAAAAATCACTTTGATTTATAAAAATTTCTTTCAATTGTTGATCTTGGTAAAGTATCTTAAGTAATATTTTTTCTTCCACACAAATGATACTTATATAAAGAGGGTTTGGGAGTGAATGCAACTTCCAAAAATAGAGAGAGAGGGAGAGAGCGTGAGTGTAAAAGACAAGTCATCTGTTTCACATTGCAATGGGAAGATTTTAAGCCAGGCATGTATTTACATAAACTCTGAAAATGAGTTATTCTAGCTCAAAATTTTAGAAAAAATGTTTGGCTACCTTCTCTGTATAACTCTCAAATTTAATTGTTAAATTTCTCTAAACTTTCAGTATCTTCTAATGAACCCTAAATCTCTGGCCAGGGATTTAGCTCAGTGGTTCTGTCACATGCCTAATAAACCCTAAATCTCTGAAATAAAAAGATATTAAAAAAGAGGGCTGGGGCTTTAGTTCAGTGGCATCCCTGCCTCTCTTGCAGGCAAAAGGTCTTGAGTTCAATCCCAGGGGTCGCAAAAAACAAAAAAAAAGATATCAAAGACACACTGCAGTGTCCTGAAACTCATGCATTAAACTAGGAATGTCCAGTGAACACTAATCCAGCTTTTCAAAACCAGCATTTATAAATTTTAAAAAGGAGATGCAGATTCTGGTTTGGTGGAGTTCAAAGCTTTGTAAACCTTAGGAATCTTTCTCAAAAGAAACAAAAAATTGCAAGTAGAAAAATTAAGCACCAAAGTAAGTAGTTCTTTGTTTTGGAGGAAAAAAATAATGACAAGTAAAACTTTAAAAGCCAACAACAACCATAACCAACACAATACAGAAAACTAAATTAAGATTTTAATTAATTGTTTAGTGTTCCTTTCCAATACCTTCATATTTTTTATTTTAAGATGTATATTGTATGGCTGTCTCGTCATATAACAATTTCATAGTGTCACTTTACAATCTTGCCATTCTTCTGAGATCGCTGTTTGACATCTATCTTTTATTACTGATGGCTGAGATATATAAAATGGGCACCTATACTGCCATATTTTCTCATGCTTCTAACACTTCAATGTGGGCCCAACAAATGCTGTAATTCTGATAAATTCTGATTTCTATTATACTCATCAAAGGAGCAGGGCAACAGGGAACATTTGCAATTACAAGTGCTACACTCAACATCTGCTCTATGTAGTCCACGTATAACTCTAAGAATTTATAGGTAAAAACTTTGATATCTAAAAGAACCAAAGGATCTCTGAGGGTCTTACAGATTTGATGACCAAGCGTTTTTCATAGGCCAGCTTCTGCTTTGATGCACCATAAAAATCACTGTCTTCTACTTCCCACCTAACTCAGGTGTCACAGGACTTACTTAAATTGCAATGTGACATCTAGCTTTGCACATTTTGTCACAGTAAGGAAATATAATGAGCAACGGGACTATTTCTAAAGGACATTTCTTCATCAGAATCGCTAGCCATAGCTCAATTGTACATGTGTCTGCAAACCACGTAAAATATCCCAATAAACTCAGACTGCATTTATCACAAGCCACGTGTCCATAAAAAACCCCCAAAGCTCTTGCTACTCTGAAACCATCATAAATGAAGAGAAGAACAGGGAAGTCAGAAGAATAAAATCAGAACCTTTAAAGATTGTGTTTAAATAATGTACTTTGGCAAACTGAACAAAAAAACATCTCAGAGCCTCCAAAGAGGCCCATGCAAGTGAATGGCTTTGCTGTCTTAATATCTATGGCCTTCACGCACTGATCATGATTCTGCTTTAGAGACAGCATAGTATTTTCAAAAACTACAGGTGAATTCAGTATTAATGATAGCTCTGTGATAGAAAAACAATTAAAACCCCTTGAGGAATTTCAAGTCCATATACATAAACCAACTCTTACTTCAGACACTCTAAGGTCAAAGGTAGTGTTTTTTAGTGAGATCTAAAACCATAGTTTTTTTACCTTCTTGTGATATGGGAAGAGACACTGGAAGAACAGTGACATAGATCAGTTACACAATATCCTTGATGCTGGAAAAAATACTAAAAGACTATAAATCATTCTGTGTACTTTTTCATCATGCCATATTTCCTAGAAAAAGCTGACAGAGATCCTAGCTCCCAAACAAATTGTGGTGTAACAAACAGCATTACAAAATTTAAATTCTTTCATATATTTAAGAAAAGTACATAGCTAAACAAGAAGAAAAGATTACTATAACCTGAAAGATAGATAACTTTTATTAGTAAAATTCCATCAAAAACCTAATTGTTCACAACTCATATAAAGTACAATATCGATACTGGTGCTTTTTGTTGTTGCTATATTGTTATTGTGGTCTGTATGTTTATGACTTCAGTACATGATGCATAGAAAATTAATAAAGCCATAATAGCTGATAATTTAACTGTTTTCAATTTAATAGCAAATGCTTTTCTCTCATTTAATAAAATTAGTCAACAGAGTATGCTATGAATGATCCTGAATCACTGTTTCTCTCCTACCAAATTGCTACAAGGAAACCAAAATAAAGATTTTCAGTATATCAATGACTGGCAAGTGTTCTCTCTACTACATAATAGATATGTGTTTTATTTACCTGGAAATCTTACGAAATGTAAAAGGATAATTAGAGTGGAAATTTGCCAATTGTATCCTAAAATCATATTTTATTATTTTCATTAATACAATGTATTAAATGATAAACAGCATGCTTAGTAAAACTGTTCTTAAATTTCTATGTATACATGCATTATTTTCTTGTTAATAAAAACAAAACTGTACAGCATACTAAAAATTTTGCAATTCTTATTCAAAATTTGTTCTTTTGCTGTTCATTTTATTTAAACTGGTAGAAACATGCAGTACACTGCATTTCTGGTTCATTGGTCTTGAAGGTGTTTTGGAGGAGACACACAGTAAAAATAAAAGAAAAAGCCAAATCCAGGGGGAAATTAGAGACTATGTCTTGATTTGCAACTCTAAAGTAAATCTCATTGTTAATATCTATTACTATGGTCAAAGTTTGTCAGTTTTCCTGTTCTAAGCATAACTTTTTAAAAGGATGCTTAAAAGCTAAATTTCTACATTATTACTATGACATTAGAAAAACATACATGCTATAAAAGTAAATCACAAAATAGCTATTAATTGGTATTAGAAAATTGCCTTCTGTGAATAGATTTTGTGTTTCATTTGTGCACGCGTATATGTAAAATGCCACCAGAAATTTTACTGGCCAAAAAAATTCTTTAGATAATAAATTTATTTACATTTTAAACATCTGGTTAGCCACTAGTCTACCAGGAATATGAATTAGGCAAACAAGTTCTGTCAATTAACTTGTTTAAATTTATACATTTAAATATAAACCAGTATTTTTGTTTATAGCAAAGAATGTTGTAGGAGAATAAAAAAACTACAAGGTAGATAAGAACATGTGTGCTATAGAAATAGTCTGGTAAGCTCACCTACACTATTCATCCCTCAAATGAGAAAGCTAGAATAAATAATCTCTAATGTTATGAAAAGCACTAAAAAAGATCACTATATTGAAATTACATTGATTACTGAAATTTATAGATCAAATGAAATGTCCACATTTACTATTACTGACTGTGATTTTATTTCCTCACCTTTTTATTATTCAAAAATAGTTAAGTTCAAAATATAAAAACTGAAGCCCAGTCACCAGAAGCAAAACGAGACACAGCTTTGCCTAGAAAACTAATTTCCCTTATTCTTGTTCAACCTGGATGTCTGTAAAATAAGAAGACAACTTAAATTTCTAAAATATGATTCAAGCTTCTGGATTTCACTGAATAATCCTTAGGTTATAATGAATACTAGCACTGTAGTGTCACTGAGCCAACATAGTACACAAGGTAAAACCTACATATTATTAGGAAGTACCAGAGAAAACAAGCAATCACACATATCTGCTCCACCTTCATTATTAGTAAGAGAACTGTTTAACTAATTTTCATTTTAAAAGGCAGAACAGAGCACCCTGTAGTGCAGAATCTGTGGTGTGACATTATTTCTTTTGCCTTCATTTAATAAGCAAGGTCCTAAGGGATATTTAGATAATTTATCTTCTAGGATATTTTATAATTTATTAGTCTTTCTTGCACACTAAATGTGAATGTTTAATATGGTTCTTTCCTTGTTTTTTGGGGGTTTTTTTGGTTTTTTTTTTACTGCCTATAGCATGCCCTTCCTATAATGAGTGCTTTGGTTTAAATGGCTATCAGTAAGTGACATGCAAAGTATGTGTCCAATTAGATATACCAATTAGAGTTTTAATGGTTATTTATTACTGTACTAAGGTTCAAGAATCTATACTAGTAACCTTTCAAATCCTTGGCCAAGGAGATGTGGTCGTAATTCCAGTTACTTGTCTTGAAATAACTCAGCCAAGAGTGAGAGAATTAGTGGAAATCCATCGAGTAACAGAAAATAATCTAAGTAAACTGCACAGAGATGATGGGTTAGTAGCATCTAAGTTATTTATTTCTTCCCCTATGTATTTCATCCTAATGGACAAATGGTTGATAAACCTGACACCACAGATAGATAAAAGCACTCGGGATAAGCAGCACAGGGGTAAGAATGGAGTTTCTCAGAAGTAGCGGGCTTAGATCCTATGGGAATGGGTAAGTGTGCTGAATAAAGCAAGAGCGGAGGATCCCCGACTAGTAAGCACTTACAATAATGTCAGAACATGACACACCAACTCGCAAAATACTATCAAACATCAACTTGGACGAAAAGGCAGATGGGGCTGATTTTTCTCCCCTGATAATGCTATTAATGAGGAAGAGACATGAAGATGATAAAAAAGTAATTGAAAAATTTAGTGTTATCTGTAAAGAGGTATCAGAATATATGTGTTAGAAAAAAACTTTCATAAGGCTGTAACTTGGGTACGAAGCTTCTTTAGAAAGAATGAATGATCAATATAAAAGCTGAGCAGCTTATATGTCAAGGAGAGCACACACAAACTGAAATCTATAATCATGAAGTCTTCCAGAGAGTACTGGCAGAACTGTGGCTGCATTTTAATGGGTTTTCCTGGATGGATTCTGAAAAGCTTCGATATTCACCATTTCTTACAGTAAAATTATACATAAATGTGTATGTATTGAAGTACCTCTTTGTTTAAATAACTTATGCACAATTAATATCTTTTAGTATATCTGCAAATACAACATATAAACCCACCCCAACAATGTAAGTTCAAAGTTATTTAAGAATTTTCAGAAAATTCTAAAAAGGTATTAACACTCAAGGTATAGACAATTGGAGTTTTTGGCCTCGGAAGCAAATAATTCAACCTTTTCCAAAGGTTCACAGTATAAGAAGGGGGTATGATTGTACTATTCATTCCCAGGGATATTTTTAATAAACGAGGAGATCATACAGGCAGCAAGAGAATAAACCGTCACTGGCAATAACTTGATACCCCGAGTACAGTAAAAGGGTGCTACAATGCAAGGAACCCATATTCCTCTGCAGCTCCAACAATCTGGTATGGACACTTTCAAAAGAGAACCCCCCACCTAACACCCTGTCCCCCAACAGAAGTTCCTTAGCTATGTGCCTTGCTGGGATCAAGAAAAAGAAGGTGCCATGGCAGGGGAAACACCATTGCTTACTTTAGGCTGCAAGGTCCGGTCCTCTGCATGATGAAGAACCACACAACAAAGCCGCATAGGCACGCGCATATATAATAACACACTCTCTTGGCTTAAATTAGTAAATTGCACGTGACTTCTAGAAGTAAGGATTTTCCCCTTTCCTTTATGACAGTGATAGTGAATCTCTTAAGAGACCAAGGGCCCAAACTGCAACTGAGATATCGTGGTTCCTTGGTTCATGAATACTTCTATTTGCCAAAGATTTGTTTAGCAAACAGAAGGGATTGAGAAAATTTTGCTTTCACTTGTGAACTCTGCATCAGGTCACAAACATGAACATGGCCATCTTTTCCAGAATCATGAAACAAATTAAGTTCATGAACTGAGGTACCACTGTATTTGTAAACATGACACTCTGTCCTTGAACAAACTTAAACGGCTAAAGTGGATACCATAGCAAACAAATAGATATTGAATTTTGTTTAACAACAAACAACACAGTTCTGTTATTCTATTCTACTCGGCTGCTATCTAAATAAGTAAAAAATAAAATTGACTGGCTAAAAGAGTTGAAGATACTAGGACAGTTCCTTGAGTCTAGGACATGACAATCTTTCATTGGGTAATTTAAACCCCCAAAAAGTCTATGTTTCAGTCAATTACACAAAATACATCTTCCAAACACAGGGAAGAGCTGAAGCATATACTAGCACTGTGTTTTCTTTGTATGTGCAAAGGTACAGCTGATATGCACACAACAGCATGGATTACTCTGTAAAAGATGAGCTACCTACACACATTAACTTTACAATCAATACCGAAATATAAATCTGTAAATATTTATGCACTTAATCACGTTCAGATTTCTAGGCAAAAGTACTAGAACCTTAAGAACATATTACAAAGCCCAATTAAAAGCACAAACGAACAAAATGATGGCAATGAATAGATTCTTAAGAGAGAAAATAAATGAAGAGAACTGAGAAAGAACTTCAGGTACAATTTAGTACATCAGTTTAAAACACTAGATTGTAATCAAGTATTGCAAATCACAGACACTGTCAGCAAAATTCTAATTTACTTATTAGTCAAATCAGATACTTAAAAGTAACAGCAGAAATATTTTTTTAATGAAATCAAAGTGTTGTAAGTGTTTTATATTGTGTTGCCTCAAAACAATTATCTTCAGAGTACTAAAAACATTATCTGTAATGGAGACAATTCCATATGTATAAAATATAAACAATTTTAAGAAAGGATTTCTATTTGTACTTTTTTAGGATGAGGCACTCAGAACACTTAAAGGATTCCTAATCCAAAAATCTGAAATGCCACTAGACATATGTTCAAAATTTGAAATTTGAAATATTCAGATGAAGCATTTCAGATTTTAGATCTTTGGATGCGGGATGCTCAACAAGTAAAATCTGTGCAAATATTCCAAAGTCCAAATTCTGAAACAGTTCTAGTCCCAAGCATTTTGATTTGTTACTAAGAGAACCTTAGTTTCACACTTTGAAATGAAGATCAAATGGAAAATTGGAGAATGGATGTTAATAATTTGATGATTGAAATCTGAATTACAAGTGTATTTATTTGATTCTTAATGACCAGAAATGGTAATTGGAGGAGAAAGAAGAAAAACTTGGAAAGACAAAGCAAAAAACATATGGCCATGGTACTAAAATTTGTCTCTATCATTTATAGGTAGATAGAAAATTTTAATATTTTTATTTGAGCTTTCCAAAGAGAAATTTTTTACATTAAATAGACATGACTCTACTGCATTACAAAATATCAAATTTTGAGGATTAAAAAGGAAAATCTTTACTAAGTTGTTAGAGGTTTAGCATTTTAAAATAAAAGGGTTGTTATTCTAAATATTCAGTCATTATTCATAATGATTTAGTTTCAAAAATACTGTCTAGTGGAGCCAGGGATTTAGCTCAGTGGTTCTACCGTCTGCCGTGCAAGCACAAGGAACTGAGTTCGATCCCCTGCCCGCCCCCTCAAAAATACTGCCTACCTTGTTTTTCTTACACTTATGGGAAACTCTAAACTAGTCAAATTTGACAGACTTTCTTAAGGTTTTTAGCCTGACACACATACAGGGTACTTGTCAATTACAACCATGATACTAATTTTAAAATCATCTCGACCTTGTATTCTTGTTCAACGAAGTGTTCACGTTTAAACTGTCACTCTGCTGGTTGAATAATTACAGGTCACCAGTGTAATACAATTTAAAAACGATGTTCTGCTCTTAAGTGTTAGAATTACCCCTTATTTATAACAATACACCATATAACTGCTTGGAGATTTTGATAATAAGGGCGGAAAGAATAAATTTAAGTGTTTACAGAATTTAAATCCCCCCAATTTCTAGACTTTTTAAAAAGTATCATAATAGCCAGGTATGTGAAGCAAACATGTAATGTTATCTCCTCCGGAAGTTCAGACAGGAGTATCACAAGTTTGAGGGCAGCCTAAGTGACTTTAGAGTCTGGATCAGAATAAAATTTTTAAAAAGCTGGAGATAAAAATTAGTGGTAGTACTTGTCTAGCATCGTAAGGGCTTAGGTTTAAACCCAAGTCCTATTAAAAAAATAAAGTACAGTCACATCCAGAAAAGCAGCCCCATATTTGCAAAATAAACAATGAAAATGACTTTACCCTATATGTTTCCTATACTACAAAATGATATTCGTATATGTAAGTGTGAAACACGTCTGAGTAGATATTTGCTGTGTACTCAAACGTGTAACTTAATAAAAGTCACCTAAAGTGTGGAATCTTTGCAACCCAGCTCTGCTAAACCTTCTCTTTGTACCAACTCCCACTGCCTTCTGCTGGTCGGTCTACAAAACCAGGTAATCACACATAGTAATTCTTCTCTTCTGTTTCACTCTGGCTTGCTGCTGGAAACCTAACAAGACAGGCCAACATGTGAAGAAGGGGATAAATGGCCAGCCAAGACCAAGGTGTGTCTTATGGTCTCCCAAGGACGGGCAGTTCCCAGATTTTGAAATATCAAGTGCAAAACGATGAACAGGGTTAGTACCTGTCCTGTGCATCGCCTGACACCAGAAATGTTTCAGATCTCAGATTTTGGGCGGATATCTGCATATATACAGTGAGACATAATGGTGAGGAGACAAATCTAAGCACAAGCTTCATTTATATTTCGCATAGACCTTACGAACATAACCTGAATGTAATTTTATACAGTATTTCATTGGATCCGTGCTTTGGCTGCAACCCATCACCTGGGGTTAGGCGTAGCAGTGTTTTCTATTCATGTGCCTACGTGTTGGTGATACAAAAGGTTCAGATTCTGAACTATTTCTGATTTTGGATTTGCAGATTTAATAAACTCAACTTTCAGAATCCATTTTATTCAGGAAATTTAAGCTACAAAAACTGATTTGTTTTACAGGTGAGATTACCAAACTTACACTGCTCATAAAGGATGTAAGTACTATTTATGTAAATACTGTTAACCCAAATGACACGTTTTACTTAATTTTATAACAATGCTAGTGAGATGTTAAAAGCAAAAATGCACAGCAATCTTTGAAATGTAAGGTAACATATTCTGGTTTCCTTAAAAACATCCTAGTGATCTTATCAGAATCAGCATTTCTAAAAGTGACCATAACTGTCAATAAAAATACACTAGAACAAAATTCGGTGACCCAAATTCTTAAAGCATGGAGATCTTTTCCACATCTTTTCTTTCATTTTCACTGTGTCCATACTGAACAATTCCCTATCTAGAAAATTTATTACTCTATTTTAAGATGGGCTGCTAAATACATTAGAAAGCACATCTCACTGCACCCAGAGGAAGGGCTAGGATGAAAGGCTCTCCTAGTAAACAAAATATAAAATACTGACAATAATTTCTGTGGCCTTATAGGGTCCCTTCAGAATATACTGACTCTGTTACCAAAAAAAAAAAAAGGGGGGAACAGCTAAATCAAGAAATTCTGAAGTGTGATACTTTTGTATTAGTTCATTATAACAATTTTAATATCTTATATATACCAAAATTCTAATTAAAACAGCAGGAGTATCACTCTTTTTTAAAAAAGATGCAAGAGTTGGATGTCCTGTGTCAAACACAGAAGGTCCCCGACACAGAACACTTAATGTTGGATTTTTCAATTTCACCACAGTGCAAAAGCATGGTAGAACTACACTTCGAATATTGATCTTTTCCTAGGGTAGTGATAGACAGAGTGCTGTAACTCTCATGGCGACTGGCAACAAACTTCAGCTCCCAGGCGGCCATGTGACTGCAAGGGTAATTGGCTGAAACCCTGCAAGGTACCTTGATGTTCAGTGGGTTAGGCATGGAAAGACATCTGACTTAAGACAGTTGTAATTTATGATGGGTCTAGTGGAACACACCCCTGTCACAAGTCAAAAAGCATCCAGTCTCCTTTCTGTAATTAAGGAACAGGAGGCTCAGGACAGAAAGAAAATAGATAAAAGTTATCATAGCTTACATTTCAACCCAGGAATTCAGATATTTTATCACATCTGCGTACATCTACGTTCAGATATATGTATGTGTGTGTGTGTGTGTGTGTGTGTGTGTGTGTGTGTGTGTGTGTGTGTGTGTGTGTGTGTGTGTGTGTATACACTTAATATTCATCATCCTCATCCCTACTCATTCCTGAACTAGCTATAGACCAATCAATAACACTTTAATACAAACTACAGAGCCTTAAGAGACTCACTGGTACCATGTTTTATACTGCCCTGAAATTTAGCTTTTCTAATTATGGGTAATAATTTCTATTCAATTTTGAATTTTAAACAAAAGAAAATTTGCCTTTAGTCTTATCTTTAAAATCATTTTTTGCTATGTAGAAGATCAAAAAAGAGAAAGAGGGGGAAAGGAATGGTTTGAATGATAAAGAGTAGAATCTTACTAGGATATGTTTAACTATCTACACTGCCGAAGGAGGCAGACATCTCCACTTCCCACAGAAATGTGGTTTCTATCTTGCCTTAACAAACGTGATGGGAGGATGGCGCTCTCTACTCCTCCTCCGATGTGACGGTGCACTCATCACTGGGCTAAGCCTTCTAGGAAAGATAACCAAAAGTTATTTAACTGTTGAAACAGTATGTTTCCATAGTTGCTTGGAGAAACAAGGGCCTCCATACTAAGCTATATGCTCTCTTAGTTTGAATTTTATTCTAGCTTGTTGTTATCAAAAGGAGCCAGAAACTGGGTGAAAATATCGGTAAAAGACATAATAGACAAAAAGGACTGCTACCAGGAATATACAATGAATTCTTAAAACTAAACAAGAGTAAAAGTTGAAACTAGATAGTTCACCAAAGAAGACATACAAAGGCAATAAGCACATGAAAAATGCTCCCATTATGAAATTACCGATTAAAACAATGGGATGCCACTTATGCACCTACTGGAATGGCTAAAACCCAAGCACAGTCAATATGGAACACCAGGAAAGTATAGACCAACAATCACTACTATTTATACTGGTAGGATTGCAAAATAGTAGTCACTTCTGAAGACAGTCTGGCAGTTTCTTATAAAATTATACATACATTTGTTGTACTCCTTGACATTTACTCAAATGAACTGATCACTTATGTCCAGAGAAAACTTGCTTACAGATATTTTTAGAGGCTTTATTCATAAAATCTAAATTTAAAACAATCAAAATGTCCTTAGGTATGGGACTAGATATACTGTGGCAACATCTAGTCAATGGGGTATTATTCCATGCTGAAAAGAAATGAGCTAAGGAAAGACAGTGAAAACTTAAATGCAAACTAGAAGAGAGATAAATAGGAAACAGAAGTTCAAATAATTCCCCATATCACCTATTACACTGTTTCAAAATATTTTTCTACATAAGCTGATTTGTTCCGTTTATACCACGAATTTACCTAAGCACTACGCAGAGTTTTGTGTTATTCTGTGTTTCTATTTTGTGAGAATCTTTTTGATCTACGTCTTGTACTCTGATGACTTTGAAGATATTAAGAAATGTATTAACTTGTTATTCTCGTACTATTTTGCTAGGCAACTGTTTTTCCTTTTTCATTAAAAAAAATGCATACTGCCAAGTGAAAG
Source organism: Fukomys damarensis (assembly GCF_012274545.1). Taxonomy (NCBI): domain Eukaryota; kingdom Metazoa; phylum Chordata; class Mammalia; order Rodentia; family Bathyergidae; genus Fukomys; species Fukomys damarensis. The sequence goes on along the minus strand of NW_022900945.1, from coordinate 15,612,527 downwards.
AACCCAATCCGGAAAGGCATATGATTCTAGTTCACATTTCACAAAGAAACTGAGAGACAGCTCGAGGATGAGTAGTCCTCAGGGGACACGGGGGAGGAAGGGACGGAAGACGTGGGGCAGAGAGATTTGGGGGCAGTGAAACCATATAATAGAATTGGTGGCCATATATCATTGCACATCTGGTAAAACCCACAGAATGTACAGCACTGCGAGAAAACCCTAATATAAACTGTGGGCTTTGGGCGACAAGGACATTTGTGACACAAACAAATGTGCCACTCTGGTGCCAGACACCAGGAGGAGGGAGATGGACCGCTGTGGCAATAGTTCAGCTTTGCTGCGAACGTAAAACTGCTCTCCAAACTAATGTGGACTCGAAGAAAAAAGTTCAGGAGCAATTAGCAACAAAGATCCCAGCATATCAAACTTCTCATGACAGAAAGTATTTCAAAATTTTGAAGCCTCAAAAAGCAAGTTCACATTTGAATTGTTCTTTATGTAAGACAAAAAGGTGTGTCGTACATGTCTTCTGTGTATATTAAAATGATGTGTAGAATCGATGTTGTAGAACATGTATTATCAAGTAGAAATCAACGTCAGTAAGTAAAACTCCAGCGCAATTTATTCTATAGGCTGACACATCTGTCCCCTTTGGAATCAGCATAACTTTGCAAATCTGGGCCTGATGAAATGGGGTATGAACACAGGCGTGTTTACCTTTGCGTCATGATTTTGAAAGCATCTGGGAGGTAGCAGTCTGTATTCTCCATCTGAAAGGGGTCGGCATCACAGATCTTGTCATCTGTCCGCCCGTAGTTGGCGCTCTCAATCATAATGACGTCACTGCCCGGACATCGCAGATCAATAGAATAACCTTCACAGGATAATTCTCGTCTAACTAACCCAAAGGGTAAAGCGGCTCTGCTGAAACCTTCGAGCAAAAGAAAGAAAATATTTTAATGACTCGTGTCTAGTCAAAGTGTTGATGTGCGCATATTTATCCTTACCGGTATCAGAAATGTATTATTATTATTTTTACATATCTTTATTTGAACTCATTGTGTTTGTAAGACCTTTTGAAATTATACTATCAAAACTTCCCATGTAATCTAGCATAAACACAAATTAAATCATTTCAGTACATCCAAAGAAAAATGACAAATTTAACTAACTTCACAAGCAGTGACAAGTTTTACTACAAGCATTGAATATAACTCCTCATCAAGAATTTTTATGCCTGCAATGGAATAAAAGCTCTGCTATATATAGTGGCCCTACTTTGTCATTTAAGATACACATATTTGTGGCTGACACACACCATGATTTTAAAAGTTCCTCTTCTTAGAAAATTTCCTCCAAATTAAGATAATGAAGCACATATATCACACTAACTTTCAATTTATAGACACCAAAACTGGCATCACTGAAAGGATTTAGTAGATGGACATTTAACGTAGACAACATTACTACAACCCAATGCAGTTCAATGCAATTCAACAAGGTAAAAGACCTAAAAAGGACAAAATTTCTCTAAGCTTTGGTTGTGCAAAACACAACATGGAGATGAAACATCTGTGACATTACTCTTACTACCTGCATGGTTCCAAAAGGAAGTAATATACATAAAGGAGTAAATGCTACATGAATTTATACATGGTACATCACAGTGTAGACAATCACTATGTGTATGTGATATACACAAGATTCTTGAATGGAATACAAAAATCAGACAAAAAATTTAATCACAACTTTCACCCAGGAGTCCTATGGAATAGTATCAAGGCAGGGGACAAAAGGTAAAAACAAAGAAAGCAATTTAAACAAATAAATCTGTATGACAAATACCTGTGCTCTACCAGCGCAGCGTGCATCCTAAAATTTCTCAAACACTGCATGAATGTTTTAATTCAGTTCTTTAGCCTGTCACTATCTGCTGCATTCCTATTACAAAAGACATGCTTCATTTTTATTTCTGTTCTTTTAATTACTCTGCATCATTTAGCTTACCCTATATATTCTGTTTATAGAATAGCTAATACTCAGAAGTAGAAGAATCCTTATAAGGGTTGTATCTAGGTCAAGCTAAATCAAGAGCTGCCTCTGTGTCCTGAGCGTACAACTCCTGTCACTAATTCAGTAAAATACAATCATCTGGATTAAAAAAAAAATGCATCTACTTTCTAAGATATGAATGATCCTCCAGACGAGTTACTAGGTCACACACTGGTATAATTTAAATGCCATTAATTCTCCAAAGTAAGGAGCCCTCACTTTTACTGAAAAAGGTCTAACTGGCCAGAAAGAGAAAAGAAAAAAGGACTGATTTGGAACATAAGACTCTTCAGGGAATCATGGCAAACCTCAATCTTGTGGATTTGCACTAAGAAAGTTTATGGTGTTAGGAGAGCATAAACAGATGTGGAAAGGCACACGATTAATGAAAAGGAAATACAGAAATAGAAAAGCAAATGTTAAGACAAAGAAGCCAAACTAACAAACAGGACTTTATGTTTACATTTATACACATATGAAATATATACTTATATACTTAAATACATATATTCACATATACATTTACAATTTTTCTCTCTTCATCCTGTACTGTACTAATAATTCAGCTTGAATTAATATTATATTTGCTATAATGGAAAATATTTGTATGGCTTCAGAAGCCGAACTGTATTGTGGCAAATATTTGGGAAATTCAAACAAGTGACATAAAAAAATTAAAACACAACCCATTGAGAGATTATTTCTGATTATTCCACAATAAAATGAATGAATTATATTATTATAATTAGGACTATTACAATATCCTACTAAAAGACTGACTCCAAGCCATAATTCACAATTATTACTATTACATCAAAGTCATAATTAACTATGAACCTGTGATTTTTAAGCTGAACCTTTTAATTTTTGTTATTATTATTAGTTTGTAGTATTATACTTATGGCTCTGAATGAGTTTTTACTCTGTTTTTGAAAGTTACGCAGTTGAGCATCTTGCTGTGTTAATAACATAGAAAATTTTAAAGCCTATGTCATAAACACCTAAAAATAGTAAAGTAAGGAAAGTGAAGTTCAAAACAATTCAGCAGACTTAGTAAGACTCTACTGCCAAAAAGAGCTTGGTATGTGTGCTTTCACGGGAAAGAAGCTGTAAGTTTTAATGGTGAGTATCATTTACCTAATGGTACAATGTCTATTGTTTTCATCTAAATGTTTTTCCAAATTCTTGTTCCCTTATTTGTCCACTGAACTTTATACATCTTTACTAACATGTTATAATTACAACATTTACTGTTCATATTCAGATGCAGTATACATCTACTCTGCTACAGTGTGACCGTGAGGTCTCGGTCATAATGCCAATAGCATGAGTAGCACATAATATCCCATTAAAGGACATGGAACTACCTCGCCTGCCTCGCAACTGCAAGGTCCCGAGTTCAAGCCTTGGTACTAAAATACATACATACATACATACACAAATATGGAACCAAACGTTTGCATTAAACAACCAGTATTTATTTAACATCATATAAATGGCAATGTGCTTTCTTTTGTAATATCTATTTCCTTTGGTAGTAAAACTGAAAATGGTCATTATCTTTTAAAAATACAGAGATGACATAATAAATGAAAATTATGTGCTATACCCCACAAAGAAAAAAAAATTAAGTCTGCCTATTTGTAGTTTTTAAATGTGTCACTTGGATTCCTTAGTGTTTCTCACAAGATAGCTAGCTAGGCTACACATTTATGAATTTTCCTTGATCTAAACTATTGTGTTTACAACTGCTAGGCTACACATTTATGAATTTTCCTTGATCTAAACTATTGTGTTTACAACCAGAAAAAAAAATACAAAAAGAGAAATAAAATTAAATAGTATTGTAACAGATAATATGAGAATAACTCTTGGCTGGTGTGGGCCTAAAAGTTTATATGGATTATTTCAAAGCCTTAGTGGAAGGGAGAAAAAAATGCAAACCAGTTATAGAAAGGAAAAGTTACACAAAATTTTATGAAAAATGTAAATGGCTATGCCTTTCGAAAATTTCACATTATTTCCCCGAAAACACAAGGGAAATGGTTCAACCTCTTCAACCTGCTATTTAGGGGGCTAAGGCAGGGAATCCCTAGTATGAGGCCAGCCTGGGAAGCTTAGTAAAATCCTTTCTCAAAATAAAATGTAAAGGTGAGAGGAGAAAAACCTGGCACGAAGCTCAATGGTTGTGTACTTGCCTAGAGAGACTTCAATCTCTAGTACCACACAAACACACACACAAACAAAGGTTTGGAAAGCCCAACTCAGTATTTTCAAAGTAAATCCACATAGACAAAAGCTTTATTAGTAAAAACATTTACTTACTCCTATATTTATATCATATTAATGACTTACAGTATTAAGTTATGGAAAATACTGTAACAGATAGTCATTTTTAAAATATTCTGCCTTTGTGTGAAGCAATTTCTTTACTATTTAAAATGAGCTATTTTAGAGTATAAATTGGTAAAAGCTCATTTGCCAAGCCGCATCACTGATCATCAAACCTGATTCCATCGGAGTCACCTGGTAAAGCTTTTAAAGGTGATAGATCTTCAAGCTGTATTCCCAGACTTATGGAATCAGAATCATCTCTGGGTTTTGATGAAGCAGGACTATGTGCAGTTGCAGAGGAAAACCTTTCTTATTTTAGTCTTACTGATATAATAACAAAGATGTGCCAAACATTTCTCTAAGGTCTTCTAAAAATAGTCTTTATCTCTGTATTGAGATTACCTATTTGTTAAGTCATCGCCACCATATTTCCTCTTAATTTTCTAACATAGTTTTATTTTAATCTATGAACATTTTTATAATCGCTGCTTTCAAATATTTTTCTGCTAAATCTATCGTTTGGGCACACATCAGAGGCAATTTTTAGCGAGTGCTTTTTCTCCAGAGTATGGCCGTATTTCCTGTTTCTTTGTGCATCTCATAAAATGTTTGTAGTTGCTGAGAAGTGTACACTTTAAATAATATGCTCTTAGCAACTTTGGGTCCAGATTTCTTTCCCAGAAAATTACAGGATTACTAACAGTGTGGTACATACAGTGTCTTGATTCCAGCTACAGAAACTGCCTTCCCCACAGGGTGCAGCACCTATGACTCTGCTCACGACTTTGTTTTATTTTGTTTTTCCTTGTTTTAGCCTGGATATCTAGAGGTCGTCTCTGGCTTTATACAGGACTGGTCAGCCAATGACTGGGCACGCGCTGCCCCTAAATGTTGAGCTCATAATAAGGTCTCCGCTCTCCGCCGACCTGAGCGTGTGGAAGGGAGGGCACGCAAAATTCACCCACTTCTCAATCTGCCTGTCACTTTCCGCCAAGTCTTCCCCTCATGTCTTTGTACATATATAGCTTCAGCGATGCACAGGGAATCTATGAATCTTTTCATTTCCAGGATTTGCCTGTTAAGTTTCAGGCCGTCCCCCTAGTTTTACCACAAGGGACCCTAAGTAAAGGCTGGCCGCCCCCTGGCTACACTGTTGGGCATGGGTTTGGCCCTCAACTCCAAACAGACTTTGAACGTGGACTGCTCGCACACAACAGAAGTTCCGGAAGATTTCCAGAAATAAATGCTCCCCAATGGCTGTTTGGCTATGTTTAATTTCCAGAGCCCCCAATGGATTTTGCTGACAACACTGTCCAATTTTATACATGTTTTGGGAAGATTTGTCACTTTCTTTAGTCCACTACTGTCCAGTGTCCCTCTGAGGAATTTACAAAAATCTTTTGACTAAAAAGCATCCAAACCAACAAACCCATAGATACTATTAGTACCACTATTTCACGGAGGAGGGAAGTTTCCTCATTTTCCATGGTCACACATCCAGTACACATAAAATTAAGGTTTGAAGCCCAGTGATTTGGCTCCTGGGCCTAATGCTTCCCCAAGTAGGGATGACAGTGTAGGCATTCCCGTCCTGAAGGACATAGCTATGGAGGGCTGTGTGCTGTCATTTTTGGAAGAAGAGGAGCAGGTAAGGTAACCCATGAAATGCCTCAGGCAACAAGATCGCCATAAAGAAATCTCTAAATTAAAGCCTTCAACCACACTTACTATGATGCTTATTCTAAGCCGTATTTTCATTTCAGCAAAGAAAAAAAAAAGCACCCCAACAAACAAAGCGTAATCCAATCCATCTTGCAATCCTAACAATCGAAGAAAGAAGAGGTGGGAGGTTCTGTGAGCAAAAAATCAATACTGCAGCTCTGTGCTGTGCAAATGTGAATGCTGCCAAATAGCGGTTCTTAGAGTGAAATGAATGGTTTTGCTACATTTCTCCTCTCTGAGCAAATGATTCTGAAAAGATAGGCCCCTACACACACTCCGGCTATAAAATGTCCAGCAACAACTTTGTGCTTCAGGCTGGTGATCAGAATAAACACCTCCCAGCAACAGGTGCAACTGAGGACTGAAATCACTCACACTCAGGGGATAACGCCTAATAAACAGATGCACTGCTACGGGGATCACTGGATTTCACATCACAGATAAGCATTTCTGCATGATAATATGGTGCTCTGGCAACAAACCGCACATTTTATTAGGATGGATTTCAAAACACTTGATGAGGAACAATTCTTTTCCTAAAAATATCTCCACTGTCTGTTCTTTATACATTTCTATCAAATCACATATTTCTATAAAAATCTTATTAGGCTGTAAGATGAAAAAGTTCGACTCTTCTCGTATTGTTTTTCTTAATTACTCTGAACTAAACCCCATCATGAATGCTGCCCATGCTGTCTGCAGGCCTCTGTAAGCACGATGCCTTTTGATTATCAGAGACCTTGACGGGACCAAGGCTGTGCCTTCAAGCTCTACTGAAACATTAACTCGGGCCACAGTCTTCCTAATGACAGCATATGAAATCGCCCAATTATTCCTATTAATACATGCTAATGAAATGTCTTCCTAAAATGAAAATGTGTGTTAAAAGTAAATCTGAAATATACACTAATTCACTAATAGCTGACGCGTTTCCTTTATCTCTGCATATTCAGAGTCAGCTAAACACAATTTTTAAAAAATCAAAGATGTAAAATATAACTTTACACTAAAAGGCAATCTGTCAAAAAAACCTGTTCAATGTGTATTTGTAGAAGGTCACTCTGTAGATTCACTGAAGTTCTACTGCAGAAATAATTTTACCAATCAAACCCTACAATATCAAATATTTTGTGCTCGTTAACATATTTCCATGGCTCTATGTTATGTGGAGGTTAAACTATGACATGTGAAGAGTACAAAAGTTCACCCCATGACCTTATTTTCATGCTAAGAATAAGGAACACAATTTTTATTTTCCAGAACAGGTACATTAGCCTGAAAAATGTACCAATTTTTAAATAAATGGGATAAACTCAAGTCATTTGTAGGAAAATGAATGCACCTTGAGACCATAAGGCTAAATGAAACCAATCGGACACACACGATTAAATATCAAGTGGTTTCTCTTATATGAGAAACCCAAAATATAAATAAAGAAAAAAATGAGAGCTAGATAATAGCAAAATAGATCCTTTTGTAAAAGGGAAGGGGACTAAGAGGTTAAGAGCTGGGAAGAAAAGGGATGAAAAAAGAATTGTTTTATACATGAACCAACTCCACACAAGGATTGCAATCGTTGTGTACTATAAACAAGTACTACTAATAAATAAAACTGGGAAAAAACAAACACCAAAGAAATCCTCACAGAAATGTGAAATTCTTGCAAAAGCATGTATTCAAACAATGTAAGATTGTGCAACTAAGACATAAACAACTCGGCGAGAATAAGTGATATGTCTTAGTTTCTTGTCATTCTGGTTCAGAAGCTGTGGCTTATTTTAAATTAAAAAAAAAAAAAAAAACTAAGCTAAAGCTGGCAGGGCACAGAAGATGTAATCTCCATGCTCTGGGAGGAGGAGGCAGGAGGATCTCAAATTCAAGCCCAATTTGAACAAGTCAGCAAGAGCCTGTCTCAAAAACAAAACAGTGGACTGGAGGTTGGGAGTGTAGCTCAATGTGAACCTCCTGAGTTCAATCCTCAGCACTACAAACAAACAACAACAACAACAACCGAAAAAAAACTAAACTGGAAATTTTAAATTATGAAGGATTTCAAAATTTCTTTTCTAATGTCTTCAGTTTATTAAAAAACTTAAAACGGTATATTAAGTAACATCAATTGAAATCCAAAGTGCTATGTTTCACAGAGGAAACAAATTAAAATGAAAAATAAATGCATAATGAAAAATTAATGCATAAATCCGGTTGTACAAACTACAAGAAAAACTCTGAACTTTGGTATTTGTTTAGAGTCATTAAACTCTGAACACTTTCATCAGATACTAGGTAATAAGGTAATTTAGGATGCTACCAGCTGCTAGGTTCAAACATTACCATTTCTAAAAAGCCTTTTGATATTTTGAAGAGAAAGTGTGTTCTGGGAATCCTTCAAAACACTTGGGATTAAGTCCTTATTCTAAAGAAATTGATTTTTTTCCTACTTAAAAACTTTTAAATTATCTACCACGAGGTCATAATTCATAACTGCCATTAAAACATGGCGATTTGTTAAAAAACACTATCAGTGTAATACTGAACTTTAAAAGAAAAATTCCTGACAAGCATGTCTATTAAAAGCAATATGTGCCACCGAAAGAGACATGCTTAATACTCAGCATATAGCTATAACTTCTCCAAAGTTCACAAACACCCAATACTGCAATTCCAATATCCCAATTCCAACACTGTTTCTTAAAAAATGTAATGATTTTCCTATGAAGCCTCAATATCACCCAACGTCTTGGTGCCTGTGTTTAAACTTTTCTGTTCGTACAGGACGGTGTACTCATCTTTCATTCAGGCTCCAATTAGCTCCACTATCCAATGAAACTACAACAGGGAAAGGAAAACCAGACCTTGGGTTGGCAGCACCTGCTTGTTTTTTCCAATGCTTACTGAGCACCTACTACATGTCTAGCACTGTTCTAGATACTAGGGATATAAGCAAAAACCATAAGGGTCCCTCTGTTTGGGTAACTTTTATAAGCGACGATAAAAACCTAGAAAAGGGTCAGTTTACCATGGTCGTCACAGAGGACACAAAATAAACATGTTAAACAAAAGAGTGCACCAATGAAAGGACTTAAGGAACAACCATGGACCCCCTCACACAGCACCTAATATACACTAAGACCATGCATTCACTCCTCTGGTACAAGACTCCGGCTTTGCTGTAGAAAGTGAGTAAGCCCTAGTTATTTTTTATCCTTGATTTCCAGCTCAGTCCTTCAAAAACAGTAGGCATTCAATTTTCACTTTGTTTTACACCTTTTATTTTTATGTACTGAAAGATTATCAAACTTAGGAAGGTTGTTTTTAGAGAGAAAGAAAACACCCCAAACACCAGTTTTCCATGTTTTATCCATACTGAAGCGTTTGGCATTCAAATGTAAGTTATATGCATAATCAGAAAATGCCTTCCCAAAAAATCCATATGTCGTGAGATAAAGAATACAAACACGAGGACGACATGTTCACCAAAGTTCCCCATACCATGGGACTCTAACAATGACAACAGGTTTTTGATTCATCACCTGCTAGAGCTCAAAATCATCTCAGAGTAGTGGCCCTTAATTGTGTAAAAACAAAACAAAAATCAGACCAGTTCCTTTGTCCCCTCCTCTTGTTCCACGAAGGAAACAGGAAATATTTTTTAATTTTTTTTCATTTTTATAATCAGTTAAAACCAGTTTATCATTAAGAAGTTACAATCAGAAAGGCAATTTCTGTAGTCACTCACAGCACACTAATTTCAAATTCTTAAATAGTTCTGAACAATTGTTCCACTACCCACTAAGAAACTAGAGAACAATTACAAATTAAAAACAAAACAAGGTGTCGTTCCACTTCTACACTGAATATTTACTATAACCTTCTATTTTTTCATTTCCTGCACTGCTCTTTTATCAAAAAACCCAGTAGCCTCCCAATCCAGCCTCAGAGTATTACTTGTTCTTAAAAGAAATTAAGTGGAAAGCAAAGCTGCATAAATGGAAGGGAGATGTTTCTTCCTCCTCTATCTCACCCCCAAACACACTGACTAAATATTATTCCCTTCCTTTCCTGTCACTGTATTAAGAGTCTGATGAATAAAACTAATTAGGGGTGGAGATTTAAAGTATTTCCCAGGCAGGTGTCCTAGATCGAAGAGTGTCAAAATTTGGCTTGTACGCATTTTTTAAATTATTATTATGCTTTACTTAAAATACTTTTGAAAGTAGCCAAACAAGTTTTACCCGCAGAAAACTACCAAGCAAAACTTCATTTTTCAAAAGTAACCTTTAAAGTAAATTGCAAGAAGGCCAACAATGTATATGAATGTAAGACTTCCGTCCTAATGAACTTTTACAGGCAACAATAAACTCTAAAAATGTGCAGGGGTAACCTGTGTTACAACCAGCTTCTTCATTAAAGGTATCTATAAGGGGGCCAATTAATACCAACTCTAGAATTTATTTGCATTAACAACATTGAAACTGCACTGAAACCACCCACTCATTTCTCTCAAGGAACCCAAAGGCAATCACATTCCATCACTTCTGACTCAAACAAGTGTCCTGGAGGAGAAGCCTTCCTTCTACCCGGGCTGGTATGCATTCCTATGAGTTACTTACTTCAAACTTTGGGGAAGAGAAATTGACACTGTCAGAAACAAATCTCAACTCCTGATTTTTCATAAATTGTTTTCCGCATTTTTTTGCTCCCACATTTTTTTGATCATTTAAGAAGTGTCAGCTTTTTCTCATGGAAAGTGAGGGCACTTTCATGTCTTTTTTTTTTCCTACGTCCTTTAAAAAGATACAGTTTTCTCTAAAACCTCAAAGACCTTCTTCTGTTCTCCTCCTCCCCCTCCTCTTCCATGGCCTTCTTTTCCTTCTCCCTTTCTGTCTTTTCCTCCCTCCCTCTCCTGAGCACACTAATACTAAATTAGATGACAGGCTTTTCTGCTGGAGGCAAGGCATTTTTCAGCAGGTATGGGGTGTACACGGATGTACTTTCCCAACTTAAAAAAATAAAAATGAGACCAAGAGTATTTTTTTCATTGTCCTTCACACCCCCTAGACAAGGATTAAAATGTGATTCTATGTATATGAAATTTTTAAAATATGAACTATTGCCACTAATATGTAGGATGATAACTGAAGGCAATTTTTACCTCACACAGATGTAAAGATACTTTCTAAAAGACACATGGGGCTTCTGAGGACAACTAACCAAGTGGGTAACATGATACATTAAAAAATAATGAAAAGAACACATCAGTGAATACTGTAACTACCTCACTGTGCTGCTACTTCTCTAAATATGTGCTCCTGAGATTCCAAAATTGCAAAATGTCAAATGTGAAACCAAATATAGTAGAAAGCACGCATGGTGAGCCTCACCTCAAAAATGTAGAGTACATAAACTTCAAATAATAAAAACACCAAATAGAAAATGGCTTTTACTTACTGTTCCCTCATTTATTCCTGAAACTTCTGTGTCCCCAGCACATTCTAATTTTTCCTTTAAATGACCCGGGAACAAGCCATACAAACTGCCCGTGCTCATTCTGAAGGCAGCACCACCGTTTCCATAACTACAGAAGCCCACACCACAGTGCAGCCTCCTCCCTGAAGCAAACAGAATCAAGCCCGGAATGCTATTTGGGTGATAAAATCACTGCTTCAATGACAATACAGTGACTTTGAATTCAAGGTTAGTTTGGGTGTTATCGTCTATGTTTTGCTGCTGAGGTTTGTTCAATTTTTAATGATATAATGAAGCTTTAAAGAACACACTCTAACTTTTCAAATCTGTGTCACTGTAACCTTCAGGGGAGGAGATAAATGCTACCTTAAAAGAGAAATACTTAATACAACTCTTCTGCCGAGCTACAATTACATCCTTTCTTGTATATAACTGCCAAAATGAATGCCAAGGAACTAAAACGCAGCATGGTAGGAGAACTGAGGCACAGGCCTGCCTCTCCAGAGCAAGGCCCACCCTCCTCATCCACACCCACTCCAGACAGCTGCCAGCCAGGAGTGCGGAGGCAGCAGAACAGCTCCTACCATTGGGCCCACGGAGTCTGACAGATTACAAGGAGGACAAGAATCAAATGGATAGAGGTTCCTGCTTGAGCCGTTGTTGCTATGCCTTGGAGAGCCACTCTAACACCCCTTCCCTAATACTTCAGATGTTTACTTCCCTTTGCAACTTCAGTACTTTCAATTTCATCCTTATGAAGTTGGATGTTACTATATAAAGAGGTTCCCTTTCTATTTAAAAGAAAAAACTCTAGGAGAAAGATTCGATAACAGGCATAAAATAATCAGATGCTGAGGTAAATCTGATTTACAACAATTCATGGTTTTGGAAGCTACCTTTGCCACTATGACTAAGAGGCATGTAGAAGCAAGAACCAGTCTTATTCCTAACTGTGAACTTCAAGATATTTAAAGAAAAATAAAGAAGCCTGGCCACTGGGTGAGAAAGAAGGCTAGGAATTCTAGTTCTGCCATTTATGGAATTGGCAAACTTTAAACAGTTTTCTTTCCAAGTGGCTTTGCTTTCCGCACACAATTACTGCATATTAATACCAAGACAAAGTAATTACTCAAATGTTGTATAAGTGCTATAGAGATCTAGTCTGGGAGACTCCAACACACTACATTCTTAAAAAAATGATTGGCCACTGTTTTTTTCCTGTAGTCCATGGGAAAGAATGATCTTATCACTTTAATGGTTAAAAAAAAATCAAAAGAAAAATACAAATGACACATGAAAAATATGAAATTCAAATTCCAATGATCTAAGGTAAAAATTTTAGTTCTTTCAATACAAATTTTGGATATTCATTTCTCTCATATGGAACTCTACATGATACACTCAAGTTATGCCCTTCGGCATACAGAGCCCAAGACATTTACTCTCTAGTCATTTACAGAAAGCAACATTTTATTCAAAGTATTTATTAAAAATAGCTCAGGAAACATAAGCAAATGGGCTACAGTTCCATCTTCTCAATGAACATAGTGAGTAGAAACAGACTGAGGATAGTGTAATAAGATTCCTGTGTTTTATCACAGAGCAAATTAAATAAGGGAGAACAAGATCATTAGAATAACTTCTTGATGACAAAAACCTTAAAAGGCGGTTTAGTATGGAGTATTTGGGAATATGATTAGGTAGATAATTGTATTTTTTAAATGCTCCCTTGAAATATTTCTTCCTTCCAACATATTAATTTAATAATCTGCACAGATGGCATTCAACTGTTTAATTGTAAAATGGACAAGTAGTTTATAGAAAAAAATCTGGACAAGATCTTTGCTCCATACCTTACAGAAATGGTTATCACTAGATAAATCATTTCAGATAACTGTTTGTGTGCCTGCACTGAAAATTAGGCGTGATAATGAATTAATTCAGTGTTGGTACAAAGACTGATATGTGTATGCATGCTAACATAAAATCACTGTCTAGCCGGGGATTTAGCTCAGTGGCTCTGCCGCCTGCCTCAGAAGTTCAAGGACAGGAGTTTGATCCCCCGTACCAAAAATAAAACAAAAACAAAAACAACCAAACCAACCAAACAAAAAACCAAAAAGCAGAAGCACTATCCAAATAGAAACTGAAATTCATCAAAAATTAAGAAACAGCAATCCTGAAACTTTAACATGAAAGTGAACACACACACAGCATGTTTATGTTGTTCCCTAAAGTACTAAGTTCTACTTACAAAAGACCTCCAAATAGATATAGGTTAATAAATTCAGTGTGAGATAACATACAACACTAACAAGAAAACACATTAGAGGTACATCTGATCTCAAAATAGTAATGATTTCTGTCCATGAGGTAAAAGCCACCAAAAAAAAAAAAAAAAAAAAAAAATCAACTGAACTGTGTCAAACTGAAGCACTGTGCTTTGGAAAGTATGAGGAAAAAAACTAAGCACTGAATAGCACACCAAGACAAACACTGCCTCCGCAAACAACATACAGTTAAATAGTTGACATCAAAGTACACGCAAAGCAGAACATCAATTTTAAAGCAGGTAAAAAAGAAGGCTGAGCAGGCAGCTCAGTAGTAGATCTCTTGCCTACCAAGCAAAAAGAAGGGTCTAGATACCATTCCCGGCCTTGCAAATGGAGTGGAGAGGTGGGGAAGGAAGGAAAAAATTAAATAACCACAGTAGCAAATAAATATAAATACTCACCTTGACTGGTAAGAACAAGAAGAATACAAAAATTTAAATTTGGTGACATTTTGTCTTATCAGATTACCAAAGATTTGTTAGGGTATTTTAAAATAAGACGGCTCAAATATTTTTGAGATTGTGGTACAATATTTCGGAAAAGAAGCTTACTAAATCCCATTGCTAAGAATATACTCTAAAGACAGCCCAAAGCTTTCAGAACAATTTGGGTAAAAGGTATTAATAGAAAGTCTGAAACAAACTAAATTCCCCAAATAGGGAAGTGGTTTAAAAGCACAATGATAAAATGGAATATGACCCATGCCTTAAAATATTCATCATGATAGTACAATAAACAAAAGTAGAAATGACTAGCACAAGAATACCGTAATAACACTTAATGATTCGGGGAATGAGTTCCCAGACAAATAGGCAAAAATATCATAAATTCACTTCTATACACACATGCATAGAAGAAAGAAGGAAGAAAGGGAGAGGAGAGAAGGAAGGAGTGTGTGTGTCTGTGTGTGTGGAGAGACAGAGAAAGAGAGACACACACAGAGAGGCTCAGACACAGAGACGGACAGAGACGGGACCGACCTAGGAAACCCAGACCCTTTCTGACCCTATGATGATGAGTACATTTAAAACAAAGGCTCAATCACCCAGGAGCTGATGAACACTGGCTTTCACTCGGAGGTATCAAGAAACAGTTTTAGTAAGTGACTTAAAAGAAAGGGGCCTAAGCTTGGTGCCTTAAGCTGCTGTCCTGATTTATGAGAACAAAGTGAAAATGTACCTCTCGCCTGAGAACTGAAGTGAAGACAGTCAAGACTCTTCCTGGTTCGGAGCTACCAGGCTCCATTGAGCCCTAGGTGGACATGGAGTCTGCTGGCTTCCCCAAAGACCACAGAATCCCTCCTCCCTACACCAAAGTTCCCTCCCTGTATCTGGGTTACATTTCCGCTGGGTGACCTGCACTCAAGCCCATTTATGCAACAAGGAAAAGTATTTGCTCAAGCTAAACGTTCCCACAGATTGCATAGGTTTCCCCTAAATCCCATCTCTCCCATCACAAACCTACTTCCTTTCAGTTTATTCTAAACTTTCCTCCAATGTAGTCTGGGTTTCTTCCCAGTGCATCCCATGGCATTTTGCTGCTCTGTTAACCTTTACGTGCGGACAGGTGAATGAAATAAATTAGACATCAGTGATGCTAATGGTACTTGTGGTGCCAGGAAGCTACTGCAGAAAATCCAGTAATTTATTTATTTGTAGAATTTACTTAAATGACAAGTTGTTTACATGTACAGAACTGATTCTTCATTCATGCACAATCTAAAAGGTGGCCCATGCAATCCTGCTTTCCTGTCTTCACACCACTCTCTCAGTCAGAATGCCCTCCTAACCATGCAGCTTTCAGAACCCCTTCTCCTGCTGGACTCAACAGCGCCCTCCTCTCGAAGCCTTCCCTTGTATCTAAAACTATCGAGAGGCCAAGCGTGCTGGAGGCTGAGGCTCTTGAGGCAAGAGGATCAGGCTCAAAACAAGAATACAAAGAGCTAGGAGATGTAACAGTGGTACAGTCTTCCTAGACTTCATCCTCAAAACTGCCAAAAATAATAATTTAATAAAAATTAACTAAAAACTAGCATGAAAATACTGAATGACTTGATTCAGAGATGGTGTTTAATTGCTACTTAGACATGTTCACGCGACCCTAAATATTACATGAAGAAATGCCAGACTTTTCAACTGAGAAGCAATCTATTGCTAAGGGGGGAGGAACGTTCAAGGACAGAGGGCTGAGGTGACCCGCAGGAACAAGCCCGTGTACCAAGTCTTACTGCAAAATTGGAAGCAGCACAGCCCCACTCTTTGGGATTCCCAAGAACGAAGAGAACCCACTCCTGCCTTCGGTAAGAGGCTCTCGCTGTCTCCCAGACAATGTGGATTCTGTCTCCGCATTTGCTCTGCTCTGCAAGTGCTGTTTGTCGGCTGAGTTATCTACCCAGCATCAACCCATAACCCACAGGCTGGTTAGAGTCCTGGCTTGTTTCGTGTGCTTTACCAGACACTGATTTGTTGCACATTGCACATGTATTTTGAAAGTCTTAGTCTCCCTGACAAAAAGACTAATTCTGAAAGTGTGTTAGTTATGCCCTACTCTGCCAAGGAACACCATCCAGTCCGGACCCTCTGGATTTGACCTCGACTCCTACTAGCTGAATGATCTTCCTTAGAGACCAAAATTTCCTCTTCAGTCTCCCTACCTGTAAAATGGGAAAAACAGTAAGTCCTATTCCCCCCATCAGGGTTTGTGTGAAGTAAGTAAGTTAAAAATAAAGTGCTAAAAACAGTGCTTAACAACTGCCAAATACTCAGTTTTGCCAGTACACTTAAAAGCGGTGATCTGACACCGGTCGCTGCGGTTTGACAACACAGTGGCTCCAAGTTCTGGATTCCATTTGCAGGCATCCAAGGAAACAGCTTAATTGGTAAATTATACACCAGATATAACTGAATAACTCAATATCCGTAAATAACTTACACATCATGAAATCATAATTATAGGTAATTAGAATTAAGCTAATTCCTGCTATCCCCATCTACCTTTCTTTTTCCTATAGTTTCTTTATGGGAATAAAAAACATAGTGTATTGGTAAATGGGTCAGGAAAACTATCTCTTGCAAGGATTCAGTATGCGCTAGACACACTTCATCTCACTTAATTCTCACAACAACCCCTGGCAAAATCTACAGAATACTTTGGCTGTTTGGTGAATTCTTATTCCTTCCTGTGTAAGACTACAAATAATAATAATAATAAAACAAAACAAAAAAAACACCTCCCAGAGGAATACTCCTTGTCCACTTAATCAAGCTGCCCCACCTTACTGTCAAGGCCACAATTCCGACAACACATCCACGAGGGTTCCTGTGTGTGCCCCACGCCTTTGGTCACTGGTGCCTGTGTTTCTCCCTTTCGTAAGTCCAAAATATTCCTCGCCTGCGGAAATAGCTATTTACTCGTGTCTGTATCCCAGGCACCTCACACAGTGCCTGGCTGTGGCAACACTCAACATACGCTGTCCATCACACACCGAGAATGAAGGCCAGGCAATTTTTTCCTCGGGTCACATTCCAACAGCAGGAATGAAGAAAAGGTCTCGATCCTTCTCACACTACACCACCTGGCCTTGTCAAATCCGGGTTACTTCCTGGTTTCCGGGACACCTCACTCAGCGCCCTGCTAGACTATTTTAGGGCAGGCATTACTGCAACTCTGCCAAACTCATCAAAACCTTTTCTAGGTATTTATATTAAACACATTTAAGGCACATTAAAAGGACACCCTGATCATTTTAGTAGATCTTCCACAGGTTATTCTAAAATTACTTTATAAACTATATTTTTTATTTACAGCTCCTTTATCTAGTAATACTTTTGCATATACAATACTTTTGCATTTAATTTGGAAATCTGATAGCCAAAATGAACTAACATTTTAACATAACTAACATTTTAATGATGCAAACATCACTGTGGGTAATACTATTACAATTTTGGGGGTACTTAGTCATCAGCAATTTTTATTATTCATGCAAAATGATCAAAGACTGTAAAACCTCTGCAGGATTCAAAGGAAACAGACTAAAAGGTTCTAAGTAAGTCTTGGTCTGTTGCTGTGGTCACCTTTACTTTCAGTGTCTAGCACAAAGTCCATCATCTTACTAAAATTCTATTTCATTATTTGGGAGGAAGTACGCTTGCCTACAGATGACCATAATAAATGCATCAGAAAAAATGTATCGCATCAGGTAAGTAATACACAGTTTTTCTAACCCAGGCACTGCCTTAGAGGACCTAGTAGGAAGTGCTTTGGGGAGCTGGAGAACAGCTTAACATTTTTATGGACTGGTTGTCACCATCCCATGGACCCTACATCTCAATCCCCTATTTCACTAACAACTCTCAGAACCAAAATAAGATCAGTATCAATATTCTTACATTCATTTTTTTCAAATTCAATATATATGGTATGCAAAATGTGCGGTATCAAAAATCTTTCATAGATAATTCAGTGTAGAAAATTATAAATTTTCTTTTAATAAGAAATTTTACTGTTTTTTCCAATTAGGAATTTCTTTGTGTTACCTTCCCAGTGTATATCATTCTGTAATTTGAACTCATGTGTTTCCTGGCTAAAGATGAAAAAGAAAATATGCATGAATAAAGAGCTAACTTCTTTTTTTTTTTTTTTTTTTTTTGGTACCAGGGATCAAACTCCGGCCCTTGTGCTTACAAGGCAAGCGGTGAAACCACTGAGCTAAATCCCCGGCCCCAAGAGCTAATTTCTACTAGGGTCAAAACCAAATCATAACTAATCAGACAAGCCAACAATAACCTATCATATGTCCAAATATTATTATATAGAATTTAAAAATTTAATTCCTCAAGACAACTACATTTATAATCGTTTATAATCGTCCAATTCCTTGTCACTGCCTCAGTTTTACTAGATGTTATGCTGTTTTAGTCCATTTTTTCATTACTGAAATAGTTAGTGGGTAATCTTGCTCTAAGCAATGTACAGTCTACTGAAGTGAATTCTGTAGTCTCAACTTTTGAGCAGCGTGGTCACTGTTTTGTTTGTTCTACAGTCCTGGGACCGAACCCCAAGCTGGGTATGGGAGTGCTAGACAAGTGCTCTAGGAGCGAGCTGCGCCCCCAGTCCTAAGCAGCTCAGTCTTCAAGAGGACGCAGTACAACTGTACGACACAGTGAAAGATGGATCAAACCTGACATGATCAAAAGATAAGAACAATCTTGACGGAGGGATGCCTAGAAAGGCCATGATTTACAGTCCCCATTATCAAGAACATATAACTGAGACGGGTAAGGTTATGACCAGAATTTAAATAAGGAAAGTTTGCATCAAGGTCATTTTTTAACCTGTTACTGTTATTTAACTCTGAGAAATTGCATTTAAAAAATAAAAACAATTACAATATATGATGTGCATAACTATCTAGTCAAAACATCTCTTCTCATTATAGCTTTGTTTAATCAACAAGGCACATTCGATACATATCAGTCTCGTTTTAATCATTCAACACTTCGCATACATTTATCTGGACATTTGGCAAAAGTATAAAAAGCTGTTCAATATAAAAAGCTGTTCCAATTATCTCCAAAACACTAAAACCAAACAATGTGTTGTAAAACTCAATTAGTGCATTAAGTAAACACTGTCAGGCTCTCTGGTTTCTTTCATGTTTATTTATCAAGGGGCACTTCTGACTGTCGGAGCCACCACTGTCATCACTTTTTGAGTGGCTTTTCCAAACTTCTCTTGGAACACACCCTCCAACCTGGAGTTTTCCTTCCCTTCAGCTCAACGACAACGCTACTGCTTGTATCCTGCTCAAAGCAGCAGGTCTAAGCCAAGTAGGCCTAAGGAGTTCGACAGCACTTCCTGGTATTCAAGGTAAAGTTTAAAGGCCTATGTGTGGACTGCAAGGACCCTGGGCTTTCCAGCCGCATCCAAAGCACCCCACTCACTCCTCACTCCATGCATTCTCGTCCCAAAATGAATGAAATCATACTCCGATTTCAAGAACACACTCCAACATCATAAGGTATTTTCCGAGTCTGACAATCAGAGATAATCACTAGCTTTCTGTGCTCTCAAAGCTTTTATAAAGGCCTGAATTATCACACTTAGCAATTAAGCATGATTACAATTTATATAGACACTAGTCTCACAGAATATCAAGTCTTGTGTCTGTCTTATTTTTGAAACCCGCAAAGTATCTGCATGTTGACAAATTCTATAATAAAATTATAAAGCAAAGAGTTCAACATTTAAAATTTCACTTGGGGGGCTTCAGAAATGGGAAAGATTTAGGATCCAATGGCCTATTATTTCTTTTTTATATTTTTTTACTGTACTCCACAACTGTAACATTTTGTGTCAAAACACTATAATTACCAAGTTCACAACAAAAATTTTATGAAAAAATGTTGTATATGGCCTACTCGTGATTTTTTTAAAGTGATGATTATAACCCATTAAATATTTTCTGTACAAACTGACAATGGCTTGCAACTCACATTCTGAGAGCAATGATTTAGTGGAAAATTTTAAATACAGAAATTGGAGCCCGGGATGGATACGTGAATTGTGAAAGTTCCCAGATTAGGCACTGTTAAGGACTGCACTGTAAGACACTGGTCAACTTGCCTTGATAACTACTCTGCCTATTCTCAATATACATTTTGCACATTCTTTCAACTGGTTCAGTAAAAAATCTGAAGCTTCTACTGACAGCTCAAAGCTTTCTTCCTGGCAAAGTAATAATTCCTCTCAAATCACATTTAATATCAGTTATGAATGTACTTATAATTATCCATATTAAACCAACAAGAAAATGTATTTGGAATGTCTGTCTTCAGCTAATTACACTAGGGGGCACTTTTTAATATCTCTAGACATCAAGCCTATGTGCATCTTTCTGAGAAAGTCACATTCCTGGAATTTAGAGCTATGGTCTTTTATTCCATTACCAGTTTCCTACCAAGGGATTACCCTCTTGTTTTGCTTACATTAATTATATATGGAATCCTCAGGCAGAAATTCTGACAGAAGGAATGTAAACCAGCTAAGCAGACACTATTTTAATTAAAATAGTACAAGCAAATGTTTCATTTTGAACAGAAATTTAATAAAGGTTTAAAGTTATTTTTATTTGGAAGGTTTTGTTGTTTAAATAAAAACCACATGTTAAGAAGCATTTGATTATTAATTAATGCCCATTAAGTAGTCTACTTAAAGCTTCATCTGTGATGGTAATAAGAATCTGAGGAATATTTGGGCAGAGAAAACAGAAAATAAAATTATGTTTAACTCACTCTAAGAAGCTGAAGTTTTATTTTCACAAAGAATTATCTGATTATATCCAAAATTAAAATACTATACTTTGGGCAATATAAAAAGGGGTTTAATTGTGTAGGTAATTGCAAAGAAATTATGTGTATCTTACATTCTAAATGATACAATGAAATACAAATCAGATACAAACTATTTAAAGCTGCTTTCGCCAAGAAGAGTAAAATTCACTTGTTGCAACAATGATGCTTTGAAGATCCCCAGTGGATTATTATTAGTAGTAGTAAGTATTGATTAACAACACCATCCAGAAGGTCCTTTTAATTTTCTTAACTGTTATCTAAGTGACCTGTTTAAATTTCAGGAAAAGTACAAGCTAAACTTACTTGGTGCTGTTTTTGAACACCAACAGTTTGCGGTTGTTTCAGCGTACATCTTTACAGCAGTAACAGGGTGCTCAAATTTGGAAAAGTTAGATTTTTGTGGAGATCTCAACTCTTAATTAAATGAGGTTTTGAAGTAGTAAATAGTAAATCACAATGAATTCTCAATCTGGTTGTCAAGACAACTACTTTGCCTCTGCCGTAATTGCTGTTATCCCATCTTGCCCTTTTTGACACCGAGCTTCATCACGCATTCTGGTCAGAGACTGAGAAAGCAGCTTTTCTATTCCTCTCAGACAATCATGTAACATGCATGGAGCTTGACTAAACAGGGCCATGCGACCACATAAACACTGAATTCAAGGCCTTTCCTTTTCTATCTGGAGGCGGTAATTAACTAGAAAATATCAGTATATTCCTATCAAGCCTTAGATAAAGAAAAGGACCAAGTCGCCTGGGCAGGTCTTAGCAGATGCGTTAGAGGAAGCTTTTGCTAATTTACTAGTTTATTATCAGAAGATACATTGCTCATAAACTAGTAAACACTGAGAGCTAAGCATCATCTTTAATTCTTTTGAAAATAGACACAACAGGAGTTGAAAGAGCCATTATGTAAAATAAACACAATATGCACATCATACTTTAATATTTATAAATCAAACAGTACAGGCGTAACAGTCACAATGGTGCCAAAAGAATTTCATTTTACTAGCTTGAAATAGTTTTTCTTCATTTTCCCCTCCTTTCATCTATTTATATTGGTTGTTCCAGTGTTGCAAAATAAAATCATGAAATATACTGCCAATTTTATGTTTTTAATTTCACATATTGCTTCCATTGTTTTCTATTAATTGTTTTTATTTCCTTGACTAGACTCTGCACTGAAGATATTTGTTTTCTAATAAAATTCTATTTGTTTTCAAAAGTACTCCTTAAATTCATTCTGCAATGTTATTTTGGACCACTCCATTTTAGATCTATCAATTATAAACTTTTGTCTGCTTCCTGCAATTACTCTACAGTATAGGCATACTACTAATCCATTCTAAAATTTTTTCAGTCTCTACTGATAATGAAAACATCTTCATAAAAGTAAGAGCCACGGATGAGTACACCCACTCTTCCTATTTTAGTGACTCAAATTCAATCTGGGGATCTGTGCAGACCAAGTTTCTCAAGAGCTGGTCACTTCTTCCCTAACATATCTGTAATCTTGTCATCTCTTCTTCGTGGATCATAGCACTATGTCATTAATGTCTGTAAAAGAATGCATTCATGATGCTTATCTCTGCTCAGTACATGTTTAACCAGAAATAGTCTATGAATTTTTGTTTTAAATGCCATTAGCAATGTTTCTATTTTCAATTTTAAAAGAAAATACTATGCAGTAAACCATACAATTTAGAATAAGAGGTCAAAAAGTTTGGCAAAGCTTTAATAAGAAAATAATTCCTTTAGGAAACCACATCGTATCAACATGTAATTTTGTGGGCAGGGGAAGTGGCAAGATTCTTTAAAAGGCATTCATCAAGTAGTTTCATCTGAAAACAGAAAATTTTCATACAATTCAAAACAAGTATATGTGTAATAAAACTGGCAACTACGGTAAAGACCTTTCTTTCAATATTGTAGTGTGTCAGTATTATAGCTACAATTCTAATTCTGAGAATACCATGTACATTTAGCATTTAAAAAAGCAAATTAATGGCTAGGCATGCTAGTAGATGTCTGCAATCCCAATACCCTGGGAGGCTGAGACAGGAGGACTGCAAGTTCAGGACAAGCCTGGGAAACTTACCAAACCCTGACTCAAAATACAATAAAAAATGTTAAAAGGCTGGGGAAATAGCTTGGTTTATTCCCAGCCCCCCCCCCACAGCACACATGAAAACCTGTGTCTTACCTAACCAGATAAGCCAGGAAAGTAACTGCTAATTAATAACTGATACAGGATGGTAGAGTAATAATTATGGGAAATAAGTAGGCTGTTAGAAATGGAAAAATAATAAAGTTATACTAATACCAGAAAGAACACAATCCAAATAAAAGTCCAGCACAGTATCAGCTGAGCACTGAGAACAGCTGACTCGGTCTTAACAGGACCTTAGAAATCACGTACTGTAAAAGCGATTGCTTCAATACCTTCTTCTCATCTTTGTTTGACAAAAGCGGACTCACTTACTCTCTTGTAGAATTAGTACCTATAAAGTGTCTTGAAAATGAGTAGCAGGAGGGAACTTATGTTTCTTAAAAAAAAATCTGCATCAAAGCAATGACATCAAGAGTTGATTATTCATGCAAGGAGATATAAGAAGAACAAAGTAATAACGTTCCTATTGGCCTGAGTGAATTTGACATTTGTACTAAATACCAATATCGGATTCTTTTGGTTCCAACAGAAGCTTAGAAGCCAAATTATTTTTGTAATACTTTAGTACTCAAATAGTTTCAAAATGTTAAATATGCCCATCTACTCTCTGTTTTAGGTCCTCCTGCATAAAATAGAGCACAGTGAAATACTTACTGGACCAGAGAAAGCCATATACCCAGAAAATCCTTGCTTTCCCAATGAAACACACCACACCTTAACTGGGGAAGCTAATTATGTGCTTTGGTTTCACAAACCAACTGCTGTTGCCAGCTGCATTCTAAATAAGAGTAAATAGAGACAGTTTGAGCTGTCAACAAAAGACATAATTAAGTAGGAAAGATGCTGTCAATAAAACATGGCTACATTTTAAAACTTTGGGAAGCAAATACGGCCAACTGGATTTGGATTATATTGTGTAGGTGATACATCTGTAACCACTAACTAAATGGGTCAACAGAGAATAATCCGAAAGAGGAGAGGTCTTTAAACATGTATTCTTTGGGAAAATAAGGCTTTGTTCAAGGGAAGATTTAAACAGAGCTGTTTTTTTGGTTGTTCGTTTTTGTTTTTTACCTTTTTCAACTAGCTTTCCAAAGGAGAATAAAGCAATGAATAAAAATGATTTCAGGGTCTATTTTACCTATTCTAGTAATGCTAGAGGCATCCACGTGATGTTCACTTATTACATACAATGGATATGTTAGGCCTTCGGTAAGCCTAAGTGGGGCTTAGAGTAGGCCTGATAGAGTATTAAATGAGGAGAGGAACAGTCTGCTTACTTTTCAGTTTAAAAGACAGAAGCTCGGGATACAAAAGGCATTTGCAGCCCTTCTCTTCCCCACACCTGCTAACTTTAACTTTAACACTGATGTTTACAATGTTTTCAATTTCTCATACTATTTTCATATTTAAGTGTGTCATTATCTATATGACAGCTCTGATTATTTTAACATCGTTTGTAGAAAGCGTGATTTTTTTTTTACTGTTTTAAAATAAGAAGGTTTTTCTTGTTATTCTTTTAGTAAAATTAACTTTTACTCTTATGAGCAAAAAAAAGCCTGAACTATGCGGAATGTTTACTTATTAGAAGTATGCTTAGCTGGGCATGGTGCTGCATGCCTGTAATCCCAGCACTTGTGAGGCTGAGGCAGGAGGATCGCTGTGAGTTCGAGACCAGCCTGGGCTACAGGTCAGTCTCAAGTACATAGTGAAACACTGTCTCAAAAAACCAAAAGAAAAAAAAAAAAAAAAAGAA